>NW_025333709.1:40480000-41199271 GCF_019186645.2 Phyllostomus hastatus
AGTATCTTAACCATTACACTAATTTCTCAAGTAATTGTCTATTTCTTTTTTCTTCATTAAAATGCTTTATTAAAAGAAAAAGGACAAACATAAACAGAGAGAAAGGGGTTAAGAACATGAGGAGGCAATTTCACACAAAAAAAAAGAAAGAAAGAAAACAAAGCTTCAGTAAACTCATGGCAAAATAGACAACTTCATTAGTAATAAAAAAACACTTTAAACAGAGATATGGGTAATTTTCAACTGTGAGATTGACAGAGACGAATAAATGATAAAATACAATATTGGTGAGGCTATAAATATCCTTACATGTCTTTTTCTTTTTTTTTTTAATCTAAGAGGACTTTTATTTAGTTTTTTAATTTTTTATTGTTGTTAAGTACAGTTGTCTGCCTTCTTCCTCTACCCCTCCCCTTCACCTCAGCCCTCCCCACCTTCCTGCCTGTTTCCAACCCCCCACCTTGTTATTGTCCATATGTCCTTTATCATTGTTCCTGTAAACCCTTTACCCTTTTCCCCTATTATCCTCTCCCCTCTCCCCTCTGGTCACTGTCAGCCTGTTCTCAATTTCAATGTCTTTGGCTATACTTTGCTTGCTTGTTTGTTTTGTTGATTAGGTTCCTGCTAATGGTGAGATCATAGGCATTTGTCTTTTACCACCTGGCTTATTTCACTTAGCATAATGCTCTCCAGTTCCATCCATTATCAGAGAATGATAACTAACCAGCCATCCTGTAGAATTATTGTGTAGAAGTCAGACAAACAGATGGAGATTCCCAACTCTCTCTTAACTATATAAAGCTTTATTGTGGAAGTGAAGTGTTTTATTTTCTATTTCTCCACTCAAATTAGTTGCTACCTTTCCTTTTTGTTATGTACAAATTCTTTCTTTATATCCTATTAGATAGTTTGGGTTATTTTGACTGGACCTGTTTTACTGTTTACCCTCATCACTCAATCTCTCTAGGGAAGCTCTCTCTAGGAATATGTTACACTTTGAAGTATTGGGGGTTTATTATCATGAAGACAAACATTTAAATACCTGCTTATGTTGGGATATGTCTTTTCAATACTCATTTGTTGAGAGTTTTTACTATAAAAGGACATTGAATTTTGTCAAATGCTCTTTCTACATCTGCTGGGATCATCATATGGTTTTTATCCTTTATTTTGTTAATGTAATATATCATCATTATGGATTTACTGATGATAAAACATCTTTGCATTTGTGGTGGAATGAATCCACCTGGTCATGTTGTATAATCTAATGTATTGCTGAATATGGTTGGCTAGTATTTTGTTGAGAAAATTTGAATCTATGTTCATCATGAATAATGGGCTGTAATCTGCCTATTTGTAATGTCTTTGGTTTTGGTGTCAGGGACATGCTGGCTTTATAGAATGCATTTGAAAATATTCCTTTCTCTCCAATGTTTTGAAATAGTTTGAAGATAGTTATTAACTTTTCCTTAAGTATTTGATAAAATTCCTTTATAAAGTTGACTAGTCTTGCATGTTTGTTCACTTGAAGTTTTTGATTAATGCTTCAATTTTGTTGATATTCATCAGTCTGTTTAGATGTTATATTTCTTCCTGGTTCAGTTCTGGAAGGTTATATATTTCTAGAAATTTATCAGTTTATTCTGGATTGTCAAATTTGTTGGCATATAATTGCTCATAGTGTTCTATACACTATAGTCTTCATATTTCTGTGGTGTGAGTTGTAATTTAGTCTTTCATTTATTATTTTATTTATAGGGCTCTCTCCCTTTTACTTGATGAGTTTGCCTTAAGGTTGGTCAGTTTTGTTTATATGTTCATTGAATCAGCTTTTACTTTTATTGATCTTTTCTATTTTTTTTAATTTCTATATTGTTTATTCCTGCTCATATCTTAACTATTTCCTTCCTTTTTTTACCTTAAGTTTAGCTTGTGCTTCTTTTTTTAGTTCTTTATTTGCAGAGTTAGATTCTCTTTATTTGGAATTTTTTATTGTTGTTTATTTGTTTGTTTGTTTTTTCAGTAGGCCTGTATAGCCATGAACTTCTTTATACCTTCAGTCTCTCTTTGAGATTTAGGACTTTGTTTCTTAACTTTCATCTTCCCATTACTAACTGCCTTTCCATGTTTACCCAAAAATATATCCTCCTTACTAGAAGTCTCCATTCTTAAGTCTTTGTGTCTAGTCATATCTTTAGAAAACACATACTGTTCTCATAAATATGTCATGCACTAGCAGGGGTGTCCAACCTGTGGCCCACAGGCTGCATACAGCCCAGGATGGCTATGAATGCATCCCAACACAAACTTGTAAATTTACTTAAAACATTATGAGATATATTTGTGTGATTACATGTTGCAGGGTATTTAATGTGTGACCCAAGACAACTCTTCTTCTTTCAGTGTGGTTCAGAGATACCAAAAGCTTGGACACCTCTGTAGGGAACCAAAATAAGGCAGAGATAGTTATGTCAGTTTCTGTTTTTAATTATCTCTGACAGGATCCGAGATAATTATAAAGTCAGGATCATGGAAGAGTGCCTATTACCAACTACACAAGATGAGCTTGATAATCTTTCCAATTCACTTTTTTTTTCAGTAGGGTGAAACTTGTCTGTTTGAAATCTTGACCCTGTGTGAAGCATCCCACTGGTCAATAAAAACAGTGCCATATGTTGTTCTACTGAGACAATACCCACCTTCTTTTGAAAATCTTACTAATGAACCTCCAGTAGTTATTAATTTAACAGAGCAGAAGATTCAAAAGTAATAAAACACTATATTTAACTAATTATTCAGTAACATACAAGAGTAGCACAACTAAATAGAAATATCATATACCCCAAAGAAAAATGAATTAATTACAGATAATCATTAAATCACAAATAACCATCTCTTCATCTAGAAGAATAGTGAAATAAATAGAAAGCATCCTTAGCCTAGGTGTATTTTGAGAATAAAAGTGAGGGTAGTGCATCTCATATTGTAAAGTGGCTTTCCAATTGGGATATGAGATAACACAGCATTCTGGCAAACAGATTTGCTAAACATAACCATTGAGCAATTCAATAAACATTATCACTTTCCCTGAAACACATATGACAGTAGAGACTGTGAAATAAACTGACCCTAATGTGCAGTTGAGGGGAAAGCCCCTGAGACAAGTCCAGTCCTGCGGGTGGAGGCACGTGCCTGGCAACAGCTAGCCTAAGCGACACTTCTCTCAGAAAAAATTCAGTATAAATTGGAAAAAAGGTGAAAAAATTTCAAGGTAGAGAAAAATATGTCTACTATTCTCACATTTATATTTTTCTTTCTACAAGGCTTCATTGTTAAAGATTTCTACAAGAAAAACACATTTTCAAAATACAAAATAGCAATGGTACACCATGGATCTCAGTCTGAAGATTTCTCTGATTTCAGCATCTCACAAAATGGTTAACTTGTAAGACAGGGTGACTTCTTTTGTCGATTTACCTTGATATACCAAGAAATGGAAGAGTAATAAATAGAGTGGTAACAAAAATCTTTCTCCCTATATCTTTAATTTTCCAAGTCTTCATTAATCATTCAAGGAAAAATGTATATGCTACAAAATTAAAAACTTGAGAACATTTTCCAATCTACTTCTAGATTTAAGAAATTTTCAGCCCTCACTTGTTTACTCTTTCATTTTATGCTCCCTTCTTTCATGGAATTCAAGCTCCATGAGGGATAAGTCCTGTCTGTTTTATTCATTTTTCTATTGTGGATTTTCTGACCCATATCTGACACAAATAATTGAGTTAAGTAATTTTTAGTAAGGATGTTATTATGACTTTACTTGCAATATTGTGCAAATATTGGTGTAGAACCAAAAGGTGCACAAATTTTATATTGGAAAATAAGATACTCACCAAGTTTGTTATAGAGTTTATCTATGAATATGAAAATATTTAAAAATTAAAGGATTTTTATGTCAGAATTTAATCTGGTTATCAAGCAAATCTATTTGATTTTTATATTTTATTTTGTTTTTTCAGTGATATTATGATTTTTTCCTTAATAAAATGATATGTTATCAAGATAAAGAGGACATTAAATATCAGATATATGGTTAGACTAGATGTGGTTTAGGGTCTTTTCTAACCCTGAGATTTCAAGTTTATTTTGATTTCTTAACAAATGAGAGACTTCCAGAGGAGACCGGCCAAACAATAATTGCCTAAAACTAGATAGCATGTAATTTATTTTACCTACTGGGACAATTTCAAAAGTGAAATGAGATGCTTTTAGTAATTACACCAAGACAACAGGCATAAAGAGCACTGTCTAGGAAGAAATGGGATTTGATTTTACACTATCTAGAATGATGGTATTAAGATAGTCAATTAATGTCAACTCCAAGAAAGATCTAAAAAAAAGTCCTAATGAGTCTGAAAATAAATACATCTCTCTCTCTCTCTCTCTCTCTCTCTCTCTCTCTCTCTCTCTCACACACACACACACATACACACACACATACACAGAAATGCTGATAAAAGTAAAAGCTGGGGCTTCCTCAGTATCTGGAGAAAGTCTGAGCAAGACACAGCACTCTTTACTAGCAAAAAATGGACTGGTCAGGATTGTAGGAAGGCGTATTACTAACAATATTTCACTGATCATCCTACTTCTTACCTACCATTCTTTGCCAAAGACTTCAGTGTATGTGTTTTTGGAAGATTTTCAGTGTAACTAAATATTGTCATCACAGAGCCAAGTTCACAGTGTTCAGAAGATCTGCCAAATGAAAAACTTCCTTCAAAAAACATTGATAACCTTGTAAAAAGCAGGAAGGATCAGCACAAACTGCAACCTAAAGAGTAAAGAGTAAGGATCCTAAAGATCCAGACTAAAGAATAGCAAATGATAATGATCATTGCCTTGTAAATCTGCGACCAAGATAAAATTATCCAAATGTTTGATTTTTGTGTCTGGATTTATTCTCCTAATCCCAGAAGAGTTGGTTTAAATTATGCCTGCTAAAGTAGCTTTGTTTTTTATCTTTGAAATAACTGTGGTTTGCATTGGTCACTAATTATACATAACATATTTGCTGTGATTCTACCCAGGTTTGACAGGTATTTCTGCCAGAATTGCAGCAATCTAGCTCATAATCCTATAGTATTGTTTGGGAGTGCTTTTTCAAAATAGAAACAACAGATATATATTTTCTTTAAGAGTAATACAAATCATGTGAATAACTTTAAGACCAGAATAAGGAAAGCATATTTCTAAGGATTAAGAATTCAGGCTGAAACCTGTGAAATTTTGTTAAACCATTGTCACCTCAATAAATTCAATAAAAAGGGAAAAAATAAAGTTTTCTTTAATGAATATAAAATATCTCAAAGTTTCCCTATCATGAGTTCTTAAAATTACCTTTTGTATACTGGCTAACAAAAAACAAAACAAAACAAAACAAAAAACCCCAGGCTACTTCCTGGAAATGCTTAATACAAAAATATTGTTTCTCACAGACTTTAATATGGATTAACTAGTTACAGAGAGACAGAGGCTGATATAGTTTAGCCTCATCTTGATGCCTCAAGGAATGAAAAATATTAGCTGAAAGATTATGTTTGTATGTGTTGCAAGCTTTCTTTTTAATAGTGTTTTAATGTTAATGTTGTTCAATTATAGCTGTCCCATTTTTTCCTCTTTGCTCTCCCCTGCCCTGCTTACCACCCCCACAGTCAATCCCCACCCCGTTGTCCATGCCCATGGGTCCTTTACACACACACATTCCTTGATTTGCACCTTCCCCTTCTTTCCCCCGTTACCCCCATCATCCCTCCTCTCTAATCACTGTCAGTTTGCTCTGTATTTACATGTCTCCAGTTCTATTTTGTTCGTTCGGTTTTGTTGGTAAGGTTCCACATATTATAGGTGAGATCATAGGGTATTTGTCTTCTGTAAACTTTCTTAATAAACAGTTCTTTCAAACAGTAAGTGTTGAAATGTTCACACCTCTATTCATGGATAATATTTTACCATTTAGTTTGTGTTCCTTCTGCTTCATACATACTTCTGGTTTAAGAATGCCTATATTCAATATTTAAAATAGTTATTTTTTATGTAACTCTTGATTGTGTGAAAATAGTGTGCATAAAGGAAAAATAAGACTATTTTGAAAAAAAATTATATCAAAAGTAAAATAATGGGATGCAAGAATATGAGAAATATCCAAGATGGTATCTGGAATGGGTGACTATGGGTAATTTTCTCCAGCTACTTGACACAGAATGTAGTATCCAAATATTATATTCTTAAATTAAATAGCTTAGATAATCAGAAAAAAGCAACAAAAGAGACTAAAAATTTAAGAAATTAATTTAGATTCAAATCACTTGGTTATACCTTTTAAAAGTTTAACATATTTTTATTTTTAAATTTCAAAATGAAAAAAGTTTAGAATTGATTTATTAAATAATAAGTGATATACAAATTAACTTGTGTTAATAACCTTATATTTTATAAAGTGCTTTTTAAAAAGCAATAGTCCTTATATTCATATTTATGATTGTAATAAAGAGGTAAAACAAAAATAAATATTTTCACAGTAACATATTTGTCAGCAAGTCATATAAAATAACTTTGGAAATCACAAAGGAATAAACAATTTAAAGCAAAGCAAATATTCTAAATAAAGTTGAGATTGTAAAAGTGAATTGTAAATATCAGTCTGTTATAGTTGAAAATAATATTGACATTAAAATGCAGTAATTATACATTTCAGTATGAATGACTTCAATATGAATGACTAGAGATGATCAAACTGTCTTTCACAAAGTCAGATGACAAATGTGGTCTATATGAGATTCAAAAACAGGTTTTTCAAATTTGTATCCGAATAGCTGGGTTTGTTCTCTGCCCTCAACAATTACACATTCTAGAAATAGGCAAGGTATCATATAATACAGAAGAGCAATTTTCAACCATTTTCATCTAATGGCACACAAATTAATTATTAAAAACCTGTGGCACACCAAAAACATACTTGTGTCAATCTGACAAAAAATAAGTATAATTTGATTCATTCAAAGAAGACTGCTATTATTGTGTTGGCTGTTGTCATTTTTTATTTGAAAATCTAAGGGAAAAAGAGGTCAGTTCCCCTTACTAAATAGTCAGGTATTGCATGTTTTAAAAAATATTGTGGAACACTAGTTGAAAATTACTTCTATAGAAGGGATAATATTGAAATCCCGTTGTAACATTTGATCAGTAAAAATACTACTAATAATTTAGTGATATAGTACCTCATAAGGATATAAGCTATCTTTATGTCTACATATCTCTATATAGATATCTATCTTTAGTTCTTCATTATAGCTATTTCAACTTTTATAAGGAATTCAAAATAGTCAATTCATTTTCTAAGAATTTGATTTATTTTCATGTGGGTTCTAAAAATGTTCCCTCACCTAATTATATGGTAGACCCAAGGACAGCAGGATTAGGTCTTCAGATTTTTTTGTGTTTGAACAAAATCTGTCACCCTATATTCTAGAAATGTTCAAGCAATAATAAATCATGATATATTCTTGGCTATATAAGTAAAATTTATATGCTTTAAGTATGTCAACTATCCAGATAATTTTAGATGTCAGGTAATAGATGACTTTAAAATTTATTTTAGTCAAATATTACTAAAAAAAGGTGGTATGAAATCCTAAGCAGAAAAAAAGAGTAAAATCTGACTGAAATTTTTTTAATTATATATTTTATTTGATCATTCATTACTCCTTTTATTAAAAGTTTTATACTAGATGACATTGTATCCATCACTGTGGTTTCAACATGATTTAAGACAAGACTCCTAACTTTACAGAGGTTTTAGTCAAAGGAAACTATTATCAGTAAAAGAAAACTCTCTATATACGCATACATGATCACATACATATGTGTACCTGTATATTCATATATACACATGCAATTATATTTTAGTTGAAATCTATTTTTATTGTTTTCATAAATGAAGTATAATTGACATAATATTATGGTCTATTAATTTCAGGTGTACAACATAGTGATTTGATATTTGTATATATTGTGAAATTATCACCACAATTAATCTGGGTAATGTCTGTCATCATACATAATTACAAATTTTGTTCTTGTGATGACAAATTTTAGCATCTAATTACTTAGCAACATTCACTTATGAAATATAATTTAGTAACTATAGTCATCATACTGTACACAGCCGAGACATTTAATTTATAACTAGAAATGTGTTTCTTTTGACCTCCTTTACCCACGCACCATACTCTGCCTCTGGAAACCACCAATCTTTTCTCTATATCCATGAGATTTTTACTTTTTTAAAATACCTTTAAGCTTCTACATTATATTGGATTGGCCAAAATGTCCACTTAGTTTTTTTCCATAAAATAACAGACACCTTCCATTTTCACCAATAATTTTATTGATTTGGATATTTTGAGTATGTTGGCTATCTCTTGCATGATATAACATTGATGGTTCCAATTAATGTCTTGATATGATTGCTATCAACTTTGACTGGTCTGCCTGACCCTAGAGTATCATCCAGAGAGAAATCTCCAGCATGAAACTTTGCAAACCGCTTTGACACATTTGATCAGTCACAGCAAGTTCTCCATACACTGCACAAATCTTTTATTGCTTTTCAGTTGCATTTTTACTTCTCTTAAAATAATAAAGCATAATATGCCAAAACATTGCATATTTTCTTCCATCTTTAATATTAAAATGACTACACAAACATTTGGAAATTCTGATAATTTTTTTAAAATGCACACTGATATGACAGCTGTCACTATATAATATAACAAAATTGTTTTGAATGAAGTTAAAAACAACTAAGCACTTCTAGAGCCATCTTATGGTAAAAAACAAACTTTTTGGCCAACCCAAGATAAGTGAAATCATATAGTATTTGTTTTTCTCTGGCCTATTTCACTTCCGATGATACTCTCAAAATCCACCCAAGTTGTTGCTTTGTGGTTACCGTGAGACTTACAGATAGCAACTTATCTTTATACCAGCCTACTAACTTGGTAAATTAAGTTTGAATGTGTTCTAAAAATCCACATTTTTATCCTCCCCACAAGTTTTGTTTTTAATGTCATATTTTTCATTATTTATTTAATGTGTCTCTTAATGAAGTATCATAATTTTACTACTTTTGTCTTTGAATCTTCATAATAACTTTATATGTGATTGTTCACTACCAGATCATTCTAAATCTTACCACATATTTATCTTTATCAATGATATTTTTAATTTCATAAGTTTTTGTGTTACTTACTAGGCCTTTTCTTTTTACCTTAAAGAACACTCTTTACTGCCTGGCTGGTGTGGCTCAGTGGATTGAGCGAACCAAAGGGTCGTCCATTCGATTCCCAGTCAGAGCACATGCCTGGGTTACAGGCCAGGTCCCCAGTAGGGGGTGCATGAGAAATAACCATATATTGATGTTTCACTCCCTCTCTCTTTCTTCCTCTCTTCCCCTCTGTCTAAAAAGAAATAAAATCTTTAAAAAATACAAATTGTTTTGTTAAAATAAAATAAAATGCTATAATCTTTAAAAAAAGAAGCCCCTTGAATATTTCTTGTAAAGCTAGCTTAGTGGTGACAAATTTCTTTAGCATTTGCTTGCTGACAAAACTTTAGCTCTTTAGTTCTGAATGGCAACTTTGCCAGGTAGTATATTTTTGGCTGTTTTTTTTTTCCTTATTTCAGCATTTTGAATAAATGGGTGAGGGGGAAAAGTAGGTTTACATAGTAATAAAAATAAATGTAATAATTAATAAATAATAATAGAAGAATAAGATCTGTGTTTCACCTCCTCAGAACCATACACTTAATTTTGCCCATGCCTGTATACACCCCTCCCTTCCTCCTGCCAATGTTTCTGTTATAAAATCTGCTGTTAGTCTTTTGAGGTTTCCCTTATATACAAGTTGTTATTTCTCTTGCTGCTTTTAAGATTCTCTCCTTGTTTTTAACTTTGGACATTTTGAATATAATGTGTTATGAAGTGGGTCTCTTTAGATTCATCTTTTTCAGAACTCCACAGGCTTCCTGGATCTTGATATCTGTTTTTATCCTCAAGGTGGTAGTTTTAAGCCATTATTTCTCTCATAAATTTTCTGCCCTTTTCTCTTCCTTACCTCCTTCTGAGACCTAGGTACTATGAATGATAGTCTACTTCATGTTGTCCCATAAGTTGCTTAAGCTATTTTCACTTCCTTTCACTCTTTTTATTTGTTTGTTTATTTGTTTTACTGATCTGCTCGGGTGAGTTTCAATTTCCTATATTTTGTTCACTAATTCTTTCTTCTCCTTCATCTATTTGCTATTAAACACTCTAATGTATTTTTCATTGCATTTTTTATCTCTGTGACTCCTATTTGCTACTTTCTTATATTCCTGTGATTTCATCCATTATTTCTTGAACTCAATAAGCACCTTTATGATCATTATTTTGAAATATTTATCAGATTAAGCACATATCCATTTCATCAAGAAATTTATCTGAGGTTTTACCTTCTCTTTTGGAAACAAGTTAAAGTGCTTTTTGTTTTTGTCTTTTGTTTTCATTTCCCTTGATTCTTTGTGTTGGTTTCTATGAATTGGATAAAAGAGTCACTTCTCCCAGTCTTGTTGGAGTGGTCTAATGTACTAGATGAATCTTATAGTTCAACCATTTCCTTGTTCTTCATTGTATCTCAAACCTTTGTGATTGTCCAAGATGCCTATTTTATTTTTAGTGACTCTCAATAGTTGGGGGTGTTCCAAGACCTGTCAGTGTCTCAAGGAGAAGGACCTCAGTCAGCACCTAAATTAGACTGCTTAATATTCAGACAGAAGCTTTTAATGAATGATATAGATATATATATATATCTATATATATATAGATATAGATATAGATATATATACACACACACACATGTATACACATATATACACACACACATATACACATATACATACATATATATATATATATATATAATGCAAGCATATGTATAATGCTTATAGCCCCAAAGACTACATATATATGCACACAAGCATAAAGTCCTGCTGGCCACCAGAGCCAAGCCTTCTAGAATTACCCTCTTGGCTTCACTTGTAAAAATTGAGACAGAGGAATGTAGAAACACATTTGTGGGATATGTCGGTCACCTGGATAGAGACAGAGATAGAGCTCAAAAATGACCCTGTTCCTGTCCCTGAATATACCTCAGTAGGCCTCTAGATGTGTGCTAATCTGAAAAACTGCACCTCAGGCCAAAGTCACAGGACCAGCGAATAAACCTCTCTCACAAAAACTTGTGAATGGGTTTAAGTCAACTGTCTCCATATGGCATTGGCTATATTAGCCTGATAAAAACTATCACTCCATTTGTTACCACCCCACAGGACTCAAAAATGCAAACCTTGCCTGGCATCAGAACTAGGTGATCAAGAGCTGTCCCTGAGAAACAGTTGCAAAAACTGGGGCACTGAACATGTATAAAAGTTACCCTCTGGGAGAAACTTGTGCTCCGGAGTGTGGCAGAAAAAGAACTTACTGCTAGCAGCAGCTCTCTGAGGTTCCTGGTAAACACTGCAGTTAGCCCTTAGATATATGTGTAATTAGGAGCCTGATTCTCTTGTTGCAGCTATGAAGACAAACAAATAAGCATCTTTCACAGTAGTCTCCTGAGTCTGTTGCTTCTCACTGTGCCCTGCGGGGTGATGACTGTTTAAGAACTCTGTTTTCAATGGTACAGTCCTGTGAGATTTCATGCAATCTGATAGTGTAACCTGGGTAGCAGGCAACAAAATCAGGGTGCCTGAGGAGGGTACAAGCTCCTTTCCTGGAGGTGTCAGCAAGCTGAAGAGCAGCAGAGAGTGTGCAGAGAAAGCATTCCATCCCCAAAGAGTTATTCAGTAGGCTGAGATGTGTGTTATAGTAAATGTCTGCCCCCCAGGCCAATGATCAAAGATAAAAAAAATAAGACCTTTCCACATAAAATCTGAACGCCTTTCAGTTGGCTGCCTCTGCACTGAGGCCTGACTGGGGTGAAGGTTTCTAAGCATGAGCACTTTATGAGCTGTTTCTCAGTTGGTTATAGCCATGTGGGCCTTGTGGATTGCAGCCCTGTTGATTTTCAAAGCTGGATGTTTTGTGGATTCAACTCTCAGGTGCAGGTCTTGAAAGGTCAGTTGCCCAATGTGGGGTTCAAACTCTTCACTCCTTAGGGAGAAGCCCCAAGTTTTGAGTTCCCTCCCAATAGTAGGTCACCATGGCAGGTGGGGGTTAATGATGATGTTGTGTCTCAGCCTCTCCTACTTGATTTGCTATTGGTTTGGCTTTTTTTCTCAATGTGTAGGAGTCCCTCAGCTTGCTTTTTGATATTTTTCAGAGAAAATTGTTCCATATGTAGCTGTAGATTTAGTGTGTCCATGGGTGGATGTGAGTTCAGGATCTTTCTACATTGCCATCTTGAACTGGAACCCCTTTTTATTGTTTTTCTAATGAAGGATTTCCATTTGTATTAATATGAATTTGGGGAAAAAAAGAAAAGTGATTTTCTCAAGTTTTATTTTCAGTCCTAATAACTATAGTTATAGCAGGGTGTGATTTTGTTTTCTTGTGAACATTTTAGAGACACATTCAATACAGTATAATTAGAAATTTAATCAGGTCAGTGGAGTGTAAGCCATTATATAGGAAGTACAGTTCCTGAGGCAACAGAATATTGTGTAGAAATATACACTTAATACCTTATTGAGAGTATTCAGGTTTGCAGTTTACCAAAGTGTAAATAGCCAATGGCTTTTATAAATTGTGTGTAACTTGATTATTCAATAATCCATACTAAAGTACATAATAATCCATTTACCACATGCATTTACCCATTCAAGCCTGTCATTCACTGAGCTGTGCACAAAATGTTGCTTCCAACATAGTGCATCCACTTCTTTATTGCAGTCTTTCTTTGTACCAGTACACAAAATATATCAGTACACAAATTTTAGTAATTAGCAATAGGTCTCAGTTCATTTAATGGGAATGAGCAAGATCTGAACTGTATGACATTCTCTTAGGGTGCAATAGCTCTTTTGACCTCCACCCAGGAACCGGGCCTTTCATCCACCACCAAAGGAAAATGAAAATGGTAGTGGCCATTTTTCTCTTCATGGAAATGCAAAGTACCTTTTATATCAAGTTACATTAACAAATGAACAAAATGTAAAATTACTTTTATTTATCAGACCCAAACTATAGTAATCATTGCATGAATGTGCATTTTTGGTGATTTGAGTCACAAATTGAAGTCAACAATAATATTTTTGCCTTTTCTTTATGAATAGAAACTTCAAACAAAAAAATAAACATCTTAAATTACTTTTCTCAACATGCAGGAGGAGAAACAATTTTGTGAAGTTAATAACATTTCTGCAAAGACTGTGGGCTGTGGGGAAATCATGCAAAGCTAAACTGTATAGAATGGAAGCCCACTAAACAAAAAAGTTTCCACAACTTCTATTACATTTTTTTCTTTTGTGTTCTATGAGAATTAACTGTTTTGTTGTTGTTGCTATTGTTGTTTTTAGGAACTGAGTGTCTTATACATCTTGGAGAAGGAAGCATTTAAATAATCATTCACTTTAACATCAATCACATTTACTCAAGTTAGGACTTTCTTGGATATATTTTCTTTGATGATTCTAAAAATGTATAAAAATCCTATTACTTTTTCCATTTAATTTAATTTATTTCTAAATTTACTTTTACTTTATTTTCATTACCATTTGTCCTCTTTATACCCCCTGCAATCACCACACGGTTGTCAATATCCATGAGTCCTTTTTCCTTTTTGCTCAAATTCTCCAGCCCTTTACCCACCTCCAAGAGCTGTCATCCTGCTCTCCATCTATGAGTCTGTCTCTGTTGCTTGTTAGTTCAGTTTGTTCAGTAGATCCCACATATGAGTGAAATCATATGGTTTTGTCTTCCTCTGACTGGCTTATTTCATTTACCATAATGTTCTCCAAGTCCATCCATGCTGTCACAAAGGGTAAAATTTTCTTCTTTTTCACAGCTGAGTAGCATTTCATTATGCAAGTGTCCTATAGTTGCTTTAACCACTCATCTACTGATGCACACTTGGGCTTTTTCCAAATCTTGGCCACTGTAAATGCTGCAATGAACGTAAGGGGGCTCATATTCTTTCTAATTAGTGTTTTGGTTTCTTCAGATAAATTCCCAGAAGTGGAACCACAGGGTTATAAGGATGTTCACTTTTTAATTTTTTGAGATATCTCCATGGTGCTTTCTACAGTGGCTCCACCAATCTGCATTCCCAAAAACATTGCAAAAATGTTCCCCTTCCTAACATCCTTTCCAGCACTTGTTCTTTGTTGATTTATTGATTATAGCTGTTCTGTTATTTTTAATACATTCTTAACTGATGAGGAAAATATTATTTTAATGGATTACAACTTTTTAAATATATTTATTTTCTAAATTATAATGATATGACTATAATTTTACACAAAGGAATGGATATAACTTTTTAAATATTAGATACTATTAACAAGGAACACTTGGAAAAATATTATGTGGAATTTTAATGTGTTATAAACCACAGAATCACATGTCCAAAATTTCCTTGTTCTTTATTCTCATTCTAGCCAGAAGTCATATTGTAGCTCATAGCTACCTTGCTAAGTCCAGCATCTTTATTGGTAGAACTATACACAAAAACTCTACTATGGCCTCATAGACTAAAGCCAGATGTCAGCAAATTTTTCTCTTTTTTAAAAGATTTTATTTATTTATTTTTAGAGCGAGGGGAAGGGAGGAAGAAGTGAAGGAGAAAAACATCAGTGTGTAGTTGCCTGTCATGTGCCCCACCCCACCCCCCATCAGGAACCTGGCCTGCATCCCAGGCATGTGCCTTGACTGGGAATCAAAACAGTGACCCTCTGGTTTGCAGGCCAGTGCTCAGTCCACTGAACCACACCAGCCAGAGCAGCAAATTTTTCTTAAAAGGCCATAGAGTAAATCCTTTAGATTTGGTAAGCTATATATTCTTTATAACAACTATTCAAGATCACTTCTATAATGTAAAAACAGCCATAGATGATGCATAAATAAATGATCATGGTTTTTTACCAATAAAATATTTCTTATGGGCACTAAAATTTGAATTTTAAGTAATTTTCACATGTTATGAAGTATTCTTATTTTTTCAACCATTTAAAAATGTAAATATCATTCTAATTTGCAGATTTGCAGGTCAGCCAAAGACAAGCAATGGGTCAAATTTGGCTGGCATGTCATACTTTGCTGACCTCTGGCTTAAGATATACCTCTTATGTTCTGGCTTTGCTTGCAAAGCCCATGTTGCTTCTGAGCCCATGTTGTTCAATTTTCCTGCTTTAATTTTTGACTAGTGCTACCAATCTTAAGCATTCAATGTAATGACACATATATAATCCTTCCTGGATCCTTTAAGTGCTCCTGACTGCCCAATCTCCTATATTTCTTTTATTTATTCCTCCTTTATATTGTTACCTTTCACAAATCAAAAAATACAATGCTAACATAATTTTATAGGTTCATGCTAGGGGGTGGTTATGTCTCCTTCCTATTTTTTTTTTAATTCTACCTACTTGATTTTGTTTTCCAAGGTCCAACTTATTATGAATACAATGATGAAAGAAAGGAAATAGCAATGAATAAATCATTAAAATTTTGCTGTCACAGAACAAATGAAAAAAAAAAGTCATTGCCAAAAATAAGCCCTAGCTGGTGTGATGCAGTTTGTTGGAGCTTCCTTTCATAAACTGAAAGGTTTTGTGGTCCAGGTGTGTAGGGTGGGGTATAGGCAACCAATCGACATTTCTCTCTCACATCAATGTCTGTCTGTCTGTCTCCTTCTCTTCCTCTCTCTTTGGAAGCAATGACAAAATATCCTTGGGTGAGGATTAAAAAAAGTTCTTCAAGTATTTTCCATTTAAATTATGCCACTGGTTGTGGGTCCCAGTCTCAATATACATAGGGTGATGTTGTCAGGGTTTTTATAAATCCTAACACATAAAGAACAAAAATTTTAATATATTCTACATAATCTATGTACTTTCCTATATTCCAACAGCTTGGCAATGCTCCATCTTTCTGTGTGCACATAATTTCAATTTGTTCCACCTCAACTAACTCTCATCTAAGCAACTTTATATGAAAGGTACTATATCATTTCATGCTATATTTGCACATTGGAGATTAAGACAAAATAAATATCCTAGGTTTTAGTTTTCATGTAAGTTATTTATTTTGGTATCACATTTCTTAGGAATTTAATGAAGAGGTAAACAGATTATTTAGTTTTCAATGTATGTATATATATATATACACTGAGAAATCACATGGGTCAAATTTTGAGATAAAGCATTTAGGGTGGCCCATGACAATATCATTTTCTGCATTTCCTCCTTAGAAAATTATAGCAAATGAATATTTTTTCACATAAAATTCTAACTTCCATAATTATGTATTTATTTACTGCTAAAACATATCTTCTAAAACTTCTCAATCCAAATTTATGTTAACATCTTTCTTATTGACAGTTACTTAAATATTCTGTTTTCTCATCCATTGCATGTCAGACAGAATCAATCATTAAATGAAATTTAATCATGTAAAACAACATAAATAGGTGCTGAGGAAGAATGTATTAAACATGACTGATAATATATGAGTTTAACTGGAACCTATTTCATCATGAATAATTAGGTCATAAATATAATTGAAAAGCATAGAATTGTTATTTAAAATTCTAATTTCTTATAGAAATTTAATAGTACAAATGTGTCATGGAAACCAAGGATAAATGTTCTTTTAAAGTTCAGCTCTGTGGAGTATTATATCTATAATTTCTTGAAAGGATGCATAAAATTGTTGCATTTCAAGAGAATACTTTCCCCATTAAATGTAAAGAAGTTATTCAAAGGGTAAATTGCTGCTCAGAAAGTTTCTAAGTTTCTATAACTAAGAGTGATATCAAAAAGTTTACTTCTTATGGTTTTTTTTCCTTGGAGTTTTAAGGTTTTGTGTCTTAGATTTGTCTTTAATTCATTTTGAGTTTACTCTTGTATATGACATAAGAAAGTGTCTCATTTCATTTTTTTCATGGACCCATCTAATTTTCTCTACACCACTTATTGAAAAGGCTATCATTTATCTATTGTATGTTCTTGCCTCCATTGTTATAGAATAATTATCCGTATAAAGATGGGTTTATTTCTTCCTCTCTTTTCTCTTCCATTGATGTGTTTGTTTATGCCAGTCCCATGCATGCAATTTTGACTACTATAGCCTTATAGTATATTTTAATATCAGGTAGTGTAATATCTTCAACTTTGTTCTTTTTACTCAAGACTGCTTTGGGTACTCAGAGGTCTTTTGCATTTCTATATTAATTTTAGGATTGTTTGTTGTATGTCTGTAAAAAATACCATTGGTATTTGGATAGGAATTTCATTGAATCTATAAACTGTTTTCCATAGTATAGACATTTTAAAGAAGTTAATTCTTCTTGTCAACGAGCATGGTATATGCTTCCATATATTTGTATCTTCAATTTCTTCCTTTAATGTGTTGTGGTTTTACAATTACAAGTCTTTTACCTCCTTGGTTAAGTATCTTAGGTATTTTATTCTTTTTGATGTAATTATAATGGAATTGTTTTCTTATTTTTCTATTTCTAATAATTTTATTGGTATGTAAAAAAAACGACCAATTTCTAAATATTCATTTCTATTCTGATACATTTCTGAATTAATGTATTAGTTTCAATAGTATTTTGGTGGATTCTTTAAGGTTCTCTCTATATAGTATCATGTCATCTGCGATTAATGACAGTTTTCCTTCTTCATTTCCAATGTGGATATCTTTATATCTTGTGTGATTGCTGCAGCTAGAACTTTCAATCCTATATTGAAGAAAAGTGGTGAAACTTGACATCCTTGTCTTGTTCCTGATCTTAAAAAAAAAAAAGCTTGTAGCTTTTTACCATTGAGTATGTTACCTGTGTGTTGTCATATTTGGCCTTTATTTTGTTGAGATATGTTCCCTCTGTTTCCACTTGGCTGAGAGTTTGGGAAGAAAAACTAAAATTAGCTTGGGTTGTGCTGCTGTTATTGACCTTAAAATGGCTTTTAGTTATGGTATCTAACTCCACTTGGAATTTATAAATCATCTGTATGCTAACCTGCCCAAATCATGTACTCAGCATTCATATGACACCTATTGGTAGGAAGCTTTTAAACAAATAAGCAAGCATTAGCTTATCTACAGTTTTATTTTTCCAACAAATATTGTACTTTAAACATTGTTATAGACACTACAGAATATTAAGCTAAATAAGCCTCACTCACTGCCCCAAAGGAGTTAGCCCTAGTGTTTTCTTAGCTTTATGGTAAAACCTAATTTCTTCTTTTGGTATGGTGGTGAATCATTATATTTCAGGAGTACCATTTCCATCATGTTCATTTCTATAAGTGCAAATTTCTGTATTTTGGTAGTCTCTAGGGGAGCTCATTAGTAAGCAATGTCTAATATGTTACCTCTGCATTCCTTCATTGCTGATCAATCAATGATTCATTAGCAAATTATAAGATAAAAACAAACTACTTCAAGATTAAAATAAGAACAATTTTTAAGGATGAATTTTTAACTTATATAAAATTCTTCTGTAAAAGTTATCATTTATTACATGCCTCTATGCTGTGAGCATGGTATACGGGTGCATATAATCCTCACAATAACTCTAAAGGAAGATATCATTGTCCAAATTTAACAAGAGATTAAAGATCAGAATGTTAAGTAACTGGCACAATTCCCTACAGCTGGTTGGTACCACAAGGATGTGTATTTGACTACAAGGTCCGTTGCTTCAATATCTTTAAAAGCAAATTTCCTGCCTCTTTCAGAAACAGTCTGCATGTCTTCAGACCCTGATTTTTAGAAGCAACAGAATATTTTAGAGTAAGCAGTATAATGTGGGTTTTTGAAATAGGCACCATTACTATGCGATTTAGCTTACTGAAGTTAAAACCTTAAATTCTATCACAGTGTCCTGAAAGAGCTAATATAGTTTCAGAATGTTCTACATGGTTTCCACTGGACCATTTGTCTATTGCAAAAATATAGTGATGTTCAAACTGGTTTTTTTAAGGTGATGGTGACTCGCAAATTTTATCTTTCCAATCACTGCAATGTACAGATACTTTTGGTCCTATTACTTGGACATATACTAACAAACAGCAGAATGTGGAAACCAATGATGATCAATTGTTTGACTCAGCTGTGAGTATTTAATAGTGGTGATCTATTAGAGTTTTAAATTTATCAGAATGAACTTCTATTCTCAATAGTAACTCCCCAAATTTTAATCTTATCTGGAATCCTTACCTGGAAATCTAGAATATGCTGTTTTGGGACCTGACATTAGAAATAGAGATTTTTGAACCAGTCACTTCAGTTCTTCAGCTCCTTCCATGTTGATCTTTGATATTTCAAAAGGATTCAATAGTTAATTTCTCTTCTTTGTATTTAATAGGAAGAATAGTATAATGATGTTAATAATATTTTAACTGAAACATGCCAAACTCAATGCAAGAAACTGGATTTAGTGAGTTACATTTACCTTTAAAAATGCACTTCCCTTGTAAGTCTTACTATTCTAGCCTAACCTGCACATTACAATATTTGCCTTAGCCTGCTTCTTGCTAAGAGTAAGCAGTTTATAATAATTTTAATATTTGTGGCTACCCATCTTAACTTTATTCTTGTTCAGTTTTTGTTAGCCTCAACTTGTATGTTGTAGAGAAATTTTATGGGTGGAATACAATCTAAGACTGCAAGTTTAGAAAAGTCTTTCCTTCATTTACACGTGAAACAGATAATGGGTGGGTTCATCACATTTCAGTTTTGTCCTCTAACCTTGAATATGTATGTTCAAGAGGTTAATATTATTTTAAAAAGTCAGACTTTTTCTTTCTTCTTAACCTTTTTTTTCTGTTCACAAGCTTATAAATTGTTCATTTTGTTCTTAAATCCAGAAATTTCAGACAGAATAACAGAAATTATTTAGAATGGATTTTTCAAAAAAGTCCCACTTGGCCTGAGTAAGCTTCCCTGTTTCCAGTGAACCTCCATCAACTCCTTCCGGTGCCGTAGGAAGAAACTGGCTCAAGGAGCTGGATTCCAGAGAGGTGGTTAGTTAGTAATCCCCACAGTGCACTTGGGCGAGCAAATCAATCCTGTCAGCTTTGCACTCTTCAGGATCTTCCTTGTTTCACACTAGAATCTGACAACTATGGCCTGGAGGAGGGCCCTTCTCTGATTTCCAATAGCATAACTGTTTCTAATATGAAATGAAAAGATCTTACAAAGTATCTTTCTTCCATGTATGCCTCACATTAGGTACCCTATGTACCTTCTTCCTTATATAACACAAGATCCAATGTTTCTTTAAATTTAAACACATAATGAAGAGACTCAGTAAAAAATTAGATGATTTTTGTGCAGTGGATACCGTCCCGCAGTATCCATCTCGGCTGTGGATGCTCGATGAAACATGTTAAAAACATACACAGAGACAACCAGGTCCTGTGGGGGAATAGGAACATAAGAGCCACTCCTCACGTGGGGAGCTCCTAGGCCACCCTTGCTCCTGGAGGACGCCACTTCGGCCACCCTCCCTGGTGAAGAGAGCACCCCATTCCCCCTCCGAGAGGCTTTTTATTGGTTTTGTTTGAATAAGAATTCAGGTAAAGCTCATTAAACATTGCTGGGAAGTAAGGATCAAACAATAGATAGCAAGGAAGTCTGAGGGCCTATTTTGAGTCAGGATCAAAGAGCTGTAAAACTTTAAAGAACAAACTTACTTCTTCCTTGGACCCTTTTCATTCAACTGAGAGCGTTCTAAACAAAGCAGGTTTCACAGTATCTTACATATTCTTTCTTAGGCCTGATCACCCGGGACACCCATCCTTTTCAGCACAGAGCTACACCACCCTGTCATTGTTTCAGGCTTAGGTGGAGCAAGGGAACTAAGGCAGCCAAGGGATAAGGAGATTTTCTCCCAGATGATGAGGACTCAGGCTATATCACCGAGGAGCAAGGGTCCATCACCCCCTTTTGCTGTAGCCCCCAAAGTCCTTTCTTGGGGGCCTCCCACATGATTGTGCCTGTCTTAGGTCATTACCCCCTTGGGGGATCTTACCCGTCATTGGCTAACCGACCAAGCTTTGGGGTTCAGTTATGAATGAAGCAGCAGAAGCAGCGCTCCGGCCAGGGAGATAAGCTTTTGTCTCCTTGCTGGCTTATGTTCCAAGGCCACTCCCTCAGCCTTAGCCTTGGTGGGGGTTACAGCTTCTGATACCAGGCAGAGCAGTTCCCAACACTTTTTCAGCCAGGAAACGTTACCAAAGATCCCACCCTGGGTAAAATATAAACTGCATGTACCTATCAAGTTAAGGTTAATCCAAAAAAGAAACATTAAAGATTTTTCAAGGAAAATCACTGAATGCAGGAAATTGTTTACACAGGTGTTACAGGGTGCAGCCAAGAGGGGGGACCCCAAATGGGCATTTGAAATGGGGTCCAGGACTTAAGGTGTCCAGGAGATTTTAAGATGTCTCCATCCCCCCACCCAGGGTGTGGGTTGGGGGAAGGGACAAATGGAGCAAGGCCATTGAGAGCTGTTTTGCATAGCAACAGCCTTGCAGCTACCCTCTGGCGTGGTCATTTAACATATCTATAGCCTTTGGCTGGTCGCTTAGATATGTTAAATAGCTGTGATCATCTCTGAGCCAGGGGAATGGAAGTAACTTCCCCACCAAGACGTGACTGGGGGCAGATCCCCCAAGCTACAGCACCTGCGTGGGAGCTCGGAGAAGATTGGCTCCAGGACATGGGGCCACACCTGCCCAGACTCATGATGGCAGCTCAGTAAACCTGGAAGGATACGAATTCTGGAAAGTGAAGCTGAGTGTGGGAGGAGTCGGAAATGAGGCTGCAGAGGAAGATTGGCCCCGGGGATTTAAAACCCAGACTTGGCGGCCATTAGGAAAGAGAATCACGCGGCTTTGGCAGAGTGAGGACTCTCCCCTTCCTGCAGCCCTGAGAGGGAGAACCACAAGGCCTGGACAGAGTGGGGACCCCCACAGCTTTAGAAGGGGAACCACCACCTGGTTTTAGCAGAGATCCCGGCGACTCAGCTGAGGGTGCCGGGAACCCAGGGAGGTCTCCCAGTTGAGAGGGAGTACTAACTGGGAAGAGCCAGAGGACTGCCTGAGCCATGGACTTCTATTTCCTTTCCTGAGATACGGTACTCTGGACTGGGCAAAGGGGGGAGGAAGGAAGGACTGTGTCTGTTTGTGGGTGTTTTAAGAGACTTTAGGATTTTTGATGAAGACATTAGGTCACTACTTGAAGTCTATATAGCATTTAATAAACATTTCCTTTCCTTTTCACGAATCTCTGGCATTGAGAGATGTCTTTCCTCGGGCGGCGGACATAACGGACCCGGGGCCTTCTTTCAATAATAGTATATTGTCTCAGGCCCCCCTTGTGTGTTCTGTAACACAGGTAGTAGAAAACCCAAAGAGCATTAAAGGAATGCTGAGGTTACTCAGAAATTAGTAACTTTAAAAATAAGCTATTACCCCTAAAACAGGAAATTAAAAGGATGCGTGGGTTTGCCAGAACCTGGGAGCTTAGAGGATGGACACGTTAGGGTCAGTGCTTGGATCTATGGAGAGAGTCTCTGTGGAGGGCATATCATATGTTTAACATTCAGACCTATGACCTATAACTCCAAGTACCAAGGGCAAGATGCTGGTATCTCTGAAGGGCTTCTTTGTTGCTAGTGGCAGGAATACAAAAGAATCCGGAGGCTGGAGTTGGCTGTTCTCTTTTGATAATACACGTTGTCAGAAAGTAAATGCAGGAAGGAGTCTCTTGCTTTTTCCTTAAAACCAATGCTAAAAATAACATTCAGCATGGTGACAGAGAAGTTGAAATGTGCTAAAGATGTTTTATTTTTGTATAAGACTAGATGTAATCATGTTTATAATTGAATCTTTATATTTTGGTAATTAGTAGAAAAATTCATTATTGTAACTGCTAGTAGAATAAAAATTTAGAAATAAAATTTCTAATTCTCCAGGTAAAAAGGAAATGAAAAATATGATATGAATGCAAACACATATTCATCCACAAAATGAATAGTTCTATCAAACACATATAAAATACTATCAAAATTGGTTATTTAATTGCCTCCACCCCATACACATACTTTTTAAAGAACAAATCTAATTTTTAAATTATATTTTATTGATTATGCTATTATAGTTCCATTTGCCCCCTTTAATCCCCTGCACCAAGCACCCCGACTGCCTCAGACAATCCCTCCCGCCAGCATTGTTCATGTCCATGGGTCATGCATTTAAGTTCTTTGGCTACTCCATTTCCTATACTGTACTTTACATCCCCATGGCTATTCTGTAACTACGTATTTGTACTTCTTAACCCTCTCACCTCTTCACCCACTGCCCTACATCCTCCTCCCATCAGGCAACCATTGAAATACTCTCCAAATCTATGATTCTGTCTCTATCCTTCTCTTAGATTGTTTTTAGATTCATTGTTCATAAGTAGGTATTTATTGCCATTTTATTATTCATTGTTTTGATCTCCTTTTTCTTAGATAAGTCCCTTTAACATTTCATATAATAGTGGTTTAGTGATGATGAACTCCTTTAGTTTTTTCTTGTTTGGGAAGCTCTTTATCTCCCCTTCAATTCTAAAGGATAGCTTGCTGGGTGGGGCAAACTTGGCTGTAGGTTCTTAGTTTTCATAACTTTGAAGATGTCTTGCCAATCCCTTCTAGCTTGCAAAGTTTCTTTGAGAAAATAGCTGACAGTCTTATGGGAACTCCCCTGAAGGTAACTAACTTCTTTTCTCTTGCTTCTTTCATGATTATCTCTTCATCTTTAAACTTTGGCACTTTAATTTTGATGTGTCTTGGAGTGGGTCTCTTTGCACCCATCTTGTTTGGGATGCTATGTGTGTCCTGGACTTGCATGTTCATTTCTTTCATGGTTGAGCTTTGATTGCTGTTGGCAGGTCAATCGGAGGAATTTACGCATACCAGTCAGCTGCAAGAACTGGGACCACTGACCACCCATGAGCTCCCACTGTGGAGGATGAACTGTGTAGGGGATGGGTAGTGGTGTTCTGATGTGGTCCATAGCTGTTCACTAAGTGTACAAGCTGTGTTGTATCCCAGGAGGTATAGGCCAACGTCAGCCCCCACCTGTGTTCTGCCCTGGGCCACCCTACATGATCTATAAAACAATGTGAGATAGCTGTTACTTGTGCTGGCCTTGGAGATTCCCAGAGGAAGCCAAGCTGTGAAACTTGTCTGGCTGCTGTTTGTGCCAGGCCTGGGGTCACTTAGCAAGAGGTACGGGGGCTGAGGGATCACTGAGGCTGGCCTTTGCTTGTTTGATAAGATTTAGGAAGTTGTGAAGCAGGGCCCAAGATCAGCCAGTCATATGGAAAAGTCACAATTAATAGTTTCAGTGGGCCTGAAAGTGAGGATGACAGAGTCTCTGGGGATCTCCAGAACAGGGCAAACACTATTAGACAGGTTGATGGAGTCTCAGCAATGGCACTCACTTGCTAGCTCTGTGGCTCTGCAGGAGGAGTGTTCAGAAAAGGGAAAATGGTCTCTCTCTGTCTTTCTGTCTGGGAGAAAGCTGTAGCCCAGCTCCCACCTTGATGCGAGACACTTTAGTACCTCCCAGTATGCAAGTGGTACCTTGTAAACTGCTATCCCAGTGGTGGAGCTCAGAGGGAATGAGTATGAGTAAGTCTTTCTGTGGGTTTTTTAAGGGGAACTGCTTGAGGCTCCAGAAGTCTCTTCCTCGAATTCAGTTCCCACCGGTTTGTGTAGCCATAAGTTATGAGGACTTATCTTCCTGGCCCTGAAACCCTGGGATGGGGGGCCTGGTATGTGGCTGGAACTCCTCACTCCTGAGATGTCCCTCCAAAATTTTAGCCACCACTTGGTTGTGGGACCAGCATGTTCCACATCTCTGCCCCTCCTACCACTCTGGATGCATGTGTTTTTTTTTTAAACTGGAGTTGTCAGACTTCTGTTCAACTTGATTTCTGTTGGTTCTGAATAATGGTTGTATTTTTTTGTTGGATGGATGATATTTTAGTTGCAATTTTGGTGTGGTGCTATAAGGAGGTGAGCTGTGTTTACCTATGACCATCTTGACCAGAAGTACAAATTTAATTGACTGGGCCCATTTAACATCAATGTGATAAAACCTGATATTGTCAAAACAAAATTAACAAAATCTTTTAGATTTTGATTGGAATAATCAAAATCTTTAGATCAAGGCAGAAATGGAAGCATAAATTACTAGCTATTCACACACCTGAAAAATCCAAGGAATGAAAATTAATCAGTATTCTGAGAAGCTTTCATAGTGTTACATTGTTCTGGATACAAATACACCTTTAACTCAAGAATTTTGAAAAAAAAAAGAAAGTAAATAATAATCTTTAAAAAACTAGCTTAGAAAAGTATCATAGTTATCAGGTATTAGATTCATTTTTTTTTAATATAGGAAAGAGCTCCCAAATCCTTTTTAGCAGATGAAGAACATAAAGACAAAACATGCACTGATGATACTGCACATAATAAAGGCAATGAGCCACAAATTCAAAGGGAATATGTTGTAAATTAGATTATAATTTTTGATATAAAGATTTTGATAATAGTTATAAGATGGCCCCCCCCTTGGAAAAAAGTTAAAAACTGCTATAATTTTCTCAGGAATAGGTAGAAATACAGACTAATCACCCTTAATAAATTGAAATCTTCGTCAATGATATGTGTTACAAAGAGCTAGTGATCTTACAGATAAATTGTATCAAAATGTAACATGTTGAAATATTTTGTAAATTATAAAATATTTCAATTCATAATTATTCTAAATCAATTCATAAAGTGAACATACATTTCACTGGGTTAGGGATAGATTTAAACTAGGCTTATATCAACCAAAATGACAAATGATCCCAACTAAGAGGAAAAATATATCTATATAAACACATATGTGTATTATTCACACAGATGGAGAAACCCTACAAGATATCATTGTTAATCAAACCAAACAGTGATGAAAATAGCCCATGGCCAATTAGGTTTCAATCTAAAACATAGAGGAATAATTTAACACTAAGAATTTCATTTATAGAGCTCAATCCATTCATGCATTATGCTAAAAAGTATAAGAATATCAGTAAATACTATAATGCATTAAATAGTAATAATTATTTAAAAACAGTCCTATTTTGCTTTAAAAGAGGACAAAATTCTTATGTAATGCCTGAGTTGGATTTATTATACCAAAATCAATTATGTAATTTAGAAATTACATAAGTTATGAGTTTGTATAGATACAAACTAAAAAATGCCACCTGAAACAACTGCACAACTCTTAGTGAAAAACAAAACAAATTTCTTCAACTAGTCAATTTCTCTTGAAATTTTATCTCATGCAAGAGAAGGAAAGAGTTGAATAGCACTTCTGGATAAAAAAAACACATAGACATTGGCATTAGTGCTGGTAAAAAGCACTGGATACTCCCATCTGGCTTGTTCCTTAATTCATCTTGAAAACCTTCCCATATAATGCAAAATCTTTTGTCACATTCTGCTCAGAAGATGCCAAAGCTCTTTAGTATTGTCCTGAACCTCCTCTCATCACCCTCAAGGATAAATTTTACTACATTCCATCAAAGAGGAAAAGGTAATGATGTAGAAACTGCCTCAACTCACTTTCCTTCCGCACAATTTACTTTTATCCAAGATCATTTCTTTCATCTTCTCTCTGTCACAGTGGAAGAGATCTTTTTATATCCAAGTTAATATGTTTCTGGAGTGGTACTTGGAATAGTTGTTTTAAGATGGGGAAAAATTGAATATGTTTATGCACCAGATAGAGAATCTGATTGATGGAGCAAGGATGTACAAGGTAACTGGAGAGGCTGAAACAGTCAAGAGACAGGTCTCCTATTCAAAACTTTTCATAGAAGCAACCACACTAGAGTTCTAAAATTCACTACTGTTTCCATGTAGCATCATATGCTATCTTAGTCATATACTGGGTAATATTTATAGTTATATCTACAATATGTTAGTGTTTTACCTTTTTCTCTACTAGTTCATAATCGTTCTCAAAATAAATAATTTCGACTAAAATTAAAGGGAGCTAAATAATGCTGCAACCCTCCCAATTCTGATGCATACCTGCTTCTTCCCTGATCATCTCCAAGCTGCAGGCACTCACCCCTGCCCCTGGCATGCACCATTCCTCACACAGACAGAGAGCCCGTGTTTGTTCTCTCTCTCTCTCTCTCTCTCTCTCTCTCTCTCTCTCTCTCTCTCTCTCTCTCTCTCTCTCTCTCTCTCTCTCTCTCTCTCTCCTTCTCTGCTTACACAGTTCCCGCAGTGAGGACACTAATGTGCCTATGGAAGAAGAAAGCCTCCCCTCCTGGGAACTGAAACTACATAGGGGAATCAAATTAAATTTCAACCAAAAATAATTTAAGTGATTTGTTAAGAATATGTATATATTTAATTTCATCAAAATCTTAAAGAAACATCTGCATCTGCCAGATGTAAAATATGAGAGAGGGAGCATACTGATTACAATCATACATTAACTTTATGATTAAACTCAGCATATATACTGCGGTGTGGTGAGTAATGGGTTGTCACCGCAGATCCAATTTAGATGATATAAACCTCTATATTAATTAGTCATCGCAGTAGCCCTTTCCACTCCCCCTCTCCAACACTTATTCAGTTATTCTTCAGAGTAGAAGCAAGATCTGATAAGGTGTAAGCCAACAGAGTATAGAGGGCACAAACTCATTCACACTTTACTGCATTAGGCTTTAAACCCAGCTAATGAGGTATGTGGTGATTTCCACTTACAGTGGCAAACAAAAGAAGCAGCTGCACCTCAAATCTTGCTAGCAACAGTGGTGTCAGAACATAGTCACTGAAAAAAGCCTATCATCTTAACTTCAAATTCATGTCTTGTAGGCTAAAATTCATACTTCTAATCCCCTCACTGTATCACTGCTTTGTTGAAAAGTCGCATCATTTACAATCCTGACAGCGGGGGCTGGGTCGCCAGGGCCTGCAGATGTGTTAGCATCTGAGCGCAGTGGTGATTTAGAAATGCAAGCAATGCTGCAACATGTTTTCAACAAGAAAAATCCCCTTAGAAAGATAAAACCCAACATATAAATAGTATAAACGTGTGTGTATACATATAAAAGGCCTCTGCTAAATAGATTTTCATTTATCTTTTCATATATTTTTCTTTCTGCTTCTTTCACAAAATAAGATTTTAACTGTGTTCTTCCCCTCCATTACAATAACTATTTTTGTCAAATCTGTAAGAACAATATAAGCCTTCAAATAAAAATTCATTAAGCATTTTGCTTGAATTGAGTACTTTTAACTGCATGTTACTTTAAAGTTATTTTTTTAATGCTGATAAGATGATAGTCTATTTAAGAAAAAATGGCAGGAGACTCAGAAATCCAAACCCCCTATGTTCTTTAACACATAAAGTCAATGTGTTAATTGATAGATTCTTAAAAGCATAGATGGAGACATGAATCCTAGATCTTGCTCTTTAAGTTCATAAGGGTGAGAAAAGGCACTCAGTTCTTCCCCCTTAACTCTTTCTGGGACCTGACTATATGGCCAGGGAGCAACTGGCAGAACCTCTCTCAAATTGGCCTCTGAACTCATATTTTTCTTTCATCCCCTGACCTGTTCCAAGACTAGGATAATATTTTTGATCCAGTATAGAATTATTTCTCACTCTTAAAATAGTATTTCTCCTGTACAGTTTGGTTGTATCTTAAATTGCCTTTTAAATGCTTAGGTATTTGAAAAACTTATCATTCATTTTCTGAAGACAACCCATATAAAATTCTAAAAGCTTGAGTTAAAGGTAGGATACTATGGAGAGAAGAAGAGAAAGAACCAAGAAAGAGGGAAGTTGTTGATGTAGTTGATGTTTACAAAATGTCTTTATAGCCCTGGCTGGTGTGGCTCAGTGGTTGAGCACCAGTCTGCAAACCAAAAGGTTGCTGGTTTGATCCCCAGGCAGGGCACATACCAGAGTTAAGAATGAGTCCTTGGGGGGCATGTGATCTTGTACACTGATGTTTCTCTCCCTCTCTTTCTCCCTTCTTTCCCCACTCTCTAAAAATAAGGAAATTTAAAAGAAAATATTTAAAAAATAAAAAATGTCTTCCCATATATCCACCTACAATTCAAGCAAAAGCTATTCAAGTTGAGGAAGGACAAGTCAGTACAATGTTTATTTATTTTGTAAAAATCAAACTCTTTGCTTATTTAACCTCCTTATTTTCTCCTAATTTTTGTGACATCTAGTTTTCACTAAACACAGAATATTATTTCTTTGATATCTTTACCTAACCAACTTTTGGTTAGAAAGGTTTAACCTGGATTTTATGGACAGAAGTCAGGAAGTGCATGGATTAAGATAGCAAAATATTAATTATGTCTATATTTTCCCTAACCTTTCATTGAAAATTAATATTTTCCTGCATTGACAATATCGATAATAGGCTATAGTAGAGTTAATATCTGTGAATTTTTAACCAATATAAATTACAGGTATATTCATGTAATATTACAGTTGATACAACACTTTAAAATATATGTGCACTTATTATTTTACATTTTATTGGTCACTTAATACATTAATAAAGAAGCATGCCCTGGCCGTTGTGGCTCAGTTGGCTGAAGCATTGTCCCATAACCTGGAGGATCTTGCATTCACTCCTGGTCAGGGCAGATACCTAGGTTATGGGTTCCTCCTGTTTGAGGTGTGTATGAGAGTCAGCCGATCAATGTTTCTCTCTCACATGTTTCTCACCCTCTCTCTCTCTCCCTTCCTTCCCCCATCTAAAATCAATAAGCATGCCCTTGGGTGAGGAAAAAAAAGAGAAGAAGAAGAATAAATATTATTCTTTGCATCTGTTTTGGCTGTAAATATTTCAATAACTAAATTTTAGTATAGTTAGTTTCCTTTATAACTGCATGCATTTTATTGTTTTCATTTAAAAACATTAGTTAAAGAAGGGATACATAATCCTCACCAGATGGCCGAATGCATACATGGCATGCACACCAAAGTTTATGAATCTGTGAGTGACTATAGTTTCTGATGGAGTCAGATATATTTCCCTATTGCCCACATCCCTAACAAAGCAGAATTATGAGGGTTTTTAGTTAGTGAGTAGTTGTTTTCTGACCCTTAATTTAAAATGTCCTCATGTGGAAATATGATTTAACAAAAAATTTAAAAACCTACATATATTTACTTGACCAAAAACAAACAAAAAATGTTATGCTTTACTAATAGTCAGTGGTTGGAGTGGCACTGGCACCCTCACCAGGTCCACACATTGGACCGTCACTTGTCACTTATGCGACAGTGATGTGGAAAATTCCTGTAGGAAGGCTGTATAATTGTAAAGGGTTGTTAATGGTGGACTCATTTTCTCTCACTAGCATAATATTGCACTATTGTTGCCAGTTTTATGCTATAAGATGTACCCAATATGGTTAAATAAATAATACCCTCAAGTAGTAAATTCTACAATAATTTGTGATGTCATGAAATTGTTTAAGAAAACCACTCCTTTTCCATTTTTTCCACTAATTTTTCTCATTTTGCAAAAAGATAGGAAAAAGTTTAAAATTTGCTGACCTTATCTATAATAAGTCAGTAGTTTGCTAATAAATAGTTATGTTAAAAATGACACAATCTGTTAGAGGGGAAAAATGGCTACTGTTCCAGGTGAAGCCCTCCTACAAAGGGAACAGAGGGAAATCTCTTTAAAAAGAGATGCTTGGAAAATTTTCATCTCTCTGTGATTTTGTTGTGAAAAAATGACATGTGCCACATGCGTTTGACAGTTCAAGACTCTGAAGCAAGATTTAGAAGCTTAAAGGATTCAAAATTAAAATTTTCAGTAGTTTCAACTTCTTTAGTAAAAAATATAAAAACACAACATCCTAGTCTGGAAGAACTCTCTAGGATCAGGGAAAGGGAAATTTTCTATATGTATTTCAACAAAAATCTGTATATAATTAGAAAAGTGAGAATAGTTATCATAATGGCTTAATAAGTGCTATCAATAAAGTATTTTTTACATTTTATATGCATATTTTATAAGGCATTTTTAGATCTATGATTATCATTAAAATATTATAAACTAAATTTTGCAAAGTATTCCTAAATTGGTAAACTTAAATTTTAAAAAAATCACAAAGATATTAATGATTTGCTGTCAATAGAAATATTAATTTTAGTGAAGCCAAATATTTTGTATTAGTAGTAAGAATATTAGATATTTTCTATCACATAAATCTCACCTGTTTCATTCTATATGTTTTATATGTATTTTACAATATAAATATTCTATGCGTTTGGTGGTATATGTATATAATTTATTTAGGTTAATAAACATACATTGGGATACAAATTTTTTTTTAAAGATTTTATTTATTTATTTTTTTAAGAGAGGGAAGGGAGGGGGGTAGAGAGAGAGAGGGAGATAGATAGATAGGAGAGAGAGACACCAATGTGCAGTTGCTGGGGGCCATGGCCTGCAACCCAGGCATGTGCCCTGACTGGGAATCGAACCTGTAATGCTTTGGTTTGCAGCCGGCGCTCAATCCACTGAGCTACACCAGCCAGGACAGGATAGAAATTTTAACATGTTTTTACTAACAGGGCACATAATCTCAAAATTTGGCAAATCAATAGAATAAACATGTAAGAATTTCTGTGAATGAATAATACTGATTTAATCCTTTGTCAACAGGTATTTTCAAAAATTCATTTACTGTTATATTTACTGCTTTGCTTTTAATATCCCAAGTGGTCATTTGAAGACCATTTTCTCTTGAAGGTCACTTGAAATGGCTTGTACGAGCAAGGCTATTTGTTTTATGTTTCAATTAATTCATGAGTTCTTATAATTATGGGCATATTTTACACGCTCGGTGTTCCATAACATGGACGTTCTCTCTTGCATCAGTGTTGTCTCCTGAGTAAATATTTTAGCTACACATAGAGTTTTTATTAACTTCTGTTGCTGTCCCATCCTCTCTGCACTATCAGTCAAGCCTGAAGGCGTGATTGGAGATTCAGATCTCCTGCCCTGATTACTGCAAGAATCTCCTGGACAGTCTCCCCATCCCTGCTGCAGCCTGTTGACTATTGCTGCCAAAATGATATTTCCAAAAATTGACCCCATTCTTGAAACTCTTCGATGGCTTGTCTCCAGCCTCAAAATAAAATCCCAATTCCTGAGCCTTTTGACAAAGTTCCTGCTGTTTGGACCCTCATGAATTCAGCTTCTTTTAGAACACTTGCACTTTCAGATGTTGGTCCACTTGTCACCACATATGGCACATGCAGTTTGTACTGCTGAAAACCCCATTTTCTCACACCTAAGACATGCTCCCTTAATTTGGGGATCTTCTTTTTGTATATGACTGATGTTCACCCCTCATCTGTTCCATTTTATTTGGTTTAACATTCCTGCTCTGTACTTCCCGTGTTCCCACATCAATGTTTATCCATTCATTTACATATTTCAAAAGAAGTTATATAATGAGCAAGAACACCCAGACAAGGTCTTGGACCAAAAATTCCAAAAGGTGACAATTCCCTGAATTTACCCACAGAAATGGAATGTTGAAAGTTTCTGCAAAGTGATCTCAAAGAATGGTTTGCTTTTCACTCTGCATTATACTCCCATTGACATTAGAGGAGACAGAAAAGGCCCCTAGAAAAAAGGGGAAAGGACATGCTGTTCATACTTATATTTACTGAAGAATGTGCACATATTTTTAATATCCAAACATTTTACCTTTTATGTTTTTATAATAAAGACAATTGACAATTCTGTCTTTACATGAGAATCAAATATTCTTATTTTTAACTATGACAAGAAACTTTAAACATCCTCATTAAATAAAATAAAATAAAAGCTCCACAAATTATATAAAATGGTATCAAAGGTATAATTGAAAAGCAACAAAAAAGAAGAAAATGTCCTTTGTTTAAAAAGATAAATTCATATTCTCCATCCAGAGTGATTTAACAAATGCAAAATGTTAGGATGTGTTTAAAATATAAGTGTAGTAAGCAACCAAGATTAATAAACTCATTCAGATGCTAATTTAAGAACAAATTATTCTTCAAATATATTCTGGATAAAACTCTCCAAGTAAAGCTAGAAGTATCTTCAAAATTTATATTGATATGTGATCCTGCTAATATGGCTCTACTTCTGGCCAATTTCAACTTCTAAGTGTTATTTTCAGGATGGAAAGAACACCACATTATTTTTCCCACAAAACTTTCAACTATCATCATATGGATACTTGTTATTCTGTAAATAAGTATTTCTTGCCAATAGTGCTTTTAACTATGTGCGTGGGTACACATCTATGTTATTTTTCAATTAGTACTTACTTAGTAAAATAGAGATTAAATTGTTTAACAGAAATAAAGTGTTTTGACTGTATGTTTTTAACTTGGATTTAGCTCTTTGTTGGAGCCAGAGGCGTGTGCATGTTTTCTTGTTCGACACATTCATGGCCCCTTTCTTTGTCCCATGCTGACTGGCCCCTTTCTACTGGTTCTCTTTGTGTAAGAAGAGGAGTCTTTTTGCTCTATCAATAAAAGTTAGCTGCCTTGCTCTAACCAATGAAATGTGAGTGGAGGTGATGTATGCTATTTGCTAGTATAAGATTTAAAGCCAGCGCATGGTTCTACACCATAGCTCTTTTCCTCCCAACAGGAGGCCAGCATGTATAGATAGAACCTTCAACTTACATTCATGATAGAATAAATATTTGTAGCCACCCTGCAAAGAACAATAAAGTGAGAAAAAAAACCTTTATTTTTGAAGTTTATTGACTCACTGCAACATAACTTTGTGAACACTAATTCAGAAGGATACATCAGTGCCTACTTATGACAGATGAAACAAGAATAATGCTTCCTTAGCACTTTCTTCTGCACATAGTTTTACCTTATATCTCCAGCATATTACTCCACTAACTTATTCTTGTATCTGGCTCCCCTTGGTAGTCGATGGAAGTGCTTAAGGACATGATTCAAGTTTTATTAATCTCTGTTTTCCTTGTGTCTAGGCTGAATAACACCTTACATTTTTAAAATATTTTCTGTGTAGTATCAGCTTTGGTACCAGTCACTTAATGCACATTATCTCATATAATTGTCCAGACAGTCATATGAGTTACATAGCCACAAATGTTTTATGCAACATTCCCTAGTCAACACAGCCAGTAAATGTAGAAGTGGCATTCATTCAGATTTCTACCTTGTTCTAAATCACTATCATAGTGCCTCTTTAAAGATATATATCTTAACGACATTATTTCTGTAGTATTTGATATGTACAAGTAGTGTTATAGAAACTGAGATAGAGATTAGCGTCTGAAAGATATGTACTATGTGAATTTAAGAAAATACATAACAAAGAAAGAAATGGAGGGTAGGAAGAAAAGGGAGACAGGGAAGTAGGCTAGACTGGTGATCTCTTTAGTTTTACTTTATCTCTTAGCTTTAGATGGTGTCCCACTTCTCCCCTCTGTAGCCCACCTGCCCATAGCTCCCACCTTGTTACTGCCAAGGCCATAAGAGAGGGTTCCCAGAGCATGACTGAACCAGTAGAAACTAGTACACTCAGATGGGAGCAAGCAGCATTTTTGGATGTCTTGGCAGAAGAGGCCTAGGCAGAGCCTGAGGCCCTGTACAGAGAGCCCATACCCAGTGCTTTGTGATCATAGAAGCAGAGCTTCAAGCTCTGGTCCCATAGCAGCTTCCACTGAGGTCCCAGAGCTCAGGGTTCAAGGGTAAGTATCTCATATTACAAAATCTACTTTGCAACTTCACCCTTTAACCTCATAGTGCCAAACTTTTAGGATTTAATAAAAACTAAATGTTCTGGTACATAGTAAACTCTCATTAAATTTCAAAATGTAATTTTGTCAAATGGTCAAAAATTAGATTTTGACTTGGGTCAAAATATAACTAGAGTTTACTAAAAATGCATTTATTTATTTTCCTAACTGAACAGTAATTACAAAGTTTCTTGTCTGAAAAACTTATGTATCCCTCATTAAAACTCTCTGAAAATACTGAAAACATTTCAAGGAACTGCCTGTATGTTATTAGAATATACTTTTGAGAACCTTTTCACAAACTAGGTAGTGGCAATTTATAGAAAAAAACCCTTTTCCTATACTTTAGAAAACACTATTCTAGCAAAATGCTTCACACATTTGGGTAAACAGACATTTTGGAACTTTCTTCACAACACTTTTAAATTATTTTTAAGAAGGGACATAAAAATCTCATTTAGATTTAAAGATTAGTACCCAAGCTTACCAAAGGTAGATTAAAATGTTTTGAACTTTCTAACAACATACACTTCCAAATACAAATTATTGGTGCTGGAATAATAAATATATTGCTGGTATATTTACTTTAATATTTTAATTTAACCAGTTTATTTTCTTTAAAAGTGACCTATTTGTGGTAACTGTTAAAAGTTTTTCAGTTATGATATAATAATTGAAATATATTTAAGTCAGCTGATCAAAATATATCAATAAAATAAATGTAGTGAAGGTAATATAAAATATGTCAAACACATAGAAGGTATTATATAAATAACTATAAATTTAAAAAATACTATTCAATACCATATGAAAGAGAGGATATTATTAATATATTTTCTTGATTTACAAAGTCCATCTTACTAGTACTTCTACTCTAACCTGAGTAACCTAATTCACTCTTTTTATAACACATTTTAGAATCATTTTCCTTACACTTGAGTCTCTATTTTTATTATAATTCCTCTCATCTTTTTTTCTTTTCACCATGGGAGTAAATATATACTTTCTGTTCTTGTTTCTTCAGAGACCATTTCAGGTTGCAGAAATCACTATTTTAAAGTACATCAGTGCCTTTATAAAAGAATTATGAATACTCACTGAAATAGTTTTGAATTGTTCTATTATCTCCTCCAATTTTGCATTATTTGTCTTATATCCTGAAGTGGAAACTATAGTTTTTGTTAAGTAAAGATTGTATTTCCATAATGCACAGAACACTGAACTAAAGTGTATGATCTCAAATTTTTAGTCCCCACTTTGCTACTCACTCATCAGTAAGTAAATCATTTACTATAGTTATCAATTTTCTTTTCTTCATAATGAGAGAATTGGATTGTTTCTAATATTATTTTCAGATCTCTACTAGGATATAGCTCTTTAAAATATTAGCATTATCTGATTTATAAAAATTCATTTTACAGATTCAGGCATTTTTAGTTGAGAGCTCCTAATTGGCTTTTGTCTGCCATTTTTGACCCACATTGTTTTTACTAGGGATTAGAAAAATCACTAATAAATATCCAAATCTTGAGGTTTATATATCAGAATCCAAACTTTCTCATAAGTTTTATGAATTTTCCTGTTTTTCCTACTAAAGTAGGAGTACCTTAAGTGCATAATCCTTGAATAACTTATATACGTAATTTTATAGCATATAAAACAAACTGCCTTGCATGTTAGGATTTAAAAGTGTTTACTGAATGAAAGAAACAAAACAATTTTAATTTTCTAGCACTGTTCACATTAAAAAGGCTAATTTTCTGCAATCCCTAATTCAGAAACATAGTTCAGTTTCATGACAGATACTGTGGAAAATAACATAAATGCAGCCACTTCAAAATGGAATTGGAGCTCCCAGCCCAGAGGAAGTGCCTTGCTCATCTCACCCCTCAAACACCTGGAATGTTTGAACCAGACAAAGTCATCTTTGGGCTAGGCCAAACTAACATTTTCTTACAAACAAATGTTTGTAAACTTTATAGGAAAGCGGACATCCTGACTATAAGACCTGAAAATTAAACACATTTCTTTAAAATTAGCATCACCATGTAGAGCTAAAGAATAACTTTGCTTATTAGCACCTATACAAGTCCCTTCCTTCTAGTCATGTACATTATTTCTCTTCCCCTTCTCATAAAAGCCCCTTGCCTTTACCTAACTGGAACAATAGTTGGGTTTCTGCCTGAATCACTTCTTTCAGAATAGCTATACTTTGATCTCAAACTCATTTTGTCTCTCACTTTGGCTTTTATATTATGTTAATGTATACGGAAACTAAACTTGAAAAAAATAATTTATCATAGCAACTTTTAGGCTTATTTTCATCAAGCAAAGCTATACTCTACATTTATAAAAGGAGATAATTTTTTTTTAAGTAAAGAAACACAGGTGTTAGAGGGAGGAGTTGATCTAGTCGACATACAAGATATCAAACATTTCAGCCACCAAAAGATTGAGATTTTTACATTATCTTAAGATATTTTTTCCTGTTTCTATAGCAAGTTACTATCCATGGAGTTGGTAATTTCAGGTATCCTTATAAAATCACAATCCAAGAGTCATTGCATAATTCCAAACCCCCTTTCCCATTGCTACTTCTTTTGAAGGTGACTGATGTTGGGAGCTTTCCAAGCATCACTGCCATGTGTAGCGTGTAGGCATGAGGCAGACACAATCTCAGATGATCAGGTATCTGTTCTTCCTATGAAAAAATATCTACAATAGGCAATTAATTATGTTTCAGATCTCACTTAGTCATTTATAGATGATTTAACAGTACCTTTCATGGACACACTCTATCGATTTGCATGTGTGGCTAATTTATCTTTCATTGCCTATGACTGAAGATAATGTAGAGCACACTTTCGTTTTCTTTTCTTGCAATGAAGTTTCATGTCCTAGAGTTCCTTTTTCCCCCTCCTTAAAATGTTATTGGCTTTATTTATAAAATCCAGGATGTATATGTATGTGAAAGTCTTAATTCTCAGCGCATGAAGATATTTACAAAAAATACAGAAATGGACCTTATTTAATAGCATAAACAAGTAAAAACAAGCTCTAATGCCCTTCAAGTTTTCTCTTTCCATACTCACAGTTGCCCCTCATAACACAGAGTACAAAGGCTTCAAAGAAACTGTGTCCCTGCCCTTCACTTTGTCCTCGATACACATAAACACACATGAAGGCGCTGCAGAGGATGAAGGGTGTCCACTGCAGATGAAAATACTGCCTTTCTAGCATCTATCGTAGTCTTACATTATTTTGTGACCAGGAAAAGTAGGGCTACCAAAAGAGAGCTAGGGAAGGGGACTCAAACAATTTATTAGCATTGTTTCCAAACTTATCCACTTCAGAAAATGAAGGGAAGCCTAAGGGTGAGGGAATCATGAGTTTACATAAATCTTCTTAAGCCTTTTCCTCCATTGACTATGGAGAGTATATAGATAGGATAGAAAGATCCAGAAAGCAAACACGATCTTCACTATGTGGAAATCATAGTTAAAACTTCAACCAATTTTTGAAGCATCCTCCAAAATGCATCTTTCTGCTTTTCCTGGGGAATTGTTGTCTTCTTAATATACATCATACCAAGATTTAAAAATAAATATTAATTTATTGTTCCTACAGCAGTGGGAATTTTATTATTTTTGTGTTGTTTTGTTTTAGTTGTTTATTTTGGAAACCAGCCAAATGTTCAATAAATCATAGTTTTTTTTTTACCCTATATAACTTTTTTCAAAAAATCTTACAGAAAATTCATTGAGACATAAGCCAAATAATGAGAAACTATCTATGTGTTTGCTTTATTCTGGGCTGAAACACACAGGCAAAGCACATGCAAGCTCCCATATCAAGAAGGGGGAAAACAACAATATATATTATACACCACTGCTAAGAATTGAATCCTCAAAGTAAAACTATAGAATAATTCTAATTTAGTTGGAAATAACACCAAGTCTTTAATTTCATTAAAGAAAGATATCTAGATGATTGCAATGTATAAAAACAACAACTGCAATAAAGCAGTTTACTGCTTTATTGCAGTTGTTGTTATTTACAGTAAAAGCTTGTTTTACTGTAGGTAATAGTGTAATGACTAATACTCAATCTTGCCTTGAAAAATTTGTAGTTTATGAGATAGGAATGGTATACATAACATGATGTACATAACACGATGGGAGAAATTGTCTAGCAGAAAGAAAAGAAAAAAGAAGTGATAATTAATGTAGGAAAACACCTGTGAAGATCAGCTGCCCATCCTTAGAAACTGAATGGTAACACAAAACCAGAAACTACAAATGAATGGAGTTTTCCAAGAGAAATTACTTAAAAGTGCTTTTTAGAGTTACAACTATTATTGTCCTCCTGACAAACGTAGCTTCCCTGAGAAGGTAAAGAAAATGTTGTTTTTCTGCCACATTAAAAATTTGAATGAATCTGATAGCACAGAATATGGATTTGAAAGCACCAGAGTGAGTATTATAGTACAATAAAGTGATTTCAACATCTATGGGCAGCATTTTGCCTGTGAGAGGGGAGATTGTGTTAAATTCCCAGACTTTTAATTTGCCTGCTTCTACAACTCTTTAAAAAAAATGAGACTTGACCTAAGGAAACTTATAGTTAAATAAGATAAGTAAAAGGAATAAGAATAATTGTTACAGGGATAATAACAGAATACCATTAATTTAACTTGCACATATTTAATATATAATAAAATGTAACAATGCACATTCTTATTCAAAAGGGTCTTACTGTAAAATTTACTTGTGGTAAAAGATAATAGATATTATAATAGACATCCCTAATGAGCTTACATATTAAACTATCACATTAAATTAGAAAAAATCACAATAATTTGAGTAAAAGATAGAGATAAAATGAATATTATCATTACATGGAATTAACTGTTGTGTTGCCCTACTGACATGACCATGGAATAAATAAATCAGTAGTTTATGCTTCAAACAACTTTAAACATTATCTAACCTATTACTTTCAATAGAAATTTTATTCAAGAACTTGCTGGGAAGATTTTTCTCTTCTAAGGATGAAAAGAAAGAAAGAAAGAAAGAAAGAAAGAAAGAAAGAAAGAAAGAAAGAAAGAAAGAAAGAAAGAAAGAAAGAAAGAAAGAAAGAGAGAAAGAGAGAGAGAAAGAAAGAAAGAAAGAGAAAGAAAAAGAAAGAAAGAAGGAAGGAAGGAAAAAGGAAGGAAGGAAGGAAGGAAGGAAGGAAGGAAGGAAGGAAGGAGAGAAAAATAAAAAAAAGAAAAAGAAAAGGAAGGAAACAAAGAACTTTACATGAAAGGTACTTTGTAATACATATATAAATTTACTATTAACATGCTGTTCATATAGTTTTTATACTTCATGTCTATTTAGTATAAAAATAGTGGAACATTTCCAGACATAGTTGCTAAAATTATCCAAAAGTGAATGATTTCAGATTCATTTTTATCATTGTTTTGTTTGTGTTACCTGTTGCCTGAAGTGTAAAAGACATAGGACACAAATTAATATAGTTTAGGACAAATGGGAGCTATCATTTCATATATACACATATACATATATGCATATATGTACACACAAACACATTTATGTAAACATGTAAATGAGCTTGTGAATCTGTTGGTGCACAAACAATTAAAATGTCAGAGTGCTCATACAAAAAAAACCTAGTCAGATTTGGTTTTACTTTTTGACACTATTTCCCTATATTATTGTCCAAACATAATTTTTTAAAATGTCTGTTAATATTCCTGGACCAAAGAAATAGAAATCAGCACAGCCACACATTTTTCTAATCCCTTAACCTCCTCACTCAAATCCTGATGAAACAATTCTAATTGTTAGAGTAGCCAATAGAAATGACTTGTTTGCATTGGTTTCACATTCTGCAAGTAATCACAATAAGAAAAAAATAAAATAATATGAATTAATAAGTAAAAATAGTTTTTCACATAATTCCTTGAAGTTCATTAGGTATCTCTGATTTTCCAGTATGTAGCTTTTTTTTTTTCTCCTTGTAAAGTGATCCAACTCTTATTTTCCTTTACTAGACTCAAGGTATGCCACTGCGGTTCTTAATGGTGTAAACTTGTAAAACAAAATTGCATTACAACAAAATACTATTTTTTAAAGATTTTATTTATTTATTTTTAGAGAGGGAAGGGAGGGAGAAAGAGAGAAAGAAAGAAACATCAATGTGCCGTTGCTGGGGGCCATGGCCTGCAACCCAGGTATGTGGCCTGACTGGGAATCGAACCTGTGACACTTTGGTTCACAGCCTGCACTCAATCCATTGAGCTATGCCAGCCAGGGCACATTACAACAAAATACTATTGAGTTAAAAAAAGTTCTAATAGCATTTCAACTGTATTTGCATTACTTTCCAGAAAAAGTCACTTTTTCTTTTTTTTGAGTTTCTTTTTATTTGTTTTATTTTTTATTGTCATTCAAGTACAGTTGTCTCCATTTTCCTGCCACCACTTTACCCCAACCCAACCATCCCCACCTCCTACCCTTGATCCTACCCCTCTTTGGGTTTGTCCATGGGTCCTTTATACATGTTCCTTGATGACCCTTTCCCTTCTTTCTCCTGTTATCTCCTTGTCCCTCTGGTTACTGTCAGTTTGTTCTTTCAATGTCTATCACTCTATTTTGCTTGCTGGTTTGTTCTGTTGATTAGATTCCACTTACAGGTGAGATCATGTGGTATTTCTCTTTCACAGCCTGGTTTATTTCACTTACCATAATGCTCTCCAGATCCATGCATGCTGTCACAAAGAGTAGGAGCTCCTTCTTTCCTTCTGCTGCATAGTATTCCATCATGTAAATGTACCACAGTTTTTTGATCCACCCATTTACTGATGGGCACTTCGGTTATTTCCAGCACTTGGCTATTGTAAATCATGCTGCTATGAACGTTGGGATGCATAGGTTCTTTTGACCCGGTGTTTCAGGATTCTTAGAATATAATCCCAGCAGTGGAATTGCTAGGTCAACAGGCAGTTCCATTTTTAGTTTTCTGAGGAAATTCCACACTGTTTTCCAAAGTGGTGACACCAGTCTGCATTCCCACCAACAGTATACTAGGGTTCCCTTTCTCCACAACCTCACCATCACTTACTGTTTGTTGATTTGTTTATGATGGCCATTATGACCTGTGTGAAGTGGTATCTCATTGTGGTTTTAATCTACATCTTCCCGATGGCTGGTGTTTCTGGGCATTCTTTCATATGTCTCCAGGCCCTTTGTATGTCCTCCTTGGAGAAGTGTCTGTTCAGGTCCTTTGCTCATTTTTAATTGGGTTGTTTGTCTTCCTGGAGTGGAGTCATGTGAGTTCTTTATATATTTTGGAAATTAAACCCTTGTCTGGAATACCAGGAGAAGAAGAGCAAGGGATAGAAAACCTGTTTGAAAAAAATAATAATGGAAAACTTCTCTCTCTCTGTCTTGTATATATAATAATATATATTTATAAAATATTGCATATTTAATGTATGTTATATATTTAAAATTTTGTTTTTACCAGATTGTGTAATGTGACCTTTAACATATACTGTCAATTCCTTTTGTGAAAAAAGCTACCTGAACATGTAAGCTGCTAATTGGTACCTTTTTTTTTTGTACCTAAAACCTATAATACATATCAAAATAAGTTTTTCTTTCAAAAGCTCCAGATATATTCTATCAAATTCAAATCAAAGACCATTCAAGCAAACTATTGGCAACTATTTTCATTGTCTTTCATTTTTCATGTCTTTCATATTTTTCATGTATAATATGCTACCAAATAATTTTTAAAATCATTGTTTTGATTAAAGGGTTTCCTTTCTTTTATAAGTATTATATAATTGCAAGGAACTTCTCTGTAAATATTTTCTTGAAAGAGCTCAATTATTTTGAATATGTTTGAACTCTTAAAACAATAATAGTAATGCCTTTAATGTGTTTGAGATGACTGAAAATTTGCTAGATATATTAAAGAATAACACATAGCTACTCTATAAAAATGACATTTATAAAAAGGAATAGAGGAGGGACTTATAAAAGAAATAAAAAATATTAAAGTCTGTTTTGCCCATTTTTATTGGTCTTCTTCTAATTTTTTATGTCTACTATTAGACAATGAAGAATAGAATTTTGTTATTGAATAGAAGTAAATGAGAAATAAAACATGAAATGAAAAGTTATCATTTAGATGGGGAAACAGAAGTTTTGATTTAAAAGATAAATAATAACAATGGTAGTTTAACACTCTTGGATGCTTACATGTACCTGGAACTACTCTAAGAACTCTATATCTATTAACTCACTCAAAACTTATCCATAACCTAATGAGAAGGTACTATTTTATGCCTATTTTATAGGTAAGTGACTTATGCAAAAAGAAGTTAATAAAGATGTGTAAGGTAATACAGAAGTGGTGGGGCTATGACAAGAATTCAGCAGTTCTACTTTATTGTTCGCATTCCCACACTGATCCACACTGTCCACAGTGAAGACAGTTTTAATGGAATTAGCAAAAAATAATATTTTAAAAGAGAAAATAGATAACTGTGGAGAAAAGAGCTTAAAAATTTTGCTTATATTGTGTGAAAGCTGGAATAAAATAAGTAAAAATGTTAAAAACATGGAATGTATATAGTTATTGGAACATATATAGTAATTGGAACAAGATTGTAGATCCAGTACACCCAGCTATCTCTCCTCCCTTTGTAATAACATTTACATATAAACAAATATGTACTAAATAGAGCAAAACTACAACAAAAATAAGAAATATATCCATTAGAACCTTTGACAAAAGTTTGGAATATGAACAGCATATGGTGTACAAGTGATTGATGAGCTGCAGTACAGAAAGACATGCAAAACAGGCACAAAGCAAGGCTGTAAGGAAATTTGGAATTTTTACCAGATGGGATGTTGCAGGGATTCCAAAAGCAGAGTCACAGTCTACAATAAACAAGCAGAGAATATAAAGAAGTGTTCTAGGTTTTTCATTTAGTGATCATCGATAGTTACTCCGTCCTGTCCATAGTCCTCATATAGCGAATACTTGTCAATGGAGATATTTACAATCAGACCTAAAAGAGAGTTGAGTCCACTGAATCCATAAGGAATGTGCACAATCCAGTGTGCACAGTGAATGCCAGTGAATAGCTAAAGCCCCATTGTCAGCATTGACACCCCAGATTAAAACCCTCCATTTTCTGTTATACATGATAAACAGCTTAATCTGTCAACATTTTTAGCCCTAATTCTGCAATGAAAAGTGTAATTAGATATACTAATATATCTAAACCTTATAATTAGTTCAAGAAAGTACATGCAAAAATACATCCTCATAGTAATCAAACTAATCATTCACAAATATTAGTAAAAATATAAAACCTGTGGTTAACATGTTCAACATAAAAATTATACATCACACTAAAATAAATTATACCAGAGGAAAGAGATAATTAAAGAAACACAAACGCATTTTAAAATCAGCTCCTAGGCAACTTAGGAAAATATAAGAAATATTTGCTTCAATAAATCAACTTAGGCTGCTACAGGAAAATTAAATTGAGAGAACAAGAAGGACATATAAAAATTATAAATGTACAGAAATTTAAAAAATTAAAAAGGAAATTTGCAGCTGTTGAACAATATGTCAAAATAAGAGAAAATTTAATAAGCATGGAGATTCTATTATAATGACACATTAAACTTCAGAAAGGAAGAAGAGTGAATTAGGTATGAAGTGAATAAATACATGCTAGGAAAAAAATCACAGTGAGGAGTATATCGATCAAAAAGTTCACAGTAACTGCTGGTTTTTATTTTCCTCTATATTTGTAATATTGACAAATTTATTAATTTGCTATAATAAAAGTTATATTGAAACATCTGTAGAAAGCCTTCCATAGAGTACAACAGAATATTTTAAATGGTGAGAATCATAATGCCCACTGAGTTAGATATCTCTTTGAACTAAAATGGTACTAACTAAAATATGTTAAATACAGACAAATGTTAAATATTTACCTTTTTATGATGTTTAATAAATCTTCTAAGTCATACATTTAGTATATTGAACTTTTCCATGTTTAAACTTCAGCTTAAAACTCCCGGCCAAGATGGAGGCATAGTTAGACACATTGTGCCTCCTCCCACAACCAAGATAGAGACAACAACAATTTAGAAACAGAATAACAACCAGGACTGACAGAAAATTGATCAGACAACCAAGAAGTTAAAATAGACACGTTCATCCAGACCGGTAGGAGGGGCAGAGTGGGGCAGCCGGGCACGGGTCACACGGCGCGCAGGGAGAAGAGAGCATTGGGACAAGGAGTGTAAGGCATCCAGGGTGCCCAAGACCTCAGCAAGTGGACCCTGATCACGCAAGTGGCAGATGGTAGACCCCAGCCGAGAGGTGTCAATTGGCCGACCCAGCGAGGTGGCGATTGTGAAGCAAGGCACTGCATGCAACCCAGGATCACAGCACTGGGAAATAGAGCCTCAGGACACTTATTGAAAGCACCTGTGGGGGGTTGAGGTGCAGGGAGAGACTCCCAGACTCACAGGAGAGGTCCTTGGAAAGTCCCACAGGGTGCACAAGCCCACCCACACAGGAATTGGCACCAGAAGGTCCCAGTTTGCTCAGGGGAAGCAGCGGAAGGGACTGAGGTCCCACAGAGAGCAGAGCAAGTGCCATTGTTCACTCTCGGACCCCGTCCCCACATAATGTCACAACCCAGCAACTGGGGTGCTCTGCCCTGGTGAACACCTAGGGCTCCACCCCTCATATGTAACAGGTGCGACCAGACCCTTGAGGTCTGTACTTTTCAGTGACCGAGAGATAGTCAGCCTATCAGATGCATAGTTCAAAGCACTGGTGATCAGGATGCTCACAGAATTGGTTGATTTTGGTTGCCTATTAGATGGAAAAATGAAGGTTATCATAAGTAAAATGAAGAAAAATGCACAGGGAACCAAAGGTGATGGAATGAAAGCTGGGTCTCATATCTATGGAGTGGACCAGAAGGAAGAAAAACACATACAACCAGAAAGGAATGAAGAAATAAGAATTCAAAAAAATGAGAGGCTTAGGAACCTCCAGGACATCTTTAAATGATCCAACATTCGAATTATAGGGGTACCAGAAGGAGAACAGGAAGAGCAACCAGTGGAAAACTTATTTGAACAAATAATAAAGGGAGAACTTCCCCATTCTGGCAAAGGAAATAGATTTCCAGGAAGTCCAGGAAACTCAGAGAGTCCCAAAGAAGTTGGACCCAAGAAGGAACACACCAAGACACATCGTGATTACATTAGTCAAGGTCAAAATGAAGGAGAGAATCCTAGAAGCAGCAAAAGATAAGGGGACAGTAACCTACAAAGGAGTTCCCATCAGACTGTCTACTGATTTCTCAAAAGAGACCATACAGGCAAGAAGGGGCTGGAAAGAAATATTCTAAGTCATGAAAGGCAAGGACCTACATTCCAGATTGCTCTATCCAGCAAAACTTTCTTTTAGAATGGAAGGACAGATAAAGTGCTTTTCAGATAAGGTCAAGTTAATGGAGTTCATCATCACCAAGCCCTTATTATATGAAATGTTAAAGGGACTTATCTAAGAAAAAGAAGATAAAAACATGTGTAATAAAATGACAGCAAACTCACAATTATTAACAACCACACCTAAAACAAAAACAAAAAGAAACTAAGCAAACAACTAGAACAGGAACAGAACCACAGAAATGGAGATCACATGGAGGGTTAGCAACAGGGGAATGGGAGGAGGAGAGAAGGAGAGAAGATATGGAGAATAAATAGCATAGATGGTAGGTAGAAAGTAGACAGGGGGAGGGCAAGAATAGTATGGGAAATGTAGAAGCTAAAGAACTTATGACACATGGACACGAACTAAAGGGGGGAAATGTGGGTGGGAGAGGGTGTACGGGGTAGAAGGGAATGAAGGGGGGTAATGGGACAACTGCAATTGCATAATCAATAAAATATATTTAAAAAAACTTCAGCTTAAAGTATACATTTTAGAGAAAGTGTTAGATTCTAGAATATTTTAATTCTTTTTTCACTTTATATTTCTGAGAAATACTAAAATAATTGACCTGGTTAACAAAGTAGATAGTGAGTAGGAAAAGGCAAACATGTACACAAGAAGGTTTCCATGTTTAAAGAACAAAAAACTCGAATTTCTGCTCTCAGCAAATGCCATCAATACCTTTTTATTTGCAACATGCAATACAGTCCCTGACCCCTTTCAGGTACCTTGATTTGTTATAAATGTTCTATGCCCTAGTGAGGCCTATTAATGTCACAGGCTTTCTAAGAGCAACAAAGGCATATATTTTAGTATTAATTTATGTTAATTTCAATCATGTTAAAGCATAATGAAACAGTTTGGTGCACCTGGGTTCTATAATGAAATCAAAGTGGGAGAACGGCAGCTCTGTGCCATCATACAGCTGTTTCTGATATATATTGTTATTCTTAGTCCTGTGAATTTTTACGTTTAAACACACACACACAAATGTATCAAAAGCATTAAAGTTCTGTCCGGAAGGTGTCCAGCTACGTAATATGAAAAATGGAGACATTTATTGAAGAAGATAGAAGATACAAGATACAAGAAACACTGCACACAGGACAATGATGCCTCATTCCCCTTCAAAATAGGTACCTTGGGACCTCACACAGTCCTCCCAACCTCCATCAGCTGCCCCATCATATTTTCCTGAGTCTTATTAGCAGTCTAAAATCTCTTCCCTTTCAAAGGTGAATTCAGTTTTGGAAAAAGCCAGAAGTCACAAGGTGCCAAATCTAGACTGCATGGGGGCTGAGTCACCTGAGTGATTTAATATTTTGCCAAAAAATCCTGCATAAGATGTGATGTGTGAGGGAGTACGTTGTCATGATAAAACTGCCAATCACCAGTTGCCCGTAGCTATGGCAGTTTTCATCATATTGCATCTCCCAACCAACAAAGAACACTGAGGTAGCACTCCTTATTGATTATTTGGCCTGGAGGGGTATACTTATGATGGATAACAGTTTCTCAATAGAAACACACGGCTAATATCAAAAGACACAGTTGATCTTGCTGCAACATTGCCACACCTTCTTCGGGCATGGACAACCAGGAGACTTCCATTGGAACAACTGGGCCTTCGTTTCCAGATCATAGTCATAGGCCCACCATTCATCTCTGGTTATGACCTTCTTGAGGAAATCTGTTTCATTGATAGTGGCTTGAATCAAGTGATCAGCAACTGCAGCACCATGTTCCTACTGCTCTGGTAGCAGAAGCTGCAGAACAAATTTTACCATGACATGTTTCATGCTACGATCCTGAGTCAAAATCTTGGACACAGTAGTTTTTGGAATCTCCAGATCAGTCTCCAGTTCTGCCACTCTCCATTGCCAATCTTCATTGATTGCAGCCCGTACATGTTCAGCATTCCCAAGTGTTCTGCTTGGTGCAGGACTTCCGGAATGTAGCTCACTTTCAACAGATTTTCAACCATCTTTGAAAGTTCCGTGACGTACTTTTATTTGTACTGCATTTATTACATCATCCCCAAAAGCCTTCTGAATCATCTGAATAGTTTCCATGGAGGCATGTTCAAGCATAACACATAATTCGATGCAGATTCATAGCTCCACTAGCTCAGTCATTTTGAATGTGATGGTCACACAGTAGACATGCTCACTCAATGGCATCTACCACCTCCACTGACTAGTACAGTGAAATCATTATTGTTCATGGATACACATTCCAGTCCACTCTCCTTGGCTGTCAGGTTACATCAATATCACACAAACCGTTCTTGTTATATTAACAGTGGCTGGACTTTTTCCAGACAGACCTCATATATCTAAGTCCACACTTTTTATTTAGTAAGAAATCTTAAAACCACTGGATGTGTTTTACAAATTAGTTCTTGTAAATTATAAAATTTCATTAGGTAAAAAGAAAAATTGGCAAAATGGCACTGTCTTAGTACCATTTTGGCAATAGTTGTATTAGTGATACATTATTTGTTTTACAAAAAGGGCTGTAAAATTATAGAAGTGAAAGGCAGATTCATTTTTTATCTTTTTTCCTTTAGTAAAATAGGGTAAGTATGTATCAACATATTTCAAAATTGTGGCATTTTAGTTGATTTATTTACTTAGCACATTTCAGCTTAAAAGCACATCCGCTTTCTTTCTTTGCTATAATGTTAAGAGGTGAAGAAAATAAATAAGTCTATCTACTCATATTTTCTGTATGGCACTCAAAGTGTAAAATTTACCTAAAACATGGATTGTATCATTCAAAAGCATGCGCATAAATAATTGATGCATATATCCATGGAGTGAAGTAACAAGGTTATGCAGCAACCAATATGGCATCTAACATTTCTGCAGTCTTCGATTTGCAGAAATATTAGAATGTGTGAAAGAAGAAACAAGGTATAGAAAATTGGTTTCACATGCTGATAGCTTTGACACTGAATCATAATAAGAAAAGTGAACATATCTAATTTGTGCATGCATATACTTTTGAAATAGACATCCACTTAACCAATATGCATAAACTGTATGCAGGCAATGTTGTAGGCAAAACAGGCAAAGATCTCCATCATCATGGAGCTAATTGAGGTAGTAGATTATATACTTTATCAGAAGGCAATAAGGGTTTGAGAAGAAAGGACAACACAGAAGGGGACAGAATAGGGAGCACAGGGGAGGCCAAGATATGAGGGTGGGGTGGGGAGATCACAATATTGTGGATGTATTTTAGAAAGCCTTTAAAGAGATCTTTAAAAGTTCTACAGAAGAATCTGACAGGAATACTCTTGTCCCAAGTGTCCTCAAGTCTGCCTTCTTCCCCTCCAGATATTTTCACAAATGTCGCTTTCTTGGTATTCTTTTCAGATTTCTGTCCTCTTTACCCTCTGCCAAAATTTACATTCTCAGTATGGTTTACCTTGACTCTTATTTAAAATTATAATTTTCCACTCTTACCCTTAACTCTACCCTCCAAATACCTTTACTTGAGTTTATCCTTCTCCATTTTTCACCATCTGAACAAATATATAATTTTAGTAGTTTATTGCCTGGTTTCCCAAGGACAGTATAAATTCTATGAGGCAGGAATTTTTTTTCTCTTCTTTTTTCATTGTTATAGCTCTAGCCATGAGTAGTGCTCAGATTAAATAGGTGTTCAATAAATACTTATAAAAGATATATTTAATAATCAAGCTCTCATCCTTGACACATCCATTCCCTTCACTTTTTATATCCAGTCAATTATTATGTCCTACTTATTTTTTCTCCTAAATATCTCTTTAATCTCCACCATACATTTCTCCATTCCTACTGGCATCAAGACACCTTCATCTCAACTGCTACATCTTCCATTCTTCATGTTCTATCTTTGCATTTTTCAAATCTGTTATCTGCACTTAGTTAGAAGGAACATGTTAAAATGAGTAACCAATAAACTTATTTCCATTTTAGAAATCCCTCACTAGAGTCTCAAATCCATCATAATGTGGTTGCGTCAACATCTCCAGCCTCATGTTTTGCCATTTTCCATTCTTCCCTGATATCGGGGTCATACTGCCCTTGTCCAGTTGATCAAAGTTACAGTGTTTTTTTTTTTCTTTCTCTATAGTATGGAACATAAAAAGTCCATTCCTAGAATAGATGCTCATGTCTATTGCCCCCTCATCCACTCCTTGCTGTTGTGTCTATTTTCTCAAGAAAGCTATTTTTCTAACCTCTAATGTTAGGCCAGATGGATAGCAAACCAAGGCATAGAGTGGGATGGATGCATGTCTCATTCATTAATTCATCAGTCCTGACCCTGGTCAGTTAAGATTTCTAGGTCCTCTGAAAATCACAAGAAAAACCAGGATAGAGCAGGAGGAGGGGACCCCTTGAAATTCTGTATGTATCGTTTCCACTATCTTTCCACAAAGAGAAAGAAAGCCTTTGGAACTGTGTATTAATCCCAAGACCTGCAGAGGGGAAAAGGAGATGGAATTTAGAAGCTGGCTACAAGCAAAAAAACCCTAAAATCCCAAGATCACAGGCACTCAAACTAGCTAGGTGCCTGCTTGCAGCTTCATGCCCAAGTACATTTCATAAATAAATATACTATATCATTACCACTGTGTTGTCTTTCACCTGAATTCATTTCTCATGAGCAAGACAAGAACCAAGGAGAGGGTGTACCCCATCTTGGGTCACACCAGTAACACTAAAACTTTGTTTGCAGTATTATATAGATCTCTAAACTTTTCTTTCATAGTCCTTACTTCAGCTTGTAAATATGTATTTGAGATTTTGTTTTATTAATTTTTGTCTCCACTAGGTTTGTGTGGTTTGTGAAACTGGACAGCTTTTCATCTATAGTCACCACAGAGTCCCTGTAACCTTGTACACAATAGATAAGCAAACTAAAATCAGAAAAACAAACAGACAAAAATGGATAAATAAAAATGAGTTATCAGGGAGACCTCACACATATAGTGACCTATAACAAAAGAAAAATGTGATCTAATTGAGAGCTGCTCACTTAAGAATAAATATCCAGCTAAGTCAGTGCCTTTTGAGGTTTTTTCAGTGTGCTGATTTAGATAGATTCGCTGAACAAGGCGAAAACACTAAGATCATTTGATATAAACCAGAAATAAAGTGTGAAACTTATGTAAGTCTAAACACAAAGACTTCATACAATAAATCCAATTGAGGATCTATGTATTTCTGTTATTTTTGTTTCCTTTTTTCATTATGTTTGACATTTTTGAAACTGAGTTTGTTACAGTTCATTAGGCGATTGCTATGTGCTAGTATAATGATATTGCACTGAGATGCATAACATAACATTTTAGCGTGAACAATTGAAATTATAAGCTTTTACAGATAGTGTGTTGTGGAGATTGTTTCAGCATGGCCTGCACGCTGAGTCTACGAGCAGGTAGCTTGTTGTGATAGAGTAAGACAAGACTGGTGCCCAGTCATTGGAGAAAGTTGTAATGATGTGGGAAATGAAAATCCCTGCCTGCCCAGTGCAGAGCGAATACAAACACTCCTTTGCAGTCACTGCTGTGCTGTTTTCTTCAACATATCATGTGGCTCCAAAGAACAGAATGATCATGGCCCAGCCACAATTTGCAGTTTATCAGAGAAAGTGAGAAACAGGATTTTTTGAGGGTTTAGGTAAAATGAAGGATTACAAAACTTCAAATTTTAAGCAATTTTTGCTTGAAATAAGCAAATGTTTTATTTGTTTATTTATACAAATACGCATAAACTTCAATATACTCATACTGAATAAGCTTCACAGATACATCTAAGCTTCCCACATATACATGTACAAATACATATATAGATATATGTATATGCATATACAAATATGCACATATACAAATAAGTTCCACATATATAAATACAAAGAAGCTTTAATATCCTCAACACAACACACAAAGAAAAATTAGAAAACAAACACTTTAAGCCATTTTATGTCATTCTTTTTCTAATGTTCTAAAAGAACCTATAAGATTCATTTATTCATTAATTTATTCACTCAGCAATTATTTAGACAATATTATGTGTCATGCACAGTACTCAGAACAGCAGATGTTGGTATTTAAATATCACTCTACATGAAAAAAAAGAAAAAGGTCTCTGTGGAGAAGCAATTCCAAGGGTAGGCAATAAAAAGGAAAGGTTGAAGGACTAATGGGAACATGTTGAATAGGTTCCCTCTGACCATTCAAGTTGAATATCAGAATAAATATTGATAGTAATGTACTATAACCTATGGAATAGAATATTCTATTACTGCTCAATAACATAAATATAAAATTAAATATGTATTAATGGAGAGAAAGGCAAAGTGTTTCTGTATGAAAGACTTCCAACAAATAAAATCAGGTATAATTAATTAATCATCATTTGGCAACTATCAAAGTTATAGCTAATTCAATCAGGAATCATCAATGCATGCTCAAAATAGTAAATGAAAGTTTAATGAGGAACAGGGTGTTTACATAGTCTCAAAATATGTCCCTACCAATTACTCACTAATTGCAAAGGGGAAAGAGGTAACTTTGCAGTGGAGAACCCAGAAGGCACACTCTTAACCCAGTGATCTACAACATAACCAATAATAGGACAAACTGACATTACATACCTCCTCATAGTATGCATTGCTAAGTCCAGAACATCACTTGCATTGAATTTGTGACTAAAATGGACAACCTAAATCTGAAGAAATACTGAGAAAAATCCTATAAAATAATTGGTACTATGAAGATAAAAACCACAAAAACAATGAAAGACCAAGAAAGTATTTCATTAAAGAAAATGCTATGCAAAGCATTTCTTGATTTTTTTAAAGGCTTTATTTATTTATTTTTAGAGAGGGAAGGGAGAGAGATACAGAGAGAAACATCAATGTGTGGTTGCTGGGGGTCACGGCCTGCAACCCAGGTATGTACGCTGACTGGGAATCGAACCTGCGACACTTTGGTTCGCAGCCCACACTCAATCCACTGAGCTATGCCAGCCAGGGCCAGTATTTCTTGATTTTAAGATATTATTATAGTGTGAAGAGGGAGAGAGAGAATATATAAATGGGGGCAAATGTTTTTATTTTTTAATTTTTTATTTAAAGATTTTTTGACATTTTTATTTATTATTTTTTAGAGACAGTGGAAGAAAGAAAGAGAGGGAGAGAAACATCAGTATGTGGTTGCCTCTTATTCATATTCCACTGAGGACCTGGCCTGTAGTCTAAGCACATGTGCTGACTAGAAATCAAACCAGCAACCCTTTGGTTCACAGGCAGGCACTCAATTCACTGAGTCACACCAGCTGGGCAAAATGGGGCAAAATTTTTAAATGGTTGCATCTGTAAAAGGGTTTATAAAAGGTCTATGTAACACTCTTACAAAATTTCTAAAGTTTGAAATTAAATAAAAATTAATGTTTTTAATCTTTATTTTTTTCTTTTAAGAAGAAGTAATATATTTGCAATATTGAATCTTCCAATGTAGTGACAGTCTATTTATTTTGTTTTCTCCTTTTAAAAATAATCTTTCTCAGTAAATTTTATTTAGTTTTTCAGAAAAGATCTTGTTCATACTGTACAAAATTTTTTTTCAGCATAACCACATATTATCTTCTTTTCTTTTTTATTTTGCGTGCTGTGGGGAGAAGAGTACATGGGGACTAAATTGTAATGGAAAATAGAATAAATATTAAATTAAAAAATAAAATAAAAAACAAAATTATTTTCTAGCAGGTTTTAATTGCTGATGCCTTTGTAAATGGAGTTTTTTATCAAAAGCTGTTCTTATATTTATATACTTAGCTGTTTATAGCTATTCAACCAAAATATATCATATTAGTTTTCATAGTTTATGACTTAACATTTTGATTAGTATACAATGAGTTTTGTCCAGAAAAAGTCCAGCAATTGTTAATATAATGAGAATGTTTTGAGCGACGTGAATGTAACCTGGCAGCCAAGGAGAATGTACTGGAATGAGCATGTGTGAACCATGAGAACCTCACTGGACTAGTCAGTGGGGGCAGTAGATGCTGTTGAGTGGAGACATGTACTCTGTGGTCATCACATTCAAAATGACTGAGTGAGTAGAGCAATGAATTTGCATCAAATTTGTTTTAAGCTTGAACATTCCTCCATGGAAACTATTTGGATGATTCAGAAAGCTTTGGGGGTGATGCAATGAGTTCTGTGCAAATAAAAGTGTGGCACAAATGCTTCAAAGATGGTCGAGAATCTGTTGAAAGTGATCCACCTTCTGGAAGACCTGTAACAAGCAGAACACCTGAGAATGTTGAACATGTACCTGCTGCAGTTAACAAAGATCTATATGAGGTCCCAAGGTGCCTACTTTGAAAGGGACAGAGGCATCATTGTCCTGTGTGCAATGTTTCTTGTATCTTTTTCAATAAATGTCTCTATTTTTCATAGTATGTGGCTGGATACTTTTTGGGCAGACCTTGTATAGTCATATCATCTGAGTACAGAAAAATACTGCCATATTTTTCTTCTCTTGTTCATACATTAACAAAAATAATTCATGACAATCTATCACAGGAAGATTAGATAAAACTCATTCTATTATTGATTTTAATTGTGGAAAATCTAATACTTTTTATGATCACATAGTCACACATAGATGTAAATGATGGAGAATTGGAATGTCGAGAATGTCATGAGTGTTTTCAGACTTATTGTTATAGTTTGCTTTCCTTAGAAGAAAAATATGTTATAAATACTCCAGTTTGATATTTAGTTTAGAATATACAGAAATTTTATAGTACTACTTGCCATATAAAGTTTTTAATTCATAAGCAGTATTAATCTCCTTGTTATTTTATGTAAGATAAAGCATTTGAACTAGTAATTATGAAACCCTCTGCTTCTTTGACTAGGTGTTAGGACTAAATGAGCCAAAGTTTCTGTTGACACAGCCATGGTCGCGGTGGACCGGAGGATCACTGCTGGTGTTCTGATGAGAACAGGTAGAAGAATCACAATGAAGGGGCTGAGACTCAATCCAGATGTGACAAAGCTGGGGTTGGCACATCCTGCCTTTGGAAAGATAACCCTGAAAATCACGGTTGGGTTTCCTTGGCAAACTTTTTCTCCCCAATAAAAAATCTGGAAAAAGAAAACTGTTTAACCTAACCCCCTGACACTCTTCTCTATTACTTAGGATTTCTTCATCTTGTGAGGATATTCTATTAAAAGTAGTTGTGGCCACCTTGGGTCCCTGAATGGAAAGAGCAGCTAATTTAACACCCTGACACCTCTGAACTACTGTATAAGCACCTCCAGACTCAGCAGTGGTATGACTAAGCCATCATTAACTAGAAGCACTCCTACTAGAAGCTGACTGCAACCTCCCTGGTATATACTGTTAGCAGTGAAGGTGGAAGAGACCAAGAACACTGAAATCACAATCAAATATAGTCATCTACATGGCTGCTACATTTAGCGACATACATCCTGAGTAGGAAACTATTAAGATCATGACAATATTTATGGCTGGAACTAGAAAACAATATGGGAAACAGCATGCTAGAAAATAAATGCATCTTCTTTTATTATTTTTTTTGTTTAACAATAAGTATATCATTGATTTTAAATATTTACGTGTCTGGAGTGTGGGGTTCAAGTCAGTTGACACAACTGGATGGATGAAATGACATGTTGTCTTTAATTAATTGCTCTAGTCATGGTATGAGGCATCTGCCACAGGAATTGAACAGATTCACAGTTATTGAAAGTATCTGATACTGTTACAAGAGAGAGAAAGGGCAAATATAAGCAAAACTGAACAAGAATGCCTATGTTTTGTTTACTGTGGCACTATAACAGCAATGTAAAGAGATTAAGAAAAGAAAGATATTGAGCTATATTTTTACCCAACTATTATCTCATTTAATACTGGAACCACATCTAATACTGACACTACCTTTGTATACTTTATAGATAGGAGAAATCAAGGGTTAGAGAAGCCATAGAAACTGTTCCAGATCTAACAACTCATGCCTCCTGGAATCAGGGCCAAGGGCATGATCTCACTGCCATCCGACCTACCACAGACAAGTACATGTCTGTTTTCTGAAAATCCACACAAAATATTTTCCATGATCCTATTTTTTGTTGCAGAATTATCAACTTGAAGGATGTGTTCTTTGACAATATCTTTGAACTGGTTTATTAAATAAACCTGTTTAAAGTTTTCAGAACTCTCATTCTCAGTTCCTTTTAGACTTAATGTCCCTGATTTAATAATAAAGCCAGTTTATGACAGCTACAGTTTACTGTCCTTCTTGGGAAGAAAAAGACAGACAATAATTATTCTGCTAAATGGTTTTGTCTCTAGGCCTAAAATAACTACACGCATGTGAAGCAAAATGGACAAAAAGACCAGGACAGAAAGTGGAAGTTGTCTTTAGATGAAAATAGACAACTTGGTTAAAGGGAATGGAAAAATGAGTCTCAGAAAGTAATAATAAATGGATGATAGGGTATTTTTTTAAATAAAGGGTTATTGATGAGATTAAACTCAAGTTAAAAAAAACAGCTGGCCTTTTCGGCTGGCATGGGTCCCCCATGAGCAAATATGGTAGAGCTACTTACTGTTTGATTGCAGGAATGTGTGTATATATGAAATGTCATGATTTTATAAAAATCTTTTTGTAGAAATTGCCATACAGCCCAAAGGCCAGGAAACTAGATTATACTGTACACGTACAAAGGTTTTGGATTGAAGGATCCCTGATCTAACCTAAAGGCTCTCTATCATCTGGCTTTGTACATGATAGATTCAAAATATAAATCAATAGCAGAATTCTAAGAGGAAGAAAGCCTAATCTGTTGAAAAACTTGAGCCAAGCAGTTAAAAACGTTTAATGAAAGTTTGTGTTGATTTGAAGTTTCAATATTTGGAAAAACAAAATAGCTAATTTGGAGTTGTAACACAAATAGCAAAAACAGTAACAAAACAATTCATGTAATTTGTATACAATTTGAGTCATGTAAAATAATATGAATGGTGATGCTGATTTAATATAATCTATTTGAAAGAGGCAAAGGATTTCAAATCCTTTAACAAAGTACATCAATATCACAAGCTTTCTCTGCTTTCTATCCAAGTAACATTGCTCTTAATTAAGGGGTCAATCATGCCCTCTTAATTCTGAGATTGGTAGCTCTCTTCCCTTCCCTGTAGAGTCCCAGGTAAGTGTAGGTTGAAAGAAACATTTTGTGTGAGAAATGGAAGAAGGCAAGAGTGGTATTCTTTGTGTGCTTGGAAGGCCATTGCAGACCACCAGACAATGATGCAGGTCATAGGTGTTGTCACTTAACTGCAGGACAGTGACCAGGCCTTAGGCTTCTCTGGCCTCTGCTGGATCTCGGCTACCAGCTTCTCTTACTCTTGGGCCCAGTGTGCTTCTGTGATGAAGGGCACCATTGTCTCCTAGAAATCAGATACTCAAAGGCAGTAACCAACATGGGCCCCAAAACAAACTTGTAGGTTCTAGCTTGTTCTCTCAGGGTCTAATTAATAAGCATCTTCTCCCAATGAACAGCTTTCCTTTCTTGTTGACTGCCTGCTCCTCTGACTCTAAGCCCCAGGATAATAAGCAGAAAAAAGCAGATTTACATGGATAGTTCCACTGGACTAAACATCTTCTAATTTGTGCAAGGGAAAACATATATATTTACTCTTTGGCTCTTCCTAATGTGCTATTAAGAATATTTATTTGTTTTTTGAGCGCGGGCTGGGAACCAAAGTGTCCCAGGTTCGATTCCCAGCTAGGGTACATTCCTGGGTTGCAGGCCATAACCCCCAGCAACCGCACATTGATGTTTCTCTCTCTCTCTCTCTGTCTCTCCCCCTCCCTCCCTCCCTAAAAATAAATAAATAAAATCTTTAAAAAAAAAGAATATTTATTTGTTTTAATTATTTATTACATTTACAAACTGTCAAATTGTTTTTTTAATTTTTTATTATCATTTTTAATCTTGTATTTTTTCCATTATCATTTAGTCCCTTTATACCCTCTCCACCCAGTAATCACCATACTGTTGTCCATGTCCATGTGTCCGTTTTCTTTTTTTGCTCAATCCTTCCACCCCAGCTTACTCATTTTGATTGCTTACTTATTTTCATTGAGATCCCTACATATTTGGTGATTTGGAGGCTTTTTCTAAAAGATTTTGTTTATTTGGTTTCAGGGAAAGGGGAAGGGAAAAAGAATATGAGGGAGAGAAACATCAATGTATGGTTACCTCCCGCATGACCCCTACAGGGGACCTGGCCTGCAACCCAGGTATATGCCCTGACTGGGGATTGAACAGGCAACCCTTTGGTTCCCAGGCCTATGCTCAATCAACTGAGCCACACCAGCCACGGCTGATTTGTAGTCATTTGTTAGAAATTGTATGTGCAATTCCCATATGCCTAATTGAATATTCTTTGAGAATGCTTTTTTCATCTAAAATGGTTTTAAAAAATATGGACAGGCTCCGGGCTGGGCATGTGGTTGTCCTGTTTAACATGTGGTCTGTAGTATTAACCACGCATCGCAGCCATGACTTCACAGTGACCACTCCAAGCTTTGGGCAAGTATTTTCCTACCTAGTGTTTTATAAAGGGTGGCAGTGCTGGGGGGGCAGTTTACCCAATTGCCTCACATGATTTCCTCCTTGTATCCCCTTTATTTCAGCCCCCAGCCTGCCGTCTGATCCTCCACCACCCCCAGACTTGGAACACAGACACTTTCCACAGTGGATTTGTGTTGTGGGGTTTTCCTCAATCCTTTATTGACTACTTTCTTTCTCTAGAGATTCCCATAATTTCTGGACCTTTGATAACATTCTTTTCACTTTTTGAGATTTTTGTATATTCCTTTCTCATTGTTTTAAGGTAAATGACAAGTGCCTAGTTTATTATTTTTATGCATATTTTTAAAGATTTTATTTATTTATTTTTGGAGAGAAGGGAAGCAGGGGAGACACAGAAAGACAGAAACATCAATATGACAGAGAAACATTGATCAGTTGCCTCTTGCAGGAGCCCCAACTAGAGACAGAACCTGCAACCCAGGCATGTGCCCTGACCAGGAATCGAACCAGTGACCTTTCACTTTGCAGGACAATGCTCAACCAACTGAGCCATTAATTTATTTTCATAAACCTTCTGTTCAAATTGTGGAATAGGTCTTTCATTTACGTGTGGCTTCCAGTGCATTTCCAGTGTCTGACGCACAAAAGAAGCACGGTAGATGTTCATGGAATTAGACTGGAAGTGTCAAGGCAGACCCCAGAGGGGCAGACCCTGGCTGAGCACACAACAGAGCCGTCCCAGAATGGATTTCTAAGACAGGGGTGGATTTATGTGCCTGATTCCTCAGTGCCCTCTCAACATTTAAAGTTCCAATTTCAATCGCTCTGCATCTATCAGTATGTATTGCTTTCAACTGTCAAAGTAACATCTTCCTTTCTGCTTTGCCTCTTTAAACTTCCTGATAATTAAATAAAGAAGAACATAAATAAAGGAACGTGCCCCCAGAACTTTTCATTATTAATGTTCTATAACTAAATTGGAAATCTGTACTGTACCTCAAGGGAGTGATTAATTTAGCAGAGTAGGAGTTTTGATTAAAAAGGAATGAAATGTCTGACAAGAGTTCTATCACTTATTATGATATTAAAACACTCTAATCATTGTGGTGCCTAAATTAAGACTTCTCAGCCTAAAATAAATGCTTCTTTTGATTTGGTATGTTTTATGAGCTTATTATCTGTGAATGCACATACAGGTCACATGTGAGTGGCACATGATCTCACTATCTTGAAAGGAAAATAATGCTGCAAGAAAGCTTTTGGCCTCAAGCTGTTTTCCCTGTTTCCCTGTGTTTCAGGAAATATGAGGGCTATATAAAGAAATTTATAATTTCTGAATTAGCTGGTGGTTCTCCAAATTAAAATATATTGGTACTAAGCAGACAAAATTTTCATTGATTAGAATTTATAATTTTAGATTTTGCTTCAATAAGAAATTGACTCCACTGGACCAAAATATTAAAATTAAAAGTTAAATAGTATCATTGATTCAAGTATTACCTCTACTTAGAAAATAAATAGCATAGAAAAAAGGAATATAGATTTTTTTCAGTGAGCATAGCTTTAGTTATTTTAATCTTATAGGATGTGTGAAAAATTTTAAGAGCTAGTGAATACACAAAAGGAATTGTATAATACAATGTGAAATATTGATTTTTCTATTTATTAAAATGTTTACCTATTTAATTATTTTCTTCCCTTCTTCCCAGATAAGTTTACCTCATTCCCATTTGGGAAACGAAGTCAAAAATATTTTCTTCGCCTAGTCCTCTCTCTCTCTCTCTCTTGTTCTCACTCTGTCCCTCTGTCTTTCTCTCCCTCCCTCTCTTCCTACCTCTCAGGCTCCCTCCCTCATTGTGGAACAACAACCAATCATTCTTATTAATTCCTATTCAACTTTTAAAGCACGACTTAAGTAAAATTATTTGACTGGGTCAGTCTTTCTCAATCTTATCTCTAACTATTCTTTAAAGTTTTAACAATCCCAGACCTGGGACAAGCTGGTTGCATTTGGATAAATAATGACCTAATTCTCCCCTCCTTTTTACTCCAATCCATATTCAAAAATATTTCCATATCTTGGGCTAAAGAAAGAAAGCAGTGACCCCAGAATAGAAATAAGGTACCTATCAGTCATTTACATATCTTCCTTGGAAAAATGTCTGTTCAAGTCCTTTTCTCTTCCCTAGGCAATGATCTGAAGGCACCAGAGGACATCATGCTAAGAGAAACCAAATACAATGAGTGCATTTTGCATGAGGCACCTAAATTAGTCAAATTCACAGAACAGAGTGTAGAATGATACTTGCCAGGGTGAGGAGGATGGGGGAATGGGGAGTTGTTCAACAGGTATAACATTTCAATAATGCAAGATGAGTAAGTTCCACAGATATGTTTTACAATGTTGTCCTTATAGTTAACATTTCAGTATTGTACACTTAAAAGTTAAGAGAGTTGATCTCATGTTAAGTGTTCTTAAGACTCACTCAAAGTGGGGGGACACAGGAAACTTTTGGAGGTGATGGATCTATTTATTAGCATGATTGTGGTAATGTTTTCATAGGTGTATGCATATCTCTAAAATAATCAAATTATGTGCATTAAATATGTCCAGGGTTTTTTGAATATCAATATCTCAATATAGCTATTTGAAATGGAAGTCATATGGGAAACAAAGAAAATGTTGGTAATTACAATAATATAAAACAATCAGCATTCATTGATGTCTCACTCTACTATATGAAGCACCATAATAAGTACTTTATATATTTTTATTATCAAATTTTAAAAACATCTTGTAAAGTAGATGATGCCATTGTCTTAATTTTATACCTTTTATTAGCTTTATAAATTATCCAGGATTAGAAAACTAGTGAGTGGGAGAGTTTGAGTTCCTATCACAACACCCATGTTCTTAATTGCTATAAAGAAAATGATGTGCTGAGTACTAGTAGCTGCTGATTGACTCTATTTGTAGAATTCTCTCAAATATTTGTTCAAAGTGTGTTACTACTCTGGGATTGATCCACAAAAATCATAGACCACATATCAGATATAAGGATTTCTTCCTTGTAACAGATGTCTCACATCCGCCTGTTTGCTTTCCCTTCTATTCATGGTCAGAGATGGACTCTAGATTAACGCGGCACGAGGGTGGCAAGTTCTATAAACCTGAGGATGAATCACTTCTTTCGCACGAAATAACCACTTGAGAATCCCCCCTCCACTTAAGCCTTTTCTGAGTTTAGTTTCCTTTTATACAAAAGGAGGAATAAGGTAACTATTTTCTAGGTTGATCTGTGAACATATAAGATAATGAATGTAAGCTGTCTGGTGCTATGATTTACACAGATAATGTAATCAAGAGAGTAGGTAGGCACTGTACTAAGATTTCCAGTTTCTGGGTAATTGATGAGAATATCAGCCCCTTAACATGCCCTACTTCTTTAACTCCAGTTCTAGCTAGAATACTAATCTAGCTACATTTACATGTTTTCACTTTTAATGTTCACAAGAGGATGAGAATGATGTTAGATAAAGAGGAAGTTAAGGCTTAGAGAACTTGCATGATTAAGTTGGACATTAAGAGCCTCAGATCATTTCGTGTCTGCCCCAGTTGTACAGCACAGCGTCTCCCGACGGTGCTCACTGACCTTCTGCCACTCCCCTCCAAAAATCTTCACCAGCATTCCAAGGCAGTCCTCACTCATTAGGTCCCTCAATAGCTGCTGAGTCGCACATGATAGAGAAATGCCAACTTGGACCCTGATCATCCTAAAAGCTGTCCCAATTCTTGGATCCAATTTCAGCATCACCCCTTGCCCCAGAAAAAAGATGAAAAAACCTCCAGTGACCCCAAATTGTTCATTTACCCTTAATTTAGGCTGCATTAGATTTACATTCAGCCCTTGTCTCCGAATAACTTAAATGTGGTTCTATAGCAGAGCTTGCCACATCAGGCAGAAGTTGCTTGGAATTAGATGTTGCTATTTTTTTCCTCCCTATTTTTATTTATTTTTTAAACCTATGACAATTTTTCATTAAAGTAAGGATTGGGTTGACCAAAAAGTTCACTTGGTTTTAACTTCATTTGAAACAATTTTTTTAGTGTATTGTCACAGTTGTCCTATCAGTGTGCCTTAAAAACATCAAAATTGGTGAATTTTTGTGTAACCAGTTTAATATTGAAAATGGGAGAATATGTACAACATTTCCAGCATATTACACTTTATCATTCCAAGAAAGATAAAAATGCAACTGACACACAAAAAAGATGTGTGCAGTGTACGTAGAAGTACTGTGACTGATCAAACATGTCAAAAGTGGTTTGCAAAGCTTCATGCTGGAGGTTTCTCACTAGACGATGCTCCACAGTCATGTAGACCTATTGAAGTTAATAGTGATCAAATCAAAAACTAATTGAGAACAATCAAAGTTTTAACATGTGGGAAATAGCCAACATACTCAAAATATCCAAATCAATAAAGTTATTGGTGAAAATGAAAAATGTGTCTTTCATTTTATGAAAAAAACTAAAAGGACTTTTTGGCCAATCCAATAAAATTAGTTAGTTTAAACACATACACACACACCCCAGAGGTGGTGCTGAGACACATTTAAACATGTTATAAACATATCTAGAACAAACAAAAAGAAGAAATTTTGAAATGGTCAAGGGAAAAAGAAAAGCAGCTACTTTGCATAGTTTTGTCAGATTCTGAACTTCAGAAGTAAAGCCTAAATTACCCAATCTTGGGAGCTACTTTCTTATGTAAAAACACAGAGAGCTGGTTAAAGGTAAACTAGACCCATTAGACTCTTTAGGCCCTGGGGAGAAAGTACAGTGCATAAAGCACGAGGCGGCAGCGGGTGGGGGTGGGGGGGTCATTTGTAAAGATAATTGTTTCTGTAAAAAGGAAGAAACTCTGACTTGAGATACCTACCATGGACAGGAAGAGGCTAACTGTGCTCCCAAAGCAGGCCATTCTAACACTAAAATAAACATCTTCAGGGAATTCTAAGTTCTTCCCACTTCAAGAGTCTCCTGGGTTTATCTGCATCATTAATTGAAACTGTAAAGTTAAGCCAGTGAATCAAAGTGTATGTTATTGGCCAAAGAGCAAGAAAAAAAAAAAAAAGCTTAGTTACCCTCCTTGCACTTATTCTTTCACACTCCCTGGGGTCAACAGAATGAGAAAGGATCACTTGTGGTCTTCTTGCATTTCCTTGCCTGCTAGATCAGAACTTGTGATGAAGCCAAGAGTGACAATAGTCTTGCATTGAAACTGGACAGGGATTTAAATTCTACAAGCATATTGCCATTTCATGTTTATTTGATGCACAGAAAGTTTGGCACTCAGAGGTAGTGTTGGGATAGTGTGATAAGGATCAAGCCAACAAACACCAGTTTTTCAGATACTTATATGCAAATGAAACAACAAAACCACAGCTTTTAATGCATTTGTGGATTTTATACTTAGGCTATTTTGTGGAGTTTCTTTTCTTTCTTATTTTTTTTTCTTTGCTGAGAGCAATGATTCAGAGAAGAGTGGCATGGATATCCTCAAAACAAATTAGTGAACATTTGATTGGATATGCAGTTGGAATAAAATGAAAATAAAGTGACTTATTGTATGTGATTGGAAAGAAGTAGACAAGTATAACACACAAAAGTAAGTATGATAGCACTAATGGGAAATAGAAGAAAGGATGTCAGGAATAATCAGAAAAATAAAGTTGCTTCTGGCTAAAAATTGAATTGTGATTATTTGTGCATGCAAAGACAGAAACGATGCTGAGTTGGACAGCACTGAGAGTACCGCTCTTGTTCTAAATCCATGGGTAACAGTGCACCCCGTTTTGTAAACATGGTCTATAGTTCCCCATGGAATAGATGTGAGCAGACAGTAGTGCTTTCTGTAAAACTGGTTTCCCATCATCATGCTGCTTTTCGTGAAGCAGGCTTTCCCTTCTCTGGAATACTCTGGAGGAAAGTACTGAGAGATTACAGTAATCTCTGTTGACAGGGGCAGCAGGAGACACTTGCAACCATTTGTCTTTCTCATACCTATTTAAATTTGATGTTACTAGGCAAAACTCTATAGAATCGACTGTATCTATTCCCTTAGATAATGATCACTCAATTTTATAAATAATGCTAATAATCATTTTTAGCAGTTTTAGGATGTTAAGCCTTTTTCTACCTTCTAACTGAATGTACGGCACAGGTCCCAAACCAATTGTCTCCGCATTCATTCCAAGCATGTCTGACCAGAGTTTTCATTTTCATCACCATTTGCATCTCAGTAATCTAATGTCATACATGTCTGCATTTTGTGCATGATTTTGAAAGAAAGTCTTTCACTTATTTAGGAAATAAAATCAACAGAAAAAGTATAGCAGTGGGTTAAGTATCAGGGATAAATTATTTCAAGATTTCTAGCAAACTCTTCCTCTGTTCCCTCAAAACTGGCAATTTATGGAGCTGTATTTTCATTGAATATCATATTCACTGTAAGATTCCTATAAAATAAGGTTCATGTATTTCAAGAGTTTGTTCTATTTTCCCCCTGAATCATTTTACTTGTGCTTTACATTATGTAATAAACTGGATAAATATTCTGGTAGCTTGTATGGGAGATTGAGTTCTTACATTGACAAAAATAACAGCAAGCAATAATGAGCTCTGTCTCTATCATGTGCATTAGAAACAGACTCACAATGTGTGTGAAGATGGGCATCTGTGGAAAGTTTTGTAAGAGATATAAATGCTTCCCTCTACCATGTTTCACACCATGCTACTAAACAGAAATGTGCATTTTGCTGGAGCTGCAACATTCTGTGTGGGATCCTGACTTCAATGCACAACCACAACCTTCATTAAATTATTCCAAAAGCTTCTTAGGTGACCCTGAGAACAATTTTAAATCTACATGAATTTGTACTTATTGTCCAATGTACATCTCATAATTTAGAGGCATGCTAAATGAATGGATAGATGTATTATAGATATACAGATAGTAATATATGTAGAAAAACAGATACATGGTTAAATACATGGTTAAATAAAAATATGTGGAGAGACACTGAAATAGACACATGAATGATAGACACAGATAGTACATAGATACAGAACACACACACACATACATACACAAAGATAGATAGGTAGATACAAACAGACAAACGCAATGATCAAAAACTTTATGCGGCTCCTTCTATACTTATTAAGAAATATGTGTGTGCTTAAAACTACTGAATGCCCACACACAAGTAATTATCTGTCCCAAAAGAGAACATATTATTTTCTTTTTAACTGACAAAATGGTGGCTTTAAGATATCCCCATTACACCTTTATTTCTAGTGCTTGCATTCTACACTCAGAGAATTCTTTACACTTGCCCTTGAGTGATGTGGTGCTATTTCACCTGGCCAGCTAATGCATTCAGTTTTAAATGAGTTATGTCAGTGGTTTTAAATCACTCTTTAAAAGTTTTTTTTTTTTACTTATTTGAAATGTTATACTGTAAGTTTTTTGTCTGGTGTGCCCTTGTCTTCTTACTTTATAGTAGGCAAAGAAGACAGTTTCTGTCTTCTTATTTTATGCACACTGACATTAAGCCACAGAGGCCATCTGAAGCCAAATTTTAAGAGAAGATCTTGTTTAGACCAGGAATCTGCTCTGTGATACTCCTTACACTTTCACTTGCCTTTTACCACCAGCTGTTTTATAATCTTGAGTTTTACTCCCAGGGAATGAACTTCGATTAGACACCATAAATTGCTGTCCAGGTAAACTTTAGACAAGCAGTGTGGGACTGGTAGGTCATTCTTCTTGTTCTGTGCAAACAGATCCTCAGTACAATTTTGATTAAGAAAATTGAATGGTTTCCCTGTATCCTTGAATTAAAAAACAATTCATTAAAAGTGTTCTTATTTCCTTTATGATCTTTGTGTACAAACATAAATATAAAAGCATTTGTTTGTCATCTCAATAAATTCCCTTTTATTATTTTATTACAAGAACTGCCTCCCTTGGACCCATACTAGCAGCAATGGTTACCAGAATGTTGGCAGTGTAAACAGACTGGTCAGCTCAGAGGAGAGCCAAGATATACTATATACAATGAAAAAGCAACTTTTGTTAGTTTCATGGTATGTCTATTTCTAGGCCTGACATTCTTCCTAGGAGTACTTCCTCCTTATACAGATTTTCTCATCAAAATCTGATTCTTGTGCCTATTTTTCTAAATGGAATGTTTTCACACAACATAACTTTATATTGCAACTATTTTCTGTGAAACATCTAATTTGACTAAATTGGTATGTTTTCTGTGAAACATCTAATTTGATTAAATTGGTATATTTAAAGAGAACTCCAACCAAAAACAAATTCAAACATCTAATGGTCAGTCTACCTTCATTGGTATGCAGAGGTTGTCAAATAAATCTCTGAGCAAACTCTGAACACAAATGGGATACTTAAAAAGATTTATTGACTAAAGCAAAAGAGAAACCATCTTTGAATGATCTCTCTAAGGTTTTGCTTCTTTCATACACTACCCCCATCTGTCTTTGCCATCCTACATCTCTATCCCATATAACTCATCAACAGATCATACTGAGAGAAATGTACTGCATGAATTATCATTTCTTTACAATTATAATTTAGAATCCTTAATTCATTCTAAACACTGTCCAAGTTCCTCAAGGTAGAGTTGCTTCACTCACAGTAAAAACTAACATCTGGTTCATTCTACACTTAAGAAATTTTAAAAATCACAGAAGACAGCACTCATTTGTGACAAGAGTTTAAAATCAGGTATCAATATCCTGGGCTCGGACCTCTGCTAATTTAGGTACTTGCTGGACTCATCAGAAGGAGACACATAGACAATGCATGTCAATTGAAATCTAATTACAAGTCATAAATAGCCTAAGATATCTAACACATTAAAAGATCTTATAATGGTTAAGAGGCAGGAGAGAGCCCTGTTTAGGGTTCTCTTTCCTTAATGGGTTATTGAACAAAAATTCAAAACTAGAAACTCCACATTAAGAAATTATGATTGAAATTCATGAGCTTACAGATGTATTTGGCTTGTTTAATATGACTCTTCACTAAATGGTTTCATAAGATTTTTCTTAACACACAAGATCTTGTTGTGAAATCAGACTCATGTGAATCAGGCGCCTTACCCAGTAGCTTTAGAAATTAATTCAAACAGACAGTCCAGGAAAAGATTTGGATAAAGTAGAAAGAGGCCTGTGGCATGAGCTCTGTAGGCCTTTTCTTTCCATCCTGGTCATGCGTGGCCCAGCCCAGAAGAGATGGGGTCTTCAAGTTATGTTTTGGGGGTTCTTCACAGAACATGAGCACTAAAAGTATGAAACATCTTCATTTAGTACACCAGTAAGTTGTATAAATTAAGTGACATTCTTTAAGTAGCATTGCTTTATGTGATGTTATTAACTGTAAGTAATCTTTAGCTAGGGACATTCCACAGAGGACATTTTAGAGATAAAAATCTCTTCCCTTTAGAAAAATATTATTAGTTTATTAACACAAAGATCCAAATGAAGAGGTAATTAAACCAGATAATCGGTCTCTTTTCTTCCCCACTGTGTGTCAGTTCAACAGGTAAATGGGGTACAGATTTCGGGCCAGTCACCTCTAGAAGGGGATGCCCACCTTCTCCGGGTGCCACCAGAGAGATCCAGATTTACCAAAGGCCAGTTTACTGCTGAAGGACACATTTTATTATCAAAAGTTTGAGTTATATGTGATGAGAGAAATAAAGGTAATCACAACCTTCTAATGAAGTGTGAGGATTTTTGGAATTTGCAGAATATTATAGGAAAAAAATTCCAGAACTTTTAGCCATTTCTAAATCCTTTATGACTACATCAAGTTGATTGTTCCTATATATAACTGTAAAATTCAGAAGTGGAAAAAGGTTTCATATCCCAGAAGTAAGTTTAGCATAAACATTCTCATAATTTTTGACTTAACATAGAAACAGACCGCACATTAGTAGTACTTACACATTGACATGGTCACACCATTCAGGCCGCAGAGCCTCCAAAGCCTTTCTTAGACCCTGTAACTTCAGCATATCTTCTGTTTCAAAGATGTTGCTAAAAAAGCAAAGCACCATTGAATATAATTTTAAGTAACCCCCTCTACTTGATGGTCCCTCAAATGGTATAATTTAATAGTAACTTCCTATCATTTCTCTACTCATCCAATCCACCATGAAGTGTTGCATTCACATACAATGATCCACTCATGCAACACCAAGCACCATGCCAGCCTCTTATGCTGACTGGGGAAAATAAAGTCTCAAGTTAATAATTATCTATGACACTAACCAATATTTTAAATTCATTCAGCACTTGACAGTCTGCATTTAATTGTGTGTTAATGGGTCATATTTAAAGACTGACCTAGGAGTCTTTAATGCTAAATACAAGGGGGTACCCCCCAATACTGGAATTTATTTATTAAAAAATGTGTATTTATTCTTAAATGTTTAAACTTCAGTCATCTTCAAAGTACTCTCTATTTGACACAATCCACTGATTGAGATTTTTTCCCCCACTGCTCATGTTTTTTTAGCTTGTTGCTTTTGATGCCTTTTAGTGCTTCTGCCATTTTTTTGTTTCACTTCTCCTGTCAGAAAAATGTTTCCCTTTGAGGACACTTTTCATCTGGGGGGAAAAAAACAAAAACACTCACTCATGGTAAGATTGGGTCAATAGGAAGGGTGAAGCATGAAGGCCATGCCATTTTTGGCCAAAAACTGCTGAAAATTCAGCACAGTATGGGCAGGTATGCTAATGTCACCCACCATGAAATGAGCAAATGCATTAAAAGAGTCTTCAAAAATATTCACTGAAGCCTGACACAACCTCTCACAACAATGCCAGCTAGTACACTGATACAGACTGCTTCTTTTTTTTTTTTTAAATCTTTTATTTATTTATTTATTTTTAGAGAGGGAAGGGAGGGAAATAGAGAGAGAGAGAAACATCAATGTGCGGTTGCTGGGGGTTATGGCCTGTAACCCAAGCATGTACCCTGGCTGGGAATCGAACCTGGGACACTTTGGTTCCCAGCCCGTGCTCAATCCACTGAGCTACGCCAGCCAGGGCTCAGACTGCTTCTTAGCACACTCACCTAGTGGGGGAAGCCTGTAATATAAGGGCCTCACCCTCCAGAAGTCAATTCTGGTTTTTTGCACCCCCCTTCCCATGGTTTTCTCACTAAATTTCTCTATAGAATCCAACTTTTATATTAAATCACTTTAGCACAGAACATGCCAGAAAGTTCAAAATAATAGAAGCAATAATCATACAACTAGTTAATATGCTTGTTACGTATTATAAGAAGTTACAAATGCCATGAAAATAATTAGCATTCAAGCAAACTAATTCCCCTATGAGAAGTTAACCAATCATCCCACTTGCCCTCATGCTTCATCTCTATTTCTTCCCATGCTATCTGAGAGAAATACGGTGCAAGCCACAAACTTAAAGCCACATACGTAGCTGCGTTATAAAAGTAAGATGGAATAGATAAAATAAAATATAACCATATAGTTCTCTTAATCCAATATATTTTCAATATATAATCAATATAACATTATTAATGAGATATTTTACATTATTTTGTTCTTACTAGGCTTTCAAAATCTAGAGTGCATTTTCCACTTACTACACATGGTAACTAGAATGAGCTGCACAGACAGTGCTCAGCAGCTGCTTGTGACTATTGTCTACTGTATTATTCCATATTGCATAACTGCCTAATTATCCCAGATTAATCGTTTTCTTAAGCCATGAACTAAGAATGAAAATAGCTGCTATACCAGTAAACAAGAATAAATATGCCATAACAATATTTTGAAACCTCACTACAAAAATAAATAAATAGAAACTGCCAGAAATAATGCAACAATCTTCTGAAACCATATTCTGTAGTAAAAAAACCTTCTTGATGGCATGATTAATATTGAGAAAATTAAATGCATTTTAATTCCATAAGCATTGAATTCCTTGGGGTATAAATGGAAAGTATTATTTAATTAATTAAGGGAATATATCTTGAAGGCCTATTAAGTAGAATGTACTTTTCAGTTGTCAGAATTTAAGCAAAGAGCAAGAGACAAAATTGACCCCTCTGAGAAGTTTTGGAAACACGAAGGTTGTTATGCCATGGGAACTGCAAAAGAAACGAGCATGCAAGCGTGCAAGGAGTTGCTACCTATTTAAAGACAAGCACAACATGATGTTTTCTACAAGACAGTGTGAAAATGTCATAATAAGAGCGCAAGTGAGGTAAACAGGTTGAAAATAAAATGCCAGCTGGATAATAAAAAGAGCAATGAAAAAATAAAAGTGGATGATTTGTGAGCTAATAATGCGATGAAAGGGTATAGCCTCCTATTTTATATACAGTAATCAGAAGAAATAATTTTGATAAAATTACATAAATAAATAAGTAAAGAATAAGTCATGTGAATATTTGAGGGGAGGACATTGTAAGTCCAAGAAAATGCAAATGTAAATTAATTTCCTGAACAGAGAAAATGACACCCTCCCCATATTTTAAGACTTGAGTTGTTGTTTTGAAGAAACATAAAGATAGTGGAGATGATTGTACATTTAAAAAGGGGGAAGAGGCTAGATCATTCAGTTATACCATAGTAACAATTTTGGATTTTTTTTCTGAATGGGATGAAAACTACTGGAGCATTATGATTTTTAAAAAATGATGTGTTCCTCCAGTTATTTGTGAGTATTAGAAAACAGGGGAGAATACTGAGTTGGGACAATATTGAGAAAATACGGAATATTAACTTGAATGTAGGGACAGTTGCTCATAATCTCCTTTGGTTGTCCACACAAATATGACAGTTGCTTTTCTAGGATGATAGAGATAATATAATGGCATACAGTTGAGATACATTTAAAAGGTGGAGAAAATAAGGTACTTTCTAATGGCTTAATGTGGATTGCTTAATAAATAGGAAAGTAAAAGTCTAAAAAGCAGTGGATACAAAGAAAACATTAAGGAACCAAACCCAGATAGAAGAAACATTTCAAAATTGAGCATGGAGCCAAAGTATCAGGTTGGCCAAAAAGTCCTTTCAGTTTGTTTATTTTTTTTCCATAAAATAAAAGACATGTTTTTCATCTTCACCAATAATTGCATTAATTTGGATATTTTCAATACATTGGCTTTCTCCAGAGTGGTAGAACATTGATCTTTCTCTATTAATGTGTCAGTTTGATCACTTATCAACTTCAACTGGTCTACCCAAATGTGGAGGACCGTCCAATGAGAAATCTCCAACATAAAACTTCACCAACTTTTTACATGTTCTGAGCACCTACTCCATACACTGCACAAATCAATTTTTACATTTTTACCTTTCTTGAAATGATAAAAGCATAATATGTCAAAATGTTGTATATTTTCTTTCATCTTCAAGTTAAGATGGCTACACAAAATTTACCAATTTTGATATTTGCTTAATGCATGCTGATATGATTGCTGTCACAATACAATCTAACAAAATGGTTTCAAGTGAGGTTAAAGAAAACTAAGCAATACTGGAGCCATCTTATGGAAAAAGCAAACAAACATTTTTGGCCAACCCAATAGCACCCAAACCTAGAGGTAAGGACCTAGTCAAACTAAAATTTCAGAGTAGTTAGTTGGCCTAACATAGATTTTACAGGGTCATGAGAAAACTGAAAAATCCTTTTAGGGGCAGTGTAAATGAAAGGACTGGCTAGAATTGGGAAGAATCTGAAATATAAAATATTTAGTTCTATAAAACATCCTGTCCCAATACCAGACTTTTACCGAGTGAGCAAAAAAGAGTTTTTAAAAGTAGAGAATTCATAAAATCTTGAACATTCTTACAGTAACTGGATTCTAATTCTGTAAGAATATAAAGCAATATCTGAAACTAAATTACCTCCATGCTCAACCAATAATTTGATAAGACCCTCAGCACTTTGTAATGGTAGCACAAAAATTGGCAGCTAAATTATCCAAAAGTGATCTCAACTTCATTAAATCTGAAGTTCTTCACCTCAAACTTGTACACAATAGAAAGAATGTGCACTTTCTGGAAAATACAAAACAAAGCAAACTATAGTTGATTTTCTACTGAGAAAATACACATATACTTGTATAGATACACATATATACTTCACATACATGCACATATATGTATATGTGTCATATATTTCAATACAAATATTATTTAAGTAGTTATATTTATATGTCATTTGTGTATTATATAAATAATATATATTATATTTATATTATAGAGATTATTTTATATACTTATTTTGTATATAAAATAAGAAGTCACACAAATAGTCAGAAAAATGTAACACAAAATTAAAGTACAGATAAATCAGTGGGAGCATATTTATTCATGACTTAGACACTATACTCAGCAAACAGGGACCTCTTCCACAAAAGTGTTCATTACAAATATGAAATTTTTGGATGGAATTATAGAAGTTAAAGCCACAGAAATATAAATAGAGAATAATATAAATAGCTTTAAGCCAATCAATAAATACAACTTAAGTGAGTATGCAAATTCTATGATGCCAGCACAATTTCAAGACAATAAGTACAAAAATGTGACATTTTTTCCAAGTAGTTTTAACTATTATAGATCATTTGAAATTCTATACAAATATAGAATCAGCTTGCAATGATTAAACAGGTCACCTGAAATTTGAATTAAAATTGCATTGAATTTACAGATTGATTTTTAGACAGTTTGCACTTTCTAATTTTGAGCACTTCTATCTGCAAACATGGCCTATCTCTCCATTCATTTATGTGTTCTTCAATTTTTCTCGGCCTTGTTTTGCTCTTTTTAATATGTAGGTATTACAGACTTTCATAAGATAATTCTTAATTATTTTATGTTTTATTTTATTCTTTTACACACTATACTTATAAATTTTATTTTTAATTATTATTTATCAAGTGCAAATAAAATTTATTTTATATACAGTGTACTTTCTTGATTCACTAATGAATTTTAGTATTTTTAAAGAAATTAAATGAAATTTTCCACATGTAAATCACGTAACAGGCAAATAAAGTTTTATCTCTCCTGTTCAAAACTCTATGCCTTTATTTAGTACTTTTTTCCTTATTACAGAGGCTGGGACATTTCTAATGAAATGTTGGATAGAAGTGGTAAGAGAGGAAATTATTGCCTTATTGACTTCTGATCCAAAAAGCAATGTCTCATATTTTAGTACACATAATTTTAGCCTGTAGAATTTTGTAGATACTTTACATTTTAAAAAAGTCTCTCCTACTTCTAGTCTTTTGGATCTTTTATATCATGAATAATGCTTAAGTGGTTCAATACTTTTTCATCTATTGAGATAATCATTTATTTTTCTTCTTTATTCTATATATAAATTATATTATATTAATTGATTTTTAAAAGTTAAACCTTATATTTGTGGGATAAGTTCTTCTTGGTCATATTACACCTCTTTTTTATGTATTGCTGAATTGTATTTGCTAATATATTCTTAACAGTTTTTGAAGATATATTAATGAGCCCTTTAACAGATTCAGGTTGCTGTGTAAATTAGTTTGACATTTAGGCCTTATGGTCTCGCAGATCTAATGTTACTTGAAGTATTAATTTTGTAGCAGATAAGGAAGCTGTATGGGAACTGTGACAAATCCTTAATGGAAAATGACAGAACAGACCCTTATGATATTGGAGCAAAGTCATGCCATCTATTGTAGCTAACTACTCTCCACTGAAAAACAGTTTCTGGTTTGCTATGGACTCTAATAGAGACTGAAGTTTTAAACATATTCCACTAAATTACCATGTAGTATAAGCGGTCTGTTATGAATATGGTGTTATATAACCCAACAAGCTATACATTTGGGCATTTGCAGTAGTACTCATCGAGGGAATTTCAATATGGAGATGGAATCAGGCTTGAACAGGTCTTGAAGTCACAAGTAGCATGAAAAAAATGGCACAGTATCATGAGTCTCTACTCTGTTAGTCATTTCTCCTTTATCCCAAACATAAAGTCACTTGAGGAAATTGTCTGTAAGGAGTTTACTGAGGAAGAAAAATAAGGACATGGTTTAGGGAAGATTACATACAACTACACCATAAAACCTAAAACAACTGATAATTGGTTATCCAGAGGACACACAGCTGTTACTACACGCTGTTTATGCTGCAGTCATGGGAAATTTCAGATTTGCCTATTAGTGCTCCTTTGTGCCATGGCATAATTTAATGGAAAGCTACAGTAACTAAAGATCATTTAGAGGATAAACCCTCAATGGAGGTTTGGGTTACAGATTCAAGTAAATAGTCACATAACCATTTGGACATTCTTTGTTCCTTTAAAATAATTATGTTCTCTAAATCTAATATTAAACACTCTTAGGAATTTCAAATTATCAGTTCACTTTATATCCTGGTGACTTTTTATGGAGTATCTTGGAAATGATAATTTTTAAAAAACTTTAGAGTAGGTACAAAAAATTCTGGGTGGATAATGACCAAATTCAATGAAAATAAGAAATAATTGTTAAAAACGTGAAAATGTTCTATAGGTCATTTTGTGGAGCTCATGCAAATCTAGACACTGACAAAGGAAAACACAGTTTTGGATCCTGACAACTGTGACAGTAAGTATCACCTAACATTCCCATCATTCTTGGCAAGAAGGGTAAAGCATATTCCAAATGCCCCCTTGTTATTATCAGTAATTAGTCATTCTGTACACTAAGAATTCCAAAGACCAAAGAGAGAAAATCCTATGTCTGAGTTAACATTGTTTTTCCTGAATTAATTTTCCAGTTTTCTTTTTTTTTAATTAGATGTGATAAGGTAGATTTTTATTTTCTAATTTCACAATATTTTGATAGAAAATTTATCTAAATTATGTTTTCATATATTCATAATTCTAAAATGCATGAAAAAAACAATGAAAGTGAGTGGGAAAAACCTGTCATTACTTACAGAAATATCTACAACGTATGCATCCATCTCTTGAGAGCGATTCAACTCTGAGATGTGTAATGAAATAGGAGATCTTGGTGTTAGAAAGTGTGCATTGTTCCAATAAGGATACCTTTTGTTTTATTTTGTTTTTTTAGCCTAAATATTTTATTTTATTCTATTTCTTTTCATTCTCACCTGAGGACAGGCTTATTAATTTTTAGAGAGAGGGAAAAGGAGGGAGAGAAAAGAGAGAAACATCAGTGCGAGAGAGAAACATCGATCTGTCACGTATCATACATGCCCCAAACAGGACTGAACCTACAACCTAAGTATGTATGTGCCCTGACCAGGAATTGAACCAGTGACCTTTCAGTTTATGGGACAATGTTCCAACCAACTGAGACACACCTGCCAGTGCTATTCTGTTTCATTTTAGAATTTATTTATTTATTCATTCATTCATTCATTTATTTTGAAAACATATTTTTCATTTTGAATATATATGTATTTTGAAGATTTATATTTTATAAATTGAGAGATAAAGACAGTTTAGGTTACTTAGGATATTTTAGTTAGATTTAATTATTTCTTTTGTTTATTTTCAGTCTTTTTATTATTCATCATTTCAAAATTCAGATTTCTCTCCTAATTAATGTATTTTTAACATTTGGAAATAGGATTAAATAAAAGTATTTTGACCTTTATGAGTAGCAACGCCCACTATGAAGGACCATAAAATTCAATTTATCCCTGTTTTCAGATGAGCATATCTGTTGCCTTCTGTTTATAACATACTCAAGACTAGAGGTAAAGGAATCTGGAGAATCCCAGTGTTTTATGAAAAGATATAGGGTGGTGGGAAAAAGTCTAGAGTGAATCGAGAAGACCTAGGTTCTAAGATTAATTGTGTTTTCATTTAGCTAAATTCTATATACTTTAATTTTTTCATAGAAAATTGAGAAAAATGGAATATTCCTAATCCTCAGCCTTTTTCAACTCTGAATGTATTGTTACTGATTTGTAATATAAACTGACTATTCCATGTAGTGGAGATAAACCAGGAATGCTACTGAGGAGTTACAGAGTAGCGTGAAATAGTTAGCTCAGGAAAGAACACCTAGGGTGATAAGCTCAAACTGAGAAGCTACTTTAGCTGTTAGGCCTTCAGGTAAATTATAAATATTTTGAACGGAAATAGTTATTTTCCTGAGAGAGAGCTGAAGAAATATGGATCACTTGTGTGTGTGCCTGGTTTTTTAACACTAAATCTGACCTCTATTTAAAAAGCCCTCATGCTACAAGAAAATGCACAGTTTAGGAAAGTGAAGTGAGAGTTGGATCCTTTAAAGATATTGAATTCAGTTTTCATGTAGAGATTAAAATCAGCTGTCTTAAATGAAGTCAGTTTAAAGGAAAGAGGAAAAAGCCTTGGTGTTTGGGATTTTTAAAAATAGTAAGCAAGCCTCCCTCAGATATTCGTCCATCTCTATGCAATACTCACTGTACACGCCCAAGTAGTGAACGCAGAGGGCAAGTTATGTGCATGAAATGAACATCACTTCACTAACAAAACCAGTGAAAAAGCGACAAAACATAAACTATGATAAGACATAGCTATACATAGTAAAAGCAAAAAGTAAATTCATTAGAGGAATCTAGAACAAAGATAATAATGATTGTGTTCAGTACTGAACAGTTATTATTGTAATGACATAAATTGATATTACTTCCCCCACATTAAAAAAATAGAGTCTGATGTTTTATGAGGTGGCACTTGGACCTCCAGCCACCAGCTTTCTCCTTTCACATGGTGTGGGGCTTTCTATATTATTCATACATAACACAAGGCTCACATGAATCAGCAAACAGAGGGCTGTCTTGGAAATAGTTTCTAATTAATTAATATAACCTGTTTATTCAAAGTACTTCATTTTCTTTGTTCATGGTTATGCTTTTATGTAACTAGAAGGACAGAAGCAGAGAAATAAGATAACAGATTTTACCCCTTCCACCCTTCATATTCTCTCTAAGGTACAGCTTTCAAGAGATTCCTGGTACATATTGCGAGTGTAGGATAAAGTGGTATAACAAACGAAGGTTTCTCTTCATAGACTTCTCCATTTGTTCTGGAGTCTAATGTGGGGATCATATTCTTGGCAGTAGATTACAGTGTTTGGAAAGTACTGCAGGAGAAAATAAGCCATCTCTCATGGAAATTTCATATAATATATAGTTTTAAACATGATGTAAGCTGTGTCAAAATCGTCATCCTGGATGTAATATCTTTTGAAGAATCATAGAAACACAAACCATATGGATTTTCAAGAACATAAATATTACATAATAACCTAATTTACCAACACATCAGAAATTGAACATACAGAAATCTCTGGCTCAGGTTGGACTGGGAAATATCTGCTGGCAGAATGTCATCTACAAGCAGAGTTATTAAGATTCAATCTTACAGTTTTCCTGTAACTTTAATTTCCAGGTGTTTGTCTTTTGACTTCTTAAAAACTATATGCTATAAAAAGTGGATATTGGACTTAACAGTGTTGTAACTATATTATAGCATTATAAAAAGCTGTTCTTTGATCATTTTTTCTCCCTCATATGTATGTAAATTTATGCAAATAAAAAAGGACACATCAGGTAATTATTGAGAAAATATCATATAATTTTATTAATAGGAAATACACCAAAGTAGCTAAAATAAGTGTTCACATGTGCATAATAACTCAGTGCTGATTTTGAAAGAACTGATATTTCTTTTTCCAATTTTTCTGAGATGCACATAAGAAATTTGATTTGATTTTATCTCTTCACTTTCAATTGGTCTTTTGTCATAATTAAGTATATCTATAGTCTTTTCTTTAGCTTTTTTATATCTTTAATGCCTGAATCTAGGTATTATTGTTATTAGTCACTGCTCCAATTGTCATTAATATCTGTGAAATGTAAGGAACACATTTTGCTTAACCATAAAAGCACTGGTATATTGTGTTTAAAAAAATCTGCTTTTATAAAACAATACATGAAGATAAATATCATTCTGCTTTGAAAACATCTCTTCTGCCAAAGGGCCACCTGGAAAGGAAACTAATCAACATAAATGATTATGACGGTTAAACTAATCTGCTTTCTACAGAATTAACGTAAATATAACAATATAACATAATTAAAATTTCCTCATAAGGCTCCACACTGTACATCTGCAATGAGCCTGTCACATGCCATCTTGCTTTGCCTTTTTAGGAGCCATTCTGACACTCATCAGCCTGTATCCTTTCCAGTCCTAACGTCCACTCCTATTAGGAACAACAGTTTTTCTTGGGAAGAATTCAAAAACTATTTCAACAATGCCATTCCCCTAGTTCTTCTTTTATTCTCTCCTTTACAACATTAGAGAACAAAAAGTATATTTTAAAGGTGAAGGGGAATATAGGTTTTCTATCAGAAAGTTTTAGAGGTGAAAATACTTCCAGCATTGTATATGTATACACACATATATGCACACACAAAAAAAAAGGAGATAAGAAAGACATTGTTTTAGAAGACAAAAAAAGGATTTTATTTTAAATATCATGGTATCATTTTTTAAGTCTCTTGGAGAACCAAGGGTATATTTTCAGGTATAATATCTAAAATTAAAATAAATTCTTCAGAGATAAGCATTCTCTCATATATAAAATTTAATGCAGACTCTCTCAGGCATTTTTGTTTGGGGGGAGATAGAGTATTAGCAGTAAATATAGTAGAAAAATATTTTGCTCTCTGCCAGCTTTTTTTTTTTCAGTACAGCAAGGCAGATAATGAACAGAGATATTTGTAATCACTATTGCCAGAAAAATATTAAATAAGGATAAGAGTTTTTCAGAAATGAGTTTGCTGTATACTGACCGAGACCATATTGGAGTAATGTGAGAGAAGCCTCCCTAGAAAGGTGACATGCACACTAAGACCTGAATGACAAGCCCTGGCTGGCGTAACTCAGTGGATTGAGTGCGGGCTGCGAACCAAAGCATCGCAGGTTCGATTCCCAGTTGGGACACATGCCTGGGTTGCAGGCCACGTCCCCAGTGGGGGCCACGTGAGAGGCAACCACACATTGATGTTTCTCTTTCTCTCTTTCTCCTTCCTTTCCCCTCTCTAAAAATAAATAAATAAAATCTTTTTTTAAAAAGACCTGAATGACAAGAATGGGCCAAAATGTAACAGTTACAGAACAGAGTTTTCAAGCAACTGGAATAGGATCCAAATGCTCCATAAAGGGAAAAGGCTTGGCAGATTAGAGAGAGAGAGAAGCCAGAGTGGCTGGAAGATAGACAACAAAGAGGAGAGAGGCTGAAGATGCAGGCAGTTTTATATCATGAAAGAATTTTTTGGGGGGAGGACATTAAGAATTTGCTGAAGTTTATCCAAGAAACTCTAAATAAGTGGAAAAATAAGTTCATGAAGGAGAAAAATTACATAATTTGAAGTTTTAATCCTACCCATATTAATTAACTCAATAAAACCTCAATTTTTAAAATTTCTAACAGTGTTTTGGGGACTTGTCTTAGAAATCGAAATTACTATGAGATAATGTGTATGCAGAGATGACCAAGACAACATTCAAAATAAAAATGATTATAAGAACAAAGAAGAAATTCATCCTTTCTGATTAAATACATTGCAAAGCTACATAATTAAAAATAAGAGATACTGATAAAAGAACAAAATAGTTCAGTGGCATAAACATATATCCTAAAATAGATTCTAGGATATGTGGAAATGATAGAGATAAGTGACAAAAACTATTCTTTCATTACAGGGTTTGTAATATAATTCAGAAAGGAAATCAAGTTATGTACTTGCTAGGTACAGTTCAAAAATTTGAATTCAATATGATTATTAATTTAACATTTTCATGAAAGTATTAAGACTCATAAAAATAAAAATGTATATGACTTCCATAGAAGTTTTGACTACTTTTGATAAATGTAAGAACTATTCATCATAAAAATATTTGATAAAATAGTATTTGACCATATGTATGTATGTATATGGATTAATAGAAAGATGTGTTATATTTATGTATGCACATAACACATGTATATATGTAGATATAGAAAGACAAAAATAACCAATTTAAAAAATGATTATAAACAAAATAATTTAATAAAGTAAAATTACCATATTGCAACTAAGAAAATTAACATTTAGATGTCACATATAAAAACTAACCATTTCGGTTACAGAACAAAAATGAAGCTCCCATTTGCATTAGCAACAAACCTGCTAAGCTATCTAGGCATAAAGTTAACAAGAAACCAGTAAAAACTCTGTGATTGTGTGTGGTCAAACTCAAACACTCCTAAAGCACACAAAAGAAGAGGAAAACAAAGGAAAGAGGCACCACACACTTGCACAAGAAGCCTTACATCCTAAAAATGTTAGTTTACCCTGTTAGTTTATAAAGGTATCATGACCACATTAAAATATTCACTTTCTCCACCTGAAAAAAATAAGATTATAAATTTTTGGTAACTATTTAAGTCATTTTATTTGCCATAAAAACCGAAGATAAGACAATAATAAGTAGAAGGTATATCTAAGATTGATACATTTTATAAAGGCTCCATTATTAAGCCCACATGGAATTTGTTTATACACAGATAGAACACCAAATATAATAAAACAGGATGGGAAATCAAAAAGGATACCCAAGATTTACAGAAATTTAGTATTTAAAAAAGAAAAAAAATCAAATTATTAGTGAAAATGGGGATGATGTAGCAATAATTAATTAGCCTTTTGAGGGAAAAGACTATTAGACTTTTTCTGAAGGCAAAATAAAATATTATTATAAACTAAGTCAAAATGACATGACAAAATAGAAAAATTATTGCAAGCTATAATAATTAAAATGAAATCTCACTAATATATGTCTGTAAAAAGTTTATGTGGAAATGCCCAAGAAAATCAAGTAAAAATGGTTAAAATATATGACCAATCAAGCTACAGAAATGGAAATTCAGATACAATAAGCACCTAAGTAGGCACTTAAACTCTTTCATAGAAAAGTAACTACAATTTAAAACTAAGCTGAAACACCATCCTTCCCTGACTGCATTTGTGAAAATCCAGCATTGTGATCATATGCCTGTTAGTGAGGCAGTGGGCACACAGACTCTAATTCACTGCAGTGGGGTGCAGAATGGTCGTCACCCACGAGGAGGGGAAACCATCAATGTGTGGCACAACTACATATTGACTATATTACATTACAACCAAATTTCTAGGAACCATATCAAATGTAAACTTTAAAAATCTGAAATTATATAACTATATGATTATTAATTATGATACTAGTTATCAAAACTAAAAACTACAAGCTATACAAATTTTTATTAATAAATTCTGCAAGACTAATGGATGGTGAGTCAGCACAATCTAGTGTTATATAGATTTATAAAAGTAAAGTGATTTCTATACACAGAATATAAAATGTTATTGAAAAACACTGGAAAAATGAAAAGATGTGCTATGTTCACAGATGAGAAAATAAGTATCATAAATATATCAATTTTAAAGTAACTTCAAATTCTCTTCTTATCAATGATAATCTTAAAATTTCCCACACAAATTTTTAGAATACTGATTCTAAATTTCATATAGCTGAATAAAGTCACAGAATAGACAATAAGACTTTAAAAACCAAACAAGGAAGGGGCAATTGCCTTACCAGAAACCGGAGTTTATTATAAAACTATAAAAATATGACATAGAAAGGAATACATTTATTGATGAAAACATTGCTTGAAAACAGACAGGCTAAGATGAAAATGTAATAGTTTACATGACACTACAATAAAAGTAATGTTATGAAGGCAATAGATTTTTCATGAAAATTTTTTAAAATAACTACATCATATGTAGGTAATAATCGACTATTGTTAAAGAGCATACCTAAATGGAAAAAGTTTAAAAGAAAATCTAGGATGTGATTTTTATAATGCTGACATAAACTGGACAGGTTATTTTTCAATAATATATAAAAAATAAAAAATATAGATAAAATGTTAGGAAATTAGACTTTGTAAAATAAAAAAATAAACATTGTGCAAATAAAAACACTATAAACTTAGACACCAAAATACAGGAAGACATTTTCTATATATGTGAAATGAATATTTGTATCCAGATTCTTAAAATATGAATACAGATTGAGAAAAAAGTGAAAGTTCGGTAAAAAGATGGACTTACAAACAGATATAATCTTGAAATAATTATGAAGTGATGGCACATTTTTATTTTCAAAAGTATTAAAGAAATTCATATCTTATTCCATCTTAGTAAAGCACTTGTCCCTGCTTTGGAAAGTCATCAAGGGTGCCTGAATCTTCCCTTTTTCCAATTCTCAGTAATTTAGCCAAGAAAGCTTACAACTTCCATAATGGTGACACCAGGACCTTGATCACAAAAATTTATCTCATTCTTACTATAAAAAAGGATCTTCCACATATGCCACCCATGAAAAAATTCATTTTGTTTTAAAATATCTCAAAAGTATGTTCTTCATTCAGATAAACATTGAAAATCGGGTTTCCTTAGTTGAAAGGAACACTTCATGGCTGTCTTCCTGAACGCCAACAACTTACCCATGTCTTGAAAAAATGTTTTAAAAAATATGATTAACAAATTTGTTTCTTATAATGTTGATGATTTTTGCAGCTGTTAAAATTTCTTTTGAAGCCACTATATAGTAAAGAGCTTTGAGTGGTGACTGACAGAAACAAAAACAGATAGATTACCAAGCATCAAAAATTCAAATCATTCATATGAAGAGAAGGATATAAAATATTTCTTTCCAGCTGTATCATTTTCCTACAACTAACTATACCGAATTATAAAAATTTAGTCATTTAAAAGCATAAAACTTCATTCTCTTATAGTTCTAAAGGCCAAAATCCTAAACTTAGTATCACCATGCAAAAATCAAAGTGTTTACAAGAACACAATCCCTCCAGAGGCTGTGGGGAGAATTTATACCTTGTCTCTTCCAGCTTCTAGTGGCCTCAGCCTACCTTGGCCTTGACTGAGTTATAATTTTCAAAGCCAAGAAATTCAAATCTCTCTGTGCTCCATCTTTATGTTGCCTTCTCCATATGCATGCCAAATCTCCTTGTGCTGCTTTCTTCTGAGGGCATGTGTGATTTCATGTAGGTACCTCCAGACGAACCATGATATTTTCTCCATGTGTCAATCCTTAAGTTAATCACATCTACAAAGACCCTTTTCCTTCAGAAATTAGACCTAATATCTTTGTAGTGGAGTTCAGGGGGAGGGGTTGCCATTATTCCATTGTCCTACCTACCACATACCAGCCATATATTTATTTGGAGAAAAAGAACCTTTTCTATTTCTTAAATAATAACGTTTTTTGGATTAGTTTTCAAAAGTGATTCACAATCACAACTTAATTCTGCCTTGATGATCACTACAGTATAAGAGGTAGGTATTTGTTTCCCCTTTAGCTTAAATCAAGCAAGAGACTTAAAATAAAAACTAGGAGGGATTAATTAGTGTCTCTGGAAATTATAGGGGCTCAGTGAACTGGTATATGACTCTTCTCTAAGACCTCTAACAGACAACTCAGAGCAACTCAAAGAGGAAAATGAAGGAGGGTTTGCTACTAGGTTGAATCACCCAGCACATTCAGGGTGTTTAGGACAGACAACAAAGAAAGAGGTTTCCAGCGACAAAACAGTTTTCCATGTGAACCTTATACAGGATGGCTGACTCATAGGACCCCAAGAACCAGAGACCAAAAGACAACTCTTAAGGATTCATAAAGAAGAATGCATCACTCATCTCAAGTAGTGGTAGTGAAGGAGTTATGTTAGAAGAATTTTAAAAACTATTTCTTCAGAGAAAGAGTCAAATTTTAACAACATTCAAGACCAGAAAGTACATCAGGTCCTGAAAGCCTAACCCTAGAAGGGACTTCTATGTCCCTTTAGTTGCTTCCCTCTCCTTCCAACTCCAGCCCTGGAAATGTCAGAATTTGAGGGTAAGTAGGAGTGAGAGGGGAAAAAATGAAAAAACAAAACAAAAACAAAAACAAAGAACAGTTTACACAGGATTAACTAACAGAGTAACTAACTTGGCTGACAAGTTTTATGACACTAAAGAGAAAAATAAATAGGTAGATTTAATATATACCTTTCAATTTGTAGTGAGAAAAATATCACATTTGTATTCATAGAAGATGAATTTTTAAGAAAAAGAACTTTTCCATATGTTAGATTATGAATAAAGGGAAGGTTGCATTGTGCTAAAAGGAGTCTTTTATAATGACCAATATGTTATTTTTCATAATCATAGCAACTAATCACTTAAAAATTAGCATTTTTCTTAATATGCATTATGTTGTCTGTGCCTTTTTCATTCTCTACAGTATCCAAATGATAAAAATAACTTTTATTATACTTTTGACCAGCCATTTTTAATCAGGCAGGAATATCAGAATTATAGTTTAGGGGCTGTAAACTGAATTTAAACATTGATATATTTGAAACTTTCATAAAACTAATACATATGTTCTTCAAGATGAGAAGTTCATTAATTTCTGTGGAAATTTATTTCACCATCTAGTTTTCTCATGGACATTGTTGAAGTTATTTCACAAATAATATCATAGACAAACATGATCAAGTGCTTTTCTGTTCGTATTCTATCTCAAAGACATAATTTGTTTCCATAAATAGCCATGTGAAAATAATACCACAGCACATCACTGTTAACCATCACATGCCCAGAGGCTCAGGCACTTAAGCACAGTGGCTACCCAGATGCTGACTTGAAAATTCATAAGATGTCAATATATATTGGAGATCTCAAAATATGGTTACCTTGAGGTGCTAATTTTTTCATTTGGCACCATATTATATAGAATAGCTCATGTTTAGCATTAAGAAGGTGTAGCAACATTCCATTATCAAAGACATATTTGTTAACACATACACAAAAGGATCTGTAATGGAAGCACAGCTTTGATACATTTAATGGGATGTAAAACTGCCATCCTATTTTAACAGGCGATGTTTTATGTGCATTAGCAGTAATACAATAATGCCTGTTCCATGTGCTTTTGCCATTAGCACGTTGTCCCTCCCTTTCTTTTAGTTAATCTTAAAACTTTAATGTAGCCCAAACACATTAACATCTTTTTCTCCCCTTATTAGTTACAAACAAGAGGGAGCTTTGAAATTAAGTTTCTTTAACTGAAGGATAGTTACTATACAACTTGATCTTCAGTATTTTTTTCTTTAATTTTGCCTGCTCATTGATGCGTGTACACACTTTCTACCCTTGAAAATGTTTCTGGTCACTGAAAGAGATCAAGGTGAGTTAAAGAGAAGAAAATAAACAGGGAATGAATGCCATGCATTTAAGAACAATTGCATTCTCTTACATGCTATTAGGCCAAGCTACTTCTGATGTCCTTGAGTTACAATGAGAAAAGAGTGGGTGAACCATCTATAACTCAATGATGGCAGAGTTATTGGCATTATTATAAAAACTCACTGGTATTATCTCACAAGGTTTTTTAGATTTTTTCTCTGATTTGCAAGGTTTAGACTGTATTATTTTTCTTATAATATTTCAGTATGACTTTTCATATTGTCCTTAAAGAATGTGGCATGTAGGAGTATGTCAAGAATAGTTAATCAAACGAGTGGAAAGTACCTAATTGAATTTCCTCAAAGTAGGTTAATCTGGATTGCCACTAATTATAAGCACACCCAGCTCACTAACAGTAGTGCAGAAGGCAAAATTTGCCTTCCAACAGCAGGACAAACCTGTATGGTCTAACAGTCTTGCACTCAGCTGTAAAATACTACATTTCAAATATAATACTTTCACATTCTTTCAGCACTATTTCTTAAAACATATTTCATTATTTTCAGTTTATAAAAACTGGATATGCTGAATTCAAAGACAATTAGGTGGGTTCTCCTGTTCAACTTCATCAAAGCTTCCGTGACTTGGAGTCTCTGGGATAAGATAGGTAGACCTGAAATTCTTTCAGAAGTTAGACAAAATCTTATATCTCAGTATTGAGACTGTTTAAGGGGACCTGATAATATACTTTACAATACCCCAGAACAATAGAGTATTTTTGCTATTCTAGAAGTTTTCTGTATCAGGAAATTAGTAAAGCATAAGACTACATTTCAACCTAGCTATTTACCTCTTGAATTTTCTACTAAGTTGCAGCTGCTTGTGTAAAATTAAGTTGCTAATAAGTGGTATCACCTGAAAATTGAAACGTAAAAGCTAATTTATCTAGATCTTATCATAAATAAGCTTAAGGGAGTGAATGTCTAACTTCCTTCATTTAGTAAATTTTGAGTGTCTATTACATAGAAAGCATATATTTTTCACATTCCCATTTTAGACAAAGAAGTATGGTTAGCAAGCAGTTTTAACTCTCTTTAGAATGTTGCAGGCTTGTACCTTTTAAAGTGCATATCACAAACCTTTCACAAAACTAACATTGACTTTTAATCAAAAGATACCTCTCCAATGCATTGACCACATTTCAGGGGTTAATCACTTAATTCACTTGTTCTAATGTTTTGGGCATAAATGATGTCTGGTGTATTTGCCATTCTATAGTCTCTTATTCTATAGTTTGTGAATGCTCATAAAGAATTACAAGAGACCTCTTTTGCTATGAAAATATTGTAGTTTATCAACATGGGATATTTCAGTGATTTTTCTGGGGCTCTTTTCAGGGAGTGGTCTTTAGGGACAACCTGTCAAATGGCGTTAAATCCCATTTCATAAACAAGCACACATATTCTTTTCTACACTTAAACCAGCCTGAATAATTGGTATGCATTACATGATCATCTTTATGTCAAAATTCTAAGGTGCAGATATTAATAAAAATCTTACAAATAAATAATATATTATGATTAAAATGATTAGGCTTTGATTTTTTCCTATTTCTCATAAACTCACCATCAAAACAACAGAAACTCATGAAGTGTCTGTAAGCTTTTGCAATTTAGAAAGTTATATCTTTCAAGTCATCAGACTATGCTAATTTTATGACTCTGTTACTTTCCTATGCAGCAGATATTATGAAAGTGCTGAACAGAATAGACTGGGATTAGGCCAACAATGACTTTAATGGGAAGAAGGTCAGCAACTGAATAAATAGTACATTGCAAGTGGAGGCAGTGATGCCAGAGGTGGTGCACCTTCTAACATGAGGGTAGATTGTCTAACGATGGGGTCAGACAAGATGAAGCAGGGTGCCCTGGTCCGGGCCCTCCACTGACTTTTGCTATTATCTGAAGAAGGCAATATTCAACTGCCACACTGCTGTAGTGCTCAGTTATAAAAATGAAGTAATTCAACTGACTAGAGTATCAGTTTATGCCTGAATCACACTATAAACTTTACAATCCATCCTGCTTTTCCTGAGAGTCCACACCTCTCAGGCATTATGTAAGTTTGTAAATTTGCAGGAAAAAAGTTGTTTCTCAATAACTTGCAACACTTCATTTGTTCTTGTTACTTCTTACACAAAGTATATAATGTAGTCCTTGTTTTACAGGACTGATAACCACATAGTCAAAGAAAACTGTTCTGTCCAACCTTCTGTTCATTCTTACCATCTGGTGCCCAGTCTATCCAGCCTTCTGTCCATCTTTATCATGCAATGCCAGAAGTTAATAGACCTTTGGTAATAAAATCCAATGACCTCTTTACATGTATTCTTCTTTGGTTGTGCCTGTAGTTGCTGAAACACTACTGGCCTTGATTATTAAACCTTTCTCCTCCCTTAATTTCTGAGACTATTATCTCCAAGACCTCCTGCCTCTTGTGAAACCACTCCTTGTCTTCTCTGGTGCTTCTGTGTTCTCTAGCTCACAAAATAAAGGTAACCACAAAAGGCGCTTTGTCTTCTTTTATATAATACTGTTGCAATCTCTACCTTTCTATGACGCTGAAAGTATTGCTTCTGAAAGCACTGACTTTCAATGCTTTGTAGATATCCCGTAACATGTATGAAAAGCACAGTCATATTTTCTTAATTCTATCCACACATTTCACCTACATCTTTCTATATGCCTCAATATCAATTCTCCCAAATTCATAAACGTAACATACAAAAATAGATTTTATTATTTTCCTTCTCATACACATCTGTAAGTCACTTCACCAAATTCCTTGTATTGTGGTTCAAATCCTTGATGTGTTTCTCTCTTTACTTGCTACATTCAGTGAACTGATAGGTTCTTTTGATGTAATATCCTCAATCACTGTTGCAATTGTACCGTCTCTCCTTTCTGAAAATGGCTATACTCTCTTAATGCTATGTACAAACATCTCCCTCCAATTTTGTTCAGAGTCCCTAAAATAATTTTCTTTAAAAAAATTGTGTTGTCATTTAGTTGTATACATATGTTCAACACAATCTATTGCCTACAGTATTAAGAGTAAAACATACACTCCAGGCTAACACCACAGCCTATATTTTTTGCTCTAAAATTCAACATCCACTGATCCTCTTGAATACTTTTTACTTTGCAGTTTCTATGACATCTCTATGGTTCTCTCTTTTGTTTTCCAGAATAACCCTCCTTCACATACCAAATCTTGTTCCTTCCACAAATGTCACTTTCACATTAGTGCCATTTTATATTCCTCAGACTGGTCTAATCCCTTTGAATGCTAATATGTCAAAGCATTTCACCCATGAACCTCTTTTGGCATGTTTACCATTTTTGGATACTTTTGTAAAACCCTTATATGAGTCAAAGTGTGTTTCATTTTTTCAGTGAGTTTTAGAGACACATAGTAATTTCTCAACTATGTTTAAACACAGAAAATACGTTGTCTCACTAGATATTTCATGCCCTTAATAACAACATCAACAAAAACTAACAAAAATTATCTCCATGTCAAACCATTTAAGGGAACAAAATGTATCTCCATGTCAAACCATTTAAGGAAATAAAATTTATCTCCATGTATGTCAAACCATTTAAGGAAACTGCTGGGAGAATTACCTACATGTTCACCATCAGTTTTGAGTCTGTTGTTCTTACAGAAACATACTCCCTACTGAGAGTAGAATAAACAGACAAATGACCAGTATGGTTGCTAGCCTAGAAGGTAGGGCTGAGCACAGGCATTGCCTGGCCTCTCCCCTCTGAACCCCACGGATGTGACTGCAATGAATGCTGACGGTGTGAAGAAAGGAAGACATTATTATATAATGCACTTTGAAAAATTGGGAAAGAAAGAAATGGATGAGATTTTACTTATATGTGTAACCTACTGAACAAAATAGAAACAGAGGCATGGACACACAGAACAGACCAACAGCTGTCAGAGGGAAGCGGGAGTGGAGACTGGATGAAAGAAGGTGAAGGGATTAGCCAAAGAAGAGGTATACGTAACCCATGCACACAGACCACAGTGTGGTGATAGCCGGAGGGAATAAGGGAAGTTGTGGGCGAGGCAGACAAGGAAGGAAAAATGGGGACGTCTGTAATAGTGTCAACAGTAAAAATAAAGTTAAAATATGTATCTTAAGGGGAAAAAGAAAATAAACAAAAGAATACACAGAGGAGAAGGCAGTGGTAAAAACAGAAGTCATTTTGCTAAGAGAAGTTTTGGAGAGAATTCTAATGCAGAATCCTTAGGATCACCGAACTGAAAAGGGAAGTGAAGCAAAACCCATGCAAGTAACTGAGGGGCAGCTGCACAGAGCGCATTTTCAGTTCGGCTCCTGCATCCCCTCACCTCCCACATTCAAATACCTGGCAACCACGCTGCTTTCCTCACGATAAACTCTAAGTTATTTTTGTAAAGATTTCATAATTATGGAGGTGATAGAATTTAGAGGTATTACAAAGAAGGCATAAGTTTCCTGCCTTGTTAAAAATATATCAAAGCCATTTGAAATTCCAGAAAACTTGTATCTTAAAAAACCTATTTACACAGTGTAGTCAGTGCTTTTACTTTAATTACCTAAAACTTGCATATGAAGACATGGCCAAAATTATGACCCATTCAAAGAAAAAAACATCCATAAAAGTAGAGAACAACAAAAGGAGCAAAAGAAAACATATACTTCATTTTTCAATTACAAATACTACAGAAGAAAAAAAAATTGGAAATTAAAATTGAGAACACATTTCAGAAAGTTGATGAAAACAACAAAAAATATTAAAAAACCAGAGGATTAATCTAAGCCGCCCAACATTTTAATAACAGAGGTTTCGGAAAAAATAAATAAATAAATTAGTGGGAGAAAAATTACCACAGGAGTACAATATCATTCCACAGAATTGAAAGCATGTTTTCAAGGTTAATAATATCTGCTGAGTGTTCTGTTTAATGAATTTGAAGTCTTATGCTGAGACAGAATATGATGAAATTTTGTAGCACTAAGGATATAAACAAAAGATTATAAAATCTTCAAGAAAAGAAAAAAAATCAAGTTTCATCAAAATATTCAGAATCAGGTGGCTCAGACTCCTGGGCTGAAATACTAATGGCCATGACAGAGAAAGGCACTGGAAACCTGCCAAGAGGTAATTTTCAAGAAGCAATTCTATGCCCAGTCAAAAAGTATGAAGATAAAATGATTGAATTCTAATATGAAAGGTCTTAATACTTTTACCACCCATATACCCATTATTGAAAAGCCAAACCTACCTCCATGTTTTATAAAGTACAAAAAGATAAAGGAAATTTTGGCAGGATATTAGCTCAGCAATTAATAACAAAACATTGTTTATTTTTGAAAGCCCAAATACTAATCTAATACACATGTTCCAGTTGCCTATTGCTTCATAATGAACCACCCCAAGACTTAGTGGCATCAAATGACCATTTCATTGGGCTTATGCATTCTGAGAGCCATTAATTTCAACAAGGCACAGTGAAAGGGTCCTGTCTCTGTTCTGTGTGATCTGGTGCCTCATCTAGGAAGACCCAATAGCTGGAGGCTGTGATTATCCGGAGGCATTTCACACACATGTCTGCTGTTCAGTGCTGGCTTTCAACTAATACATCAGCAAGGGCTACTGCCAGAATGTCTACCCAAGGCCTTTCAGGGCAGCCTGGGCTTCCCCACAGCATGGCTACTGGGTTACAAGAGCAAACCTACCCAAGGAAACAATGACATTATGTTGCCATTCATAAGCTAGGTTTAGACTTTTCAAACTAGCACATCTATTGTAAGCACACATCTTCTCAAATTCAAGGGAAGGAGGCATTGATTCTCTTTATTGATAGAGGGAGTGACCAATGATATGAAAGTGGATGTTTTTCTGTTAAATTTTGGGGAGAGTTCCTTTCAATAAGAACAGTCATCGTGTAAAGGCCTATATGTCATTCCTTTTTTCTTGTTCTTTTTCAAGTCAAGCATATGAATATGATGATTAGAGCAATAATAGCTATTTTAGACCATGAGGCAACCTGCATATGCATGTGAAACTGACATTCATTTATATAAAAGAAACAATTGAAGCACCTGCTATGAGCAAAACACTACTCTAGGTCCCAGAGAGAACAAGAGAATCAAGCAAAGGAGTGAACTGACATATTTGATTTTTTAAGAAAAATGGTATTAGCTTTCATATTGAGAGTAAGCTATAGGATGGAAGAAAATCTGGAGGAAGGGAAAACAGTAAAGAATTGGTAGGTGGAGGTGATGTTAGAATTAATGTTAGTAATAGTAGAGGTAGCAAGAAGTGTTATATTTCTGTATATAATATTGAAGGCAAAGCAGAGATCTGTTGAAAAATTGAATGTGGATGTGGGAAAGCAATGGAAGAGTTAAGGATGACTTCAAGATTTTTAGTTTAAGCAACTAAGAATAGAAAGAAGGGTTGCTGTTTCTGTGATGGAAAAGATGACAGGAGGAGAAAATTTTCTGATAAGAAAATTTATATTAGAAATGACATTTTATGTTAAAAAGGAAGAGGTATGTTAGTAAGAAAATCTTCAAACAGGTTCCATATTAGACCTTTTAAATTTGGAAAGCATATTAAATTTCTAGGAGAGAGAAATTTATACTCAGATATATTAATCAGGATTTCAGAGTGGGGGTTATGGATAAGGAATTCACCAGTTATACGTATTGTTTAAATGTAAGAAATAGAATAAGTTGTTAAGAGGTTGAATGTAGATAGCGAAGAGTGTACCTCAATTTATTCCAATGTTCAGAAGTTGGAACAGTGAGAGGAGCAAGCAAAAAAGATCAAAGAAGCACAGCGTGTAAAGTTGAAGAAAATTGTTTTATCCTTGAAGCCAAGTGAATACTGTGTTTCAAGAAGGAGGAAGAAACAGAGTTGTCCAACACTGATGATTCATTAAGAAAGAGAAGAGAGTTTTTCATCTGTTCAGTAATGCAAAAAGGTCACTAGACAGCCATTGACAAAAGCAGCTGCAGTGAAGTGGTAAAAGCAAAATCCTGATTGTAAACAACAGGTCTAGAGATCGGTGCAGTCACTGTGGAGAGTGGTATGGAGTTATCTCAAAAAATTAAAAATGGAACTGCGTTATGACCCAGAGATTCCACTTCTGGCAACATACCCAAAGAAACCCAAAACACTAATTCAGAAGAATATATGCACACACCTACGTTCGCTGCAGCAGTATTTACAATCGCTAGCTAGCACTGAGAAGCAGCCCAAGTGTCCATCAGCAGATGAGAGGATAAAAAAGCTGTGGTACATTTACATGATGGGATACTACTCAGACACAAAGAAGAAACTATTTACCCTTTGAAACAGTATGAATGGACCTGGAGAGTATTATTCTAAGTGAAATAAGCCAGTCAGAGAAAGACAAATACCATATGAATTCACTTATATGTGGAATTTTTTAATGTGTGGGTTTTTAAAAAGATTTTATTTAATTAGTTTTAGAGAGGAACAGAGTGAGAAAAAGAAGGGGAGAAATGTCAGTGTGTTGCCCCTCTCGTGCCCCCTACTGGGAACCTGGCCGATAACCCAGGCATGTGCCCTGACTGGGAATCTAACTGGTGACCCCTTGCTTTGTAGGCTGGCACTCTATGTGGAATCTAATGAGCAAACTGAACTAACAAGCAAATAGAGACAGACTCATAATTAGAAAGCAGACAGCTCTGCAGACTGACAGCTCTGGGGAGGGGTATGTGGGATGGAGGGATCAAGCAAAAAAGGAAAAGAACCATGAACAAGGACAGCAGTGTGATTGTGGGCATGTGTGGGTAGAAATGGAAGAGGGTATGGGGGTATAAATGATAATGGAATAAATACAATAAAAATAAACTATTAACATATTTTTAAAAAACAGTGACAGAAAGAGGTGGTGTCTTGAGGATTTTTCTATGAGAAACTACAAATTGTTCCCATGCTGATGGGAATGATTAGATAAAAAAGTAAAATGTAATTATGTAGGAGATAGTACAACTGTTGGTACAATATGCATAAGTATGTTAGGAAGTGATGGGATTGATAAGAGGAAAGGATCAGCCTTGAGAGCCTGAAAAGTTCATCCATAGCAACAGCAGGAAGGCAGGGTGTGGCTCTCCAGTTGGTCAGTCAGTTGTTACTTTCTAGTCTGAGCCACTGCGCAGTGTCTGTGAACAGTCAGGGTGACGTCTTATCCCAGCAGTCCAGATGGTGCTGTGTTGCAGATTATTGTCTTATTTATTATAATTGCACCTCAGTTTACTCTAAAAATGTTTTGATAAAGATGATACATTTTACTGTCAGTCCAGCTCTCACAATGTGAATAATGTCTTAATCAATGCCTCAAATCAAGAAGAATTTGAAAATTCACTGTTAGATATAAAAGACAATAAAAATAAGATTGAAGTCATTTTCCTATATTTTTGCAGACTTTCTCATGGATTTTGTAAACCTCTTAGTAAGAAAGCAATACATAAATTTATGTTCTATATAATGCCACAATTGATAAGATAATATTGGCAATCATTTGGTTACATAGCACATTTGAACACCTTTACTATATTGTGGGTTTACTTCATTTTAGGAACCTCAGTGTACTATAGAAATCTTTATTAGAAGAAAGACAGCTTTGCCAGCTTCCCTTGATGCCGAGGTGAATAATTCAGGTTCCACTAATAGATAGCATCTGTCTAATATCTTTAAATCTCAGGTGAGTTGAATAACAAAAGAAATAATTCATGAAATCAATTCCGTGGAAAATGGCAACTACATCAAACATTTCAGAATCATTGGTGACATTCCACTGGACTATACTGGCTTTGGTGGTTTATTGCTCTATCTGCTATATTTAATATATTTCCTTTAGCTTAAAGTAGTTATAATTGTTTTGTGTTTCAGCAACAGAGAATTATATAATTCTATGACACCCATAATAACTACCTATGGTAATTATTTTTCTTATTTCTGTTTTCTAAAAATAAATGAGATAATCTACAAAATAGATGGACAGTAAAAGGAGAAGAAAATATAGTCAAGGTCAAATGTGGAATTTGAAAACAAAATTTTTTAAAAAAGTAACAAAGCATGTAACAGGATCATATTCAGACAATAAACAGTAATTTACAGTGGTATAGCATTTATTGATAATATTTCTTATGAGATAATCTTTCCCAACCCTAGACATGTGAACTGTAGCATGTGTCTTTGTATTGATTGATTAATTGCAACATCTGATAGGGCAAATAAGATTAGTTTTTAAATCACATTGCCATCTGAAATTTGAAATCCTTCACCAATTAGGTTTTTCCAAAGAATCTGCCTCTCTGAACTTCTGTTTATTTTTCTATTGGATATTAACTGAGGATCTGGAATGAAGCCTAAGATTCCTCATTTCTAATAAACACCCAGCTATTCAGGATCCCACTTTGAGTAGAAAAGACTTAAAACACTTGGTTGAGGCTTCCAAAAAATATGGAATTGTGTCATTTTTCAAATGGTAGATTCTTGTTTCACTATTATTCACAAACTGTCCTATTTCTGTATCTTTCTGTATATAATGTTCTGTTCCAATGTTAAACCAGAGGTTATGCTTATGAAGACACTTTAAATAAATATAGTACTGATAAAATACTGAGCTCAATTAAATTGAAGATACTTTAAAGAACCATGACCAAAATTGTTCATGGAATAACAAGGTTGAATTGAACTTGAGCCTTGTGCTCTGTGAAGGCAGTGGCAGTTGAAAAATCAGCGAGCCATTTTGAGTTCTATAAAACCAGGCCAAAGGTAAGTGCCCCATGTGCCCCTCCTACTCCAGTGTGAAACCTGCCTCCTTTCTTCCCCAGAACTCCCTTGTTTCCCTGCTTTTGTAAGACACCGAGCCCTCTTCCTTCACTTTGAGGCATTCTTCAGTAATGAATATTCCCCCCGACCCCCACCCCCGTTGCAGTAGCTGGAAGAAAATAATCTGCTTAATTGTCACACTGTCTTTCACAACAGGCAGTATCTATGTTCAGGGTATAGCTTAGAGGGTAAATGTGTGGACCTAGCTCTTTTCTTATTAATTATATAACCATAGAAAAGAGATTAAGTTTCCTAAACCTCCAATCCTCCATTTCAACATAGTTAAAATTAGGTATATAAAGTATTTTTAGCCAATTACATCACTGTCCAAAAACTTGGAAATTTCCATCCTACTAAGTTGACAATTGAAAACCTATTCCTAGGGCTTCCCTGCTCCATGAAACTGGCTCTCTCCCCTCTCTTTCCACCGCTCCACTCCCCTCTCCTCTTCTACCAGTCTGCTACCACGCACTCTGCTCAGGCCACAGTGACCTGTTTTGTTTTGTTTTGTTTTTTCATCATTTCTGGAGCTCATGAAGCTATTTCCCGTATCTAGGCTTGTCCTTATACTGTCCCCTCCTTCCTAGGTTTTCCACAGTATCATCACCTCTGACTCCTTTCCCATGTGCGGGTCTTTGTTGTCCTGTCACCTTCTTAAAAGGGTGGAATCCCTTCCCTGAAACCCTTCCTGAAATACCCCTTCCCTTCATCACTATCTATTCCTTTCTTGTGTTAGAACACTTCTGTATCTGTCACAGTAATGGTTTGTTTACTGACTGTTTTCCCACGACAATCCGAGCAACAAAAAAGGGCAAGCTACAAAATTTACGAGCCCAGCGAAAATGAAAATGTGAGCCTCTTCACTCAAAAACAGGTATAAAATGTAAAGCATTTTTCCCTCTGAGGTCTCTATTAACCTCTCTTGGTGGTTTTATTTACTAGGTAATGTAATTGTGAGTAAAATAATAATAATAATAATAATTTTAAAGTATTAGCACTGCATTTTACCATGTACCTTTTCACCATGCAGTGTATTTAAATAAAAATGTGAGAGAATTTAACTTAAGTAAAAATCACAGAAATTGTATAATTTAGGCAGATCGTCCCAACCAGAACTGGTGGAAACAGTGCACACAATTCCACTTCTTGTTTTGACTCCTTGATACATGGACATCCTACCAATGATCTCTACCTTTGGCTTCTTGATGAGCAAGGAAGAAATGAAAAGAAAAGGAACTATGGGTTTGACTAGCTTCTTTCCACCTATGTAATGATTTTCTGTATAAGTGGTTGGCAGCTTCCATAAGTTACTTATCTTGTATTCACTTTGAGTTTTGAATTCTCATGCATCAATGGCCCAAGAGAATTCTGTGATGCTGGGTACTATAGATGAAGAAAACATGCACATTGTGTGTACCTCTTTTGGTCATGCCTTTTTTCTATTATCACATCAGCCTTTGCACACAAGACACAAGTTTAAAATAAAATTTAAAATTACAAGATAGTAAAAGCAGAGTAGTTATCCAAGAAAAGAATTCTAACTAAAGGCACAGATGACATGCCCATGAAGTGAACCTGGCTCTTTTAGCTCAGCAACTCGCAGACTGGTTCGTTTATGTATTGCTAATGATGAGAACAATGCCAGAGCATGCAGAAAATTAGGTACTATTTTTGAATAAATAAAAGAAGACATGAATATTTATGATGAAGGTTAAATATTACATGAATCATTTGAAAAATACAAGATACACAAAAAGTTATCTGGTAATAGTGCTGTTATTATTATTTTCAACAATGTTATTATTATTATCATTACCATTATTTCATGTTAATAATTTTGGAGACACTTCTGGAAAATTAACACTATTTCTTGGACCCAATTTCCACTCGCATATTCATTATAATCAGAATTAGTTAATGTGGACTAAATGAGGAAAAATACAAATGAATTCATTTGACTTCCTCCTAGCTTCTCAAGTGAAGGTTTTAATTAAATAGTAGGTTGAATTTAATGGTAAATATAATACTTTTAGGTTAAATACAGTTCAATTATCTATATGTACATTGTACTCAGTGGCCATAAATAAGTGTCATAGCTTAGGAATATTTGGTTTCTGAAAAACATTGTCATTTCAATTTTACTGCATAATACAAAACTTAGAATAAGCAATGGCAGCCTATTGTCCAGATCATCTTCTAACCCTGTTCCCACATGGCTTTTGCTCTGAAGAGACAACAAAAATCTTCTTATGGAAGTTTCTCAAAGCTTAAAGCACTAGTGTAGTTAATGTTAACATTGGCTAGAGAGGAGTTATGCGTCTTCCATTTTTAAATCACTCAAGAGTCTACATTCCTTTATAACCATGTTTCATAGAAGGTGGAGTTAAATATCTAGATCTCCTTGGTCAATATTTTTATACGATAATGTCAAATTAGGTTCTAAATAATAGATACCTAGAAATATTTGCCAAATGTCTCTATGAGTGAGTCAAAGTAATTGCAGTGTGAAGGAGTAAAGAAGGGAAGACATTTTAACTGCATTCACATACTTTACAGAACTTCAGTGAGATATTTCAAGACAGTATATATTTAATAGTCAGCAAATAGTACTTAGCTTAAGATCTGGCCATTGCACAAAGTTGTGGACTGCAGAAAAAAGGGAAAAAGGAATGTTCTCAATGGAAAATTATGCACTATCTATATATAGTGCTCCCTTTAAGTCTTAATCAGTAATGAGTTATTCTACAACTTTGTTAATTATAGACAATTGATGCCAGTGCAAAATTATTCTTTATATGCATAAAAATGAATTCAGTGTCAGGAGACAAATCTGACTCCCCCACTTTGGCTCTATTTTCACCTTCACTATACTAGTTTGGATTCATAAATACTGTTTTGCAAATTCCCCTTTGAACTGATTATTAACACCTTATCAACTTCCTTCATTAATCATTTAGATAAAATCTTTAGCACGTGCTAATTTTTATATCTGTAGGAGAGCCATAATTTTACCTTTAAAAATACTAGCTTTTAAGTAGTATTTTTAACCAGGACTCAGGATTCCAGTATCCCTCTACTCTTCCATCCACAACATGTGGCTTCCAGGTTGTAATTTGAGATGTCCGTGCCAAGTCCTGCTGCTTGGTCTACACCCCACCTAGCAGGGGATGAAGAAGGCGGAGGGGAGGCCAAGCCTCTTCCCTTTCTAGAGGTAGCACACTTCGTGTCCACTCACTTCTCATTGTCCAGAACTAGGTCAAATGTCGTATTTACTGGCAATAGAAGCTGGGATATGTTACATTTACCAAGTCAGTCACGTGCCTAACAAAAAACTTTGAATTCTAACTAATAAAAAATAAAAGGAACAATAGACATTGACCAATAACTGGCAGTCTCTGTCATAACTGCTTTAATATTCCCCTCAGCTTGACTAAATTTTAGACAGGCTTCTTCCTAACTCTAGGCACCTGATCTCCCTTTTCTTAGAACATTTACTTTAGAAAACTTACCATTATAAATTATTTCTCTGCCCCTTTGAGATGTAAGTCTCTTTAAAAGCATCTTGACTAATTTACAACCCAGAACAGTCCTTTTCAAAGACCTTCAATGGGTCAGTCCCAATGACCACGCACAGACTGCCTAATCACAGAGCAAAACATCTGCACGCCCAAGAATAACTCAATGGGAGTCACATGAGTCATTGAACACTATCTCTCTCTCCCCATCATCCTTCAGTAGCTTTGCACTAGCTCGACCTCTGTCTTTTGTTTAGTGGAGGTGAGCTCAAGACTGTGTTCTGGTCTCTCCCCACTATTGCAGTAGTCTTAAATAAAGTCTTCCTTTATGGTTTAACATCGTCTAGTGTAAATTTGCTTTGATAGGGGATGTGGAGACAGCAAGCATGACAATATGCTAAAATTATATGGGAAAACATTTTCATGGGGAAGGGACTGATTTATATCTTAAAAGGTTTCATTTCACCAATAGAGGGGTACAGAGGTACATATTCCAGTTAAGAGAAATAGTGTGCAATCCAGTGAAGACAAAGTTTCTTTGGTCACAAAGACTAAACTAGGTAATACATTGTAAGTTCCATCTCTGGTCAGGGTGCAGAGGAGAGGCAACAGATCTGTATCTCTCTCTCAACAATATGTCTCCTTTTCTCTCTTTCCCTCCCTTCCCTTCTTCCTAAAATCAGTAAGCATGTCTTCGGATGAGAAATACATACATACATACATACATACATAAACACATACATACATAAATACATAACTGAACTAGGTAAGATTCAAGTAAACTCAGATGCAGGAAGTTAATGAGTAATGTAGTCCCACTGTAAAATAAATGGAATGGTGGGGACTGTGAAGTAGACAGCACATGTCCTTTCTGAGTTGCTACTGTATGGTCATATTTCTTAATTTTTCTACATAAAATGGATTGCGGAATTTCATTGTAAACCTCAATTTCATCTATGTGTAACAGATTGAAAGTTAGAAAAACATGTGGAACTACAACAAAACCTTGGCCTACACACAATTTTTGAGTCATTAAATAATAGAAAGAGAGGTGTGTTTAGTTGGGAAGCGAATGATTTCCTCATTTTGTCATTGTGGCAAATTAATTTTCTGAGTCTTGGTTCCCTCATCTGAACTCCTAATAATAACTATTGTATAGGGTTAGGGATTTTTTTTTAACATTGAGACAATGTACATAAAAGTGTTTGGAGAATGGTAAAATGTGATACAAAGTATGAGATACAGAAGGGTTTATATCATAGAAATTAAACATGGAAGCACAGCCATGGCCTTACAAAAGCCATGCAATATCCCATTTGCAAAATGAATATAAAATACTAATTATTTCATAAGACTGTGCTGAAATTAAACAAGTAATCCATAGAAGGTTTTCAGCATGGTTTGTATTGTGTACATAATAAAAGCCTGTGATTATCAGCAGGAATAGGAGTAGAACATATCATAAACCTTGATCCCTCTCAGTCATCCAGGAATAATAGCACCTTCTTGAGAACAGCTAAAGTAGAAGGAAAAAAACAAACAAAAAATCACACCACAAAGGTTGCCAATTATCCTGTAGAATATTAATGCTCATTTTATGCTGATGCTGCTTTAATGTTAATTGGAAATTCAGAGCCTTCCCTTATGTGCATAATGAATATTCTTTCTCATGCTCTACTTATTCATCCTTGACAATTACTAAATTAATTACTTCAAATCTGAGCTCATACCAGTTTTTAACCCTTTTCATCTGTATGCACTGTGGCATTTAAATTTGTACATTCAAATAATTTTTACTATTGATGTAAGTATGTATATAAAATGTCTATAAAATATGATTAAACATCTTTTGAGCATAATTATGTAGCAGAGTTAGGAAGGTCTGAAAATGCTGGTTCTACCAAAAGCTTAGTTTGATCAAAAGCTGTTAATGTGATATACTTGATATTGACATTCCTTGGCCTCTGCATGCACACTCCTTGCACACTTGAAATAAAATATAACTTTGAGGAATTTTAAATCTACAATTTACTTGACTGAAAACTAGTGGGAATCGATTAAATGAATATGAAGATATAAAACAATATGCAGACATATATATTTTGACATTACTTAGTGACTTTCATTCTGGGTATCAGCCAAGCAGAAAGAAATATGTATAAGTGTACATAAATGGCAATTAAAGTAAAATACCAGAACTTTTGGTGGTTGATAGTAAAATGAGCAGGAAATTTTAATAACCTTGTCAAAAAGGAAAGGTCAAACAACATCTCCAAAATAGCTAGGTTAATAAATCTCTTACTTTCCAACTATATTCACTGACACTGACTATAAATATTAAATATGAATTTTTTACTTGTTTATGCTTGATTTTATTTATTTTTAGAATAAATCACTTTCAACTTTTATGCTTTAGCATTGCTATAGACTAAAATAGATGTATTTTACTTGGTGATTAGTACATGGCTATCTCTGTTTTGCTACCTTTGAGAACATAAGGTAATTAGAACAGCATCACAAAAGGCTAAGCACCATCATAAGTGCTCGATGAAAACATAGAGAAGAGGTTATTTACTTAAAAAAACATATTCCATAAAATAAAACAGAATTTAGTTTGAAAAAAGGAGTACAATTCTGACACGTGCTACAACACAGATGAATTTTGACATTATGTTAAGTGAAATAAGATAGATATGAAAGCACCAAAAGTGTATGAATTGACTCTCCCGTGGTATATACAGTAGTCAAATTCATAGAGACAGAAATTAGATGGTGGTTCCCAGGGTCCAGGAGGAGAGAAATGGGGTTATTTAGTGTGTACAGAAATTCATTTTGGAAAGATGACAATTGTCTACATTTTCTGAGCAAGGAACTAAACTCCTTAACTTGAAACAACTTGTTTAAATTTGGAAAACTAAATAAATGCAAAGACAAATGTAAAACTCCAGAAGAAACTTTACACAAATTCTATTTAAATGTGGTGAGATTGGAAAAACTGAACAATGATAACGACAACGACTCCTTCCAAATTATTTTATTTCTCCTTATATTTTATTACAGATTTGTCTATCTATGTAATGGTCTTCAGAGAGTCAAGATTATCTTCTGCAGCTTGTTTGGCTTCTGGTAGAAACACAATGCATTTTCAGAATCACCAGATTCTATTACATTTATGTGTGTGACATGTAAAACAATGTATATCAATTTTCGGTATTTTCCTTCTCATTGTCACAATTATATTGATTAAAAAAAATGAATATGACTGGCCAATATCTAGAGGACTTTGGTAACAGACATAAGACTAGAACAAAAATTTAACTTCCAGCCCTGTGTTTTCCTCATTATAATATTAAATATGTTCTTAATTAGTTCCCACCCCAGATCTACTCAGCAAACATTTATTTAAATATCTATTACAACATATCCAGATATACCTGAAGGTATGCAGCCATGTAATATGAAAAATAGAGACATCTACTGAAGAAGATATAAGATACAAGAAACATTGTACATAGGACAATGATGCCTCAGTTCCCTTCAAACTAGACACCCTGGGACCACATATAGTTCTCCTAATCGCCATCCGCTGCCCTGTCATATTTTCCTGAATTTCATCAAAGAGTCTGAAGTCTCTTCCCTTTTGAAGGTGATTTTAGTTTTGGGTAAGACCAGAAGTCACAGGGCACCATATCTAGCCTATAGCAGGGCTGACTTACCTGGGTGATTTACCATTATGTTTTGCAAAAAAAACTCTGTAGGAGATGTGATGTATGAATAGCGAATTTTCGTGGTGAAGCTGCCAATCACCAGTTGCCCATAGCTGTGGCCTTCTGAATCATCTGAATAGTTTTTCCACAAAGCAATAAGTTTAATGCAAAATGTGATGCAGATTTGTTGCTCTACTCACTCAGTTATTTTGAATGCGACAGCCATACTACACATGTTCACTCAACAGTGTCTACCATCCTCATTGACTACTATGATGAAGTGATCATTGTTTACCCATGCACATCGTGTATTACACTAAATGCAGCTTTTAAATTCTTTATCAACAATACTGTTTAAAAATTTTCTGAAAATGGTAAGTTTCTCTTCAGATGTTTACAATAAATATTATATTGCCAAATCCCAATCTGAAGTGAAAAGAAGCTATCTATAATATCACATATTGTACATATTTATATCTTCTACTGTATAAATGTGGGTATGGGGTGCTGTTCCTGATTCTGACTGGAGTGTTACATGATAAATATATACACCATCTTATCTTTGTCAATGAAAAATGGAATTTTGAAATACTTTTGATTCTGTGTTTTAAATAAAGGATTTGGGATCTGTACTAAAACCAATTTTTAAATATTAATGGTTATCAGCAAAACTACAGTCATGGGCATAGAGCCACACAAGTTGTAACTGAATATGTAAGTCATTTATTTTAGCTGAGAAATGAAATTATGTTCTATGTTGCATAAACATTACATTATTTCTACATTATTATGCTGCTTAGGTATTTATTTTGTTTTTTATTCTAGCACTGTTTTGCTTTGACAATGTGAAGGAATTTAATTTCTCAGTTCATTTCTATTCTCAAATGACTATCCAACCTAATCCTGATATACCTATATATGTATATGTATGTGTATATGTATACACACATATGCATTTACATATGTATATATACATATATGTATATATTCACATATACAGGCACATATATCAGTATATTTTATGTATATATCTATTACAGAAGTGCAGCATACTTTAAATGAAGGGAAAGGAAAACAGTCTTGTTTTTCCAACTATAATAAAGACAATAAATAGATTAAAATAAAAATTGTTATGAAAATAAAGCATGGTATTAACAAAGCCTGTAATGGTCCTCATTTCCCAATTGTGCGAATAAGAAAACAGGAGTAACTAAAGTTAATAGGTCCATTATCCTAGAACAACAACAGCAACAAAACCCTCAAAGTACTTTCTCATGTTTTACATCTCCCCTAACAATACCGTCTTTATTATGTACCATGAGGAAATGGAACAGGTAAATAAATGGAATAATGGGCTCAGGTTCACAGAGCTATTCTGAGACCTCTTGGGAAAATGTGCCCTTGTAACAGATATCCCTCCTCCCATTTACAGACAGGTCATCAATTCCCTAAAATTGATTAAATTAAAGAACTATGTTCCCACATGATGGCTACTAAAATATAATCAAGGAAAACCCAGTTGGATATATTAATTATGAATTTTCCCACATTAAAGAAGCAGTAAAATGGACAATATACTAGAGTTAATCTCTCTGGCTTTAAGAAAAGCATTTATTCTCTTACACAAACCTATTGATCTACCAGGACAGCACTGGGGCCAGAGGAGCAGAGACCTATTGAAGTGAATGGGAAACAGGCTCAAGTGGGAATATAGACAATACCAATAAAAGGATTAACGAGCAAGCAAACAACCTTTGTCCCTGTCTACTCTCCCCCCCCCCCCCAAAAAAAAACTCTTGATAGCAGAGGACATCCAAGGAGAAGAGGCAGTTTTAGGTAGAATCATCTTTACTTTTATTTGACTTTGAAAAAATACCTTTAAAAGAAAGAAATGTACTAAATAATCAGAGTAAGACGAAACATTGGTTATATGTACACATAGCCATTTTTCATATAAGTTGTTTATATACAGTTCTTTTAAATGTAGGTAATTTTCCTAATCGTCTTCATAAGAAATCAATTGACAGACTTTAACACTTAAAATAGTTTTATGCACTGTGATGTTTTAAATAGGAATAATTATAAAATCCCACTTAAAAACAGCTAAAAGACCAAGAAAATGTATTTTCTTACCTGAAGTTCCCAAGTTTAACATGACCCCCTATATAATTTGGTCAACAATTCAGTCATATAATCAAAGACCTAGATCCTTTCTATCTTCCTATTCTCACATTCTCATCATCTGTTTCTTCTTTCTAAGACTCCCTCATGGTTGACTATCTGCCACAGTTTTGGGGGTAAAAACCACATAAATGTAGCAGGTATCCTAACGGTCAAGAAGTCATCCCTCTCTGTGTTTTTGTATTAGGAATGAAAAAAAATTTGGGGAATATCAGGCATATTTAATTCATGATGCCTTGGATAGAACTAGAACACACATCCCTTTCTACCACAGTCACTGTCTAGAAACTGGTCACAGGAAAACAAAAATAGTCCAGGATCCGCATTTTATGTTTCTTTCTCCTTAGTGACCTGAATCACTTCTGCAGTTTTAATCAGCACCTAACTGTATGGCAGTCGCTGTGTTGACCCAGTAAGCATTCTTTAGTCCGACATTTTTCTTTGCAGTTCTGTACTCCAATTTGAATTTCTCTTTATGAAACCCTAGTTCTTCCTACATTTCCAACTTTTTAGAATAATTTCTATAAGGATTTTTTAAACTTATACCCAAAAAGTAAAACATTATGTCTAAAAACTACATTCTTTATTAAAAAAAACATTCTACATGTACACCAAGAATGTATTCCAAAATGGAGCTATAGAAAAGTCCAGCCCTAGCTGGTGTGGCTCAGTGGACTGAGTGCCAGCTTGTGAACCAAAAGGTCACTGGTTCGATTCCCAATCAGGGAATATGCCTGAGTTGCGGGCCAGGTCCCCAGTTTAGGACATGTGAGAGGCAACCACACATTGATGTTTCTCTCCCTCTCTTTTTCCTTCCCTTCCCCTCTCTCTAAAAATAAATAAATAAAATATTTTTTTAAGAAATTCAATAAGTTTATATTAAGTATTATAGTATTTTCCCTAATTACTCTTATGTGCATTTACTCTTTCAAATATTCTGGAGAAATAAAATGCATTGCATCATGGACTTAGCTTATATCAATGATTAACAAGAGACATTGCCTTACATTTTCAACTACTCTTCCTACTTTCTATGCACTTTTAGAGGATCCCTGATTTTATATTTGTTTCTAAAAAGTAGAGCTCTTGGGACCTCATATAACATGGAGCATATTGATTAGGCAGTTTACATGAACTTATTAATAATCTACCATTTGTTTCAAAAAGAGTAAGTCCTCCTATAAAAATAGAGACTCTGCTAAGTGAAGTAAGCCAGGTGGTGAAAGACAAATACAACAAATACCATATGATCTCACCTATAAGTGGAACTTAATCAACAAAACAAACAAGCAAAATATAACCAGAGACACTGAAATTAACAACAAACTGACAGTAACCAGAGGGGAGGGAGAAGGGAAATAATGGGGGAAAGAAGGGAAAAGATCATCAAAGAACATGTATAAAGTACCCATGGATAAAGCCAAAGGTGGGTAGGACTGAGGGTGGGAGGTAGGGGGGAGGGGTGCCACGTAAAAGTGATGGTGGGAAAATGGAGACAACTGTATTCAAACATTAATAAAAAAATGGTAACAAATGAAGAATCTGGGATTACCACTGAAAAATTCCTGACATCTTAACATATGCTTCTGAGTCTGGTATTTCAGTGTCTCTTGTGAAGACAGTAAAGTGGCAATTCAATCTCATTGTGTTCTAACTTAATGCAAGGCTGATAGAAGAAGAGCTACTATTAAATTGTAAAGCGCGCACCAGGTAAAGGATCTATGAATCTTACAGAGGCCTGTCAAAATTGAGCAGCTAATAACCCTATAGACAGTCTGCGAAGCATAGTGCATGTGAGCCCAGCATAAAGAGTTTATCGTTATTACCCTTTTTAAAGTATCTCTCTCTCTTGTTGGACTGTATAAGTCAGATAACCCTGTGGCTACATGATCTATGCTCAGGATAGAGAAAAATAAGTAGAATTTGTGAGAATATTTGTTGTTGTTCAGAAAGCTAAACTTCCCAACAAGACCAGTTATTTTAGTGTGAAGAACGCAGAAGCAGGAATCAAAATATCTGAGTTTTGAAAACAGTCTTTTCCATTTGCTCACTTTGTGACTGTGTTATGCATATTTGCCAAATACTGATTGGTTACAAAGAATAAAAACCTAAGCAGATAACCATAGGGAGAGAGTAGGTTATTAGTGTAAACCAGATACAGCCAAGTCTTCTAAACTATTGGGGTTATTCTTCTTCTTAATAACTAAAAACCATAACTCCAGTTTCCTTCTCAAGTCCTATGAGAAGCAAAACACTAAGGTCACCCTTAGACCATATGGATTCCTTGGCAAAGTTTTTTTTATATGTGTTGGGGGGGCTTATTATTTATCATCAAGTCATCAAATATCCTGTTCCTGGATAATTTCATACCTCTCATAAGAAAAAGATAGTGAGGCTGTCATGATTCAGAGACACGTGGCTCTTAAAAACCTGCTCATAAAGAAATAATAGAGATCTTCTTGCCTCTAAAATCCTAACATCCCTGAGTTTATGTATTCTAAGTTTATGTATTCAGCTCATTACATCACTACTTCTGATACTGATTCATCCATCACCAGGAATCCTGGCTTCCACTGGTAACTTCAAAGGCTGTTCCTGGGTTTCATTAGTGATGACCACAAATACAAGTCTTCTGCAGAGTATACAAAAAAATGTGAAAAATAATCTGCTTCTGGTCATCTTAAATTTATAGTTTCAAATGTTATAGCATAAACATAGACCAATGCATCTTCCAATCATATTTCTCTTGAACTTGTTTAAACTTGCTTTTTTTTCAGATTTAGGCTTATACTACTATTTAATTGCTTAAAGAAAACATTAAATTTCAATTAACATGTTATTTAATCTGAAAAATAAAGAGAATAACAATCTTATTGTGTTTAGTATGGTCATTGCTTCTTTAGAAACATCTAATTTAATTCTTATGAGATAATATTTTATGACAGAGGCATTTTATTCCTATTTTGTAAAAGATAAACTGGAACTTAGAGATGCTTAGGAAAAAATTATGTCATAAAAATGACTTTAATTTTATAATAATAACTTATCTGAAATTAATTTAGGGTAAAATATATGATACTGAATTTCAAAATTTTTCTTGTCCTCCTGTACCAAATATCAGATGCCAATATCTGTGATTAACAGATTCAACATATTTCATCAAATATACAACATTGCTAGTTGAAAAGAAGCATGTTAAACCTGACAATGTTAATGACTGAATTCTTACTTCCAAAATTTTATATGTTGAAGCTCTAACCCCTACTGTGATTCTTTTTGGAGACAGGTCCTTAAAGGAAGTCATCAAGTTTAAATAGGGTCATAAGAGTCAGGCTCTCATCTAGTATGAGTAGTGTTCATACAAGAAAGAGAAAGGTCATGTGAGGACACAGCAAGAAGGTAGCCAGGGAGAAAGATCTCATCAGAAACCAACCCTGCAAGCACATCGATCTTGGACTTCTAGGCTGCAGAACTGTGAGAAAATAATTTCCATTGTTTAACCCACCCAGTCTGTGGTATTTTGTTATGGCTGCCTGAGCTAATACAACAATAAAATTACCTTGTGATACTTCACATACTTTGACATTTTGATTGCTAAAGGTTTTAAAAGAACATATATAAATAAATTTAAAGTTTCAAATTTTAGTGAAATACTTCAAATTCATTGTTATTATTAATGAGTTTAATGCTCATGGTAATTAAGAGCTGTATTTTAAGAAGAAAAATAGTATGGGCTCTGACCAAGTAGCTCAGTTGGTTAGAGCATTGTCCCAATACACCAGGGTTGTGGGTTCCATATCTGGTCAGGGCACACAGAGGAGGCAACCAGTGAATGCACAAGTGGAACAACAATTGACATTTCTCTCCCTCTTTCTCTCTCCCATCAAATCAATATATAAAAAAGAGTATGAATGAAAACAATATTCTTATTTTTTAGAATATTTTTAATATCTTACTATGTCTAAGTAAAAGCATGTTTTCTCTAATTTTATACTATTTGTTATAGTTAGTGGATTTGAAATAGCTTTAGAGATATCTAGTCAACCTGGCCATTTATTTAAATATTGTAAAATTTATTGATTTGAGAGAGAAAGAGGATGGGAGAGTGAAAGACAAAAGAGAGAGAGACATCAACCTGTTATCCCCACCTATCCATACATGCATTGATTGATTCTTTTATGTGCCCAACTGGGAATCAAACCTGCAACCTCAGTGTATTGGAAGGATGCTCCAACCAACTGAGCTACTGGCCAGGGCAACCTGGTCCATGTTTTTATGTAAGAACACCAAGGTCCACAGAAATTAAATGATTTATTAAAGGTCACACTTAAGTCCTGGAAAATATGGAATGATTGCCTATTATAACCAGTTAGTATTTCTTCCTGCTACTTTCTTAAATACCTTCTTCCATATAGAATATATTTTATACAAGAACTGAGTAAACTTAGCTAATATTTATGTAAATTCAAAAAAGAGAAACAAATATGGCCTCTAATATGATTTACAGCTAAGTAACTAATTTGCAAATATCAATGTTAGTTACATTTTTATCATGCCATGTGTTGCACAGTAAATTATATTTACCCACTCCTCTCCTCCAATTTGAACATCATTTGAAATACATAGCTCTGAGTTCACCACAGCAGGATAGGAGAGAGGTTAGACAATAACAATGGCTCTTAATCACCTTGACCTACATATCACTTTTAATCTCAGCATATTGACAAGAACCAGTCAACTGACTCTAACCTAACTGTGAAGATGTCTGTGTAGGTGTCCATATGTAGATACTATGGACTGAATTATGTCTCCTAGAATCTGTGCATTGAAAACCTAACCCCCAATGTGACTGTATTTGGATGGATATATGTTCTGTAAAAAGGCAATTAAGATTAAATAGTCATAAGGGTGGGGCCCTGATTCAATAGGAATGGTGTTCTTATAAGAAAGACACCAGAGAGCTTGCTCTTTCAGTCTGTCTATCATCTATCTGTCTATCTATCTCTCTATCTATCTCTATCTCTATCATCTCTATCTCTCTCCATGCAAACACAAAAAAGAGATAATATGGGCACAGAATGAGATGATGAGTGCCAACAAGCCAGCAGAAGAGGCTTCAGAATAAGACCCACTGTGCCAGTACCTTGATCTTGGACTTCCCAGCCTCCACAACGGTAAGAAATAAATTTGTGCTTTTAGCCAGGCAATCTTTGGCATCCTGTTATGGCAGGCTGAGCTGACTAATACAGGGATGAATGAACATTTGACTAAATTGTCTTTCTCCTTTTTTGTTATTATTGTTGCTGCTATTGATTTAGTTTACAGTCTCCTCTATCTTGGAAATCAGAAACAAAGCAGACCATATTTTTGATTAAAAGTTTCATTTCCTTTTTTAAGGGCAAGGGTATCATATCTAAGTATATTTTTACATTAGAGAATTTTTATATTGCATGGATTTGATTTTGATTTGGAAAAACCAGTCCAGTTTATTGGTTAAAATAATGGACTCTGACAGTGGTTTGTCTGGATGTGAATTCTAGCTCTACAATCTTGCAACTGAATGAACTTGTAACAATCATCTTCTTTGTTACATTAGTTCTCTTATTCTGTAAAGTGTGGATAAAAATTCACTGAAGTCATAAGACAGTCATGCCAGTTAAATTAGTTATTATTTAAAAAGTATATAGAACAAGGCCCAGCACAGAGTGCTATTTATGTGTTAGCTACTGAATAAATAAATAAATAATGAATACGTCTGAAATTTAGAGTTGGGAAACTACTTTATAGATTGACTAAAAAATACAAAAGCAACTCTTATTTTAATATTAGAGTCTTATTAACCTGATTTTTAATTTCTCCTTCCTGAATGTTTATGACACTTAAGAGAATAGTGAAGTCCAGTGACGTGCTCTGCATAAAAACATGTCTGACAGCCAAGCAAGTTTGAGGAATTCTGCATATTAAATCAGTGACAGGTCATTCAGAGGAGAAACTCTTTAAATTTGTTTATTCAAGAGACTTTCTAACTCATTTTAAATATGGACCCATTTATCAACACACTTGAATGTACTGGAAAACTAATGTACCATGGAAACACAATGGAAAATCCTGTCATACGAAAATCCTAGCATGTATTAGAAAACAATGAAACATGGCTCAGTGAACTGGACTGTCATAAAGTAGTCAGTAAACCCCTGGGACCTGAAGCTGTAGTATCAGTGTGTTCAGAGTACATGTAAAGGCAGTAGTACCAGGTCCTTCCCAGTGGCAGATATTTAAAGAAATCTCATTCTGTAGCTTATTATAACCAAAGCACATTGTCAGAAGTCAGATTAGATATAAAGGTGACTTGATATATTGAGTTGGAAGGTTGGGTTACTGTATTTTAAATACTTCCTGGATAAAGTGGATATTAACTTAGGAATCAGAATAAGTCACAAACTGAAGCTTTAAGGCCTTGTGCACTAGCACTGTTCCTGGCAAACTTCTTTAAAGGGTCAGGTAGTAATTATCATTGGCTTTGTGGCTATACAGTTTTTCTCACAACTGCCCCAAATTGCTGTTGTAGCAGTGAAAGCAGCCATAGGTAATGAATACATAAACAAATGAGCATGAAGCGTTCAAATAAAACTTGATTTATTATCACTGAAGTTTGAATTTCATATCACAAGCATTATGCCTCTTTGAATTTTTTTTAAAAAATTATAAATATAAACAGTATTCTTAACTCTCAGGATGTACAAAAAGCAAAGAGTGGGAAAGATTTATCACATAGTTTGTTGACCTCAGTTTTTAGAATATAAATTTGTTTTGACATTACATAACAGATTTTTTTATCAGAAACTAATTTTAATATTAAAAAGGCTCTATTCTGGTTGGTGCAGCTTAGCTGGTTGAGGTATCATATCTTAAACCAAAAGGTTGTAGGTTTAATTCCTGTTCAGGGCACAAGCCAAGGTTGCGGGTTCAGTCCACAGTTGGGACATATACAAAAGGTAACCGATTGGCATTTCTTCCCTTCTCTTTCTTCCTCCCCTCCCCTCTCTAAATCAATAAATATGTCCTGGGTGAAGAAACATACAAACAAACAAACAAACAAACTCCACTTTGGAGTGAATATTGTAACTGGCTGGAGATCAGGTTACTGACAACTTGGCTCCACAGGATGAGGATCAGATAAAATTTTTTGAAGAAGAGAAAGTTATTGTGTATGAAAACTGTATTTGCACTCACAGAAGTAATGGCTAAATTAAAAATGAATTTAAGAGGATAATGAGTGCATGGGATATAATATGAAAAGAACACTCTAGGTCCTGTGTGCATAAGGTTTCCTGGAATTTTCAGAGGACAGTAGTGCCAACTGGGAAAAACTTATCCCTTAAAAAGAGTTGTTTATGACTGAAAAGTGCTCTGTAAATATCACTTGGGACTACTAAAACACTAACTTGAAATATACATGGTTGTTGTGAAATCTTAATGGGCTTAATCGAAAAGTTTAATAAATTTAGTTCTTGCAGAATTTAAAAAGTGATTGATAATGCTAATAGTATGTCGAAAGCATTAAAGATCTAGAAATAGCTAATTCTATGGATATCTTGGGAGGCTGAAGTAATTATGACAGTGGTTATGTCAGCTCAAAGCCAAACATCTGAATGCAAAGTGAAAAGTTCAGTCAATTATTCCAAAGCTGTCATGTTCACGGCAAACAGAGTGATTCAGTGGAGTACTCATACCCACTTTTCATTTGAATTGGTAGTACCCATGGATTGTATTACAATGGAGGCCCTATTAAAGAGATGAAAATGAGTTAGATTCCCTTAGCTGCCTTTTGTGATATAAGTCCATCAATTTTATCCTAAAAAATTTTGTAGGCTATATATTAATAAATAGCAATGGTGAATATAATATATGCTAGAAGGAGCAGCACTGAGGGAATAAATTCACACCTATGATCTGCGTGCCCTGCTCTGTGTTCTCCAAACTACAACCTTGAATAGGTGGGTAAACAGGGCAAGTTGAAAACTGAGCCATCCAGTAGTTCTTTTAACTCACCCTAAATAAGAGGCAGAGGAAGAGTAAGTCTTTAAATTTCTGGTTTCTAAAGATACCATATTCTCTCAATATTTGCATTTGTATTATTATTTGCAAATTAACTTATTATATTACCATCTGGTATTCTACAGACTTTTTGATACCAATGAGGGAATTTAGAGAAACTGAGTAACTCAAGCACAGAGAGCTGGTAAATGACAGGTGCTAGACAATCATAGGTATTTGTGACCTTTATTTAAAATGTCATTTAATGTAAAATATATGGAGAAAGTATGTGACAGAATAGATGTGCTTAATCTGTATTTAAATAAAACTCTGAATGCAAAAGTAAAAATAAATATATTCATAATAATTAATATATTTAATAATAGACACCAGAAATGACTGAATATAGAGACATACAGTATCTACGGCCTATATTTGGAAACAATGAAAACACTAAAAATATTAAATGTCAGTAGTTTCCATCAATATATGATTTCCAATAATTGTAGCAGCATTTATGCCTTCAAAAGAATATGATCTTGCACAACTGGTACAGTTATTCTATCAGCCAACTATCTGCAAGAACTTTTTTAAAATTTCAGTTCACAATTAAAATTTAGAAAGGCATTTAGTGTAGTGTAGGTCTTTAATACATGCTTATTGAAATCAACTAGTAATCTGTCATGCAGGAAAATCTGCCATTTATTAAGGAGTATTGTTCTTTATAGGTATACATTTATCACTTTTGGAGAACAAACATTTTCACCTAATTTTTCAATATTTTCATATTTAATTCAAAATACTAACCAAATTGGATTAACTAGTATATTAATCAGAAAAGACTCAGTCTCTAAAATGAATTCCTCCTTCACAAAATAAGTATTTGCCACCATCAAAAAAATGTGATTCTTGAAGCCCAAGAGACTATGTCATCTATGATGATTACTCTGATATAAAAAAAAATACCTTGTCACTTTTAAGATCAAAAATTGTTGGAATAATATCTGTCACATCACTACATTTTTCTCTTGAACCATGAATAGGTGCATAGACAAAAGGAAAAGAGAACACTACCCTCGTAAAGGACATATCAACTGCATAAACTCTATACTAAAAACTAGTGTGAAAGATGTCTTTGGGATTTGTTTATTGATTTATATTGTAGTTTAGATTGACAGACTGATAAGTGAATGTTATTGGTATTTATGTAGCTTTTTCAATCACACAGACAAGGATTTACTTTTAAAAAGTAAGCATTAGGTCAAAATAAAAAATAAGAAATATATGTTAAACAGCCGTATAATCTGCTGAGATATTAATAGTCTATTTAATGTGGTTCTCAGTCCTTGTCTTAATTGACCTTTCAAAATCATTTGAGACTGGTGATTGCTCACTTCTCACAGATGCAGGTTCTTCAACTGGCTCAAAGGACGTAACTTTCTCTGTTTTTCCCCTTTATATATAACTGATTGCTACTAATTAGTATCCTCTGCAGTTTCCTCCTTTTCCCTGAACCTCTTAAAGCTAAAGCGTCCCCTGATTCAGTTTTTAGTGTCCTTCCCTTTCTTTATTCATTCTCTCAGAGATCTCATTCAATCTTGTATCTTTAAATACCATTAATATGGTAATGCTCCCAACTTTATCTCTCTGCAGACTTAGTTCCAAATTTTTACTTTTATACATCCAGCTGCTGTAATGGGCATTATAATTTCCGTACGTACAAAGTGGAACCACTAATATCACCCCAAACATACTCCTCCAAGAGTCTATATTGCCTTAATTAATAAGACCGGTATTCTTCCAGTTACCAAGTCTAAAAACCTTGTAGCCATGCTTGATTTCCTTTATTACCTCACATGTTACAGTTAATTTATCAGTAAATCATTAGATCTATTTTCAAAATAGAATTTAACTATTTTTCATTAATCAATGCCTACAACCCTTGTCTGAGCTATCATTAGTCCTCACATAAGTTAAGATTTTAGCTTTTGAAAGGTCTCCAAATTTATATTTTCTCCCACCACAGTTTAATTTCAACACACCAGCCAAAGTGGTCTCTCAGGATGAGGGAATAAACAATGGCAACGGATTTTTGTGCTTGAAATGGCCAAACAAAACAGCATCTTGAAATATTTTAATTTAACCCTGTTACATGTTATCATTATTCCTGAGATTAATGATAAATGACAAGACATTGTGCTGTAAGCTATGGAAAACCATTTATGAGTAAAAGAAAACCTGACAAGAACAGAAAAAGGAATCATGTTGTGCAGAAGACAGAAATGGACACCTTGGAAGAATCCCACTAACATTCCAAATATTAGCCTGCTGTTATGGCCAGTTAATGTTATGGTTTCATCGCAATTTTTAAAACATAATCAGAAAATTTTTAAAAAATAAGGAAATTTCTTCCTTTTTTTCCACCTTCTAACCCTGTGAAAGCAGGACTCTTTATCAAGCAAGACCTTTGATCCTACAGGATTGGGGGTCCTAAAGCTCCCAGGGTAAAAATAGAAGGCTTTCTTTCCTAAAAGAGAAGGAAAGCTTACCTTTTTTGATAGCATGAATAGACCTGGAGAGCATTATGCTAAATGAAATAAGCCATCCAGAGAAAGACAAATAGCATATCATTTCATATATATGTGGACTCTAATGAACAAAATAAACAAACAAAGTAGAAACAGACTCAGAGATACAAAGAAGAGACTTGGCAGTTATTAGAACAGACCAGGTTTGGGTACGGTGTGGAAAAGTGAAGGGATTAAGCAAAATAAAAAAAACTCGTATGTAGACAACAGCATGGTGATTATCAAAGGAAAAGGGGGACAGAAAAGGTGAAAGAGGGTAAGAGGGTGTATAAATGGTGATGGAAGTAGACTTGACTTTGAGTAGTGAAAACATAAGACAATATACAGATGATGTATTGTAGAACTGCACACCTGAAACCTATATAACTTTTAAGCAACGTCACTCCAATAAATTCAATAAAAATATTTTTAAAGACTCATCTGGGTTTGCCAACTTGATGTGAGAGCCTAGAAGTAGTGGAGAAATTCTAATACTTTCCTTTAGGAGAACTCTGAAGACTTGGATAAAAAATACATGTGGCCCATTAAATACAGAAATTTAAATTCCCATCCACATGTGAAGTAGAGACTCAGGATCATTTGAATCTGTTTTAAAATAATAAAATAAATACAACTTTTCATGCACCTCAATGTTACAGCAGACTATAAAAACTTCCATGAATCAGGTCATGCAGAAGAGATTACTATCCAAAGGACTACATAAACTTTGGTCTGAGATGGGACCCATCAAAAGTAGGAAAAATAAATAAATAAAGTAAGAATGTGCTCAAGATGTAAGAATTTGCTTTCTCAATGACTGTCTCTGCAACAACAATATCTTTAGCAATATTTTAGCACCAGTTTTAGAGGAAAAAGATAAGGAAGGAAAGCAAGCAAGTATATATAATTATTATAAAAATGACACCAGCCTTTAATTACCAAATTGTCATTAGAAGAAAAAAATAACCTTGGAATCTTAGTTGTTGAGATTCCAACCATTTTGTAAAAGTGTATTTCAGGGAATATTTCATTCCAATTTAGAAAGAAATATTCCAATTGATATATAACTCAAGTTAAACGAAGCTAAATTTCCATTTTCAGCATACTTGAAAATATTCCCATTGACATAAAAGTCAAGTTAAATGAAGCTAAATAACCATTTCCAGCATACTTGACAGCATTTGTGTCAAAAGGATACCATTTATCTGAATAGCTAAATGGACTTCAAACTACTGCTTTAATTACAAAGAAATTCATTAAAAAGCACACATGCTCAGACTGAACAGCATCCTATCAAGCACCTGTGCATGCTGATCACCATGATGTTTTTGTGTGTCTTATACAATTTTTGCAGCAACAGCATCATGTAAAGCTCTATTACTGGTAATCAATCTTTTTTTTTTCCTTATGGAAGTTTGAGTTGTCATGTCATGAATCCAAAAGAAAATAATAAATCTAATCTTATATCCCATTGCTTTCCAATTAGCCTCAAACTGGTGTACATGTAACAAATGATACCAAAGAGTAAGACTTTTAATTTATTTATTATTAATAAAATTAATTTGGTAACATCAGCAAGATAATGGATGGGAAGCCCTGGCCTCTATTCTTTCACAAAGATACCAACTTAACAATTACAGATGGTCTAAAAGAAAGAAGCCCTTAGGAGAACTCCAGAGACCAGTTAAGAAGTTGCAGTCCTCTAGGCAAGTTGAAAGCTAAGAAGTGGTGTGTTGAGACAGCTAAGAAAAGCCCTTTCATCACAACTGTGATAGACCTTCCTGCAAGACAGCACAGAGTCATGCAGTTGGAAAGAAAAACTCAGATCACAATTCCTCCCTTGGAAGGAAACAATGAGGACAGTGAAATGTACGTCCAATATTACAGCTCTTGGAGGGAGTACCCCTGGGACTGGTTTCTATGTGTCCTGCTTTGGAGTGCTGATGCGGAACTGGCATGCTTTTGACGTATGGGGACCCCAGAGAGTAAGAGAGAGCTCAGCTTATTCAGTGACTCAGCCCATGCAGTAAGGTGGACAGTTACTAGAAGTTGCAAAAGATTACAAAGTCCTTAAAAAGATACCGGTCAACTTCTCTAATTAGGAAATTACATGCACAAATCAAGAGAAGACACAAAGAAAAGATTTGAGAATACATGAGAATATTTAGCTGGGCTAATTGGTGAAGTTCTTTTCCTGTAAAAAACCAGCTTGTGAAGACTGGGAGAGGTGTCTGTTTTTCAAATGCACATCTGAAGTACAAAACAAAGCTCATGAAGAAACTGAGAAATATGATGCAAAGAAACAAATGTCCAGAAACTACCCTTAAATATACAAAGATGTATATACTGCCTCACAGATAATTTGAAAAATTTTTTAGTATTTTTATTCTTCATGAGTTTATTTTTAATTGTTTTATTGATTATGCTATTATAGTTGTGCCAATTTTTCTCCCTTTATCCCCTATATCTAGCACCCACTCCTCAGGCAATCCCCACACCATTGTTCATGTCCATGGGTTATTATGCATATAAGTTCTTTGGCTAACCCATTTCCTATACTGTACTGTACATCCCCAAGGCTATTCTGTAACTACCTAATTGTATTTCTTAATCCCCACCCCTCTTCACCCATTCCCCTACATCCCCTCCCCATCTGGCAACCATCAAAATACTTTCTGTAACTGTGATTATCTCTGTTCTTGTTTTCTTAGTTTGTTTTTTAGATTCAATTGTTGATAGATATGTATTTATTGCCATTTTAATATTCATAGTCTTGATCTTCCTTTTTCTTAAATAAGTCCATTTAAAATTTCATATAATAATGGTTTGGTGATGATGAACTCCTTTAGTTTTTTTCTTGTCTGGGAAGCTCTTTATCTGCCCTTCTATTCTAAATGATAGCTTTTCTGGGTAGATCAGTCTTGGCTGTAGGTCCCTTCTTTTTATGACTGAATATTTCTTGCCAATCCCTTCTAGCCTGTATAATTTCTGTTGAGAAATCAGCTGACATCCTTATGAGAACTCCTCTGTAGATAACTAACTACTTTTCTCTTGCTGCTTTTAAGATTATCTCTTTCTCTTTGACCTTTGACATTGTAATTATGATGTGTCTTGGATTAGGCCTCCTTGTTTCCATCTTGTTTGGGACTCTGTGCTTTTGGGACTTGCATGTCTGTTTTCTTCACCAAATTTGGGAGATTTTCTGTCATTACTTTTTCAAATAGGTTTCCAATTACTTGCTCTTTTTCTTCTCCTTTTGATACCCCTATGAAGCAAATGTTGAAACACTTGAAGTTGCCCAGAGGCTGCTTACACTGTGCTCACTTTTTTGTATTATTTTTCTTCTTGTTCTTCTGATTGGTTGTTTTTTGCTTCCCTCTGTTCCAAATCATTCATTTGATTCTCAGCTTCATTCACTCTACTATTATTCCCTGTGAATTGTTCTTTATTTTGATTGGTCTATCCTTTGTTACTGGCTAGATCTGTTTTATGCTGTTAAGGTCTGCACTAAGTTCCTTGAGCATCCTTATAATCAGTGTTTTTAATTATGCATCTGATAGATTGCTTATCTTCATTTAGAGTCTTTTTTCTGGAGTGTTAATCTGTTCTTTCATTTGGGCCAAGTTTCTTATCTCCTTACTTTGGCAGTCTCCCTATGTTTGTTTCTGTGTATGAGGTAGAGTAGCAATGACTCCGTCTTGGTAGTGTGGCCTAATGTAGTAAGTGTCCTGTAGGATTCAGTGGTATAACCTCCCCTATGACTCAATCTGGGTACTCCAGGTGTGCCCACCGTGTGTACAGCTGAATACCCCCTTCTCTTGTAATTGAGCTTTGAGCTTTGATTGCTCTTGGCAGGTCAATGGAAGGAATTTACCTAGGCCAGTCAGTTGTAAGGACTGGCTGGGACCACTGATCACCAACTTTCACCCTCCATGGAAGATCAGCTGTATGTGTGTCAGGGTGGTGGTGCTCTGACGTGGCCTGTAGCTGTCCACTGGGTAAGCAGGCTCTGGGGTTTTCCACATCTTACAGACCAAGTTCAGCCCCCACCTGTGTTCTGCCCAGGCGAAACTTGCACGGGTTATAAGGCAGTCTGAGATGTCTGCTACTTGTTCTGGGCTTGGAGATTCTGAGGTGAAGCCAAGATGTGAATCTAGGCTGACTGCCGCTAGTGCTGGTCCTGGGGCCATTTAGCAAGAGGTACAGGTGCTGGGGGCTCACTGAGGCCAGCTGTTGCTCATTTAATAGGATTTAGGAAGTTATAAAGCATTAGCCAAGAGCAGCCATTTGTATGGAAAAGTCATGGTTAACAATTTGGGTGGGCCCCTAATTTGGGTGGGATGGATTCTCAGGGGAAATACAGGGTGGGGAAAACAATGTTAGCCAAGTTGATGGAGTCCCACATATGGCATCTGCTTGCTGGTTCTGTGTCTCTGTGTGGGGAGGGCTTACAAAAGGGACAATGACCTCTCCCTGCTTTTCCATTTGGGAGAAAGGTGTCCCCCAGCTCCCAGACATTTCAATTTTTCTCTCTATGCCTCTGGTGCCTTCCAAACTGCTGCCCTAGTGATGGAGCTCAGAGAAGGTGAGTCTGAGTAAGTCTATGTGTGGGTTCTTTAAGGGGAACTCCATGGGATCCCAGAAGATTCTTCCACTGACTAAATCCCCACTGGCTTTCACAGTCAGAAGTTATGGGGACTTATCTTCTCAGCACTGGAACCCTGGTGAGAAATGGGTAACGGGCTGGGATCTGTGCTCCCAACATATCCCTCTTGAAATTTTATGTTGATGTGGGACCTGCTATTCAGCATCTCCACCCCAGATACCAGTCTGGATGGATGTGGTTTCTTTAATCCCATAGTCGTCAGACTTCCATTCAATTCAATATCTGACAGTTCTGAGTGATGGTTGTTCTATATTTTAGTTGTAATTTTTATGTGGTTGTGCAAGGAGGTATGCCATGTTTACCTATGCTGCCATCTTTACTAGAAATCCCAAAATGGTTTTGTTAAACCTTACCTGATGATATGTTCATTGATTTGAGAGAGAGAGAGAGACATCGATTGGTTGTCTCTTTTATGTGCTCTGACTATGGATCAAACTTGCAACCTAAGTATGTGTTCTGACTAGGAATAGAACCTGCAATTTTTTGGTGTATGGGACGATGTCCCAACCAACTGAGCAATTTGGCCAGGATTCAAAATAATTTAAAGAAGTTCAGTGAAATAAAAAGAATATGGACAGAAAACTAAATAAAATTAGGAAAATAATGCATGAACAAAATGATAATAACACAAAAGGATAGAAACTTTAAAGAAGAAATAAATTCTAGAGCTGATGCACACAATAAATGAATTGAAATTTTCACTAAAAGGATTATTAGTAGATCTGATAAATCAAAAGTAAGAACCAACAAATTCAAACACATATATTTGAAAATGTTCAGTCAAAGGAATTTTTTTTAAATGAAGAAAAGTGCCCTGGCTGGCGTAGCTCAGTGGATTGAGCACGGGCTGTGAACCAAAGTGTCACAGGTTCGATTCCCAGCCAGGGTACATGCCTGGGTTGCAGGCCATAACCCCCAGCAACTGCATATTGATGTTTCTATCTCTCTCTATCTCCCTCCCTTCCCTCTCTAAAAATAAATAAATAAAATCTTTTAAAAAAATGAAGAAAAGTTAAGGGTATAAAATCATGCAGACTAATCATCACATTATGGGACTCCTAGAAGGAGAAAAAAAAGAAAAGGTCAAGGAGTTTATGTGAAGAAATATGGCTTCCAAAGTTCCAAAAATGAGGAAGAAAATGGACTTCCAAATTCAAAAAATTCAAAGGATTACTATCAAGGTAATCCACATAGGCCCACACTGGGACACATCATAACCGAACTGTCAAAAATCTAAGGCAAAGAAAGTATCTTGAAACCACCCAGAAAGAGAGAATCTTGTCCCATACATGTAAGCTCCCATGTATTATAATTTTCAGTGGATTTCTTGGCAGAAATATTTCAAAATGGAGTTGAAGAATACATTCAAAACACTAAAACATACAAAAACAAAGTAGCCAAACAAGGACACACTGTCTGGCGAAGCTATTCTCCAAAGTGAAGAGAAAATAAATGCCTTCCCAGAAAAACAAAACCAGAAGTCGTTGTCACCACTAGACCTGCTTTACAAAGAATGATTACAGAGCACTCTCCAACTGAAGTGAAAAGACAGTCGACAGAAAAATGAAGCATATGAACATGTAAAGCTCTGGTAAAGGCAAAGCAGATAAATACAGAATCCTGTAATAATGTAATGATGATACATAAATCAATTATAGTAGAGACTTTAAAAAACAAAAGTGTTAAAATACAACTGTAAAACTATATTAATGTATACAAAACATAAAAAGTTACAATTTGTAATTATGACAAAGTTGGGGAGGGGAAGATGTAATGGAGTGTGGTTTTTATATGAGATTTAAGACAAATCATTATCAATTTATAATAGTTATAGTGAAATTGTATCAGCAAAGTGGTAAAGCAGGAGACCCCCTGCCTCCATCCCCCAAGGAGAACAATAATTGCACATTTATCTACTGATGAGAATAGCTGAGGAAGAGCTCAACAATCCACTGAAGAAGCTTCAGTAACATGATGTGGCAAAAAACCTGAGAATAAGTGTATAAAATAAATTAAAAGGACCATTTTATTTTTCTTACATCATCTCATCCCCCAGACCAGCAGCTGGGTGACAAGAGGAAATTTCCAAGCCCAAGAGAGTTCCTCTCACTGGGAAATGGTGAGTCAGGCAAGTGATCGGCTTCTCCAGTCTTTCAGAGCACTGCCTGAAAATCCTACCTCAGTTTCACCCCCATGAAGAGGCGGGTATAGCTGAGATGTCTGCATGTAGCTAGGAATGAGAAACAGGCCAAGGGCCACCACTATTAGCCACACAACAGAAATGAGTGCAGTTCCCAGTGGCCTGATCTGCAGAGGATTACAGCAGCCTTCACCACTAAAGACCTCAATAGCCCTGCAGACATCACAGAGCATCTGTGACTTCTATAGCAGATGACTTCATCATGAACCTCAGCAGACTGTTCCACAGAGGATAGCTTTCATGATTGAGGACACCAGTGATCAGCACAGCCACTGTCAACCACCTACAGCTTGGGATACTAAGAACTGTACAGATTTTCAATTACACAGACTCCAGCTGCCTGAGTTCTTCCCTGTCCCCTTCCCATTGGAGCAGCACTAGCCAGTGCCCCTAGACACCCTGGACCCCTGAATCCAGTGTGATATCACGCCTGAATCCAGGCTTGGCATCTGTGGTAGTGTGTGTAAGTTACAACACCCCAGACCCACATAACTGACTCCCGTTACCATGTGCATGCTCACTGCTAGCCTCAGTGATGGTACAAGAGCATACTAACAGCTCAGACCCCTGCAGATGCTCAGGAACCTGGAGAAAGCCTCAACTCCTGTCATTGGCCTTCACTGCTATATACAACCACAGCGAGACCCAGCCATGCACCTGTACTGCTCCATCCCTGACTCCCATCATCAGCACTATTACCATGTGAGTGCATGTGATTAGCCCCTATGTTGCACGAGTATATGCCAACTGTCTGGGCCCCAGCAGTTGATCATGTGCCACAGTGGCCCTGGTCCTAACCAAGATGCCGATGCCTACAGAAGGCCCATGACATCAGCATGTGGAAAACACTGGCCCTAGACACCACTGCTACCTGCCCTGGTCCCTTGCCACTGCAACTTAAGGTACTTCTGAGGGCCACAAAAGCCCTAGGAGCCACTGTGGACCCCCATCAGCTCTTGTCACCAAGGACCACACAGCTGTTGATGTGATGGAACCCAGCAGCCTCAGGTAAAACATTGTTCCCCCTACAAACCTTCAGCCATCACGCAAGCCCTCCAGTGGGTATACTGGAGGCACAGATGCTCCAATGTGTCCCATCTGCAGGCAGGATCTGCTTTCTCAAAGGTACAGATACTTGTGCAAGGCTCCAGGGATCCTGATAAATCAGAGAAACATGACACCACCAACAGAGTGCAATAAACTTCCAGTATCTAACCCCCAAAAAATGAAGATTCACAAATTTTATGAAAAAAAAACAAACATACAAAAAGAAAATAAGTGTTTACATGTTGATCAAAGAGACACAAGGAAGCAAAAATAAATAATTGAACAGAATCAGGAAAATCGTTCAAGAATCAAATGAGAAGTTCAAGAAAGAGAAAACGTAAAAGAAGCAAAGAGAAATTTTGGAACTGAAAAAAATACAATGATAACTAAAATAGTCAATGGATTTTCATGCTTTGAATTTTGTCTGCCTCTTCTACCTTCACATCTCTCTGAATTATTCTTCCACTTTTGACCTCACATGCTTGGAATGGGCCCACCCAAATAATACAGGATGCTCTCTTCTTAATCATGTCTGCAACATCCCTTTCCACATAAGGCAACATATTCACAAATTCTGGTGATGAGCACATGAGTATTCTTGAGGTCATTACTTTACCTATCACAGCATGTTAGGATATTTGAACTTTATCTTAAAAGCAAAGGGAAGTTACTAAAGGTTTCAGTAGGAAAATTGTATGATCAACTCTGCGTTAAAAAAGAAAAATCCCTCTAGATGATTTGTGGAAACTGGATTAGAAAGATACTATTGTCACCTAGGAGAAATGTAGTGTTAGTGCAGACTAGAGAAAAGCCTACACTGGATGAGATGAAGGGTGGGTGGACTTGAGAATCACTTAGGAGACTGTGAACATCAGGCTTTAGAGGTTGATGACACACTGGAGGGAAGCATGGGGGATGCAGGAAAGGACAAGCAACACCCACTTCTCCAGTTAGGGTAATGCATACGTGGAAGTGCTGTTTACCAAGATTACAAATAAAAAGGGGAGAGGCAGCTTTGACAAAAGAGAAAAATAAAGAATTTGTTTGGGATGCATTGAGTTCTATGAGCCACAGAGACATTTGAGTGCAGATGTCAAATTGGGAGTTAGATCCCAGAGTTTAAAATTTAGAAAAGCTGTCTGGACTGCAGATTTACCTCTGGGTGTCATTAGCATTAAAAAAAATTAAATGGAGCTGAAACAATCAGACTCAAACAGTCAGAAAGAAGAATTTCTTCTCCCTGAGTGAACTGAAAGATTGGTGATTTGAAATTATCCAGTAGGGAAAGAGAAGATATTCCTCAGAAAAGAAGGAAAGATAAAGATATTCTCTGACAAACCAAAGCTGAAGGAATTCAGCAACATTAGATCTGCCTTATAAGAAATGTTAAAAGGAGTTCTAAAATTGAAAATAAAGAATACTGCCTAGTAAAATGAAATATGAAACTATAAATTCACTTATAAAGTCAAATATACAGCCAAATTTAAAATATATAAACTACTTATAACTATAGTAAAAAAGTTAAAAAAACAATTAAATATAATTGTAGAAACAATAATTTGCTTACAGATGTACAATATAAAAACAAATAAATGTGGCATCAAAACATAAAATGTGGTGGGGGTATTAGAAATGAGCTTTTCTATAAGAACAAAGTTATGTGCTTATCTGCTTAAAATATTGTGATAATGATAAGATGTTCTATGTAGGCCTCAAGGTACCCACAAAGCAGAAACCTATAATAAATACACAAAATAATATAGAAAAAGAAATAAAAGCACAGCACTATGAAAAGTGCCCCTTCTAAAGAAAGACAGCAAAAGAATATGAAGCAATAAATCTACAAAACATTTAGGAAAAAATTTTAAAAATGGAAATAGTAAGTCCTTGTGTACCAATAATTATTTTAAATGTGAATATACTAAATTCTCCAATCAAAAGAAATAGAATGCCTAAATAGATTGAACAAAACAAAACTCAACTATATGCTGCCCACAAGGATTTCACTGCAATTTTAAACAAACACATAGGCTGAAAGTGAAATGAGGAAAAAAGATATTCCATGTAGATGAAAACCAAAAGAAAGCAGAAGTAGCATACTTAGACAAAACAGTCAGACATTAAGTCAAAACCATAATAAGAAAAAAGGAAGTAGTTATATAATGATAAAGGGGTCAATTCATCAAAAGCAAATATCAATAGTGAAAAAATTTGCACCCAACATTGGAGCACCTAAATATATCGGGCAAGTATTAACAGATATAAAGTGAGAAATATACAGCATCGATAATAGTAGGAGACTCCGTATCTCACTTTCAGTAAGGAACAGTCATCTAAACAGAAATCGGTAAGCAAACATTGCATTTGAGTTAACTTCAGACCAAATGGACCTAACAGACACACACAAGACATTCCACCCTGGAGCAGCAGCACACACATTCTTCTCCAGTGCACAGAAAACATTTTCTCGGATAGATAATATGTTAGACCACAAAACAAGTCTTAATAAATTTAAGGAGATTAAAATCATGTGAAGCATTTTTTCTGACCACAACAGTATGAAACTATGTATCAGTAACAGGAGGAAACCTGGGAAATTTACAAATATGTGGAAATTGAACAATATCTTTTCTGAATAACCAATGACTCAAAAAAGGAATCAAAAGGGAAATAAAAAATATCTTAAACAAAAATAAAAATACAACATACCAAAATTTATGGTTTTCAAAACTTACACAAAAGCAGTTCAAGAGGAAAGTATAGCAATAAATGCCTATGTCAAGAAAGATTGCAAATACGCAATGTAACTTTATACCTTAAGGAACTAAATAAAAAAAAATGAAGCTCAAATTTAGTAGAAGGAAGGAAACAAATATCAGACTGAAAGTAAATGAAACAGGGGCTAGGAAGAAAATAGAAAAGCTCAACCAATGAAACTAAGGGCAGTGTTTTGTAAAAAGAAAAAAATATAGACAAACCTTTACCTACTCTTACCAAGAAAAAAAAGGACTCAAATAAACAATATCATAAATAAATGAGGATACATTAAAACTGATACCACAAAAGCATAAAGGATTATAAGACTATTGTGAACAATTATATGCCAGTGAATTGGATAACCTAGAAGAAATTGCTATTAGAATCATGCCATCTACCAATACTGAAACATGAATAAATAGAAATTTTGAACAGAAAAGTAACAAATAAGAAGTTTGTATCATTAATTAAAATTCCCTAATAAGGTTCAGGACTAGATGGCTTTATTGATGAATTCAACTGAACATTTTAAAAAGGATTAATACTAATCCTTTTCAAATTCTTCCAAAATATTAAATAGGAGAGAAGAATTTCAAACTATTGCACATAGCACATAGCACCCTGATACTGACCAGATGAGGACAAACACGAAGAGAAAACCACAGGCTAATATCCCCCATGAATACTGATTCCAGCAATTGAATTCAACAACACACTAAAATGATTATACACCATGATTGAGTGGAAATTATCTCTGGATCATGAGGATGATTTAATGTACAAAAATCAATCAACATGATACACCAAAATTAACTGAATAAGAGACAAAGAAACATTTTTTGCACCTCATTTGATGCAAAAAAAGAAACATTTGACAAAATGCAACATCCTTTCATGATGAAAATACTCTGTAGACTAGAATAAAAGGAAATTACCTCAACATCATACAAAGCATGGATAAAAGACAATCACTAACATGACACATAGTATGGAAAAGTATTCTTTCTAAGATTAGCAAGAAGGCAAGACTGAGTTCTCTCACACTTCTATTCAATGTAGTAGTGGAATTACTATCCAGAGCAATTAGTCAGGAAAAAGATAGAAGGGAAGAAGTAAAATTATTTCTGCTGTTTACAATATATTATGTGTAGAAAAACCTGAAGATTCCACACAAAAAAAGTATTAGAACTACTAGAAAAGTTCAGCAAAGTGGCTCTATAAAATCAACACACAAAATAAGTTATATTTTTCTATACTAACAATGGACAATCTGAAAAAGATAAGACAACAATCTCATTTACAATAGCATTAAAAAATAACATACTTAGGAATAAACTTAATGAAGATCATGTGAAGAATTTAGCTAAATCACTCCACAACATTGCCAACTTCACATTCATTTTGTGTGGCTCAGAGAACTGCACCGGCTTTGAACTGACACTAGCCTTTCCCTCAGGTCCATGCCCTAGATAACAGCATATAAAGTCATGAGTAAATATAGGTGCTTGATATGATTTTCTCAACAACCTTGTAATAAATAGTCTCTTTGGCCTCCCAGCTTCTCCCCTTGCATACCCCTTAGATAAGATCCCTGTAGAGCTTACTAAAACCCACTATTTTGGGTTTGAATTTATCAATCCAGCCTTAGCCCAGGAATCCCACCAAAGCACTCCTCCCAAGCACCATAGTAAAGGCGAATGTTTTAAGCTCTGCTGTTCCCTCTCTGTGTGCACCTTGCCTTGACCTCCCTGTGTGGCTCCTTGAAGCATGTATGTACCTCCTTCAGGACCTGTGGGTAACAAGCTTCTCTATTTCACTTTCCCTTGTGATATTTTTTTTGAAGCATGGTTTACAAACAAACACTCTGAGGTTCTACTTGACAAATGCTAATTCAACAACAAAAAAAATCACTAGGCAAAAATCATGTACACTGAAAACTACAATTTTTTTCTGAAAGAAATTAAAGAAGACAACAATAAATAGAAAGGCATCTACTATCCTTGAGTTGGAAAACTTAATGTTGTTAACATATTCATATTATCCAAAGCAATATATACATATATCAGTTTTATATATACACATAAAATATTTTTTATTTTTAAAAAACCTTATTTATTTATTTTTAGAGAGAGGGAAGAGAGGGAGAAAGAGAAGGAGAGAAACATCAATGTGTGGTTGCCTCTCATGTGCTCCCTACTGGGGACCTGACCTGCAACCCAGGCATGTGTCTGCCTGGGAATCAAACTGGCAACCCTTTGGTTCACAGACCAGCACTCAGTCCACTGAGCCACAGCAGCCAGGACAATAAAATCTTTATTAAAAAGTTAATATCCAGAATATAGCATACAACTAAACAACAAAAAATAATCTTGTTTTAAAGTGGGCAAAGAACTAGAATGAACATTTCTCCAAGTACAGTATATAAATTGCCAAAAAGCTATGAAAGATGTTCAACATGACTAAATATCTGGTAAATGCAAATCAAACCACAATGAGATATCACCATACATTCATTATCATTGCTACTATTACAAAAATAGAAAATACAAGTGTTGGCAACACCATGGAAGAATTGGAACTCTTGTGTCCTATGATAGGCATTAAAAATGGTAAAGCCACCAAGGATATCAATATGGAAGTTCTTCAAAAAATTAAAATTAAGACCATTATGACTCACCAATCCTATTTCTGGGTATATATTTGAAGGAACAGAAATCAGGATCTTAAAGATAAGATTTTATTCCCATGTTCATTGCAACATTATTCACAATAGCTAAGACATGAAAGCAACCTAAATGTCCTTTTATAGACAAATGGGTAAAATATAAATGTGGTATAAACATACACTGGAAAATTATTCAGCTTTTAAAAACAGGAAATCATTCAATATTATATAGTATAGATGAAACTTGTCTAAACAAGGTATGTCTGGACAAAGTCCAGCCATTGCTAATTTAATGAGAATGGTTTGCATGACATCAATGTAACCTGGCAGCCAAAGAAAGTGGACTGGAATGCACATGTGTGAACAATGATGACTTCACTGTACTGGTCAGTGGGGGCAGTAGACACTTTTAGTGAGCATGTATACGGTGTGGCCATCACATTCAAAATGACTGAGCAAGGAGAGCAACAAATCTGCATGAAATTTTTGCATTAAACTTGAACATTCTTGTGTGGAAAGTATACAGATGATTCCAAAGTCCACAGCTATGGGCAACTGGTGATTGGCATCTTCATCACAACAATGAGCCATTCATGTATCACATCTCATTCAGAGTTTTTGGCAAAACATCTAATCACCCAGCTGACTCAGCCCCTCTACAGCCCAGATTTGGTGCCCTGCAACTTTGAATATTTTCCCAAAATTAAAATGACATTTGAAATGGAAGAGATCTCAGACTGTTGATGAGATTCAGGAAAATACAATGGGGCAGCTGGTGGTGATTCCAACAAAGGATTTTGCAGAGTGTTTTGAATAGTAGAAGAGATGCTGGGAGAACTGTGTAATGTCCCAAGGTGCCTACTTTGAAGGGGACTGGGGCATCACTGTCCCATGTACAATGTTTCTTGTATCTTGTATCCTCTTTAATAAATGTCTCTATTTTTATATTATGTGGCTGAATATGTTCTGGACAGACCTTCATATATTGTTAAGTGACATAAGTTAATCACAAAAAGATAAAGGCTGCACAATTTTACTTATGTGAGATATCTAAAGTAGTCCAATTCTTGTGAATAGAAAGTAGTATGGTTGCCATGAGCTAGGAGGAGAGGTTAAAGGGGAGTTGATATTCAATGGGTACAGAGGCTCAGTTTTAAAAGATGAAAAAGTTCTAGGAATCTATTTCACAACAAGGTATATATAGTTAACATATCATTCTATATGTTTAAGAATGTTTAAGATGATAAATTTAAGATTATGTGGTTTTTACAAGAAAATAAAGAATGAGAGAGCACTCTAGGTAATCATTTGAAAATTTTTTTCAACATTTATACTTTAAGTAAATGTGAAAAAATAGAACATGCTATTATTCAAGTTAAAAATTGAAGAAAGTTCATACATCACTTTTATATGTATACACATCAGGAATATATCTGAAAGGATTAATAAAGATAAAAAATGTTTTCCCTAGATAGTAAATAAAATTGTTACCTATTATATTGGAGCTAAAAGATTAAGGGAAACAAATATTTTGGTACAAGTTGCAAAGCTTCTTATGCATGGAAATAAGACAATATTTCTTTCTTTGTAAATGAAAAGGAGAAAAGAGAAGTTGGGATCTAGAAATCACAGAAAATGAAACAGTATCAATTATATGAATATCAGTAACAAAGAAACAGCAAAAGTACAGCTCTTGAGGTGAGTTAGTTTTGTCTCTTTTAAGCTGAGTTCTTTATTCAGTTCACCTTTTAGTCATATTTCTTTAAATCATCCATGTGAAGTTGGCAGTCACGACATTTTGAAAAAATATATGAAGGGGCACATCAGGCTTACTTGGTATTCTTTCCTACAATTTTTATTTGCTGTGAATGTATCTCTCGAATATTGCTTTAGATATAGCACTAAAAACATCACCTCCCCCCCCCCAAAAAAAAACACCTAGCTTAGTTGAAATATCTGGTTTTTATTCCAGACAAAAATGGAAAGATCCAGTGGTCATAAATCTTTGAGTACAATTTAGCGAATACATTTTTCAAGTCACTACAGTGAGACAGACCAAATTGAAATGAGTCTATATGCATGTCTGTTTTATTCTATTTTATGTGAAAAGGGCTTGCCCTGGACTGGGTCCAAATTGACAAAAGAGCTTTAGAAGAGTGATAAATTTTAATACATCTTTTTCCTGGTAATGATTAATGGCCATATCTCAACCTCTTTAAGAAGTTTGAGAGTTAAAGTGTCTCACCACTCTAAGTAGATTTATCAGAGACAGTTAACTGATGTTTCCACAAGGAAAATTATCAATACTAAAAAGATTCCCTATCAGAAGTAGACCAGGGACATAACTAGCAGAATAAAGATTTTTCACATTATCTAGTGCCTATGGAAAACACTAGTTTATGTGAAATATAATTTTATTAGATCAACATAATGACCAAGGTAATTAAAATTAATTTAATTGGCAAGCTTATTAAATTGGGTAATTCAGATTTATTTTACCTAGTTAGGTTATTACAGAAGTATTTACTTCCTGAAAGTCACCATTGTAGTTATAAGAAAGTTTTACATTAACTGAACCTTCTCCAAAGTAATGGTACGGTATTTGCAGACCAAATCTCCAACAAGAAATAAAGGTATATAAATTAAATGTCACTTCCATAGAATAATCAATGCCATCATATTTCATGTTACATGCGTTCCCTCAAGCTGTCTTTGTAGTAGGGAGCAGTGACTCATTTTTGTAAAAAAAATGACTACAAACAAGATTGATGTGTACTAAACTTGAAATGTTAGTAAACATAGAATACCTTAAACATGATAGCATTATTTAACCCACACTTTTACATGCCCATGGAAATTTACAGTAGGCTCCTGTGAATGTGAGAACTTTCCTACACACCAGTTATAATCTTGATCAATCAATATTTTTATTTTGGAAACAGCTGCTATGTGCTTTACATTTTACTGATTATAATTATGTTGGTTATTTCCCACTTGAAAATGTGCTTAGGATGATAACTTCTGGCTAAAAATGTTATAATAACACAATGGCAAAAATAATTTGTTTTGAAAAAAAGTGCCTTGATTCTAACAAAAATCTATTATTCCGAATTTAATTCAAAATTGTCAGGTATTTTCTCAGGCCATATAATACCTAACATCCCCAATACTTATGAACATGTTAAGGTTACTTGCATTGTAAAACTATTGAGAGTAAGATTAAAATTCTTATCAGTATATTAACAAATAAATTGAAAATATCTCTCCCTTAGGTTTACTGGAAATTGTTCTCATTATTCTTATCTACTATTTCTGGTTTCATTTTTTTCTCCTGGTGCCCCAAAGCCTCAAGTTTCTTTTTATTCTGTTGACTCAGTCCATCAAAAGATTCGATGTTTCATAGTTTTTCATTATCTTCTCTCTGCTGAGGAATTTGAAGCTAATATTTAATACCAAAATTGGTGATTTTTACCAGTTCAGGCAAAAACTAGGCAAAAGTTCAGGGAGTTATTTTAGAATAGTTTTACTATTCTAATAGTTTAGAATATTTTACATTTTACATGTAAATATTATTACATGTAAAAGATTGAAAAACCATCTAATATAAATGTGTATGCATTGAATCAATAATTAATGAAATAATAGTATGCAAATAGATGTCAAATTAAATTAGGTTTGCCTTTGTAGAATTATTTCTAATTCAATACAATATTGTGAAGTCACTACATAGTTATTAACACTTTCAACACAGCAATAATGTTTGCTATTGTAAAAAAGTATATTTCAAATAATTTTAGGAAAGAAGTAAAATTTGGTTATTATCAAAATCTTAGTATAGCTGTCTTAAGATGCAGTACTTCAAAAAATGCTGTTATCATCATGATAGACCTAATAATGCAAAATCTAATTTTAAAGTTTCTCTGCATGTTTGTGATTATAAGGCTGTTTTAGAAGAGAACAAAGTGAATTGAGGATGAAAATAACCTCAGGCAATAGTCCTCAAGGCATAATCAAAATTTCTTTGTTCAAATGTTTGCCTATCTCTATTTGTAACTAAAAGTAATGTATTGGTCAGAACATGTACCCCACCCATAGCAAGTAAAACAAAGTTCAGTTCTTGGTCATTCTTATGCCAAGAGAATCATGAACTTAAAGCATTTAATCTTTTATGTAGAAAGAAAGATATTACATTTATTTAGATGAAGCATAAGAATATAATATAGATTTTTGTAACTAGACCAGTGTGATATCAGAAGTATATATAGCACAGAATGTTTGGTATATAAAAAGAAGGAAGAAGAATCTAGAAGTTTCTAAAAATGAATTGTATGTTTGATATTAAAAATGAAAATAAATTTTCACTTTAGTTCATTCATTAATGTCCAAAATTACTTATAAAAAGTCAATAAAATATTATTTCGACACTTAAAATATGGTAAATTACAAGCTAACATGTTAAAGGGAAAATAATGTTTGTTATGTGAGGGGTGTGTGTGTGTGAGAGAGAGAGAGAGACAGAGAGAGAGAGAAAGCTCAAGAAATGAGAAGGGTGGAAAAAGTCTAACCTCAACAATTTAATATTTTTATTGCATCAGAAAAAGAAATAGGATAGAAAGTTGACCTCTACCTACAACTCAAAAATTAAAATAACATTAATTAAAAACTAGAGATCTTAGGTTAACAATTACCTTTCTTGTTCCTGTGTTACTGGATGGGAATTGGCCCAAGCGAGGCTGCCTCAGGCCAGCCTTGCCGAGTGTGGCTTCGTGACTTCATGTTGTAGGCAAGATTTTACAAAACGAGCCCAGGTAATTTTTTGAGTACGGGCTGGGGACAGGGAAACAAAGAAAAGACTTAGGGTAGAAGAAGTAACGGGAGACAGCTTGGCAGTGCTCTGCTTTGGCTCCCTAAAATGTTTACAGAAGAGCAGTGGGCCAAGGTGGGGCTGCTGATAGCTCGCTGAGAAGTGAAGGTCGCAGAGACAGAAATGAGCCAAGGCAGGGCTGCTCTGAGCTCACTGAGAAATCAGAAAAAGGGGGCCCTGGAGACAGGATCGGGAGGTACGCCCAGGTGAAGCTGCTGCCGCCCACTGCTCCCTTGGCTGCAAGTCTCCTTGGGACCCTTGGAGTTTAAGAGGAAATAAAAGGTTGATGCCTGAGAAGGGGCATGGGCGTGCTCTAGAGCAAGCCCACACTGAGGGCTTTTTATCTTTTTGCTGTAGGTGAGAATCTTAGGTGAGTGTTTCAACAGAATATTCATCAGCTTTCCAGGTGCATTTTTAATATTATATTGTGTCAAAATGAGTGAATGGGGCATTTGGGAATATTCTGTGGTCTGTTACACCGTTCTACTTTTATATTGGGTGTGTCTGGCTTTTAGTTTTCTTTTTGTTGTTGTTATTTGTTCCCTTGACTTTATCTGTCCTTGGGTTTAACAAGCACAAATGACATTAACTGCGTCTCTGTTCTCTACCTCCCAGACCAGGGTGATTTAAGCTATGTATTCTTTGGTTTGGGAGGAAAGGTACAAACCATTTGCTCTTGTGTCCTTAGTTGGGGAGATAAGGTCTTATAATTCACCAGCTGGCTTTAAGTTGCTCAAATTGTTTGACTTTGTTTAACTTTCTTGTCTCAGTTTTCCCACTCGACTTGCCCAGGAATTTTCCCGCTTCTTACTATCCTGTCACATATGCATACCAAATCTCCTACAAATTCAAAATGTATCTGTTGCATAGTCATCTCATTCTCTTTCTACATTTCAGGTTGCTAATGAACTATAAAATGAATAGTACCAGAGAGAAATAAAGCTCATGAAATATCCGAAATTGGAATAATCAGCTATCAAAATCACTGGAATGATTTTACATAGTAAAGATGTAGAATAACCCTATGTTAAGATTACAAGCTTTAGGCACAGAATTAAAACGGTTCAAATCTTGGCTTCAAAATTATTGTTTGCTATAGATAGTGATAATATTTTCATAATAATAATAATTTGATAACTTTTCTTCTGCATTTTACAGAAGTAAAGAAGTTCAGAAAGGGACATTAATGTAGGCTTCTTTTGTAATTAAACATAATAATAAGGCAATGTTCCTAGATAGGTCTAGTATATATTAAGTATTCAAGAAAACTCCTTTTATTAGACATGCATGTTATTGTTATATTCATAGTTCAGAATCACTAAGCCCTTTATAATACAATATCATTTTACCACTGTATAAAATTCCAAAACTTAGTTTCCCTTTTCATCATTTTCTTTATCTTACTTTTATTGTCTCTCATCTAAACGTATCTTATTGAGCAAGAAGAATCAGTAGTGGAGAGAGGATGAATCATATTGCAAAAGTAATTTATTTTTCATTGGATATTTTGATCTAGTGGATATCACAGGGTTACTAATCATTACAGGACTTCCTAACCCTTGTTAGACTGATAGGCTTAAGTTAGAGCTCATAAAATTTGTCATTACATTTTGAAATTTGCATTGTTAGATCAGATCAGAAAGGACTGTCATCTCACAGTAGCTCTGTATAGAACTTTTTAAGTCTACTATTTTAGGGAAATAATTCAGAAGCACCAAAATCTTTATTTTACATGTCTCAGCTTGCTCAGTCTTTCTCTTTTTACAACCAGGTAACAGTGTTTCCATAATCACCTACAATTACATTTCAAATACTATAAAATAAAAATAGTAGTATAATGAATGAAAACATTTTGGGTACTGACAACAAAAAGAGGAGTGTAAACAGAGTGGACGCATTAATACTTAGTAAAAAACATTATACTATAAAAAGCATGTACTAAAGACATCAGTTATTCTCCTTATTTTAAGAGTGAATGTTGTATGCTATTCATCTTTAGATTGGCATCATTAGTATCAGCAGTTTAACTTTAAATTTTAAATAAAATCATAAAGGTAATTCAGTCATAAAATATGAAATATAATTTCCAAAATATAAAGAAAAAAGTTTGTCTTCTATGAATTTCCTAGGGGGGAAAAGAAGTCCAAAGGGAATAAAGCCCAAACAATATCTTCCAAGTCTTGTCTACTAAAGGTTTTTGTTTTTTCTTTAAGGCCTGGAATTTATCCTCCCCACACCTTACTGTTCAGTCTTACTTGTAGGAGTCTCTTGATGACTCTGAAATGAGTCTAGGCAGGAAAATAAATAAATTTGCTTTTAGGACACTCTGCTGTATTTTAGCTCCATTAGATTTCCAGTCAGTTTACACAGTACAAAGGAAAGCCGCAATCTATTCATGCGGTATTTCTCCCATTTAATTACAAATCATCACATGCTGTTTGTGTTGCTTTTCTTTCCATCCTAGCACATTGGAAAGCTTGACTTTTATTTCAAGTAAGTGTGCTTCTCCTTGCTGAATTTGACAGTTGGACACTTTGTTCACTCTATCAGTTTCCTAGGACTACCGTAACAAAGTAACCACAAACTGGGTGGATTAAAACAACTGAAATGTATTGTCTCACAGTTCTGGGGGCCAGAAATCTAACTCAGCAGCTGGTGGGACCATGGGTCCCTCTGCCAGTTCTAGAGAGTGACCCATTCTGTGCCTTTCTCTTACCTTCTGAAGCCCTGAAGTTCCTTGGCCTGTAGATACCATATTTTTAAAACCATAAGGCGCACATAGGTTTTAGAGGAGGAAAATAGGAAAAAAATTGAAGCAAAAAAATGTGGTAAAATGTTTAATAACATAAATAACATAGGCCGCTGCCACTCCCCACACAGCGAGCCAGGTAAACTACATTCAGGCTATAAGACGCACCCCCTTTTCCTCCCAAATTTGGGGGGAAAGGTGCGTCTTACAGTCCAAAAAATATGATAGATCCCTCCAATGTTCTGTCTTCCTTGATATTTCCTCTCTTTGTGTCTCCCTATCATTTGTGTGTCTGTCTCTGTGCCCAACTTTCCCTTTTTGTAAGAACATCACTCATATTGGAGTAAAGCCCATCCTAACAACATCATTTTAACTTGATTTTAACTGTAAAGATTCCATTTCCAAATAAGGTCACATTCCATGGTACTGAGGAGGTGAGGACTTCAACATCTCTGTTTTCAGGGGATACATTTCAAGTCCTATCCTCCTCCATCGGAATGCTGAAATATCACACATAAAACTTGAACTATAGAGAATAGAACATATCAGATACCATAGGGTAGGTTAGTTCCTAAACAAGAAAACAGTAAGAGTGGGATATGCTTTACTTCCCTGTGGAGTAAAAAGGATTGGGAGGAAATACTAAAAATGTGTACTTACATTTAACATTTTCTTTTTCATATATAGCTGTTTTTTTTAATTTTTAAAGATTTTAATTTATTTTTAGAGCAAGGGAGAGGGAGGGAGAAACAGAGGGGGAGAAACATTAATGTTTCCTCTCTGTGGTTGCCTCTCAGGTGGCCCTCCCTGGGGACCTGGTGTGCAATGCAGGCATGTGCCCTGACTGGAAATAGAACCTGCAACCCTTTGGTTTGCAGCCCTCACTCAATCCACTGAGCTACACAAGCCAGGGCTAAATTTAACTTTTTCTATGAGAACCAATAGAGTGAGACAGAAACATCATACTAATATCCTCAGTTTAGTATTTGAATGTTATTTACCTCTTTACTTTACTTAGGCTTTTTTAACCCACAAAATGATTTTGTATTACCTGTCTTGCTGCTGTACTTCCACTTTTTTGCACATAATATATATTCAATAAACAATTGCTAGTTGTTGGATGAATCTTAATGTCTAAATGACAGGGCTTGATAACTTTTAAAAATATTTTATATACTTTAGTATTTGTACCTATTTTTTTAACTGAAGACATAATATGTAGTTAAATTATAGATTTTTGCATGTAGAAATATGCTTTCAAAATATTAAGTCATTAACCTCTTCAACATGGCATGCATTTGAAAGAAAATTACAATGTTGACAACTAATATTTCTGGAAACTGGACTGTGAAGTACACTTAACTGATTAAAAGTCATCTTTTTATCAAAAGGCTATAAAAACCTTATTTATAAAATAAAAAGTTAGGCTCTTAAAATCCAATCTTCAAATTATTTATACACTTACACTATTGAAAATATTTTTTAAATACCAAAGACTTTCCCCATTATATTGGGAAAGAACTTAAAAGAGGGAGCTAATGCCATTTACCTAGATCTATCACATAAAACAATTCACATACATTCTAAAATATTGCACATTTTCAGAATGAGAAGTTTGGGGCTTAAATTTCAAAAAGTTCTACTAAAGTGTTTTTAAGTTTTTAAGATTAATTTGTCTCATTAAAAATATGTTTGGATGTAGGTAGTCCAGGGTTGGCACCAGGGTTCATCAGGATACCTTTCTGTTTTATCTAAGGTTTTCAATCTTTTCTTTTTAAATTTATTTATTTATATGTTTTCAATGACACTTTATATTCAATATTCTTCTGTGTCAGTTTCCGATGTATTGAGAAGTGGTTAGAAAATCATGTACTGTACAGAGTGGTGCCCCCCCTGCTTCCAGCACCCACCTGGCCTCGTGCAGTTACCATGATATCACTCACTGTCTCTGGTTTGTAATCCTGTGCTTGCAAACAGGGAGATCCGCACATGCTGCAGGTCTAGCACAAAGATGGGGAAGAAGAAAAGCGCAAAGGGTCAATGGCAGAAAGGTAAAGGGTCTTCTTTTTTAATGAACCTCTGCATTTTTGTCAGGAAGAAACACATTTGCTATGAATACTAAAATGTTACTATAAAAGAACAGTGTTACATATGCACACCTGGCGGCAAAGTTTTCAGGGGCACTGATGTAGAAGCAGTTAAAGGAAAAGGGCACCAGGGTTCATGATGTGTTCACAATTCATGGCTCAACATAGAATTGATATGCTCTGAAAGCAGTTATGTTTCTGTTAGGATACAGAGTTTTGCTGTATAAAAATGTTTTAAGAATCTCTACCTTAAGACTTACAGAGTGAAATTATATATACCATAGATAACAAAGTGATTTTGAATTGGCCAAAGAGAAAAAGTAGATTATTTTCAAAAGACCAACCATTATTCAACACCTAACTTCTCAGTAGCCACAAAGTAAACCTAAGATGGTAAGAAATATCCTCAAAATATTGAAAAAAAAATGTGTGTCTTATAAATTATACACACTAAGAAAATATTTTAGGAATTAGAGTAATATAAGAACACTTTCAGACCAAAAAAGCTGAGTTTGTAACTAATAAATCCTCTTTAGGAAGTTTCTAAGGAAGTTAGAAGGATAACTTTTCCAGATGCAAGTTCATTGGCGAAGGGACAGTAATGAAAGCAGCAGATTTGAGAAAAAAATTAGTTGAGGAGGAGAGTTAAATGAAAAATAAATCTCCATTTAAAAGAAGAGAAACAAAGAGGAAGGAAAAGAATAGGATCAACATAACCAATAAAGTCATAGAAAATTTTCCAAATATACTAGTAGTAATGATAAATGTAAATAATGTATCAATCCAGTCAAAGAAAATGTTGCACTGGATGAAATATGAAATTCAGCTTGATGTTGCTTATAAGTGACAAAATACAAATGTAAATAAACAGAAGGAATGAAAGAAAAACAGTGAGAAAAATGCCAAGTAAGTTATAATAGCTGTGTCAATTTCAAATAAATAAATCTTAAGAAACAGTACTAGAAATAAAAAGCATAGTTCCCTACAGATAATTTCTTACTTCAACAGAATACGCAATGATTCCTATCATGCATAATCTGTAATGAATTTCACACACATCACAACTTTGAGGAGAAATAATAAAATTCACATACTATTGGAAGATTTTTAAATACATTATCTTTAAAATATGATAGATTAGGCAGTTAAAACATTTCAGTAAGTACAGAGAATATGTGGACAAGCCTGTGAGTGTAAGCTGCATCTGTCAGACATGATAGAACCCTGCTGGCTCTCAGTTGCTGTGGATAACGATTTTAGACAGTGGTCCGTGGAGAGGGTTTATCTTTCCTCCAAAATGTGTGAGGCCTTACCTGGAAAGTTAGTCCTACACAGCTATCTTGATGTTTCTTTCTTTGCCTTGTATGGTCTTTCTCAGCAGGCAAAAACCTGGGGGCTCAAATTAATCCGAACGCTCTTCACTCAGATCTTGACTTGATTCTATCTAGAGGACCAGCTGCAGGTCTCAGAGTTCCTTCATATGTCATCTCCATTTAGTTAGGGTTTCCTTAAAACATGGATAAATTGCAAAGAAAGTGAGAGAGATGAATGGATTATCTTTTATGATCTAGAATAAGCATTATTATTGCCACATAAATACTGCCCAGATTCAGTTCAGGGAGATGGAACATAAACCCAGCTTTGATGGAAGAATGTCAATATTATATTATAAGGTCATGTGAGACACTCTCTCTATATATGTGTGTGTGTGTGTGTGTATCTCCCTGAGGTATCCAGCCATGTAATATGAACAACAAGGTCATTTACTGAAGAAGATCCAAGGTATGAGAAACATTGTACTTAGGACAATGATGCCTCAGTCCCCTTCAAAGTAGGCATTTGTGACCTCACACAGTTCTCCCAGTGTCTCTTCCACTGTTCAAAGCACTGCAAAATCCTTTGTTGTAATCACCATCAGCTGCCTCATTGTATTTTCCTGAATCTCATAGATGACCTGAAATCTCTCCCCTTTTAAAGGTGATTTTAGTTTTGGGAAAAGCCTGGTGTTGTAGGGTGCCAAATCTGGTCTGTTGGGTGCTGAGTCACATGGTTGATTTGATGTTTTCCAAAAAACTCTGCAGTCCTTCCAGAACATGGATCACTTTCAATTGATTCTCAACTATCTTTGAAGTGTTTGTGCCACACTTTTATTTATGCTGAACTCATTGCATTTTCCCTGGAAGTCTTCTGAATAATCTCAATAGTTTCTGCAGAGGAATGTTCAAGCTTAACGCAAAATTTGATGCAGATTCATTGCTCTACTTGCTCAGTCATTTGGAATGCATCAGCCACACAGCACCCATGTTCACTCAATGGCATCTACCACACCCACTGACTAGTACAGTGAAGTCATCATTGTTCACAAATGCACACTCCAGTTTACATTCCTTGGGTGCCAGGTTACATCAATATCATGCAAACCATTCTCATTATATTAAAAATGGTTGGACATTTTATAACTGTGGTTGATAACAAGGAAAAATCAATTAAAAAACAATAAAAAACTAGCAAAATAATATGTTTCAATATTAAGTAAAATAATTCCAAATATTTTTAAGGGAAGAAGTAATCATTTTGAATGTAAGAAAGTTTGTAGACTTGGTCAATAATAAAATATTATCTCTCGGTATAACGATTTCAATAAACACAGATATATCCTCCCTAGACATATCTCTTTTTAATGTCATGCTAATTAATAGTCTTCAGTGGTTCCCATGCCTAGAAAACAAATGAAACCTCTATTTCTCATCAAAATCAAGTCTGCCATAATTTTGACTTAGTCTCTTTTTTAAAATATGATTTCTCTCCTATTCCTCTTTTCTATATATGTTTATTTGTACAAAATTTACAAGCACAGGCCAAACTTTCTTGTCATGTTTCTGCTCATACCCTCCTCTCTATGGAATATCCATATCAACATATATCTCTCCACCATACCCATCTACTGAATCTGCCTATCTTGCAAGATCTACTTCAAATGACATCTCTGATAAAATGCTTTATGGGTACTCCAACCACTAGAAAAAAATTATTTTTCCTCTTTCTTTTAGATAAACAAAAATATGTATTTTGAAAAAACAGTTCAATAACATATATTACTTCCCACCTGATTTTATTGTTTTTGTTTGCTTGTCTTTGATGTCAATATTTCAAGTTCAGAGAACATGTGCTATTCAATTTATATTTTCATAATATATGACATCCATTAGATGTTCAGATATATAAGATGGATCGATTAATATTTAGTAAATTAAACTTGGTTTACTTTATACTCAATATATACTCTCAGTACTTGGAAATAAAAGCAATGTTTTTTACAAGGTGCAATTCTAACTTACCCAATAACAGAATATAATAGATCTTTTTAGCTTGAAGGATTTATTATTCTTCCTCTCCCCTTTTTTCTTGCATTATGAAACAATTTGGCACATAATGTGTTCACTGTTTGTCTTTTGATAGCTGTGACTCTCTATATAAATGTATAATGTAACACTGTAACAGAATAAGCCACATATATAACATATGTATATATGTAACTGATTACTAGTTTACAGAAATATATGATAAATGTTATAGGGTCAATAGTTGTCTCTGATATACAAAACTTACAAGAATGGTAAAACTGAAAGGGTTTCAATTTGAGCAGTTAAATTTCTAATTAGCATTTAAATGACTCAGTCATGTACATCTTTTGAAACTATTTACCTGTTGCTGCTAGATTACTTCTGGCAGTGGCACGTGAAACTACATGGAAAAAGTGATGAAGAATGTTACATAATGCAAAAGTTTCAGCCACATTCTTTGTAAAAATGTCCTGCAACATTCAAATTTCCTCCAGAAAGAAAAGCTATATTTAGTCCTCCACAGCCATCCCAGTGTTTTGCTTTTTGACTCGTGTGGTCTTTCTCAGTGGGCAGAAAAGACCGTGCTGTCTAGCAGGGGGTGCTTCAGAAGTTCCCAGTAGACTTACTCTAGTAACTGGAAGAAAGAAACCCACTCATTTTCTGTAGGCATGATCCAATGTCAGAGCCCTGTGAGATGAAGCATCACAGAGTGTCAAGTCAGCTAAATGGACTTGGACACTATGTAGCTTTCCATACAAATACAGAGGACAATTATTTCCTCAGGTTATAAGCTCTCTTATTTTAACACGCATCAATTCACCATTAATGTACAAATCAAAAGCAGGATATATGGCTGCCTGTTTTTAAAGCAATGTATCCTCTGTTCCCATTACACTGTTTTAGAAAAGTTACTCTCCAAGTGCTGTTTGTCTTTAAGGATGTGCAAAAAATATATAACTTATTAGTATTGAGCCATACTTAGTGCTATTACATTATGGTTCCCTGCTTTGAACCTTATATATTTTATTATTATTATTATTTATAATGTAAAATGACATATATAAACAATAGTTATACATTCAATATCAGTTATTATATTAACTATTAAGTGAGACATAGGGAAGAAAAGTAAGTGGCAGTGGGGTCTACAACTCAGATGACAGAAATCTTTCATGCTTCTTCTGACTTTTGGTTCAAGCAACTATTATTTTATCAGTAAATATGTAAATGTTTTAAGTTGTGTGTATAAATTGAAATACCAAGGATAACCTAAAGTTATTTTTGTCAAGTCTCCATTCTAAGGAATTTGCATATATTCATTCATTCAGAGAAATGTTAGAATATAGGGGCCATCATGCATGTCACCATCCTCATTTACAGAGGAGAAAATGAAACAATAGAATTGTTAAGCAATGCCCCCCGCCCAATCATACACATACTAGGTGGCAGCAACAAAGATGCAGACCCAGCAGTCTGTTTCTAGAGCTGGTGTTCTGGACCTCTGCCTTCTACTGAGTACTTCTGTCTCTTCCTCTCATGCTTGCATTTAGCTACAGAGTTGGGTAAGCCCTTTCCTACCATTCTCAGTGATGCCTCCATATGAGAAATTGTGAAGTGATCAGAATTCTTATAAGAATTCTGAAACCTTAAAAATTATGAAAAATTATAAAGTGATCAGAATTCTTGTCAGAATTCTGTAACCTGACTACATGGAGCAAAGAATCATTAGAATAAGAACCTGTTATATATTTGAATGTACATATGAGGTAAAGAATGTAATTTTATGGACTGAAACATGAAATAGCTTTACCCATAAAATCATATTTGTTTACCAGTAATAAAAATCAAAATCTTTTGAGGTAGATAGCAATGTGCACATCATAAAATATATATTGGAGTACTTGAATTGGGTACTGCATCAATCTCTTCTTCTTTCATGTAATTGAAGATGAGATTCTGCTTTATTCACATTTACTATAATATATATATTCATATATATTCATATGGAATATATATGTTTGACAATGTTTTTATTGAAATGGATTTCCTTGTATAGATTCTTAGTTGATAATACACTAGCAGGAAGGGCAAAAAATTGAAATGATAAACTCAAAAATTAGGATTAATTTCCATTTACTGTTGTTGTTTTCATTGTTGGGTAGAAGAATTGAGGACACTGTTGCACAGCAGGAACCTCTCTTATTTGTTGCTGGGAAACAGTCATTTGCTATCATTTCAAGGCATTGCCACCTGGAGTAGAAAACACCTTTCTATGCCAAGATGCCAGATTAGACAGATAACATCATTTCAAGTCCAAACATCTGCTGAGACAAGGTTGAGTGTGCTATAAAGTCCTCTTGGCTGCATTTTTTAAAAACACACGTTTCAAAATTTCATTTTCCGATTCATGTATAAAATATTTATTGAGTCTCTAATACATTCAGAACACTGCAATCATCACTGCAGCCAAGCAAAAGGTAACAAATAGTTTACAATCTTTCTACCTCTCTAATGAGTTATTTACCATTTAAGTCTAGAAATAGTTTCAGACATAAACCAGATGTGACCTTGTCCCTAAGGCACTTACAGGATAGGTGCTTTGGAATCAAAAGTTGAGTGAAATACAGAACAACACAACCAATGCAGTTGTTCCTTCTTTAATAGGTTATTTAAATGCTGCTTGAATAAACTCAGTAATATCTCTATCTATCTATCTACCTATCTACCTATCTATCTATCTATCTATATATCATCATCATCAATCATCTATCATCTATCTATGTGGCAACCATCTTATCCTTTTGAGGAAGTCTAATTATTAAGAATTCTTTCCACCATTTGTCCTGATTGGTCCAATCATAGCAAGGAAAGTGACATCTCTTCAAACATATGAAGAGCCCTCCTCCCTAAAAATATGCCATTTGTCCATTCTGTAAGCCCAGCTTCCTAATTCTTTCATATGAACATTTGAGGTAACTTCTCAGTACAGTTTAATTTTACTTTTGTTTAACTTTCTTCAAGCCTTTAGGGCAATTAATACTCGACTTATACAACACACATCATGTATATTTTCAAAGAATTATCTCTGTGTCTTTCTCACTTTTAGTGAGGTGAATGCAAAATTCATGAATCAACTAGAATTCACTTTGTTGATGTTTTTTCTCCCTGAGACATGTTTTCTGCATGAGGATAATTTGTACAAATAAACCTGGAGGCACACACAAAGCTTTTGCTCAGTTCTCACAAAAGAGAATGACAGCCACTAAGACTGTTAAAATAATTTGAAGTCAAATAAACCTTCACCATGGAAAAGCTAAGGGAATGCAGCAGAGCTGGCCTCAAAAAAAAATTAGAACTAACAAGGCATGATCAATATCGTGATAGTTTTGGCCATGTTGTGGCTTGAGGTGCTGCTTTAAAGAAGAAGCAGAAACTACAATGTGCTGGGTAAGAAGTGAAGTTCACTACAACAAAATAATTCAGTTAATGTAATTTGGACTATTTATTGCACCTTATCTCATATATTGAATTAGAGGTTGGTGGGATTGATGACCACCACAATGCTGACCAGGAACAGTCTCAAAGAATTATACAGTTTGCCTAGACAGAATAGGAGGCTATTATTCCTCTCTAACTTGCAATGAACAAGCACAAACAGCGCTTGGTGCCCTGAAAAGTCATTGCCCCAATGATCAATTGCTTTGTGATGCAGTTTGTCATTGCCCTGTACAGACATGAGAAAAAATATATATAAGGCTTAGATCTGTAAATTCGTTTTTCTGTGATGAAATGTTTAACAGTTATTGATGTGATTTTCAAAGACCCACAGCATCAACAAAATTTTAAATGACTTCTTTTTTATTAAATTCTATTGCTTTCCACTTTAATATTTAACAGCTATCATTTAATATTGCAAAATACATTTTCTGAAAGTCACTACTTCATAGCTGATTCCTAACTTTAAATATGTTTCCAACTTTTGGCAGTTTACTTTTTCTTAAGTTTTGTGACATAGTTTTTCACTATTAAAAGGAATAAGATATTTTGTCATCACACAATTTTATTGAGTTACTTATGGTTTCATTCAGCTTAAAAATGATAGAAAATATCTCATAATGTAGGAAACAATATAGTATTTTGATCTGAAACTAAATCTGGAAATTTGATACTGTTTTAATTCTCTCTGACTATGTTTTCTTCTTGAGAAAACAGAGTGACAACTCTATTTAATCTTTTATACTGGCCAGAGTGATAACACCCTTTTAAATATTTCATATTGTTTTACTGATAAAGAACATAAAACATTATGCAAAACTTGGCATACACAAAATCCAGGAGTGCATCTGCTGAAAAACAAAATACTTGAGAGCCTGTGCTCCTGCGAAGACAAGCCAGACCACTCACGTACTAAAGGAGATTACTGTGGGTTTCTGCAATGATATTCTGCTCTTACCTTAGAGTGAACCTCTGTAACCCAGCTGCTGGAAGATATTAGGGTGATATAGCCAACTGCCTACCAATCTGTTCTAAGGACATTGGTCCATTTGTAGCTGTTAATAAATAAATAAATAAATAGTTCCTCTTAGTCTCAGGACATGAAGGCTAAGTCAACTTTTAAACATTTATCAAGCACTCTCAGGTCTAACACATCATATTTATAGTATACTGGGAAGAACTTAATTGGGAAAAATGATCTTGCTGTATAAATGCGGTTTTCACCAAAAACTTAAATATACTCTGACATAAGTTAGACATTCATGAGTGTCACTTCTACCTGGAGATCCAAACACTACCTGGTGACAATTCTTCACCACTTGGAGATGGCAAAAGTTAATGATCTGAGTGTTTGTTTTAAAAGTTAAAAAGTACATTGTCAGTCTCTGGTAGCAGGATGTGATTTTCATCTCCTAACTTTGCTTTTTAGATCCTTTATAGGTCGTTTTTCTGGAGAAAACCTTCAATCAAGGTGATCTGAGCTCATTCTTCTGGTGTAACATCTTCCTGTCCATGAATACATGATAATGAGGTTACCTTTTCCCTTAGAGATATTGAGGTAGAGAGAGCCTAAATATTTAATTTGGTCAGTTTTTTTCCCCATAAAACTAGGAAATCATAAAATGGACAAAAAATATTGAACACAGACTATGACAGAAGAATGTGTGTTACATAAAGAAATAAATAAGCTAAGTATGGGAACTATCCATTACCAGAATCAGAATAAAAAATAATTGTGTGTTTAAATTAAATATTTTAAAGATAGATGGAAAAAACTTGATATATATTGAAGTGGAGATAGATTACTAAAGGGAGTGCATATACAAGAGGAATATACTTATCATTCAGGGATATGTTCAAAATAGGGGATAAGAGAAAGTTCCAATTCTTTAAAGATCTATTTAGTAATTTATGTATATATAAATTTATGTAATTATATATACATTCAGTAATTATATATAAATATATAAAATGCATATATAAACAATACATTTTAAAAGCAAGTTTTAGGCTGTTTTGCCAAAGAAAAATAATGATCAGTTAACCAAAAAATATTTCATTTATATTCAGTAAAGCTTAGACTTAGGCACTGAATATATTGTTAGCTTCTTCACTGCATCCAAAATCACCTCACAGAGCCTGTGCTATGCAATCTGATGGCCTCACCTCTTACTCTGAGTGCAGTTATACCTATTGGGAATTCAATTTCCTTACCTGCAAAATGACAAAAATTATATAGAGTAATATATTTGACAGAATTTTTTTCCTATGCACACCATTCAGTGCAGAAGTGGGTGGCAATAAATGATAATTACTAGGTGACCATGAACTTCATGGTGTTTTACATTATTCAACATGTACTTTTGGCTACTAGCTTTGTCTCATATATAAAAAAAGATGAAATTATATTGATATTACATCATATACACACTCAATATTCTTCTGTCTGTGCATTTCTACTTAAGTGTGTACAAGTGTAATATATTTTTATACATGCAAAGTTTGAAATAGTGATTTACAGTGATAGTATTTTAGTGGAATTTTAAAATTTGTTAAGTCCTCAAAGCTGTTCACAAATTCATTTCATAGCTTAAATGTCTTATAAATAAATAAAACTGGTTTTAATAATAAGAAAAAATATATACTATAATTATCAGTATTCTTCTTCTCAAGAGTAGGTAAATTAAATTAGCAACCTCAACTTATTAAATCAAATCAACTCAACCTAGTGTTGGCTGTGATGAGAATTGGGCTGAGTAAATCTTGTCTTTAAATCCTAAAATTTAAATAAATATATTTCTATTTATTTATATATCAATTTAAATCTTAAAATAGATTCTGTTTTGATACCTTGAATTTATTATACATTTTAATATAGGTTGTCATTTTTAACCACCCCAAATGTAGTTTAACCTTGAATATATGATTCATTTCATCTATAAAGAGGTATAGAAGACTAAGACTTCATAATGTGAAGAACAAATTATGTTGTTAATTTAGATTGAGTAAATACTCAGTGAAATTATTTTAGATGCAGAGGCTAAGAAATAAGTTAATGAGGTTTGTGCCCATAACACTCTCTCCTAGAAATTAGGTTTTTGTAAATAACTAATGATCAGTTTGTAGGGTAAAAAAAAACATGAAAAGGTCAGAAAACAAGAAAAATAACAAGGAAAGGCATACTGATGATGGTGGAGAATGAGAAAGATTCCCTAAAGTTGAAAACTATGAAGTCTGTCCTGATCGATATGAAAGAGAAATAAAGACATAACAGGGCTAACAGCTCTTCTAAATGGGACTGGATAATGGGAAAACAGTTTAGTTATTTCTGGGTCATAGAGGACTGTAGCTAAGTTAAATTGAACAGAGAAGAAAATAGAGCTCTAAGAAACAAAACAGAAAAGAATTTTCAGGAAAAACCCAGATATAGGAAACAAGTGAAAGCCCCACTCTTAAAATTACAGGTAAGCAGTCAATAAGCATTCTGGAACCAACCACTGAAGACTAGGACAGCCTATTGAACTAAGATACAGTTAAGTTTGAAGATAAGGGTGAGGAGAGTGAGGAGAGCAGCATAGTTTAATTCAAGCATTATCAGAGGAGTTTCAATATGACAGCGGAACTGGCCATGGTACAGGTTATCTCTGAAGTAAAGGAATGTTCCATGTAACATGGTGAAACTATGTCACCAAAGGAAAGTTCAAAGAAAGGGGGACTAAATGGTGGTTGGCAGGAAAACAATATACTTTAAGTCCAATGAAATATAAGCATTGACCCCAACAAAGCTCATGTCTGAGGTGGCAATATACAACACTGGCTGAGCTGGGGACTGCAAATGCTCACTACAGACAAAGAAGAAGGTGGCTTCCCATAAGTAACCCTATAAAAGAGCATCAGAGCCAGAAGATAAAATGTCTAGACCAAAAAATTAAAGGAAAAAAATATATATGCTGGCTTTCTAAACCTGCAAACAGTTGTAGCCCAAGATACAGGCTGAGGCAAAAGTAGGCTTATAGGTGTGAGTACACAGAATTTATTTTTGTATTATTGCTTATTAATTATTACATTATTTTTCATATGAACAATTGTAAACCTATTTTTCCCACACCCTGTATATTGCAATGGCGGGGTGGGGGGGGGAACAAAATCCAGAAAGCTTCATTTTAAAGAAAGAAAGGAAAAAAAATTTGCCTGAAAGGAGAAATGAAACAAGAAGAAAAAGGAACATCCTGCTGAAGAAAATCATAGAGCAGAAAGAAATATTTCTGCCATCAGTAAAATAACACAGTTTCTCAAGGGCTAGAGCATTTAAATTTCTGGAAAGGTAAGAGTGGTGGGGGAGGCCCACCCTGCAGCAGGTATTGTTTGGATACCAGGTTTGGTAAACACCAAAGCTCAGAACAGCTTTAGGTCAGGACATGAATTCCTACCTGAGACCCATTTGGGACAAAAAAAAAATCCTTCCATTGGAAATGGAACTTTTCTAGCAAAAGGAGACACTTTCAGGATTTATGATACTCTGCTAGAAGACCAGAAGTTTCACTGAAAACAGTAAATTAATAGAGACTAGTCAAAGAATAAATGAAAGGTAAATAAACACATTTAATTTGAAGGGTACCTATTTTAATTGAGGGCTGAGGGTAAATAGAAGATCATTGTTATATCACCATTTAAGAAGAAAATACTCAAGACCAAAATAAATTAAAAGTGGAATGGACACACACACACACACACACACACACTTCCAGAAAGCAGTGTGTCTGGGGTGCCTGAAATTAACTAGTTTTGTATTTTTTAATTTTACTCTTTCAAAAACATCCATCTTGGCCATTTCTGAGAAGGCAGTCTATAAGCAGATCCACTTTTTTTTTCTGAATATTTTTTTTAATTTTTATTTTTTTAATCATTGTTCAAATAGTTTTCTCCTTTTTACTCCCAATCCAGTCCCCCCTCCCACCCCTCCCCACTTCCCTCCCATTACCACCCTCCCCTTAGTTTATGACCATGTGTCCTTTAAGTTTGTTCCTGTGAACCCTTCCCACTGTCCCCTTAAATTCCTTCTACTCTCTTCTGTGGGCACTGTCAGCCTGGCCTCAATTTCAGTGTCTTTAGTTACATTTTGTTTGTTTCTTTGTTTTGTTATTTAGGTTCTTGTTAAAAGTGAGATGATATGGTATTTGTCTTTCACTGCCTGGCTTGTTTCGCTTAGCATAATGTTTTCCAGCTCCATCCACGCTGTTGCAAAGGGTAGGAGCTCCTTCTTTCTTTCTGCTGCATAGAATTCCATTGTGTAAATGTACCATAGTTTTTTGATCCATTCATTTACTGATGGGCATCTTGGTTGCTTCCAGCATCTAGCTATTGTAAATTGTGCTGCTATGAACATTGGGATGCATAGGTTCTTTTGAATTGGTGTTTTAGTATTCTTAGGATAGAGTCCAAGCAGTGGAATTGCAGGGTCAAAAGGCAGATCCATTTTTAGTTTTCTGAGGAAGTTCCATACTGCTTTCCATAGTGGTTGTACCAGTCTGCAGCCCCACCAGCAGTGCACTAGGGATCCCTTTTCTCCACAACCTCTCCAACACTTGTTGTTTGTTGCTTTGTTTATGATGGCCATTCTGTCTGGTGTGAAGTGGTATCTCATTGTAGTTTTAATCTGCATCTCTCTGATAGCTAGCAATATTGAACATCGTTTCATGTGCCTTTGGATTTTCTGTATGTCCTCCTTGGAGAAGTGTCTGTTCAAGTCCTTTGCCCACTTTTTAATTGGATTCCTTGTCTTCTTAGAGTGCAGTCTTGTAAGTTCTTCATATATTTTGGAGATTAAACCCTTGTCTGAGGTATCATTGGAAAATATGTTTTCCCATACAGTTGGTTCTCTTTTAATTTTGATACTGTTTTCTTTAGCTGTGCAGAAGCTTTTAATTTTGATGAGGTCCCATTTGTTTATTCTTTCCTTTATGTCCCTTGCTCTAGGGGACAAGTCAGTAAAAAAGTTTCTTCATGAAAGATTTTCCTACCTACGTTCTCCTCTAGGACTTTAATGATGTCACGTTTCATATTTAAGTCTTTTATCCACCTTGAAGTTATTTTTGTATATGGTGTAAGTTGATGCTCAAGTTTCATTTTTTTGCACGTGGCTGTCCAGTTCTCCCAACACCATTTGTTGAAGAGGCTATTTTTACTCAACTTTATGTTGCTGACTCCTTTGTCAAATATTAATTGACCATAGAGACTTGGGCTTATTTCTGGGCTCTCTGTTCTGTTCCATTGGTCTATGTGCCTGTTCTTATGCGAGTACCAGGCTGTTTTGATTACAGTGGCCTGGTAGTATAGTTTAGTGTCGGGTATTGTGATACCTTCTACTTTACTCTTCTTTCTCAAAATTGCAGCAGCTATTCGGGGTCGTTTATAATTCCATAAATTTTTGAAGTGTTTGTTCTATGTCTGTGAAATATGCCATTGGTACTTTAATAGGAATTGCATTGAATGTGTAAATTGCTTTGGGAAGTATGGACATTTTGATGATATTAATTCTTTCAATCCATGAACACGGTATATGTTTCCATTTGTTTGTGTCTTCCTTGATTTTTTTCTTCAGTGTTGTGTAGTTTTCTGCATACAGGTCTTTTACCTCTTTGGTTAGGTTTATTCCTAGATATTTTATTTTTCTTTTTGCTATTTCAAATGGGATTTTTTTTCCTTGATCTCTGTTTCTGCTGTTTCATTGTTGGTGTACAGAAATGCCTTTGATTTCTGGATATTGACTTTGTATCCCGCTGTTTTGCCAAATTCATTTATTAGGTCAAGCAGTTTTTTTGGTAGAGTCTATAGGATTTTCTATGTATACTATCATGTCATCTGCAAACAGTGACAGTTTTGTTTCCTCCTTTCCAATTTGGATGCCTTTTATTTCTTTTTTCTTGTCTGATTGCTGTGGCTAAAACTTCCAGTACTATATTGAACAGAAGTGGTGAAAGTGGACAGCCTTGTCTTGTTCCTGATCTTAGTGGAAAAGATTTTAATTTTTGCCCATTGAGTATGATGTTGGCTGAAGGTCTCTCATATATGGCCTTTATTATGTTGAGGAATGCTCCCTCCATTCCCACTTTGCCAAGTGTTTTTATCATGAATGGGTGCTGTACCTTGTCAAATGCTTTTTCTGCATCAATTGGTATAATCATGTGGTTTTTGTCTTTGCTTTTGTTTATGTGATGTATTACATTTACTGACTTGCGAATATTGAACCATCCTTGCATCCCTGGAATGAATCCCACTTGGTCATGGTGTATGATCTTTTTAATGTATTGTTGGATGTGGTTTGCCAGTATTTTGTTGAGGATTTTAGCATCAATGTTCATCAGTGATATTGGCCTGAAGTTTTCTTTCTTTGTTGTGTCTTAATCTGGTTTTGGAATTAGGATGATGTTGGCCTCATAAAAAGAGTTTGGGAGACTCCCATCTTTTTGGATTTTTTGGAATAGTCTATGAAGGATAGGGGTTAGCTCTTCCTTAAATGCTTTGTAGAATTCTCCTGTGAAACCATCTGGTCCCGGGCTTTTGTGTGTTGGGAGTTTTTTGATTACTGCTTCAATTTCTTTTGTTGTTATTGGTCTGTTCAGGCTTTCTGCTTCTTTTTCATTGAGTTTTGGAAGATTAAATTTTTCTAGAAATTTGTCCATTTCACTTAGGTTTTCAAATTTCTTGGCATACAGTTCTTTGTAGTAATTTCTTACAATCCTTGGTATTTCTGTGCTATCTGTTGTAATCTCTCCTCTTTCATTTCTGATTGTGTTTACTTGGGTCTTCTCTCTTTTTTTCTTGATGAGTCTACTTAAAGGCTTGTCGATTTTGTTTATCTTTTCAAAGAACCAGCTCTTGGATTCATTGATCCTTAGAATTGTGCTTTTAGTCTCTATGTCATTTAATTCTGCTCTGATCTTGGTGATTTCCTTCCTTCTGCTTGCTCTGGGCTGCCTTTGTTGTTGTTCCTCGAGTTCTTGTAGACGTAGGGTTAGGTTGTTTGTTTGGAATGTTTCTAACCTTTTTAGGTGGGCCTGTATCGCTATGAACTTCCCTCTCAGGACTGCCTTGGCTGTGTCCCATAAGTTTTGGGTTGTTGTGAGTTCGTTTTCATTGGTTTCCAGAAACCTTTTGATTTCTTCCCTAATTTCATTCTTCGCCCATTCATTGTTCAATAGCATGCTATTTAATCTCCATGATTTTGAGTGTTTTGGGTTTTTTTCCTTGGGGTTGGTTTCTAGCTTCAGTCCCTTGGTCTGAGGGTCACAGTCCCCAGTGGTCTGAGAAAGTGTTTGGTATGATTTCAGTTTTCTTGAAATTCTTGAGGCTTGTTTTATGTCCTATCATGTGGTCTATCTTTGAGAATGTTCCGTGTACATTTGAAAAGTATGTATATTTAGCTTCTTTTGGATGGAGGGCTCTGTATATATCAGCAAAGTCCATTTCATCAAGGGTATTGTTCAATGCCACAATACTTTTGTTGATATTTTGTTTAGAACATCTGTCCATATTTGATAGTGGGGTATTAAAATCTCCCACTATAATTGTGTTCCTGTCCATATCTTTCTTGAAGTCCTCTAAGATTTTCTTTATGTATTTGGGTGCTCCTATGTTGGGTACATAGATATTTACAATATTTATGTCTTCTTGATGGATTCTTCCCTTGAGTATTATGAAGTGACCTTCTGGGTCTCTCTTTATGGACCTTTTTTGGAAGTCCATTTTGTCTGATATGAGTATTGCTACCCCGGCTTTTTTTTTCCTGTCCATTTGCTTGGAAGATTTGTTTCCAGCCCTTCATTTTCAGCCTGTGTAGGTCTTTTATCCTGAGGTGGGTCTCTTGTAGACAGCAGATATGTGGGTCATTTTTTCTTATCCATTCAGCTATTCTGTGTCTTTTGATTCGAGCATTTAATCCATTTACGTTTAAGGTTATTATTCATAGGTACTAATTCATTTTCTTTTATGTATGTGTGTTCCTCTCTCTCTCTCTCTGTCTCTCTTTCTTTTCCTTCCCTTCCTTAAAGCAGTCCCTTTAGGATCTCTTGCAGAGCTGGTTTGATCGAGGTGTATTCTCTTAGGCTTCTTTTGTCTGGGAAGCTTCTTATTTGGCCTTCTATCTTAACCAAGAGCCTTGCTGGATATAGTAGCCTTGGTTGCAGACCTCTGGCTCTCATTACCTAGAGTATTTCTTGCCATTCTCTTCTGGCTTGAAGTGTTTCCATTGAGAAGTCAGCTGTTAGCCTTATTGGGGCTCCCTTGTATGTTACTTCCTTTTTCTCCCTTGCTGCCTTTAAGATTCTCTCTTTGTCTTGAAATTTTGTCATTTTAATTATGATGTGCCTTGGGGTGGGTCTCTTTGGGTTCCTCTTGATTGGGACTCTCTGTGTTTCCTGGATTTGTGTGACTTTTTCTCTCATCAAATTAGGGAAGTTCTCCTTCATTACTTGTTCAACTAGGTTTTCGATCCCTTGCTCTTCTTCTTCTCCTTCTGGTATCCCTATTATACGGATATTGTTACGTTTCATATTGTCTTGCATTTCTCTTAATCCCTCTTCATTCTTTCTGAGCCTCTTTTCCTTTTCTTGCTCTTTCTGGATGCTGTTTTCTACTTTGTCCTCCAGCTCGCTAATCCGATCTTCTGCTTCATCGATCCTGCTTTTCATTCCTTCTACTGTGTTCTTCAGTTCAGAAATTGTATTCTTCATTTCCTCTTGACCTTTGTTGAGAGTTTCTATTTCCTTTTCCATGTTTATATAGTTTGCAGTGAGATTGATGTAGTTTCCCTCTAATTTCTGAAAGCTCAACGTGCGTTCATTGAACTTCCTGGTAATCATTGTTTTGAACTCACTATCTGATAGTTGAGTTGCCTCTATTTTATTTAGCATTTTTCCTGAGGCTTCCTCATTTCCCTTCAATTGGGGGTTGTTTCTTTGTTTTCTCATTGTTCATGGGTTTCTTCTTTTTTTCTTCTTGTTTGTTAAATTGATCTGTTCTGATTCCCTGTAATTATGGTGTGAACTTCTGTGGTAGAATATTTGTGAGATTCAGTGGTGCAATCTCCTTCATGTATTCTGGTGTTCACAGCTTCCCCCTACTCTTTTTTGTGATCAGTTGGAGGAATAAGGCAAAATGGTTTAAGACAGCAAGACAGTATACTATGATATTTACATTAGCAGCCAGTAGAGAAGAGATGGGTTATCCTTTGGCTCCTTATAGTGTTAACTGTGATCCTCCACTCCACTATCCACGTTTTAGAAAGGATGGAAAGAAGGTAAGACTCTTATTGGGGACGAGAGGATTGTTAGTTGGATCTAGAAAGCTGTGAGGCTGTGGGAGGTCAGATTCTAAGGTAGGGTTGGATTAAAGATTAATATATAGGATTAGTGTGTAAAAGAATAGAGACAACCCCCACAATAGTATAGTTCAGAAAATTGCAAAGTTTGCTGAGATCAGGTAGGGGTATTGAGAAGTATTTACAGTTGTATAGACTAGGTCTTACTAACAGTAATAATAAAGTGACAGTCTTGTGGCAGAATCGATGAGGTCTAGATAACAAGAATAAAGAGTATAGAACCTTGAAAGGTGTATTAATGGAAAACAGATCAAGGATAGTAACTTATCAACACCTTGTGACTGAGATACCAGGGGGAACCTATCAAATGACAGTATAACCAGCCAAGCAAAGAAGATTATACAGAAAGAAAAAGAATACCAAAATATTATTAAAATAAAAAATGTCAGAAAAGTGAGAAAAAGATAATACAAATTTACAGTAACTTGCAAGATTTAAAAAAAAGGAAAGAAAAGCAGAAGATGCAGTGCAGGAGAGATAAATTTGGAGTGGAAAGAATAATATTAGGATGAATGGAAGAGAAACATAAGGGATTGCAAGGTATAAAAATAATAAGAATTGAAAAATAAAATGTCACATAAAACACAAGATAAAATCAATCAACTAACAACAGCCACAAAAACGAAACGAAACCAAACCAAACCGAACAAAACAAAACGAAAAAAAGAGAGAGAAAAGGAAAAAAAAAACAAAACAAAAAACCTCTTGTTGGTTTCTAACTGGCCAGACCAGTTTTTCTGATCTTGCTGGCTTCAGCTGGCTGAGGGACCTTTGAAATGCTTCTCTCTCTCCCAGCCAGATCTCAGAAAGTCTATACCAGGTACCCTGGGCGCTCCCGAGCACACTGGCTCTCTGGATCTCACTTCCACGTTCTTCCGGACTCCAGGGTCCTACAGGGTTCCAGCTCTATGATCTCAGGAGGCACCCGCGATGTTTTGGGATTCACTGAGCCCTCCCTGGGAATCGTAAAAGGGCATGCCCCTCCCCCAAACTTTTGAAATTCAGGGTCTAGGATCGCCCTAAGCGCCTCGGCGCTACAGTTCCAGGTTCACAGCGAGCTCGAGACAGTCTTCCCAATGGTGCTCAAGCTGAGCCCTTTCCAGCTCCGTGATCCCCGCCGAACCGCACTCCGACCAGGTGTTGGCGCCTTTCCTAGCTCCCCCGGTCGGGCTGGCTGGAAATTTCTGAGCCACTACTGTAGGAACACACCAAGCGCCATGTCGCTCCCGGTATCACAGCGCGCGATTCCGGCCTCCCTATGGGGCGCAAGTGGAGCACGGCCCGACGCTGTGCTCTCCACCGATCTGCACTTCCACCGGGCTAGGGGTGCAGGCGCTCTTCCAGACTGCCCCCGGTCCTGTCGGCTAGATGCCCTCACTTCTCCCCAGTCTCTGGGCGGGTGTTCATAGTCCCTGGGTGATTTTTTCCCAGTCCAACTGGCCAATCTGTTCCTTCTAGCAACACGTTCTCCCCTGGAGTCGCTCACCCCCCATATTCGGGGGAGGGAGCAGTAACTTCCCTCTCCCGGAAGCCCCGAGGTAGACCCCGGAGCACTGGGCGGGCCTGGGGTCTGCACACCCCTAGTCCCCGCGCTGATCCCTGGGCCCCTTTTGTCCTGAAGAAGTCTCCTTACCGTCTGGTTTTTCCATGATCACAATAATTTTTGATGTCCTGCTTTCAAAAGTGATTCGGTAACCTAGTCCACTTGGTCTGTTTCTCCACCGATCCGCGAGTTTCCCTCCTCTTCACAGAAGCCAAGAAAAACACTGCCTAGAGTAAAGCCGCCATCTTCCCGAACCAATAAATACAATCTGCGCAGCAGCGGGGCAGCCAGAAGCAAGGGCACAGAGCGCCCAGCCCGAGCCCCGCGGCTTGGCTGTCCTTGTCGCAGATCCACTTCTTACTACACCTCCCTTTGACATGGTACTTGTAGGGTCATCCTAAACTCTTATGTCTCCCAATGAATTCAAGCATATAGGCCGTGGATTTAGAAAAAACTAGTTCAGAAACTGACTTGCTTACTGGTGAGACTGATAGCATTAACTCATACAATAAATATCCACTAATGTCTTTTCAACCACTTATTCATCCAGGAAATGAGTACTGAATGGCTCCCATTTGCTGGCTCTAAGCACTAAGGATTCAACTCTAGCTACACAGTAAAGGTATATTCACTTTTCAAAAGTTTCCTTTATGCCACTTCATTTTTACAAAAGACCTGCATTAGTACCTGTTTTCTCTAACAAAAAAATCTGAAAATTTTTGCTTTTATGAAAAATGGCCAAAGGAAAAAATGCATTTAGCATTTGTTCTGCAGCAAATTATTATAGAGGCAGCACACACTCTGAGTAATAAGAGTGGCCCTGCCAAGCTCCTCTGTGGGAACTGCACTAAAACACCTCAGCATCAAGCCCTGTAGCTTTGAACTCTGTCTGTGAGCACCTCTGCTTGATCTTGATTTATTTTGTTCATCCACTAGCAAGATGTGTCTCCAGTTCATTGCTTCTTTGCTTTGCAGCATTTTGACTTAGGAAACATTTCATAGGAATGCTCAGATTTTGAATGGGTTGAGGAAACCATATATACTTTATAAAGTATATATTAGAGTGTGTGAAACAGACTAATTATTTTCTATTTTTGTGAGCAACTGAAGAGGGACAGAAGACAAAATCTTTTAAAAAATATTTTAGTTTTGATTTTAGAGAAAGGGGAAGGGAAAGAGAAAGAAAAGGCAAGAAACATGGATGTGAGAGAGAAACATCAATTGGTTGTCTTTGGTAGTCATCCCAGGGGACCAAACCTGCAACCCTGGTGTGTGCCCTGACTGGGAGTCAAACCCAGTTGGTCCTGACGCACACAGCGGTTGTGACACTGGAGTGTTAGAGGAAGAGGTGTGGTACAGGTATTTCAAAAAGCGTGCAAGATTCTGGTTTTCCACTTGACCTTTGCTAAAGGAAGCCTGGAGATAGTTTTCTGATACATGGATTCTTTAACCTCTGTCAATATAATGCTGTGTATAATTAGTTATGAAATTTTGGCAAACTATATTTCATGTGAAAGAGAGAATAGAGAGTAAATTTTTGGCCTAAGGTGAAGTGTGGTCCTAGAATTACTGTTTTCCCCCCTTCAGCTGCATTTCAGAATCTTCTTCAGCCAGAGGTGAGCCTTCTTCCAGTTTTCCCAAGAAGAGATACAAAGGAGCAGTAGTTGATATATTTACAAGAATCCTTGAAAAGGAAGAAACAGTACTGTTATAATTACTATCCACAATCTGAGGAAAGGCAGCTGTCAGCTTAGAAACTAAGCCCAATAGGATAGAAAGACAAAATTAGAAAATCTAAAGAGAAAGCTTATTTTTCCTTTATTCATATTCTTACCTCATTCAATGAAATAGGAACTTGTACCATTTTACTGCTAATGAAGAAAAAGTGTTTTACCCCCTGTCCAGTTCTCACTCCTCTGCAAAGGAGAAGTTTCTCTTTGTAATGATAAGAAATGGTCCTGCATATTCATGGCCTTTGACCTTTCTTGGTACCTGACTACATGCTTTCTTCTTTCTTCCTTGTGATGCCAAGCAATATATATGACATTTGGTGTCCTACCCGTTGTCCATCTCTCAGTTGCCTCAAATATCAAGAAGAGAAAGATAATCAATTGGCTTTTAATCCACCCCACATCCTGATGTAAGAATCACACTCACTTTTTTATATAAGAGAACAGAGATAGCATAGTGTGGAACTTGAAAGTTAAATTAATGTATTTTTATTTCAAATGCATTGCTTTCTCCACTATATTTTTATTTTCAGCAGTGAAAAAGAATTGGTTACATAATTATGTATTTCATTAAGTGACTGCCAACATCCTTCAAAGCGTTACTAGTAAATAATCCCAGGAGTAGAGCAGATATAGAAGTACAGAGACAACCTATTACATGTCCTACTATTACCCCCTCTGTTTTCTATTCCTATCAAAAAGCAATCTGTTCTGAAGGTATTTAAATAATTATTCTAGTGACTGCTTTTGTGCAGGCCCAGTTTCTCCCATGAGATTAGATTCAATATTACGAATTACCAGTAAGGCCTTTAGTTGTATCCTTGCCAGGATTCTTTTTTTTCCCCCAAATGAAGTCTCAAAGAATGTAATTTGCATCTTATTGGTTAAGAGCAGATTCTGGAACCAACTGAATTGAAATTGCAGATTGATCAAGTTAGCTGGATAAACTTGGGCAAGTCATAATTTCTCTACACCTCAGTTTTTATCTAAAAAAATAGGATTAATGATATTTTCTGTCTCAGAGAATTGTGTGGGAGAGTAAATGAGTTGAACATATGTAAAATGCTTAGAAAACTGCCTGCCATACAAAAAAACCACTATGGAAGTATTGCTATTATTACTATCTTCCTTATAAAATGTACCTTAGGTTTTTTCAGATATATATATATATATATATATATACACACACACACACACACACACACACACACACACACATATGTATATGTATATATATACATATATATATATAACATATATATATATATATATATATGTTATGTTTCCCTCACCAGTTTACACAAAGGTCCTTTGCTAATGGAATTTTAGCATTCCTGGATGACACTAAATTAATCATCTCATTTAGGTATCATTAACATTAATACATTTATTAACTCAGCAAACATTTGTTGAGTGTCCCCTATTTGCCATAATTTATGATGTTACTGGTGAGCAAGACAGTGTCTATCCTCATGGAGTTTATATTCAAGTAAGGAAGATGGTTAGTAATATGCCAGTTTTTGAAAATAGAAATTTTAATTACATAGTTGATGATGTAGACACATAAAAGCTCAATTAGAAGGCGAATGACTGGCACTTTTTTTTTTAAATGTTGACACTCAATATTGCTTAAATGTTTTAGGAAAAATATATGATTTGGTGATCATTCTGAATTTGGATTTCATTCAAATTCTCATTGTTTGATTTAACAAGAATTTCCTCTATTGGATTCTCTCTTTGTCCACTGCTCATTTCTTTGGTTCCAAAATTGTCACTGGTCAGTAAACACATGTTGAATAAATAAATGGTTATCTTGCTTGTGTTATTAGCACTGTGGAGTCTACACTGAAAACAGCAATTAGCTCTTACAATGAGTCTAACTAAACTAATTCTCTCCACTGCAATTATAGGTCCCAGAGTAGACAGGGCACTCCTAAGGTACTCTCCATACTCAGAGGAGTAAACAGTATTCACTTTTTCTCTGCTGCTCTGGTGGTGATAACTTATAAGTGAGAGAGAAAAAGCAAACCAAAACTACAACAAGATTTAATCTGAAGTGATCAGTGGGTGATGAGCACAGAATTATCTTTAACTGCAAAGTATCTAATAAATTAACAATATTATAATTATTAATGATATACTTTTAAATAACAACACACTGCTTAGCTAATATTATTAGAATATATGTAAATCTTATCTTTTTCTAGAAAAAAATTTCACCAAAACTCTCACATTCTAAAGAAATATTTCTGAAAATCTTTGAGGACAGACACATCAAGTGAAAGAAGGACTCTGAATGTGCAAAATTAATGCTGTTAGGTTTGGTTAAGATGCTGGCTTGGGAACACAAGTTGGAGAGCTTAAGAAGTTTACATAATAGATGTCATAATCAAAAGCTTATTCAGCTATTTAGAGGCAGAGTTGGATGTTTCTTGGACTTTATGACTTCTGTGAAGGAGACGAACTTTTTCAGGTATGACTCAAAATGGACACTGATTGCCAAACCCCACTCTCCTTCCAGAAGTCCGGTGGAAAAGCCCTTCAGCAACCACAGCACAAGTCAGAGAAAGACCCAGAAGTGTCAAAACATGAGCAATGGAAAAAAAGCCAGTGCAATGTAAGGCTGTGGTCATTCTGTAGTTTTTGTGGGAAAAAAGAAACAAAACTTCTGTTTAGAAATACCACTGATGAAGAGCATTTACATTGTATATTTCAATCAGTTGTGTACTAAATATTTTCAACACTCAAACTGAAAGCCCAGAAACAGGGAGACACTATTTGATATACCAGTTGTGAATAAATCAGGCAGGGACTGAAGAAAAGGGGAAATAGCTAGAGCCATGAAAATAAATGATTTTGTATTTCAATTATTTTCATTATAGTCACCATAATAATAAAAAATTGAGTGATAAATACATGTATTTTATAAGACTAAATGGAGAACACTGTACTTTAACAACAATAAAAGAAGAAAAAATACAAATATTTTGTTTTATAATTGTCTACACATAATACTTTAAAATATTTTAACATCCATAAGAGGCTGAATTTTGTCATTTCCAAATCAATACTTATTTTTGTTTTGTTTTCTATTCACTAAAGAAGGCACAAACCCTCTGCATTTTGTTTTCACTTCCTTACACTGATATTTAAAATGTATGGAGAAATTAGTCATCGTGGAGAAAAGGGCGTTTATCGAAAGGCCTCTTAGATTTCTGTTAATAGGAATTGGCACTGCTATGTGGACTTTCAGCTAGTTAATAGCTTCCTGGATATTTCCTCTTTTATACCTTTATATACCACACAAAAGTCTATTCCAGGTGATGTGGTTGAGGAAAAGAGATCCACAGGTAGTAAAATTTATTTTACATATCCAATATATGTAAAATATATACTCTCACACACATATGTATGCTTAGAAAATTTTCAGAGCTGCCAGTTATACATTATTGTGAATAGTCTTCTTGAAATAAGAAATCCTTTTATAACCAGAATTTTTTTCTCTGTAAGTTAAATTTATCATAAAATTTATCATTTATTTTTCTATTTACTGAAGTAGATTGAAAGATTGATCTTACTCTTACTCCTCACGCTTATGCCATGACTTCATCATGAAAAAGTATATTTTCCTATGTCTTGATTTTGGGCTTGGTCATGTGACCTGTTTTAACCAATAGGATACTAGTGTACATGACAGGAACAGAGATCTGAATTGAGACTGTGGTGCAGCTTGGATTCTTGAACTCTGGGAATACCATGTATGCACCACAGAAGCCGAGAGAGGTTTACCAAGGAAGAAGTACTCACCATAGATCCCCCAAAATCTTTTGCTGGACTAAGTTTTCAAATAATTGCTGTGGTTACCATCAGCCATCAGCAAAGCAGACTATGCTCTATGCATTCATTTTGAATGTAAATTCATAATTTTTCAGGGTCATTCAACCTCACATTAGAAGCAATTTGCATCTCCAGCAACACATATCTCTGCTTCTAACAAGGAGATTGTATTTAAAAGATAGTTTTATAGTGATTATCAAGATGTAGAAGCAGAACTTGAGTTACTTTACTTCTTCCATTTTAGGTGACGACTTAGAGTTTGTATTTGTGTTTAAAAAGTTTTTTTAAGTAAAGAAAGGAAATTTGGGAAAAGTGTTTTTTTTTCTTGCTTTGCAAATGTTCAGCTTTAATATAACATTTCTTATTGAATTGTAGTTATCCAATCTATTTGTATAATAAAATAGTGATTATCATTGATTAATACATGTTTAACTCATAGTTATTACTAAAAATTGTTTTGTAATTTAAGGGAAGGAATATGTTAATAAAAAATTATTTTGGTTTATCAAATGGGGTACTTAAGAAAAGGACTCCCCCACACAGAGCTTCTTCAGCCCAGGTCCCAGAATAAGGCACTTTAGAACTGACCCAACCGTAGATGGAGCCAATCTGGACTAAATCACAGCCTGAAGCTGAAGGACAGTCAATTCATACAACAGTGTATGGGAACAGAGGCTTACCTTTACAAGCCCTGAGTGTTGTAGTGATGTGTTATTTAGAATTATTGTGGCATTAGTATACTGAGACATGTACTGTATTTTGAAACGTTCATTTATTTACTGCTCAAATTCTTTTATCCACCATTTCACCTTACAGACTCAATCATAGAAAGGTATCAGTGATTATCTGTTGATTGATTCTAAGTCTCACACTGAAGGAATTCACAATCTCACAGAGGGAACAAAAGCCACATGAAAGTTATAGCAATAGAGGATGCTACATGATTGTACAAGTGATGTGCACATAATCGTAATGAATGCTATATGAGGGATAAAGGGAGAAAAGAAAATATTGTGTTATTGGTGACTTCCATTTGGTGAAGTCTATTAAAAAAACAAGTTTGAGGTCCTATTTAAAGTATTGATTGAATTTAGCATGTTTAGAGAATGGGGGAAAGTATGTCAGAAATGAAGTCCATTACAAAGGTGTGACTGAGCCTAGCATTCTTAGGGATAAGTATGCAATGGAGGAGGCATCTTTGGAAACAGACAGCACTGGGTTCAAGTCTTGCCTCCTGCACAATTGAATAATTGAAGGAATATTACTTAACATTCAGGTCCTTGGTTCTCTTCTCTATGAGTGAGCTAAATAATACTTAGTGGGACTATGTTGAGGATAAGAGAGGTAGTTTACAAACTGACAAGCCTATTAAGAAACTATGAATTCCCATTCCTCGCTTTACTTTTTCTCATGTTCTCATATATTCATTTTTTGCTCTATAGTCTTATTTCCACTTCTGTGCTAAAAACATGCCTACATTTCTGATGTTCGGTTTAAGTTTGGAACTCTGAAACTGAAAGAAATAGAGCCATAAAGCTGGGAGACCAGTACCAGAACACCTCATTCTATTTTGCTTTGCTTTATGGTACTTCCCAGATTTTTTTTTAACAATTTGAAGGTTTGTGGCCACTCTGCAAATCTGTTGGCACCATTTTCAACTGTATTTGCTTACTTCGTGTCTCTATGCTGCATATTAGTAATTCTCACAATATTTCAAATGTTTTCATAATTTTCATATTTGTTATGGGGATCTATGATCAGTGATGTTTGGTGTTACTATTGTAATTGCTTTGACATGCCATGAACCACGCCCATATAAGACAGCCAAGTTAACCCTTAAATGTTGTGTGTTCTGACTGCTCTGCCAACTGACTGTCCCTCATCTTTCTTTTTCTCCTCAGGTCTCCCTATTCCATGAGACACAACAATATTTAAAACAGGTTAATTATTAAGCCGACAATGGCCTGTAAGTGCTCAAGTGAAAGGAAGAGTCACAGGTCTATCATTCTAAATCAAAAGTTAGAAATGATTCAGCTTCGTGAAAAGTATGTCAAAAGCTGAGAGGCCAAAAGGTGGGCCTCTTGCATCAAACAACCAAGTGTGAATGCAAAGAAAAAGCTCTTGAAGGAAATTAAAAGTGCTACTCCAGTGAACACATAAATTATAAAAAAGCAAAAGAGCCTTTTTGCTAATAGCAGAGAAAGTTTTAGTTGTCTGCATCGAAAATCAAGTATCACAACATTTCCTTAAACCAAAACCTAACTGAGAGCAAGAACCTAACTCTCTTTAACTCTCTGAAGTCTGAGAGAGGTGAGGATGCTGCAGGGGAGTTTGAAGTTAGCAGAGCTTGGTTCATGAGGTTTAAGGAAAAAAAGCCATCTCCAGAACAAAAGTGCAAGGTAAGGCACTGATATAAACACACTGATGTAGAAGCTGTAGCAAGTTATCCAGAAGATCTAGCTAAGATAATTGATGAAGGCAGCTACATTAAACAACATATTTTCAGTATAGACAAAATGACCATAGATTGGAAGAAGATGCCATCTAGGACTTTGATAGCTAGAAAGGAGAAGTCGATGTCTAGCTTGAAAGCTTCTAAAGATAAGCTGATGGGCTTTTGTTAGGGGCTAATGCAGCTAGTGATTTTTAAGTTGAAGCCAGCACTCACGTACTGTTCCAACACTCCTAAGGTCCTTAAGAATTATAGTAAATCTACTCTGCCAGTGCTCTATAAATACAACAACAGACCCTCTTCAACTGCACATCTGTTTACAACATGGATTACTGAACATTTTAAGTCCACTGTGGATACCTGCTTAAAAATTTTTTTTTTCCAAAATAAATCTGCTCATTGACAGTGCACCTAATCATCCAAGAGCTCTAATGAAGATGTACAATGAGGTTCATGTTATTTTAATGCCTGTTAATACAATATCCTTTCTACAGCCCACGGATCAAGGAATGAATTTTACTTTCATGTCTTATTATTTAAGAAATACATTTTGTAAGGATACGTTACCAAAGATAGTGATTCTGCTGATGGATCTGGGCAAAGGCAATTGAAAACCTTCTAGAAAAAATTTACCATTGTAGATGCCATTAAAAACATTTGTACTTCATGGGACGAGATCCAAATATTAACATAAACAGGAGTTTGGAAGAGTATCTAACCCTCATGGGCAACTTTGAAGGGTTCAAAACTTCAGTGGAGGAAGTAACTGCAGATGGGATGGAAACAGCAAGTGAAGTAGAATTAGCAGTGGTGCCCAAAGATGTCACTGAACTGCTACAATCTCATGGTAAAACTTCAACAAATAAGAAGTCACTTCTCATAAATGGGCAAAAAAAATTGCAGGGATTCTTGAGATAGAATCTTCTACAGTAAAGATGCTATGAAAATTACTGAAATAACAACAAATGATTTAGAATATTACATAAACTTACTAGATAAATCAGTAGCAGGGGTTCAGAATATTAACTGCAACTTACAAGTTCTGCTGTGAGTAAAATGCTGTTAAATAGGATTGTGTGCTACAGAAGTATCGTTCCTGAAAGAAATTGTTGATCAATGTAGCAAATTTCATCACTGCCTTATTTTAAGAGCTTGCCACATCCAACCTTCAGCAACCACTGCCTTGACTGGTCAGCAGCCAACTATATGGAGGCAGGACTCTCCACCTGCAGATAGGTTATGACTCAGTGAAGGCTCAGATGATGATTAGCATTTTGTAGCAATAAGGTATCTCAATAAAGGTGTCTGTGTTGTTTTTTTTTTCAGAAATAATACTATTACAGATTTAATAGACTGCAGTATAGTGTACATCTAACTTTTGTATTTCCTAAGAAACCAAAAAATTCATGTGACTTGTTTTATTGCAACATTCACTTTTTGTAGTAGGCTGGAACTAAACCAATATCTATGGGGTATGTCTGTAAATAGAAAGAGATTCTAGTATTCTTTAAAAAAAATTGACCAGTGTAGCTAATAACTGTAATCTAAACAGTCATACCAAGTCAGAGTCTATGAATTTTCATGTTTTCTCAGGTGTGAATGATTAAGAATGGTTAATCATGGGTAAGAAATGGAAAAGCCCTCTGTGTGTCAACATGTTTCTTCTTGAGAAGCTCAGTAAACTCAGATAAGTGGAAGCAAAAGGGAGCAGTGGCGAGTCAGCAGAGATTGGGCAGCAGATGCAGGCACACACACCCTCACACTGGCACTGCGCCTTATCACAGGATGTGTTTGTGGTTTAAAGGCATAGTGCTGAGATATATTAAATGTTACACACAAAATTCTGTGGCACAGTATATGTTCTTGGAGACAGACACACAGCATGATTTCTGGAAAAGAACAAATGCTTTGAAAGAAGACAGTTTCTTCATCCATATTTTCATTTGTTATGATTGTTGTTTTGTATCACTATAAAATATATGTATAAAATGTTTTATAATAAAAATAATGTTAATGATCAAAGCACTTAACTTGTGTTTCAGAGAAGCACTAATTTTCTTTGAAAGACCCTGAATTGATAAATAATTTTGTTAAGCAACACAGTTCAAAATGTAAAAGCATGTACATGTTTATAAAGTATTAAGTAAAACTGAACAATGGCTAGTAAAAACCACTTTGTTGAGATTATGCTTCATATTTTTAAGGCATACTGTGGTGGAATAGGGGAAGCTCACTTGTGAGACCCAGTGGAGACAGAAAAACAAGTAAAGCCAGTTGAGATCAAGAAAATGCCAGAAAGAACAGGATTTAGGGAGAGTTCCAGACTGTAGAGTATCCTACCTCAGAGTTTTAACCATCAATGAGCACTAAGATTTGAAAGAAAAATAACAAATTCGGCTTAATTAAACTAATCTTAGTAGCAAGAGGGCTCAGAGACACTATTGGATGCAACAAAGCAGGACACATTGAGATATCAAGCAATAGTCAAAGTTAAATGCAGAATTAGTATACTCCCAGAAGAGGAAATATATTCAATTTTTACCAGGAAGCTGGAATAAATTAGTTAACATGTAAGCATTTGTTTGGAAGGGGGTACGAGAGGTCTTCTTAGAAAATTTGTGTGTGTGTGTGTGTATGCATTGGAGAGACGTGATTTACTGAGAGCCAAGGCGAACCAAGGTTTTTGGTAAGAAGTCACTCTCCCTACCTATATATTGAAATTACTTCTGTGATGTAATTACCTCAGGTAGTCTAAGACTGAAATCACAGTTTCAGTTCCAGCAGGGAATTGTAGTTTGAATAAGAGAAAAAAGTTAGTAAACACAGTGGAAACTGGAAGAAATCTAATGCATAATAAACCCATTCTACCAGAGCTTTCCTCGCAGACACTGGATCTCAAAAGAAAAATTCCAGGCTGCACATACCCGCAGAGCAGAGGTTTGTCATGTGCAGCAGGGTTAGTTCCCATATTGGTCAAAAAGGAACACACAGAAGAAAAGATGAACAAGAGTATACAATGAATGTCTGAAAAACACTAAATGTAATAACTCATATCATATGTGATTTGGGGTCTTCTAAAAAATTAAAGCAAAGTACAAGGTAATTAAATCAAAGTAAAAACACTTAAGCAGAAATCAATACAGCAGGTTCTCAAATAACATCATTCTGTTTAACATCTGTTTGTTGTAACATTGATGAAATGTGGTAGGAACTTAGACTGTGGTAAAATTAGTTTTTTTTAAAGTTACTCCAAGGGCCTATGGATGATGTTAAGTAAAAACTTAATGTATATTTGTTATATTTCACATCTGTTAACTTTATCGAAGTAAAAATATTATCAATGTTAAAATATTTTAGGCTTTGCTTCTTTTAAGAAATTTATGAAGAAACATTAAATCTTATCACAAGGACTCATCTGCTATGTAGATCAGATAAATACATGAGTAGAACATACTCATCTGAAACTACTTGGTGCCCTTCAATGGTCTGTACACATCTAGTGGTGAGGTAGCAGGCAAATAACAAGTTTCCAATGCTACACATTAGGTCCTTAAACGTTTGCAAGGCTCTACCTCCTACGCTATGCCCTGAATCTAATTTATCCTGTGCGCTCGCTCTCGCTCTCTCTCTCTCTCTCTCTCCCTCTCCTTTTTTTTCCATTTTTTCTCCTCAAATGTAAGTTCACTTAGATTATCTGCTTGGCTTCTGATTTGTATGACCAGTTGTCATTGTTTTTTCTTGATAACATGCAAACTGAGGACTACTGAAATCCTGCCCAAACGCTAAACCCAGTACTTTCAGTCCATCATCCATCCAGTTCATTGGCTGCAGGTCCCATTTATATAGAAGAGTAGTTTAAACACACACACCCACACACACAACACCCTATTAGGGAGATCCTAATTATTGAAGATACATATTTGTCTAGTGTTATTCAAACACTCTAAAATCAATTGTTGAAATGAAAATAAAGACTTTTCTAAGTCACTACACTAGATGGAAAGCTTTCTGCAGGCAGGAACTTCATTTTTCCCCAGCACCTAATTCAAAGCCAGGCCCATAGGCACAGAGAGGTAGAATTTAGCAAGAATTTGATTGATTGACTGACTTGTTGACTGATGTAATGAATGAATGGCACCAAATACCTTCTCAGATATCTTAAACATGTATGAAACTTCTAGCTCAGAGAAAGTAGAGGTCATAGAAGTTTGATGACAGAAACACATGAACCATTAAACTTCTCCAGATCAGATACCTGAAATACAACTCTGACTGCGTTTTATCCTAATTCTTTCCAATACAGATGTTTCTTCTGGCAGTGAATCTCCATAGGTATCTGAAAAATAACTAAAACAGATATTAATATATATATATGTATTTCATTATCACCTAAATTTTAACTTCTCATTTCTCACAGAAAGTTCCATGTTAAACCATAGCACTTTGAGAACTGGTATCTAGTAGTTGATAGTGCTGAATTTTCTGATCTGTTTTCCCCCCTGGAATTCTAACCATGGAATGAACAACCTTAATTTATCACTGACATCATCACTTATTACAAACATTCACCTAAAAATCCATTTTCTTTTAGTGTCCTTTCTTTTTACTTCTTTATTTTGATGGTCTGCTTAGCTCTGAGTTTGCCTTGCATTCCCGATTTGCCTTTCAGCCAAGTGGCTAGTGAAGACTGAAGGGCTATCACCATCCATCACCATCAGCAGCAGACTGCACATTATTCACTACATTTCAAATGCATGGCACACTTTAGGTTTTATATCCTCAATGTCCATGGCTTCTCGGCCAATAATTCTTCTACTTTAATATTTAAGAAACACCACAAAGTTTGAATGTTTGAATATCCAGCTTCACAAGTAAGCAGGGTGCAGAAGGAAAACAATTTGTTTAATTCAACTTTTGCCTTGGCTGGTGTGGCTCAGTAGGTTTTGTGCCAGCCTGTGAACTGAAAGGTCACTGGTTTGATTCCCAGTCAGGGCACATACAAGGGTTTCAGGCCAGGTCCCTGGTTGTGGGAGTACAGGAAGCAACAGATCGATGCTTATATTGCACATCACTGTTTCTCTCCCTCTCTTTCCCTCTCCCTTCCCTTCTCTTTAAAAAATAAATAAAACATTTAAAACACTTAATTTTCACCTATTTATCAGTTACATTGATTTTATAATAGTTTTCTATGACATTTCACTGGCCTTTTACTTTATGATTGGGTCAAGCAGCATAATCCCAACATGATTTGGGGCTTTTTTAAAAGTTAAACATTTTTATGCTATTATAGTTGTCCTAACTCTTCTCCCTTTAACTCCCTCTCCACAGCATCTGCCCTTCCCACAGTCAGTCCCCACATCATAGTTCATGTCCAAGGGTCATGCATATATGTTCTTTGTCTTTTTTCAGCCAGTCCACTCCAGCAGAACAAATTTTAACTCTGTGTCTCTTCTCCTTTTAGTGGATGAGTGCAGGAATGGGCAGGAAATTCTTTGTCCTTCAGTAATGAATTACCAACACTGCACAGACATCAGTCTCCTTAGTGTGAAAATTTGTATTTTTATAAAGATGCAAAGTTTTAAATCTTTCAGGTGAAAGGAGTTTTAGGTTCTATTACTTACTTTGTTCATTTCTATCTAGCATAGCTGAAGTGCAAGTTATTCTCACAATGTGATCATGTTTTGCATCTAGAATCTCTAGAGTTTAGATTGTAAAATAAACATTAATTTTTTTAAACATACGGTGCTTTCTATATTTATTTTTGCCACAAATACCTGAATCTATGTTCACTCTTGCAATCCCAGTTGCCATAAGTAAATTCAAAGAAAAATACTGTGTTTAGTACTTTTCTGTAAAATAAAAGACACATTTTTCATTTTCACCAATAACTTTATTGATTTGGATATTTTGAGTATGCCAGCTGTCTCCTGCATGGTATAATGTTTACTGTTCTCAATTAATGTCTCGATTTGATCTCTATCAGCTTCAACTGGTCCACCCAACCATGGAGCATCATCCAGTGATAAATTCCCAGCACAAAACTTTTCAAACCTCTTTTGACAGGTTCTATTAGTCACAACACCTTCACAATACACTGAACAAATCTTTTGTGTGTGTGTGTGTGTATGTTTCAGTTGCATTATTACCTTTCTTGAGATAATAAAGCATAACATGCTGAAAATGTTGCATATTTTCTTTTATCGTCAATATTAAAATGGTTACACAAAAAATCACCAATTTTGGTGTTTATTTAATGTATGCCAATATGACAATTGCGACAACTGATCTCACAAAATTGTTACAAATGATGTTAAAGACAATGAGGCACTACTAGAGTCATCTAACAGAAACAAACTAACAAACTTTTTGGACAACCCAATAGGATGCTTAAGAAAAACATACAATCTGAAGAGAGTGTGCATTGAATATTGGGAGGATTAATTTTAATTGGCAAAGATTAGCATGTAATAGGTGCTTCCTAATATTTTTATATAACTAAATATTACAGTGCAAGAAAAAACAATTTTCAAATTCATTTTAGAGGCCATTTTTTAGTGTTGTATGTGTATGTCCTAAATCAATAGAATAACTGCATAATTTATTGTACAAACACTTTGATAATGGACAGAGCACCGCAGATAATAAAAATTAATTTTTCTTTAAATATTTATTTATTTGATTGATTGACTATAATGGTAATTTAAGAAATAGCTCTATTTAAAATCTAAAGTGCTGGCATGTTTTGGAGAAAAGGGAACCCTAGTACACTGTTAGTAGGAATGCAGAATGGTATAACCACTGTAGAAAGCAATATGGAATTTCCTCAGAAAACTAAAAATGGAACTGCCTGTTGACCCAGCAATTCCACTGCTGGGATTATACCCTAAGAATCCTGAATCACCAGTTCAAAAGTTTGCAGCCCAGTGTTCATAGCAGCACAATTTACAATAGCCCAGTTCTGGAAGCAACTTAAGTGCCCATCAGTAAATGAGTGGATCAAAAAACTATGGTACATTTACACGATGGAATACTATGCAGCAGAAAGAAAGAAAGGAGCTCCTACTTTTCACAACAGCATGAATGGATCTGGAGAGCATTATACTAAGTGAAACAAACCAGGAGGTGAAAGACAAATACCATATGATCTCACCTATAAAGTGGAACCTAATCAACAAAGCAAACAAGCAAGCAAAATATAACCAGAGACACTGAAATAAAGAACAAACTGATAGTAACAAAGGGGAGTGAGGAGGGGGTAATAGGAGGGGAGGGGAAGGGACATCAAGGAGCATGTATAAAGGACACATGGACAAAGCCAAAAGGAGCAGCACTGAGGGTGGGGTGGGGTGAGTGGTGGGGGGGAAATGAAGACAACTGTACATAAACAACAATAAGCAATAAAATAGAATAGAAAAAATAAAAATGAAAATAGAACAACTAAAATAAAATCTAATTCCAAAGCTAAAATTTTTAAAGATAGTAATTTCCTTAATATCCATGTACATTTTTAAAAAATTACTAGATCTTCAAGTAAATTGTGAGAACACTAAAAATAATCTAGAACAAAAAAATCTTAATTACATATTGAAATACTTATATCAATTTAGTAGTCATAATTTTGTCTATTGCTATCAATTTTAAAGTAATTTTCTGAAATACGTACTGTATTTTTTTTTGGTAAGTGGGTTTTTATGGTCCTTTTTTTTCAAAATGTATCTATAATCTTCTTTAAAGTTGAATTTAATGGGTAACTAAATGTGTGCATCTTCAGTTACCATTTCTCTGTAGATTATAACATTTTAAATTAAAAACATTGCTTATCTAGGAGCTAACATACCTGACAAGTTCAGAGTAAACTAGGCTAAATGGAAGATTTTCTGGAAGTCTAATTTATATCAAATAAAAATATTTAAATATTTTATCTCAAATACTTATGCAAGTACTGTATTCTATCTACATTAAGTATATTTCCTTGATAATTGACTAATAAAAGTATCCAAAAATTTATCTGTATTTATAAATCATTTTTTGTTACATCAAATTTAGATGCTGCAAAATTATAAGCCTTCTTAATTTATTACATTTTGGGTTAGTAAAAGCTATTTAATTGTGCCTCTTCAAAGATTTTTTTTTCATCACTGAATAAGAAACACTTTTTGTTTAGGTTGTAAGATATCTTCTTAATTAAATTCACATATATTTATTCCTAATAATATAGTAACTATTAATTCACCTACTCCATTAGCAGACAAGAAACTCTACAAAGTTTCAAATGATACATCAGTTTATCAGAGCCTTGAAATAGAAATTTATTAAGATTGGTTTGAATTTTTTTCCCATGACAATTCATAAGCTCAAAGTAAAGCTCTGGAAGTTTGTTCCCAACCCTTCTTGTCTTCCTGTATCACCAAAGGGGTAGAGGACAACTAAGAAACTCTAGTGATGGTCACAGCCCAGGAATGTAAGCCCCCTGAAAGATTGATATTTAATCAAAAAGTACAGAACACTGATGTTTCTCTACACTTTACCACCATCCCAACAAGACTCCAGTATGAGAACAGTAAATGGCAGCTGAAAGAGTTGCAAGACACAGATGCTCCCTAAGGAGTGCTTAAGCAAGGCTGTATCTCTTTTTTCAATGAATCAGTGATTAATAACTAGGAAAAACTTATAGCAGGAGGGGTCAGTTACCTTGCCTCTGGAACACTAGGGAAAATAGAGACAGATTGTGGTGTGTTCTTTTTTTTTAATTTGTTCATGTAATAAAAATAAAAGCTCCATCCAGAGCACAGGTATCATGCATCCTACCAGAGAGACTGGGTAGAAGCTATAATGGAGATCTACTTCAGCTAATTAAAACAAATCCAGGCAAATGCTAAACCAGATGAGACACCAGGATTGAGGCATAAATGACGTCTGCCAGAAAAAGCCAGGATATGCGGTCATCTGTATTCCTGTGGATATATTTCCCCAGGAATCTCAGTTGCAAGGGGTTTTGCTGCTGTAGCTTTGTTTGCATATTAAGCATTTAAAATTCAGATGCTTTTAGTTTCTTTTATTCATAACTGATATTGCCAAATTAAGGCTGAGCAAGACTGGGGTAAGTGACCTCATCTATTTACTAGTTTCAATTTTATTTACTAATTTTAAAGAAGACACACAAACCAAGACAGGGTAAGTGATGGCAATGTTCACACAGATCACTTATATCAGAGCCATAATTTCAAACCAAACGTCAGACTCTGGGCTTGCCCTTTTATTTCACTACACAGATAGTTTATGCTGCAGTTTTCTTTTCCTTTATCTTAATACTGATGTTCTTTTGGAGCTTTAATTCAGAGCAGCCAGAATGGCAGTTACAGAAATAAAAGCATTTATGGCATAATTTTTAAACACTTTTTTTGGAACAAGATTAACAAACAGACTGAATAAGAAATCAAAGGCACAATTCAATCTGGTCAACCTCCTTCTTCCTTAATGAGGTAATTCCCATGATATAATGATTCCAGTGATTCAATCAGTATCTCTTTAAGGAGCATCAACCACTGTGCTAGGCATTAGAATAAGGGGTTGGGTGTGGGGCAAAGAATTTAATGTTCAATCAACTTATCTAGCATGGAAGATTCATGAGTGCATGTAATTCAAGGCAACATATGAGGTCTGTCCCAGTAGTATCCAGACATGTAATATGAAAAACAGAGGCATTTGTTAAAGAAGATACAAGATACAAAAACATTGTTCATAGGACAATGATGTCTCAGTCCCCTTCAAAGTAGGCAGCTTGGGACCTTACACAGTTCTCCCAATAGCCATCAGCTACCCCATCATATTTTCCTGAATCTCCTCAGTGATCCGAAATCTCTTCCTTTTCAAGGTGATTTTAGTTTTGGGAAGAGCCATAAGTCCCTGGGCACCAAGTCTGGCTATGGGGGTGCTGAATCACTTGGGTGATTTGATGTTTCAAAAAAAACTCTGCACCAGATCTGATGCATGAGTGGGTGTGTTGTTGTGATGCAGCTGCAAATCTCCAGTTGCCCATTACTGAGGCCTTCTAAATTATCTGAATAGTCTCCACAGAGGAATGTTCACATTTAATGCAAAATTTCATCAGATTTGTTGCTCTACTTGCTCAGTCATTTAGACTGTGACAGCCACACAGTACACATGCTCACTTAATGACATCTACCACCCCACTGACTAGTACAGTGAAGTCATCATTGTTCACACATGTGCATTCCACTCCACTCTCCTTGGATGGAAGGTTATATCGATGTTGCACAAACCGTTGTTGTGATATAATGATGGTTGGACTTTTTCTGGACAGATCTCGTATGTTATAGGATGATTATGGGAACACTAACTGAAATAATATTCATTCTGACATGTAGATAAGGTGCAGAATCATGAATACTACTAGATAAAGTCATGATAGAAAATCATGAGCACTAATGGTGACTGCAGAATGAAAATTGTCCTTATTGTTTGTCATTTAAGATTTTTAAGGCCATTATTTAGAGTTTTATAGAAGAGCATATCAGAGCCAGATAATACAGGTTTCCCAAAGTCATCTGAGAGTGGATACATATGTATTGAATGCCATTTAACTACTCTGTAAAATATATTATATAGTTATAGATACCCCCTTAAAAGTGAGAAATATTAACTTTTATCCATGACGCTCTGCATGAAAGCATCATAGGTTAGTAGTATGAAAGCCTAAAAGGAACTAAAGGTCAGCATGATCACCAGAGATCGAAAGTAAAAGCAATGGTGAGCACTGGAAAAGTTCCACCTGGTGGACTAGGATGGTATGACAGCCACAGTAAGCCCATCCAGGGAGCTGCAAAAGGCTTTCACATCAATGATGGGACATCTCTTGCCTTGCTTAGTTTTGCCATTGAGGCCCTTACTGAGACTGTAGGATCCTGCTTTCATGAGGCCAATGAACTGAGTCTAAAAGATATTTTCAATAAAGCCAACTTTGCTTAATAAACACTGAAAGTAATATGCTTCATGCAAACTACAATTTAATACAACATATATGAAAATTTCATTTCAAGGATAAGAATTTATTATATTACAAATATCCAATAAAGCTTCAAGGCTGAGTCGATGGGGAAGAGGATTACAAAACCATTGATATATGATTCTTACAAAGATTTGGTCAATGTATATTGTCATATTTTCATGTATTAATGGTAATACCAATCTACGCATAGATTTTTAAGCTTTGCTAATTTTCTAGAAATAGCAAGAAATATTGATTTTACTAAACCAGCTGTACTATTCAATAAACTGTTTTAAGGAGAAAAATTTCTCAGAAGATAAATTTATTTCTTTTACATGCAGATAACCAATATTGTAAAATTTTAGTATTCAGTTACAGCAGTAAGTTCTCAGAATAAATCAGCCAAAGAAAATTAAAATTTTAAAGTAATTATAAGGTATGTAAACTTAACAACTATTTATAATGTAGAAAAATGTGTTAAACATTTAAACCATTTATATAAAGAATGCAAACTTTCATAACTATTATTTACCCTAAAATTATTAATCTACCAACATAGTATAAAATAATATTGTATAATAAAATAAATAAGTAATAATGTTATAAAAGACAATATTCAGTTACTATTATAAAGCCTATAATTTTATTATGTTATATATTCCAAATATACCAATTCTGGGAGAATATGTCACAGAATAAAAATACTGTTTGTTTAGTTTTAGAGAATGCAATTATTGGCAGGAGAAAATTTTTATTTGAAACTAAATTTTAACTGTGAGATTTAGGAATGTTTCAATAAAATGGATATTTTCAGACTTGCCACAAGAATTAATTGTAATATCCAGATACGTATGAAGTTTTTGAAATGTTAGATATTGGCAAATTGAAAGCAACACAAGCTGCAGGGAATAAATAAGAAACTTGTACTTTAGCTCCAGGACAGAAATTGCTTCTTTTTATGTGTGTGGTTCATTGATCATAGAGAGAATGAAAATTTAAAGAAATACGTATGTGTTTCTTAATGTTGCCGTGGCTGCCAACAAACAAACAAACAAAACAAAAGGGATTGTGTAGACTATTTGCATGCAGGATGCTGGAAAGAGAAAATGATGCCACGGTGGAGACTTCTAGTATTACAAAACTATAACACTCATAATGAGAAGCCTGTCTCATGCTACCAACACACACACATACACACTCACACTCACAGAGAAAACTCTCAGCTTCCCACAGACCCTTCTGTTTCAAAACTTTTGAACAGAACCTTTTGAACTGATTGTCAAACCACTGAGGAAATAAGCCATCTACTCCAGAAATTACCTGTTTGGCAGGCTTTATCCCTCTAAAATTGCAGGAAGGAACCAATGAGCAGGTAAACCGAGAACAGGTTTGCTGCCTTCAGTTTTCTCCTAATTTAACCCTGAAATTAGTCAACATTATAATTATTTTGCAAAAAAATGGTTTTCTACAGTTAAATTTTTTAAAAAATTTATAATTTTCAGATTAGTCAGCTAAATTTCTACAATATTTTTTCTTTCCCCAAATAAAAAATACATTTCTTTTTGAAGTCGCTTATGTTCTTGAAGCGACTGAATCTAGGAGATAAAAATGCCTTACATTTTTTTCTGCTAAAAGCATTTTTTAAAAAGAAATAATGATTTTTAAAATTCACATACTTGTTTGGGGTTTCAATCTCCTATGTAATTTTACTTCTCTAATTTTTTAAATTTTTTACTAGAATTAGAAAATGAGCCCTGGCTGGCGTAGCTCAGTGGATTGAGCATGGGCTGCCAACCAAAGTGTCACAGTTTCGATTTCCAGTCAGGGCACATGCCTGGGTTGCAGGCCATGGCCCCCAGCAACCGCACATTGATGTCTCTCTCCCTCTCTTTCTCTCTCTCTCTCTCTCTCTCTCCCCCCCCTTCCCTACCCTCTCTAAAAATAAATAAATAAACACTTAAAAAAAAAGAAAAGAAAAAAAAGAAAACGAATATGTGTACCTCTGCCAGTATGATATATAATCAGGGAAGTCACATATATGGGACCAGAAACCTCCCTTATCAAAACTATGCATGATTTTTTCAAATTCCCATAAAAAGATTATCTTTCTTGTTAATTCCTTGCTGTTATTTAACTTACTGGCTGAGCTGTGCATCAATCCCTCATTCCCTGGTTAGTTTACTTTATTTCCAAAAAATCTTAAAGTTTCTCGAATCTCTTAGTACTAGAAATGTAGTTCTCAGAGAGCAGAAGGTTGCCTGCACCTTTCTATGAATAGCTGCAGTAAATTACTGCCAGGAGGCGTACATATTACAAGTCCTAAGTATTTGCTGCTGCCTGTTACATTTTCCTGGACTCTGCTTTAGACTACTAAACTCAAGACAAAAATAAAAAATACATGAACTCATATGTATATATTAATGGCTGTGCATATTTTCCACTTATTTCAGCTATGATTTTAAGAACTTGTATTTGTTAGATATTAATCTTTTGTTAAATAAGATACAACAATGTGAAAAAGATTTGCAATGTCACATTTTAACAAAAAAGTAATCTGTAAAGTGGTATACTTATAAGTGTAAGAATTTATATTTTGATAAAAACATAACAAAGGAAAAATAAATTAATTCAATATTAAAATACAGTCATCGTGATTTTTATTTAGGATTTTTTTGGCATTGATATATTACCAAAATAAAAGATTTAAGCAATCACTGCATCAGTATGCATTTTACCTACTAAAAAACTGTGGTTTAAGGAAATCTTTATTTTTTTTAATGTATGATGGTAAAATGAGTTTAATTGATAGTAATTGGTTTAATATGGACTTGTTTAATTTTTAAAGTAGATAAACTTTAGTAAATAATGGTTTAAAATCTAGTTTCAACTCTATTTGTATTAGAAATTTTCTATCAGATATATGCTAAAAAGTGATTCTGATTTCCATCCCCAGTTCTAAGATAATTATATTTTAATAATACTTTAGTTATAAAAATAAATTTAACTAGATTATGTAATATATAAATACCGATGTTAATATAGTTAAAAGCACCAAAAAAAGACAAAACAACACTAAAACTTCCTGACTACTATCCAAATTCTCTACTCCTGAGATTTTTCTGTAATATTTTTATTTCTTCAAGAATTATAAATATTTATGTGAACAAACACATCAACATGGAATTTTATGATTTTATGTGTATTAATATTTAAATTTTACTTAACTTTATAGGAAAGATAAAACAAGGTACTTGGAATATTGAAAGAGGGTTAAATGTCAAAACAGAAGAGTGGCAATCCTTGTATTACGAACACCTACAGAAGTAAGCAGAAAGAGCACCGGTGCCTCTTCAATCAGTGTATTTTATATCTCCTGCATCCTCAGGCCTGGGCTCTGCCAGTGTCTCTGGAATTTGGTCTCTCTGAGAAGGTTATCTTGATGTTAGAGTTGATAATATTATAGCTGGTGACACCAAATGCTGTATAATATTCTTCACTTTGTGAGTGACTCAGAGTTATGTGATGGATATAATTTTAAACAACCTTCTTAAATATGCATGCACATATGTTTTGAAATATAAATATAGAATTGAACCTATAACCCAAAGTAGACTCTAGGATATTGTCAAGCCAAAGGCTAACACTAAATTAAATTTTTCAAAAATTCAAGAGAACCTCCCCCCAGAACTTTCTGTTAGGATGTTGGTACTTTTCAAGGATAAACTAAGATCAGATTTTAACCTGTACCTCAGAAATGTTTATATGAGCAAGGATTTCCAGTAAATCCAAAAAACAGAAAGTCTTTTATTTTCCAATCTGGGAAGTATTTCCACCAAAGCGAAACTAATAAATAAAATGCAGTAGAAAAATATATAAAACTTCTAGTTTAGTACTTTATCTAGTTGACTAGAGATAAAGGGTCAAAATGATATCAAGGTCAAGATGAAGCTAAAGATAAGAAGAGAAGTAGTTAACATTTATCTAGGATTAGTGAACTTGGTCAATTTTTCTGACTTTTTTTTTTAAGGCCACAGTATCTTTTACCCACCTTTTCTGCCCTTAGGAAGGTATCGAAAATCAGTTTTGGTGAGATGTATAATCTAGTATTTCAGGGCTGTGGTAAAATCCCTTTATATCTCTGTATATCATTACCTTTTAGGTGGATTTAAAATGTAGTAAGAGACTTGATTCTGCCTCTGAACTCACATGGGGGCCAAGTTACATTAACTAACCAGTACAATTTAATTCTGTTTACACAGGTAAGAAACCTAAAGTTAAAATAAATGGAGGGAAAAAAGCATCTACTATTGAAAATAATTCAGAAACAATACATATATAGGTCGATTTTCAGGATTTTCATTGTTCAAAAACTCAGATTGCTGACTATAGAGTGTTGCTGAAAAGATAGAGACTGGGGGTGTTAAGTAAAGGGGCTAGTGAGAGACATGCCAAAAAGCAGCAAGAAAGAAAGAAATGAGAGAGAGTGGGAGAAACAGAAGAGAGAGGAAAAGGGAGGAAGGAAGACACTTAGAAAACGAAAGGCTTTAAACGGATAATGACAATTGCAGGTTCATCCTTATTGAACCTATTCAAGGGTAGAAATTATGCACAAAAAGTCTCTTAATATCAAAGAATAATAATGCAGAGATGACCAGTTTTATTCACATTTTGGGATACACTAGGTTTGTTCATGCTTTCATTAACATGCTGATTTATTTTAAAATATTTATTTAAACTCTTTTATGTTTTAAATTATTTAATGGGCCCTGGGGATATTTGGGCCCAGATAGAAAAGAACTTTCTTTTCATAGAATTGTATAGTCAGGTTTAGTAATCTAGAATCTGATAATCCAAAAATAATAGTCAATGTTGAAAGCACAGTGTTTTTCCATAGTATTAAATACTTGCAATAAGGGTAAATAAATGGAACTACAAAAATCTTAAGTTTAATATATCATAAAACCTGAAATTCTAACTTTAGAAAATAAGGTTTAGATTAATCAAGTTCTCTAGACACTTAACGCATTGTGTTTTTCCAAAGAACTTTCTAAAATACAAATCTCTTAGGAAGATATGTTAAGAATCATATTTCATTGTGAGTAAAAGATTCCTAAAGAAGAGTAACTCAAACAAAATTAATGATGAATCTGTCCCATAATAAATCTGAGACAGACAACCCAGGCCTGGGAAGTCTCCAAAATTCGAATAACAGCCCCCCACCCCCAACCTCCCATTGTGTTTCAACAGTCTCTGCATTGCATAGAGGATACAATATGTCTTAAATGGTGACACCTGGGGGCTGTGAGTTGAATAAGGACAAGGAAATCATTTGCTGAAGTATGGGAACCTAAAAGTTCATTTTCTTAGGATTCTCTGGAACATTGTAGGAACACACACTCCCCCCAACACACACACATACACCTGCTCCTAGATGTCTGTGTCCAATCATTGTGCAGTATTGTAGTCACCTCTGTCCTAAGGAGTCTGTAAAAAGTGCTTCAGTAAAATAAATACATAAGGTGTTTCATTACTATCTTGATAGCAGAAAGGGAAAAGAGTGAAATACTTCCAAACCAGCAGCATTAATGGCTTTAAGTTATATTTAGCTTATTTTTGTTACCAAATCAAATGTCAAGGTACAAAATGAGAAAGAGGTTAAGTGGATGAAAAAAATAGAGTGTGATTACTGTCAGACATAGAGGAAATGATGAGATTCATTGTCGCTAATGCTTTGGGCATCTTTACTGAGCAGCAGATTACTCATAAATAATCCAACACTTAGTGTAATATTGGTTACCGTCATTTAAGTTAAAAGATGCTAAAGCCTTATTAGATAACAGTCTATTTCTCAGCTTTTGCAGGCTAGAGTCCCTGGAGACAACATATAACACTTGATCTTAGCTAAAAGGCCAAGATATAAGAGTCGGCTACACTGGAAAACACGTTATGGATCCATGGCACCGACTCAATTACCAGGAGATAGACAGACTAACAAGAAAGCTTAAATATATACAACTAAAATTTATTTTAATATCTGTAGGAGAATAAAAACCCGTAGGCTTGTATTTTATGTTTGAGTTTTATTTTTTGTGTGCTTCAGTAACCTTATTGTTTACTACATAGCTCTGAAAACAAGATCTCATTTCTCTAACATTATATTGTCACCTTTATAGATAAACTTACTGTATTTTCAGACCATAAGATGAACCTAGGTTTTAGAGGAGGAAAATAGGGGAAAAATTTTTGAAGCAAAAAATGTGGTAAAATATTTAATAACACAAATAACATAATATTTCACCAATGTAAATGTAAACAGAATTCAACAGCAGCATTTATAACCATTATTCCTCGCAAATTTTGGGGGGAAAAGGTGCATCTTATAGTCTGAAAAATATGGTATATGTTTCTAATAAAATACGATTTCTATGTAGTCCTTAATTTAATGTTTAAAGAACTATAATTTTACAAAGGTTTAGGGATAAACAAAGCATTAGTTTTTGCTTTCTTTCTAGAAACAAAGGTTTGTGAATTTCAAAAGTATTAATGGCAAACCTTGAGAAGGATGTATTAATTTTTTTGAATACAACAATAGCTAATTTTAGCTACACTTTGTATTTTCTAAGCCTTCTAGAGTTGTAGCTTTGATTTCCAAGTGACTCCTTTCTCATTTATAGATGTATGTGTACATCCCTTTATTTGGGTGAAATAACTGTGCTATGTAGAATGCCGCCCTTGATTAGTTGGGGGAACAAAGACAGTACCAGAGCTGGAGCTGAGCTTGTCAGGAAGAACACATTGTCTTCTGCAGCTTTCATGTGCAGTGGGCATTGCCTCTGATTTTATTCACCCCAAAGCACATCTAGTTCCTAAAAATACATTTCCCTTTCACTTGCATAATTCCCATCTACAGGAGAAACACGTTATTCCTACTCTTCAACAAGTGTGGCATGCATGTTTAACAAACATTGGCTTCTGTTAATAAGCAGTAAAAACAATTGCAATAATAGATTAAGAAGCAACATCTATATGACAGTTCTTATTCAAAGTCCTTTATGTCTACACTCTCATTTAAATTGTTTACCAAGCTGACAAAGTTGGTATATGTATCTATCATATAATTATTATTATTATGTCACAGATAGGAAACTGATGCACCAAGAGGCTAGGTAATTTATCTTAGTAACACAAGGGTGTGATGAAGCTAGGTAAGCTCTGAAACTTGGAAATGTGACTAAAGAGCCTGAGTTCTTAGCCAACATGCAATACATTCTCCTAAAAATCAAATCTGGTCCAATTTAGTATATATTGTGCATAAGTTTTCAATATGCAAGACATTGCTATTAAAGAGTGCTGAGTCTTCAATACTGAGTTAGAGAAAGCAATCTCTTTTGAAACTAACAATACAAGGCATAAGGAGATGAATGCTGAGAAGTAAAGCACAGCAGTAAAGTATTTTGCAGCCATGTTTAAGAGAAATATCAGGAAATATTAGGATGAAGAGGCATACTAAATTTATTTGAAGTAGGGTTTGAGTAATAGAATTAATTCTTGACAAGGACTCATAATACCTAAGTTCAAATTTCACTTCTGTCATTCTTTTGTGATTTTAGAAGTGTTATTTATCCTCTTTGAATCTCGGCTTCTTGTGAGATTTGGGAACTGATTATGTAATAGTTTAGGGGGTGTAATAAGAATTAAATATTCAATGCATGAGTATTTTATGCTGGGGAAATGTTAAAATCAGACCAGAAATTTGACATACCATCCCACATATCCATATTAGAAAAAAATATTTTTATCTAGTTTCAAGCAGATAATATTTCTACTTAATCATAATAACTTATGATTTTTTACTATCTAAACTTCTGAATAAAATAGCCATCCATATGACATACAAACTAATTCATTTTTTCTACCTATTTTAAAAATTATTTATTCACTAAAAAAACTATATCTTCACTTAAGATAATTGAAGTTTGGTTCTGCTATTATTATTATGAATACTTCTTTTTTAAATACAGTATAAAAGAAGAGCTTTATGAACCAAAGATGCAAATTTTGCCTTAAGAACAAAATTATAAAATCCTATCAATTACAAAAATGTTGGAGTGTGGAATAATCACATTAGACAGCAACAATTAGGTTTCTACTACTGCTATACAAAGCAAGTTGATTGGCCTACCATAAACATTGAATCATCCCTGTCTTCACTGGGGAATTTGAGTTTTATATTCTTAGTTGATGAGACAGGAAAGGAATTGAGAAGGAACTTGGACACATATATTTTTAAATTTTTGAAAAATTTCTCAGGCCCTGACCAGTGTGACTCAGTTGCTTGGGCATCATTCACAAAGTGAAAGGTTGCCAGTTTGATCCCCAGTCAGGGAACATACTGAGGTTGCAGTTCAGTCCCTAGTCAGGGGTGTACAAAGGGTACTCGAGGCAATGGGTCGATATTTCTCTCTTACATTGATGTTTCTCACCTTTTCTTCTCCCTTTCCCTCTCCCTTCCCTTCTCTCTCTAAAAAAAAAAAAAAAAATTGTCAGGGTCATTGGCTCATTAGACATTGTAATACTGATCACAGAGAAGTTGCTGATCATAATAAATGAATGTTCTTCCTTAATTTGGATTTGCCAAATTGATTATTTCTATAATTATACTAGTTCATTTGCCTCTAACAACAAATACACATTTGTCTCTTTGATTTACATGTCCATGCCTCATCATGACTAACAAACTTTCAGGTCTTAAAATAAAACAAGAAGCAACATATTTTTCAATTTGATAAGAAAATCAACAACACAAAGTATATTTTATATTGTCAGCCCTCATTCTGACAATGGGAAATGAATCTCCTCTTAGTGGAGTTTTAGGCCTTGTCATGTAATACATAATGGGTTTGGGTGCTTGGGGTAGAAGGTTGAAAGGATCTCAGAACTGGTTTGATTGACTTAAATTGGAGAGTGTAAAGAGTCAGTTGGAGAAGAGAAATGATAAATGTGAAGGGAAGGAAGGAAAAAGGAGAAAGGTAAGAGCTGGCAGACTCAGTAGTAGAGGGCTAGAGAAGAGAATAAGAAATAGTACGATGATGTCATAGGTACACCTGTGAAGTGAAAAAAAAGGATAAGAAATATACTTTAAAATTATTGCTTGATGCTATAGATGAGAATATCCCTTTTGAGTTTCTTAAGACATATCAGTTAAGATTTAGACTGTTTTACAGTTTATTGAAGGTATTTTTCATCTGCAAGAGAATGATATAGGTTACCTCAACATAATGAAATAAAAGAACCATATCTATAACTTCTTTCAAAAAGAAAAACAAAAATATAAAGAAAAGATCTTGGTAAACATAAATACAGTATTGTCAAAATGACAAGAAAATACATCAGGACTCAGTACTTTGAAATTTGTAACAAATATTTTTTCTCAAAGTCTCCACAGTCCTCATTCTTACAACAACAACAACAATCCCTGGATGGTACAGATCAAACAAGCAAAGGAAAACTCTGAAAGGTAGAAAGAAGGAGGGAGAATGCCCGGAGGTCTCAGGGCTTGAGGGAGACACAGCAGTGAGTCCCCTGAGTCTCCATACTGCTCCATATCCAGGCACTGCAGGCTCTTTGAAACTGCCTGAAACTACCAACCTGAAACTGCCAAAATGCACAGACCAAATGAAGCTCCAAGAAAAGTCTATTCTCTCTAGCAAAAGGACCAGAGCAGAGTCGCCTAACAACAGAACACCTGTTTGTCAACTTGTCCTATTCTAGCCAAACACTAACAGGAAAGCCATATTATAGTTTTACAAGACGTCACCATTGGAGGAAACTAGCCAAAGATACTCAGGATTGCTCTATGTTATTTCTTAGAACTGCATGTGAGTCCACAATTATTTCCATGTAAAATTTTAATTAAAAATTATTCCACATATATCTTTTTAAATTAGTGTTTTTGTTTTGTTTTGTTTTGTTTTGTTTTGGAAAAATACCCCAAAGTAGAATTGCTCAGTTATATGGTAGTTCTATTTTTAATTTTTAAAAGATTTTATTTATTTATTTTAGAGAGAGGGAAAAGAGAAAGAGAAGGAGAGAACCATCAGTGTGTGGTTGCCTCTCATGCCCCACTTGCTGGGGATCTGGCCTGCAATCCAGGTATATGCCCTGACTGGGAATTGAACTAGATATCTTTGGTTTGCAGGCCTGCACTCAATCCACCGATTGAGCTATACCAGCCAGGGCTTATTTTTAATTTTTATAAGGAAACTCCATACTATAATGCCATAAAGTCTGTATCAATTTACAATCCCAAGAGTAGTCCTGGCTGGTGTGGCTCAATGAATTGTGTGTTGGCCTGTGAAACAGGAGGTCACCAGTTCAATTCCCAACAGTGCACAAAAGTTCCCTTTTCTCCACAGCCTAACCAACACTTGTTATTTATCGACTTTTTCATAATCAACATTAAAACAAGTGTGAGGTGGTAACTTATTATGGTTTTGTTTTTTGTTTACCTCATGATTAGTGATGTTGAGCATCTTTTCATGTGCCTGTTGGCCAATTGCATATCTATATACCCTAATGTTCACTGCAATAGTATTAGCAATAGCCAAGATATAGAAGCAGCCTGTGTCCATCTACTGATGGATGAATAAAAAAAATGTGACACACACACACACAGACATACACACATATAATGTAATATGACTCAGCAACTAAGAAGGGAACCTTGCCATTTGTAACAATATGGATGGACCTAGAGGTTATTATGCTAAGTGAAATAAGTCAGACAGAGAAAGATAAATGCTGTATGATTTCATTTACATGTATGACCAGAAAAAAAGGATAAACAAAACAAAACAGAAATAGACTCAGATGCAAAGAAAACACTGACAGATGTTTGCTAGAGAGGTGGAGATGGGATGATGAGTGAAAAAGAAAAAGGGTGAAGGGAATAAGAGATACAATTTTTCTGTTATAAAATAAATATGCCACAGTCATTTAATGTACAGCACAGGGAACAGAGTCAATAATATCATGATAACTTTGGTGCCAGATAACTTGTGATGATCACATTTTAAGTTATGTATAGGTAAAATTACTATGTTTTACACCTAAAACTAATATAGTATATCAACTATATCTTAGTAAAAATATACATTTTAATATATATTCTGTTTCAAGTTCAATGCTATCTGCAGATTAACACATTACATCTAAGTGTCTTTTTGTATTTGAACAAACACCTAAGCTTTATGATAAAATTTTAGAGTGTTCATAGAAGCTCTACTATCCACCAACAGCTCAGGGAGGGCCCTTTTCACACAGAACCAAGTTGCTTCTAAAATCCTACAAAATATAGGGGGTGGCAAAAGTAACTTTACAGTTGTGAGTATGCAAAACAGAGCTTATTTTGTTTTATTACTTATTAATTACTGTATTACTTTGCATATGGACAACTGTAAACCTACTTTTATTCCATGTTGTATTTGTTGATTCAATAAACTTTTTATGTGTTTATATTACATGTCAGGCTTCAGGAGCATAGGGGTATGGTGGCTCTGATCTATTAAGCACTCGTTCCCTTGTAGTGAATACACACCTACACCAAAACTACATTGTGCCATGACTAATACAAGTGCATGTGAGGAAAACAAACCATGAGAACACAGTACAGGGAAGAAATGATATAGACAGCAGGCAATTGTACATATAGGTTGTTGACTCTGCTTTCACCAATAAATATATACAGAGACAACAGTTTATTCTGTGGTTTTTGCGCAATCCTTCTGCTAAGTTTATGCCACACCTGAGGTACCTATTCAACAGGACTACATTGGTGCCTCGTAGCATTTCAAAATAATGCAGATATCACCAATGGCACACATTACAGTTTAGAGCCATGTTCCCATTCCATCTTACAAATACTGTTTTTCAAATGGTGTCTGGAAGTCTTTAAACAAAAACACATTAACAGTTTTTTAAAAAATATATAAGAGTAATTTGAAAGACACTAAGACTGAATATAATTATCAGAAAAACTAAAGTATACTTTTCAGACAAGTGAAATACCTATAAGCTTAAGATCTGAAAAGTATGAAAGCCATAGAAATTAAAATAAAGAATTACAACTTAGAAAACCAATAATCAAAGTATTCTTCTCACTTTCACTACATTTAGATATTTTCATTTTTTTATCAACTTTATGTAGGTACTATAATCAACCAAACTTCCTCATTTTATTAAACTTTAGATATTTTATATACTTTGTCCATATTACCCTATCATTTTTCTCTAGTAATTTTTATTGTATGTTAGATATTGTGGATAAGGTTTTGTGGAGGATCTAGATTTTCTGTTTTCCCTAGGAGTGTTGATTTTAATTCCAAGCATCATTATTTTGGCCCACCGCTTGTGACAGTTTTAGCTTTATATGGCAGGTCTGGTGAAACCTTTACTCTGAGGGTTGGTTTAAGCTCTCCATAGAAGGCAAACGCTCTCTGAGTCTCAGGTGACTAACTCAAGTATTCAGTGAGGCCTCTCAGCTCTAGCTCATTGGAATCCTAATAACCCCCAACCCTGTTTGAGCTCTGAAAGTTTTTGAGATTGTATTTTCCCATTAGTTGTTGTTTGTCCCTATAGTTTATACTTCTATGCATCCATTACTCTAGGCATCCCTCTTCATGTGTGAATTTTCCCTGAGTAGCTCTGTTTTATCCAGTACACCTCCCTGAGAATGTCACCTTCCTCGGCCTCCCCTAACCCCTATGTCGGCTTCCTCATCCCACTGAAACTCACAGGATCTGCTTGAGTTTCCCCTTGCTGTGTTCCAGAGGGTACCCTCAGGCCAAAATTCTATGCAAATATAAGGTTTGTATAATTTGTTTCTTTTTTTCAGAAGGGGTACACTCTTACAATATCTATTTTCCAACGTTTGAAATAGTTATGTCATATATTTTGTCCAGTTTCCAAGTGCTTTTGGGTAAGGATGTCTAATCCTACACAAGTAGCTCTGTCATAGTCACAGGCAAGGGTTTCTGTAGTGAAGGGAGAGCTAACTTGATGTGCTCATGGACTGGGCAGGAAAAATAAAGAGGAATGACCACAAGGCATTTACCTTATTTATTTAGGATGATAAGGCTACCATGAATGCAGTAGGGATCGCTGTGGGAAGAGCAGGTTGTTCATATGTTTGCTTTTATTATGAGGAGGGGTAAAAGCACCCAGGAATAAACTTCCAGACATTTCAGTTTCAAGATATCTGTTAGACTCCTTGAGGTATATACTAAGTAGACAGTTAGATATAATAAGTCTAAATTTGAGGTAAGTGAAGGGACCAAAATTCTGCCACCCTAAAAAGTTTTTTTGGGGGGATATTGATTGTAAGCTGTTCATTAAGAAACATAAGACACAAAAAGAACTTTTGACCCTCCTCCCATTCTCCCAGCCCAAGAGATTCATACAGGGAAACCTGACTCACGAAGGAGATCTTAGGATGCAGCCTTAACCTAATTTGAATTAAGAACAGTAATAAACAAAAGGGTAAACAAGAGGGCTTCAGGCAGGTGGCTGTTAACCGAGTACCCAATGCCCCATTGTTTCTGAGTGGCTAGGAAGGATTTTCCTGCCAACAGTGTTCCTCTCTTCCTCAACTATCTGTAAACTGTCCATTCTCACTTCCAAAATCTAACACCCAATGGCCCCACCTTTTTTCCTTTGTCCAAAAATGTCCTATGTGCCCAGTGTTGCTTCACGTTGGGGGGTAATTTTTGTGACTTGATCATGTCTGTGTAGATTTCTCACGTGTATGTATTAAACTTTTTTATTTTCTCTTGTCATTCTGCATCTGTTAATTGGTTATTAGCCCAGCCAGAAAAATTTAGAAGTTGGAACAAAAAAGTATCAATATTTTTAGTCCCCATAAAAGAGATGCAGGATAGTTAGTTAATTAGGGAGTTCTCAGTGTGTAGAAGATAAAAAAAGGTCTTGAGATGAGGTAACATTCTCCTAGGCAACAAATGTATATGGAAAAAGAAATGACAAGTAGACCTCAGACCTTAGACTTACTTGGTTCCTCTTTAAAGAAAAATGAATTCTTAATTGAGTCCTTTTTAATGAAAAGTTTTTTTTCCCCTGTATTTAGATAGGACACATCGGTAGAACTTTTTTCTTTTCCTTTGAACTTGGTGTCCAGAGGAACACAAAGTGAACAGATACGGGGAGTAAGAAAAGATTGAAAACATTTAAACAGATGTTATTGAGAAAGTCAGTTCAGATGTGTTATTCTTCTTCTACTGTTGCCGGTGGAGATAGGATTCTTCCACAGAGTCATAAGAAAAGCACTTTGGAGACTAATGCATAGGCGGAAGTGATCAATAGTGGCGAGATTAATTGGAGTCAAAACAAGGATTGCTCCCCTATACCCAAAGTCTCATCTATGACCAGGTAGCTCAGCTCCATCTTACTGCAGAAGTCCAGCCTCTGGGGCCCCAGACCTGTACCCCTGCCTGTCAGGCCCTGGAGGGCCAGGCCCAAGAGAAGGAGAACTTCTCTGTGCCCCACCTCCCCATCTGCACGTGGGCCACCAGGGCCAGGACTAGTACTACTCTTGGGGCCACACTTTGGCCTACGTGGCTGGCAGACTCGACTTGCATGGCTGCTATGGAGAAAGAGCACACAAATGAACAAGATCCAGGCCTTTGTTCAGCCTTGATGGTATCTCCTCAGGTTTGGGAAGGGGTAAGCTTTCTTTCAAACTAACCAAACTTCGCAATTCTTCATGGGCTTGTGTTGGGCCCTCCCCTGTCCAATCCTTTCCCTGCATTTTCTGGGGTTTTGTGCCCTTATCCTATCCAATTCTTTTCCCAGATTATCCAGGCTAAACTTGTCCTCTTTATGTTGCCATTTTGGCTCCTATTGTACATGCCTTAGCACAGGAATTTCCCCTTCACTGGTTTTCCCTCCCCTTGGTAATCTATGAGAAGGGCCTATTGTTTCCTAGGAAGATTAGCAAGCCAGTCTTCCCTCCCTCCTTGGGTGAGGGAGTGATCTTAAGCCCTTTGGTGGAGCGATGTGGATATCCCCTAGAGTGTCTGGAAGCTGTAGTTTCAACACTTAATCAGGCTTTGGGTCTGATTCCATTTGCTCCCTTGCTTTGCTAATGACTAACTAACTTATGCTGTAACACTGCCATACTAGATTATAAACCCCTCAGTGGGAAAGGGCATTTTCGTCTATTTTATTTGCCTTTTTTACACGCCAGTGTGTAATTTGTAAGTGCTAGCAAATAGGTGCTTATTCTAAGTGCTTTGGTATAACATATTTCATCACACAATGAGGACACTTATTATGAGAGGCACCATTATTAGTGAACCACTAAGAAGGAAACATTACAATTACAGTTAACATCATAATTAATTGCAGGTTAATTATAATTAACATAATTAATTTTGAGTTAATTATAATTAACATAATTAATTTGAAGTTAATTATAATGTTAATAAATTAAAAATGCATCTTAGCATTTATATACAATTATATATTGTTTAAACATCTGGTCGCTCTATGGAGGAAGTGAAGGAAAACACGGAAGAAGAAGAGAAATGTAAAAGGCCACCTACACATATTTCTGTAACAGTTCATGCCACAAAGGACGTGCTCAACAAAACTTACTTAAGTGAACGAATGAATGGTTTACCTTTCCATTTCCATCCAAAATAAGAACTTATGAGAGGAGACTTCCTGGAAAAGTCCCAGGTGAAACTAGCATAATGTTGAATTCAGTAAAATGTGACTCTTGAAATACATCAATAAAAATAAAGTTATTTAATTTTGGTGCATTTGGCTCCATACAGGTCTCAAGTTATTTCATACTGTGGATAAGTTTACTTTTAAGCCATAGAGAAAAGTGATTTCTGTTTGGTTCTATACCAAACTAATGTAAGCATTTTAGTAATTAAATCTGACATTGCTTTCTTTTGTTTACTGAAGCAGTGGTGTTTACATTACAAGAATGTAAATCACTTTGGCAGTAATGAAGATGCTTCTATGGTATTATATAAGACCTATAGTATTGTCTGTGATTTTGTGAAAACAAAGGTCATTTAAATATTTATGCATTTTATATATAATTAATTCTAATTATAATAAATAATATATGGTTATAATATATAATTAATTTAATTGTATATTGAATATCTACATACTTATCTAATCACTTATTTTTGATTTATATATAATCTTTGGAAAAATATATTTTTGTATAATCCCTGCTAGGTAACCACTGAATATCAGCGTCCTGCCGAAATTCGTGTTGAAGCCCTAACTCCCAATGTGATGATATTTGGAGGTAGGGCCTTCAGGAAGTAATTTGTTTTAGATGAGATCGTAAGAGGTGGACCTTAATGATGGGAATAGTACCCTCATAAAAATAGGGAGTCCAATAGTATGGGAACAGAGGTGATCAATTCAACTTTATAATCATTCCTGTAGAGGGAAAATATTCTCTAGTCAAGCAAGCCTTCTGAGACTTGATCAAAAGGAATCATTCTCCTTCAGATCATCTGGCATTTTAGAATTTTTGGAATAGAAGAGTATGCTATGACCTTGTTTAAGCCACAGCTACATGCTTTCAAAGAGCTTAGCCAACACCTTAACTAATAGTTTTCTGTATTTTCCAAATAATCTGCAATGAATCGATATAGACATAACAAATAAAAATTTTAAAAAGAAACCATACATATAGATATGGACAGATTTGATTGAACTAGTGTTTACTGCTAAAAGCTGGTCATTTAGATATTTGGGTGCCTAAAAATTTCATAAGATTATCACTATAAAATGTTATTCTATATGAAATAGCATGCATAGTATTTTGACTTTAGATGAATGGTTGCCTCATCTAATCACATATCATATAACGGGGGAAAATAGATGGTATCCTTATTGAATTATCAAAAATATCCCTCCAAAATTTGAAGAAAAAAAAGATATAGAGCTAGCACTATTTCTCTGAGAGAAAACCTCAATTTTAGCATCTTTTTTAATAGATATGGGCATAATCATAGAATTTGGTCATAATCATAAATTTGCATTAACTTTTCAGCCACAGACCCTGCAAAGGGGCTTCTTATTAAGGCTCAGGATCTAGAGTTAGAGTACCTGACTTCATATCTAAGGAAAATTATGTGGGTAAGTTTTTTAATCTGCGCAAGCTGCAATCCTCTCATATGTTCAAGTAAGCATAATAGTACAACCAAATTCATAAAGTTGGATGAGGATTTAAAAATAATTTAGCACTGTAACTGGCAAACAATTGGAGCTCCATAAGAGAGTAGTTTTCATTGTGATAATGCCAACTCAGAGATGGATACTAAGGTTAAATGACACAATAGTGTATGTATACTTGGGTTCCTCTTAATGGGCTTCAAGGATATATAGTTAATATGGAGTAATTGAAAAGGACTAGATGGTAGTTCATAAATTTTCACTTAGTCATTTAGTCAGTAATTCAAAATTGGAGAAGTACCTTGGAATAAAGATATAATGAAAATACATATTTTAAAATATCAAAATCATGTCAAATTATACTTAACATGTATATTTAAAATTTATCATGCTGTGACATTTTTATTCGCACCTTCAACTAATATCCTATAATAAAGCTATGAGGCAAAGTGTTATAGAGTATTTGGATTCAATAAAGAAAATTTATTTTATTTCTAGTGTCATTATCAAGAGACTTATTAATAACAGATCACTGATAGACTTAAATGTAACAGCTGTCTAAGTGTTCTTAAACATGGAAAATACCTTTCAGAGTAAAAATATACAGAAGATTTTGTTTCAGAGTTCTTCCATACTACTTCCTGGAAATTTCTATAATGTGCTTTATAGGTGAGGGAGGCGGGAGAGGTGGGATAAGGTAGAACGTGTGAGTAAATCTTATAGGGATAAATTTAACTGTTTTAAATTATACGTGTCCTTATTCTTAAATGTTTAGGAAACTATGTATATAGTATAATGATTTATGCTATTTAAAACCATAGATTTGCCTCAGAATGCCCATTATTTATTTTCAACTAAGCATGACTTTGATGTCTTCTGCTGTTAATTGCCAATCATTATTTTCCCCTAATTTTCATTACCAATGTTCCCATTAGAATATTACCTCCATAACAGAGGAAGCTAGGTCTGTTTTGTTAGTCCTCAATGTGTAGCAAACTTCTTTGCAACAAGAATGACATATTATTTCTCACACATAGAAAAAAATTTGAATAAATACATAATACTTAATGAAACAATTGAATCAGAAATATTAGAAAACAGAGGAAACTTAGACAATCTAATTTATCCATCTCAATTTGTAAATAAGAAAACTAAAGCCAAGAGAAGGCAGATACAATACTTAAGATCATGTAGCCAATCTATTATAGATTATAGATAGATAATCTAAGGGTATTGTCAATTTTAATTTTTTTAAGCATTAATTATGCTTATATCCATTCTCTATTTTTGGGGGGTGGTAATGGAACATTACATAGTGAGTATTTCAAATCAGTCCCCCCTTTGATGATAAACAGTAGTCTTCTTAATTAGAATGGGTTACTGGTAAAACAAATGAGCATAAGGTACAGAGTAACTTTCTTGTCACCATACATATATGGATAAATATACACCTAAAACATACAATGGATAAAACTTTAAAATTAACTCAGTGAATATTGATAGGATAGCACTTTCACAAATTCTAATTTCAGCTTAAAAAAAAGCAGAGAAAATGTCATATCCAAAATTTTTTTGAGTTTTGTACTAGGATAGAACCTTAGGACTCTTTAGTTCAAGTTGGAATTTCCTAGTAAATAACTGAATAACTATGTAACATTAGTATAACTTCAGAATAATTAATAAGTATAGGGAATACTACTGATTGTCTTTTAGTGTCTATTCTCTTTATCCCCCTTCAGAAGATCTTCTTAATGACTGCGTTTCACAATCTCCCTTGAAGTTCATCATGGTCTTGTGACTGTGTGCATAACAATGGGCTATGAAAAGAGGTGGTATGTGCAGCTTTCAACATAGCATTGCATTGCACTGTCTCCTCTGGCCACAAGGGTAGAATACAGACCCAGTAGTACTTTATCTTGGATCACACATATCAGGAAATGGCATAGAGATGGCAGATTTATAAGCTATCTCCAATTTTGTACGACATTCTAGATCTTAGTCAACATAGCCTTAGATGCATATGAAAAATAGGCAAGCATCAATCTTATTTTAGCCACTGAATATCCAGGTTTCATCACTATATAGATAACCATATATAGCCTATATATGCTAACTTACTTTAAGCAAGAAATCAAGAGAGACAGAAGGGACACAACTTTAACTTAAGCAGTAGATCAGAATTCAGTCCTAGAACCCAAGAGAAAGAGGTGGCAAATAGAAGATGAAGAATTAGTTAGGGGAACCAATTGAAAGCATCATTGAGAAATGCAGTCTGGGGGACACACACTGCTTATGGACACAAATTACCCAGCGTGGATATGGCTACGAATAAGAAAAAAGGAACTGTAGAAGGTTTGCTCCTTTTTAGGTTAGCTCAGAGAAATTATAGTGGAAATAAGGTTAACAAGTAGTAATAAGAAAGAATGTCTTCTTAGATAGGGAGATAAGCACATAGATGAGAAGCAGCAGGGCTACATGAACAAAATACAGTGAGCAGAATTGATATGTATGTAAATATGAGGAATTCTTTACAAATCCACTCATTCAGGAGCTCATTTATTAAAAGAGCTTTTTAGAAGGTTGATTAAATATTAGTGCCTCTGCTCATATTATCTGGGCTGAATTAAGTAATAGGTCTGAACCTCAGCTTTATCACCTGAAACAGAGTGGCTTTAAGAATTTGATAGAATCATGATGGGAAGTAAATGGCACATAAAAGGCTGTGATTATTCTTGTGGATATCCTTGTTAGAAAAAATGAGGCAACTAATTCTCTGTAGGATCCTACATTATCAAAGGAGAATGTGATCATTTATGCTTTAAAAAATAAGTACATATCTTTCAGGCAGATAGCAAGATAGCATTTTTTTAACAGAAGAAAGAATATAGCTAAAGGTGAAGAGTCATGTAAGAACACCATTTATAAAGAAATTATTAGAGATTTACTAGGTTTGGAACATAAAATAGAAAATAATTGAACAGTTAAGTAGGGACAAATTGAACAGTTAAGTAGGGATCAAAAAAATATTTTATGATCTTGTATGTTAAATAAGCATATTTTTAAAGCAAATAGTGATAGAATACTACACAACAGAAAGAAAAAAGGAACTCCTCCCCTTCATGACAGCATGGATGGATTTGGACAGTATTATACTATGTGAAATAAACCAGGTGGTGAAAGACAAATACCATATGATCTCACCTATAAGTGTAACTTAATGAACAACACAAACAAATGACCGAAATAGAACCAGGAGCATGGAAGCAAGGAACAGACTGACAGGGACCAGAGGGAGGGATGGGGAAGGGGGATAAGGGAGGAAAGAAAGGGCAGGGTCTAGTTAAAGAACAAGTATAAATGACCCATGGACATGGACAACAGGGTGGGGGTTGACTGTGGGAGTGAGGGGGTGGGGCTAAATTGGAACAACTGTAATAGAAAAATTAAAATTTTAAAAAATAATTAAATAAATAAATAAATATATGATTCATACAAGAAATTCAAGCTTCATTATGTCAGATGGAAGGGTAAAGAGAAAGGACAGCTATGGGGAGATGGGACAAAAGGATATTGCAAATGATTTGGCAAGAGAAAATTCATGTCTAAGTCACTGGAAGTAGGTAATGGTTGAACTGAAGACATAATCTTAAAATGCATATCACTGGATAAACAACTAGATGTGGAATCCTGTGTTTATAGTTTGAGAATTTGTGGTTCTAGTAACTAAAATTTCAAAAACTGGAATTTTTTCTGTACTTTTGGTTGCCAGGTCTATGGACATGGAATGAATTATACCCCTGCCTTTTCTGGGTCTCCACCTTTCAGATAGCAGATCACGGGACTTCTCTCTGCATCCATAATTCACTCATGTGACTGAGCCAATTCTTCACTGTAAATCTCTTTATATGTATCTCCTATTAGCTCCTTTTTCTCTGAAGAACTCTGACTCATACACAGACTAAGAGGAGATTGTCTATCCATGTACCATCACAATCAATGATGAGGGTAGTAAATTCTAGCTCATGGGGTTGCCCTTATGTGGCAAATGGGATCATACAGCTACCTGGTTAAGTCATGCTCCTAACATACCTAGTTACGTAGGTTTGGTTTAGAATATATATGTTTGATATACTCACAAAGGAAATTTAAATTCATAGAATACCCTCTAGCAATGAACAGAAATATAAACTAGTAAATACTATCCAGTACTCTAAGTGTTGGGATATAATTAGTACTACTACTTTAAACTAATGTATTGTATGAAATAGTGTTAATAAGTAGTTATAAAGAATAGTTTATAAATACTACTTATAAAGAATTTATAAAAAATATGTGGTCTTTACTACTAAAACATTCTTTTTATTTATTTATTTATTTATTTATTTATTTATTTATTTATTTATTTATTTTTACAGAAAGGGAGAGGGAGAGGGAGAGAAACATCAATGTGTGGTTGCCTCTCACACGCTCCCTACTGGGGACCTGGCCCACAACCCAGGCATGTGCCCTGACTGGGAATCGACCAGTGACCTTTCGGTCTGCAGGCTGGCACTCAATCCATTAAGTCACACAAGCCTGTGCTACTCCTAAAACATTCTTATCTTTATGATTAAAAATGGTAAAATTGCAGGTGTAAAAATTTAATAGTTAAAGAAATACCCTGGCTGGTGTGGCTCAGTGGTTGAGTGCCAGCCTGCGAATCAAAGGGTCACTGGTTTGATTCTCAGTCAGGGCACATGCCTGTGTTGCAGGCCAGGTCCCCAGTAGGGGCTGCATGAGGGGCAACCACACAGTGATGTTTCCCTCTCCCTTTCTCCTTTCTTTCCCCTCTCTAAAAAATACATAAATAATGACATCTTTAAAAAGTGTTTTTTTTTAAAGAAAAGAAATAATGTATTTCTATTAATATGCTTCTTATATAATAACAGAACACTCCAGAAGTATGGAGTGATTATTTATATTGAGCTGGGAGACTATGAATATTAGACTTCCATTTTGATTTAATCATTGTTGACAGGTAATTGTTTTTTTTTAATATAGTAGCAAATACATTTAGCACAATACAGGATGGTTTTCAGTAGGTCTCTCACAGTCTTTCTATTTCCTGTGAACTGCAGGCATCTGTGAAGCAATCTTTTTGCTTTTACTCTGTTTCCAATTCATTTTCTCTAAAATTACTTGACACAACATAAATTTACTTTATTTCACTTAAAAATATAAAAGTCTTTTCACTTTATGAAATAGTTTCTTCCCTATATCTTTCCAAACTGACAAAAAAACAATGCATATCAGAGTCAATGGAAGTTTCACAACCCTCCAGATTTTTAGTCATTTAAATACAAGATCATCATATTACAATTACTACAAACTTTAAAGGTTAATTTGGACGTAATTTTTCAATGGATCATCTACTAGACTTGAAACACAATGATAATTTTGCATTGTCTCATGTTGTCTCTCCAAAAATCTCCTACCCAAATTTTTCAAAATCTACCTCCCAGAAATCAGGCAATTTTTAAGCTATGCTAAGACACTAAATATATATGTTTAAAACTAATCATTTTATATCACAAAATAGGCTTATTCTTAACCAAGCTTTTATAACTTTTCATTATTGTAGTATGTTAATATATTATCTACCTTTTCTCCTTATTTTACAAAAAGAGCTTATAAAAACTCCCTGATGATTTAACTTAACTAAAAATATGTTAAATTATTTGAAAAATATTTGCCTTTGTGGCTCTATTCATATTTATTATTATAAAAATGTATAAGACACAGTGCTGTATTTTCAATGTATTAAAGCAGTATTGTTATTTATGGTTAAATATTTTAAACAGTTTGTGTTTGCATATTCCTAATGTCTTTAACAAATGATTGATGAATATTAGCTTCTCTTATTAACTGATAAACTTCTCTAAAAATATAAATTAAATATTCTAGAATTTTTCCTTAAGTATGTTTAGTTTTTTTAAAGGTTTTATTTATTTATTTTTAGAGAGCGTGAAGAAGAGTTAAGGGAAGAGAAACATCAATATGTGGTTTTCTCTTGTATGCCTCCCACCAGGGTCCCAGCCTGCACACCAGGCATGTGCCCCAACTGGAAATCAAACCGGTGACCCTCTGGTTCACAGACCTGAACTCAATCCACTGAGCTACACCATCCAGGGCTGGTTTTTTGATATATGTCCATTTTTATGTTGAAGTTTTGAGACAGATAGCTTTCTGACATTTATCAAAACATATTGAGATACTCTAGTTGATCTTTCTCTTTCAGTTTTTTGAAAAAACTTACTTGAGATAATTAGAACACAAAATTGAGTAAGACACCAGGATTTTAGTATTGTGCTAAAAATAAATTATGACATCACAAAAGGCACAATTTCTCAGTTTCAATTTTTTTAAAGATTTTATGCATATTTAGACAGATGGGAAGGGAAGAAGAAAGAGAGGACAACACCAATGTGTGGTTGCCTCTCACACACACTCCCACCAGGGACATGGCCTGCAACCCAGGCATGTGCCCTAGACTAGGAATCAAACTGGGCACCCTTCGGTTTGCAGACCAGGACTCAATCCACTGAGCCACACCAGGCAGGGCTCAGAGTTTCAATTTTCACAAGTCAAAAATAAGTTTGACTAGGTAATTTCTAAGCTTTGGGAAGAGTTGTAATTCTAGAAAATTATTATTTGTTGATATGAGCTACATTTATTATGTTGAGTGAACATTATAATGTTAGACTTCAGTTTAAATATTCAATAATTAAACATTAGTTTACTTACCTACTTTTCAGACATTTTATTGTTATTCTACAAATGACTCAAAACAAAATTCTGTCCCTTTGACATAGGTATTAAAAAAATTTAAAGTAACTTTCTTTGCTATTTCTTTTTTAAAAATTGAATATTACTGTCCTTTTTGTCTTACTTGAGAGAGGTATTGATGAACATGGCTGGGACAAGGATACTATGTTTTTTTTAAAAGTAATCATTAGGAATGTATTAAGACATTAATAGCACTTAGAAAAAAAGAAAAATATGAGTATTACTTTTAGAATAATATTTGCTTTTTAGTATTACTGCTATTACTATTCATTCCTTATGTCCTCTAAGAAAGACTAAATATGTCTGATTCATGTCTTCTGGTTGCACGGTACTCATGGCAGGAGCTAAATATATGCTTAATAAATGATGTAATTAATTTGCTATTGCTTATTTCTCTTGCATTGTATGGCTAAAAGAAAAACTCTCAGATATCTTCAAATTTTAACTTTTTCTTTTCCTCAAGTTAAATTATTTTTGAACTGAGAAATCTAAAAAAACAAAAGTATACCCTCCTTCTCAATATTGCTCTCCATGCTGGCTCCTTCCCAGTCTTTTCTCTATCTGGCTCTAACATGGTCTTCCCAAGGCTCAGGACCTGCAAAGCAAGAAAGACATGGTCCAAAAATCCCCACTAGTGTGCTCCTTCTCCAGGCCCCAGTCACATCCACCTTAAAGAAAATCAGACTGGTGCATCAAAAGAAGAAGATAGGTAAGGTATTCATGTCATCACTCTCCTCCTTATTGAACTTATCTCTCAAGAGTTGGCATTTAAAATTTAGTTTTTGTCATCCTCCTTGGAGAGAATAGATAAATACTAGGAAAATAATGTTTTCCATCAGAGTTCTTGTTCAATGTGATTCTCAACCATGGTGTCATATCATCATCACCTGGGGAGCTTTACACAAATACCACCTCTAAGCCCTGCACACACACACACACACAAATTGATAAAGTTGATCCAGAAATGGGCATTGGAATTCTCATAAGTAGCCATTGTTACAATCACCATCTAAATTGCAAGCTAAGGGAATAGCTGGAAAAAAAAGGCAAAATAATCTGAGGACAACAAAAAGAACTATATCTAAAGCTCATTATCTCCCTTCTTGCCTTATTCTAGTATGCATGGGCATAGTTTTATCTTTTATAATGACTCATTATAAAAGTTTGCCAACTGTTATCAATGTTATGTTGGAAGTTGTGAATTTAAACAGCAATAACTCCCTGAACTACTGCAAGAAGAATGTAGCTGTTTGAGGGATGCTACCCATGGTTACACAAGTACTATCTCGTATGGCATGCTTTATCTAATGAGAATTTACTTTCACCTAACACTTTTTAATCAAAGTAAACCCAATATATTTTTCCCCATCATTGCTTTATGGTTAAAAGGCAGAATATACAACATTGGAGAATATGGTTAAGTCCTTACTTAACATTGTCTGTTAGTTCTGTGACTTTAAGTGAAACCACATATAATAAAACCAATTTTACCATAAGGTAATTGATATAAACATTAGTGAAGTTTCTAAGGCATCTCATCAATGTTATAACAAAATGACATTGAACAAAATGACTTTATTTGTTATATGTAGTCTTAAGCTTGAAAACCAATACTGAGTAATAGAAACAAATTATCTTTCCTTCCTTATATTTTCTACTGCATGTTTTATAAAAAGTAAATACACCAGCATAGCTTCACCTTAGTCTTTCCACTCCTACTTTCAACTTAAGATCTGTTCTTCAACTGAATATTTTCCAGCCACCCAAGTTTAAAATTACAATCTCATAATTGTACAGTAGCTAGTGGAATACATAATCTAAAGAAAAAATATTTTTTCAAAATCATATTTGCTTATGTAACCAAATTTTTATTCATTATTAGCTATGATTGCTAAAAAACTTAATCTATTCTTTCTTAAATATGATGTATAAGCATTTTATTAAAAAAATAAAGGAATAAACCTACCATTTTGTGTACAGCATTCACTTGAAATGTTTTCTTGTTTTTATTCCTGACTTTTTTTTAAAGAAATATTTCTGGCCCTGACTAGTGTGGCTCAGGTCACTGGGCATTGTCCCACAAAGTAGAAGGTCACCAGTTCCACTCCCTGTGAGGGTACAGGCCTGGGTTGCGGCTTCAGTCCTGGTTGGGGTGTATGAGAAGGAACTGATCTATGTTTCTCTCTCACATAGATATTTCTCTCCCTCTCTTCTCTCTAAAAATAAATAAATATAATCTTTAAAAAGAAAAGAAATACTTCTGCTAATACTTCTGCCAATACACTTCTGTGTATTGGCTATATTCTCTGTTTGCCTAGGTTAATCTATATGATCCATCAGCACAGTTTTAGTAGCAAAACCTCTTTCTCAAAAAGGTAGAAAATGTTACCAATATCACTTCAATAAATTCAGTAAAAAGGTTGAAAAATATTATAGATGAACAAATTTATCACTGGATTCTAATAAAGTAAAAAAGCTTAAATTTGCCTTGCAAGTGCACTAAGTTTGTACATTAATTTAATCAATCAATCAGTCAGTTAGTCAATAAAGGTTAATTGAGTACCAGACTGCATATGATTAGGTTTGGTGCCAGAAAAACTAACACTAACAATACATTCAGCAATGCGGTAAAGTAGTGAAATCTCTATACCTATTGTAATTGTAAACTGTTTAATGTAAGGCCTAATTAATCAAGTGTTTTACATTAGTAAACTACTCAAGCTCTCCCTTTTGTTAGTAAAAGTAAAAAAAAAAAAAAATTTTTCCTCTACCGCCTTCCATTTAATAATATTTGGTTATGTTTATAAATTTGTATAATATATATCCCCCTTTAATTCTATAGAGAAATGAGAGACCAATTCTCCCAATGCATATGTCAAAATCACTTTTGCCATGAAAACCTCTCAGAATTATTTTCTATTACTGAGTGTATATTGTATAAACTATGTACATCAAACTTTCAAAATGTCAAAACACACACATAAACATTGCTTAAAAGAAGACAACAGGCCCCAAATGGAGTTGCTTATGCTAAGCCCCATGTCACCAAACTGAGACTTAATTAAAGTTTCTGACATTCTCAAAAATAGCATCTTAAGTCAGTCACTCAGATATAGCCTAATAAGTGCCAGGTTGATAATATGCCTGATAGACCTCTGCCATCTCCTAAAGGAAAGTAACTTTGCTATAACCAATGTGTTATTGTCTAGTATAAGTTTCTTATTTCTGCCCCCTTCCTGCCTATAAATCTTTTATTTTGTACTGCTTCTTGGAGCTCCTTTCTATCTGTTAGATTGGATACTACCCTATTCATGAACTGTTGAATAAGCACAATAAGATCTTTAAGATTTACTAAGTTGAGTTTTGTTTCTTAACAGCTAAGAAATATGAATATAAAAATTTTGTGTTCCCAAATACAGTATTGGTTATATCTGAAACCAGCAAAGGAGTGGGAGAAATATGTTTCCATATGTTAGGTAACCATAAACAATTTTCACAAGGCTAACAGATCAGTGTGCTAAAAATTCTCTTAGTTCTAAAAATAGAAATAAAGAATCTATATCCTGAGCAAGTGGGTTTATATTTCTAGAACTCAGTCTTTTATAAATATATTTTGGTCAAAGATAAAAGGAAGGTTAGTGGGTTGGGCAAGGCTTGGACATCTAGTATCCTATTCCATGTTGGTTCAAAGAGATGCAGTTGAAAGAGATGGCTTCTGACTAAAGTGACCATCTAAATTATCATCCAAAAGAGATAACTTTGAGAACAAAAAAAGAATTATTAATCATTAGGCTGGACAACACACAAAACTAGAACTCTCCTGTGCCTACCTACTTACCATATGACCCTGCCTACTACAGACATACATGAAGTTCTTTTTTTTTGGTATTTTTTTTTCCTTTTTATTGAATTGATTGGGGTGATACTGGTTAACAAAATTATACAGGTTACACGTATATAATTCCATAATACATCATCGGTCCATCACCATTTATTCCCCCTATACCTTTTTCAACCCGCCACACCCTTGCCCCAGTAATTACTGCACTGTTTTTGTCTCTAATTACTAGTTATAAAAACTTGTGGAAATTGTCTGACACAACTTGCATCTTAAATTTCCATGTGGACAAAAAAGGGTCTATAAAAAATAACCTCACAGATTATCTGATCCTAAATTCCTAATAGGGCAGGTCATGCTGAGTTGTCATGCCCCAGGCATACATATATATATATATATACATATATGTACATATATATATATATATATTAGTAAAAGATTTATACTTGCCTTATTTTGCTCTTGTGCATCTAGTTTAACACACCTTTGAACTACACATAATCATCCTCAAAAGAGCACATAATCTTAAGTATCCTGTAATTCCATCCTCACTTCGCTTTCTCCTTTCTTCAGGTAATTTTCTTTAAATTCTCTTCCTTAATTTCAAGTGCATAAAAGAAAACTGCAAAATTGTCATTCTCCAAAGCATTTGAGATCTTGCTTCCCAGAATTTTTGGGGGTGGGGGGATACTATAAAGATTAAATGCACAATTTTTTACTAGGTAAAACCTCAGATTAACGCTAATTACATTACTAAAATTTGGTTCAGGATAAGAATACAGTTCAGGAAAAAGAGAACATTTGGCTCAAATAAATGTTTATAAAAATTCTCTACAGGTTTGGACACTCACTTATAAAAAATTAATTTCAACGTCTAGAATTAAATCACAAAATACATGCACAGAGTTGTCACTTATTAAGCATTCAAAAATGGTAGCGATTTCAGGAAAATATATATATTTTTGGCATCTTTGATCCTAATTCTATCAGGCATAAGCTATTTCAAAAAAATATTTTTAAGATTACTTAGTTTTTAGACAGAGGGGAAGGGAGGGAGAAAGAGGGAGAGAGATACATCAATGTGTGGTTGCCTCTCGCTCACCCCTTACTCAGGACCTGGTCTGCAACCCAGGCATGTGCCCTGACTAGGAATTGAACTGGCAACCCTTTGATTCCCAGGCCAGCACTCAATCCATTGAGCCACAACAGCCAGGGGACTATTTCAAATTTTTAAATTGCCAAAATGTTCTCTGTGTGTATTCCAGAATATATTCACAAAACACAAAATATAAATATTTACCTCTCTCCCTTTTACATGTCATTGCCATGAGAGGAACTTGCAATTAGCTCCAAGAAAAAGATGAGAGACATGTGAAGAAGAGACATCCAGCAAGTTTGAGCTAAATCAGCTAACATTTAGCTCAGGGGCCTGAGAACTTCTTTTCCATTAAGGGAAAGATGGTAAATATTTTCAGCTTTGGGGTCAGTCATACAGTCTCTGCACCAACTATCAACTCTGTCATTACACCACAAAAGCAGCCATAGATAACATCAACACATAGTCATGGCTATATTCTAACAAGACTTTACTCTTGGAGACTGAAATTTGAATATCACATTATTTTTATGTGTCACAAAATATTCATTTCCTTTTATTTTTTAACCATTTCAAAATGTAAAAATCATTACTAGTCATTAAATGTAGAAAAATAAGTTGCAAATCTTATTTGGCCATCAGGATACAGTTAGCCAACCCCTACTGGTGGCTGCTCAATCAGCCTGATTCCTTAAGTGACCGTTTTTGAGAACCCTCATTTCTGTCTCCTGATGGGCATATAGCATGGGTGAGAAGTATTTAATTAGCAAGGAGGCCAGCAGACCGAGGTGGCTTTAATGCCTTATAACCCACATCAGCAAACCCAAACCTAAGCCTACAAATGCCTCAAGATTAAAAAATCAAAACCTAAAGACAACCAATCACGAAGAGTCAAATGGGCTTTCCAAATAAGACACATGTTTAAGATATGGCCAGTCAAATCATGCCCTGGCTTTGCTTCTGTGTCTTCTCAATAGAAGTTTTTACCTTAGCTCCTGACAATGAAAAGCTCCTAACTGATAGGGAACTCAAGTCTTAGAAAATTTTAGCTTAAGGTAAAAAGTTATGAGTTTAGCAAATAATGTGTATGTTAAAGATTTTATTTCAGAAACTACAGATAAGGCCCATCCTGCCTCCTGGGAAAAACAGCCGACCTCCTGGGGCACTGATAGAAGATTACCGCCTGGGGATATCTGGACCTTTGTTCCAGGGAGAGCAGATGACCACCCCTCCCCCTTAGGATCCTCTAACTGTCCAGGACAGGAAGGTTGCAGCTTCTGAATTTCAAAACCCTCACCATACCTTGTTTGTCCTCCCCCATCCCCTTATAAAAGATTTGGCCTGGAAAGAGAAGAGAAGATGGTTTGTTAGGGTATGAACCCGCCATCTTCTCAGATCACTGGCCATCTGAATAAAGCGCCCATAAAAGATTCAATCACTGTCATTGCTTATTGGATTTGGTAGTGACAGGCAGCCTGAATGCTGGTGTCTTTTCTGGTTACATAACCACTTCCAGCTTGGTGCTGTTGGACTACTGTCAATATTTGATCAAATAAATTTTAAAACTTTTAATATGCCTCAGTTTATCTTTTAACAAAATTAAACTTGTTTAGTAACATAGATTTAGGGTTGCTGTTGTCACCATGGAAACAGATATGATGTGTGTACATCTAAAAGTTCAAGAATTGGTTTCTAGTGTTGCATTTCATTTTAAAGGTAAACATATTGCCAACTAATGACTGCAATATAATTTTAAAAGTCATTATTGTTCTCTTCATTGTTTTCTTTTCATGATCACATCATTGGTCTAAAAATTTTACATGGCCTCAAGTTTTCTCTACATGAGGTGAAATATAAAAATCCAGAAAATAAATATAAATGTCATATACATTTAGGCAGATACATTTGGCTGATACTATCAAGCTTTAAAATTGCTAATGTGAATCAAAGAAATTTCATTATATACACTAAGCTTCAATCAGAAAGTCAAAAGCGAGTCAATTATGATCTGTAAAGAAATATCATAAAGTGTTCCTTCATACAAACAAATGCAAATAAATGACACTTTTGAAGAATTTTTCTTATCTACAAGTAATTCTTATATTGCTGTAAAGGACTTGAGGTCTGGAGCCTTGAAGTAATGCAATTGTTAATCTACGAGTTGTTTTGCCTTTTCTGTTGCCTGGAATTGTTGCTCAAAGCACACTGACATAAATTTGCATTGAAAGGATTCTCTTTTGATTTAAGGAAATGAAAGGGCAAACAAGGAACCACCACACACTTTTCCTACTTTTACAACACAAGCAATTGCATTCAATCTGTTGCTAGACATCCTCCAGTTCTGCTTAGCCCTAAATCACTGGTATTCAAAGGTTTATTGCACATTCACACTCATTTGTCATTTGCAGGAAGTCTAATTGAGAGAATTTACAGTTAGTTGAGTGCTTCATTTAAATTGTACATGTTTAATAAAAGCTTTTTAAGTTACTAATCTCAGCTCAGGAAACAACAAAAGTGCTTGAGGGTTAAAGAATAAAACATAGCAGGTAAATGTTATGGTGTGACATTTCCTTATAATGTTTCCAAGTAACTTCATTTACTGGCTTTGAATTGTTTTTACACAGCTAACATACTCTGCTGGAAAAATTTAGCCTGTGACAGAAATGTGATGGTAGAATTACTCCTCAGTCCGTATGCTGTGGTTAGCTGAAAATAGTGTCAATAATTATTACACGGTAGGAGAAAGTCTAAAATAATATCTCAAGAGAAATAATCTTGAGCATAGTCTCATAAAATAAATCTAATTAAATACTAGGGATTGACTTTCGTCTGTTACTCTGCAGTCATTTTAAAATGTGATTCCGATTTTCACTTGATTATTGAACCATATGCGTTGTTTATGGGATGGTACTGCACAGAGGGAAGCTTTTTTACAAAAATAATCCCTGTTGCTATTTAACCTTGTATTTCAAAGAAAATGTGAAACTATGTAGAAAAAGAGAACAAAATGTTAAGATTCAAAATGTGACATTAATATACTTCAGAGAACCCCAGATATGTCAGCATGTGCATTCTTCCCTCTGGCCTGAATTGCTGGAACTGTTTAGCCACATAACAGTAAAAAAAAAAAAAAATTAGACAGTAGTAATGAACAAGGCTACAGGAGAAAAATGGAATCTGGGGACCAGCTTTTTTAGTAGAAAGTTGATCCGAGCCTGCCTGCCTTCTCATTACTCATCAGACGTTAGTGCCTCCCTATTTTCCTTAACCTGGTAGACTAAAAGTTAGTCCTACTATATGAGAAAGAACAGCATTTTAAACTCCATTGCTTCAAAATAAACTCTTTGCTTCTATGAAAGTGTTAGTCCACTGTTAACACCTACCTCATGTGGATTAGAATTTGAGTAAAAAAATGTACAAAATCTTTGGAAATAATGATAAAGTGAGGCATGGAAGACATTAGTGTGTTTTGACAGAACCATCTGTCCATTCCTTGGAATTGAATGTACAGTGGACAAAATAAAGAAAAGCATTCCCTAAACAGATGGCCAAAGTTGGTAAAATGAAAAATATTAATGAAAATATTCTCCCTGATTAGACTGTCAGACATTCTCTATTTATTCTCTAGATTTCAATGAGTATGATTCAGATTCCCTTGTGCCATTACACTTAGGACAGCTTGAAGAGGAAGGAGTAAGAGAAGTATTTTGACCCCATAGAAGAGAGTATTCCAAACAGGGATCAAATGTTTGGATTTCTCTTTCATTCATTTAACAAGTAATTATTGAGCATCATAAATAATTTCTAAGATGCTGGAGATAAAGCCATGAGCTAACTTGCTTTCTGTATTTATGAAGCATACATTCAAGAAGGAGAAAGAGATAATTAACAAATAAACTAGTAAATGTTTCCTTCAGGAGTTTTATAGAGAAAAACAAATAAAGCTTTCAAGGATAGGTCTGAAGTAGGATGTGGGGGAATATTTTATACTTTTGTAGAGTTTCAGAAAAGGTTGCACTGACAATGTGATATTTGCACAGAAACTAGGGAGAAGTGAGAGAGAGAACCATATGGATCACCAGGGAGAAAAATGATCGACACTTTAAGTGTGGTTTTATAGTTAGTCAAAATTACCCTCAGCTACATAAGCAGCAAAGGATGGTGAAATTATTTCTTGAGTCATTAATTCCTTCTTTGAAAGCTTTATTCAATACAGCATACAATTTGCGGTCTTTATCTCCCTTTACCATTCCTGCCTCCTTTTCTGTGTGGGCTTCATCTCTCACCTTGGCTCTCATCACACGAGGCCCTCCATGCGATCTCCCTGATTACTACTGGGACACATTAAACAGCTTGCACAACTGCATTTTCTTCCTTCCCTGGTTTTTGTTTGTTTAATCATCACAGGTTTAAAAGAAATAAGGAATTCGCTCACTTTCTCTGAAACTTGAGTTTTACTTTTTTCCATTTTATTATTCTGTCATTAGTTTCTTCAGTTTTGTGTGTTATCCTATGATGCACTTTCTTTACTGTTTGTATATCATTCATATTAGATAGTAAAGGCATGCTTGTACCCAGCGATATTACATTTGCCATTACTCTTGCTTAGAAAATACGCATATTCATTTTCTATTGCTTCTCTAAGAAATCACTACAAACAGTAGATTAAACAATACTGGTTTATTATTTCGTATTTATTGCGGGTCAGAAGTTCATGCAAAGTCCTATGCAGCTTAGAGTTCTCTACTTAGAGTCTCACAAAACTGAATCAACATGTTGGAAGGGCTGTTTTCTTTCCAGGAGGTTCTTGGGGTGAATCTGCTTCCAAGCTCATTCATCTTGGCTGGAGGGAAAAGGTCTCTGTTTGGTTGCTGACTTTGCTCTTAGAGGCTGCCCACATCCCCTGTCATGTTGTACCTGCTGCCTCCTCCAGCTACAGCAGGTCTAGTCCACATACTTCAGGCCTTTTCGACGTTCCCTTCACCCTCACCTCTCTTCTGCCACTGCCTTCCCCACATCTGCTCATTTCTGTGACCACAACTAGAGAAACTTCTCTATTTTTTAGTACTCGACTGTTCAGTGGGCTTACCCAGATAATAAAGAACATTTCTCTATTTTAAAATCACTTTATTATTACATTTGATTCCAGCTCTACAGACTCTCACAGCAGCACCTAGATTACTGTTTGAGTTAATATAACAAGGGGCAGGAGTTTTAGGGAAACATGTTCAGAATTCTGCCTACCAATGAATGTTAAGACCTATGTCAGTATGTTACAGTCTACAGGGGGTTCCTCCCTACCTATCTGGGTTCGTTTAGCCCACCGCCTGAGGAAACAGATCTCTGTCTCTTAATACCAGAGATCAGAGAAAAGGAAAGGGATTTATTATTCATTTGAAATAACACAAACTAAAGTTCCCCACAAACGCGCACAGTCCTCCAAGCACCCTCCACACGGCAAAAGGGAGCACTTCCAAAGCCTCGGGGTCCTGACTCTCACCCAAGCCTCATGGTCTCAACCAAGACAACAAAGCTGCGTGGTCCTAAACAGACACGTGGTCCCAAAAAGAGAGACCCCCAATGGCTGCTGTGCCTCTGATTAAATCCTAGTGCTAACCTACCTCTGCAGCCCCATTTCCGGCTCCTCTCACAATTGGCCACAGCTGCCCGCATTCTGGGCAGGTGTGGCCCTGTGGTGTGGAGCCAATTATCTCCAAGCTCTTCTGGACCCTATTACAAATCCCTATTTGGGGCTCCCCTCTTGGCTGCACTTTGTTACAAGTATGCATTGTCACAAAAAGAGTAGATGTTTAATCATCATAATTTTATAAAGTAAGGACTATAATTATCTTCATATTATAGATGAAAAAAATGTGAACGTAGTTTGAGTAACTTACCCAATATTCTTTTTCTAGAAAGACATGGAACAGGTATTAAACCTATATCTGAATGATTCCAATGCACATACTCCTCAAATACAGCCATACTCAGAGATATTGTGGGCTCAGTTCCAAATCACCACAACAAAGTGAGCATTGCATAAAGCAAATTGTAATCTTTTTGCAGATGGAAGGTCTTGCCTTACATTTGTTAAAACAAAAACAAAAACGCAAACCTCTGAGAAGCACAACAAAGTGAAATGCAATAAAATAAGGTCTGCCTGTAATGACATGAGTTGCAATGTCAGATGATGTTACCCCTTGATGAGTAGGCATAAAGACAACAGTTCTAAAATAACCTTGTTCAGCAACTACTATTTAGTTCAGATTATGGATAAGGTAGCTGAACCAGTCCCCTGTAGCACATTAGTCTTCCACATGGAAATGCACTCCATTTGAAACTATTGCTGTTCCTTTAAAAATACAATATTCTTTTTGGTGTTTAGATTACAAAATAATTTTCAACTTAAAAGAGAAATAACAAAATTAAATTGATATTTAGATATACAGTAAATAGATTTGAAAACATTCATTAGTAGGAAAAAAGTATTTTCCAATACCAGAATTACAATGTTATGATTTTTAAAAGGCATATATTATTTTAATAATTTAGTGACAATTGGAATGATAACCATTTAATGATGCTGCATCAAGTAATATATAAGGGAATTTCATATTTGTAATAGTGTCAAACATGAACTTCAGCTCATACATATTGTTTGTTTAATCCAGAAATTATCATCAGATATGAGTAAATTAAAACACAGAATGAGGAATCTCATAGATAAGGATCTCCAAACACAAATTAAAAAGAGAGAGTTTCGAAATATGTGATTAATTAACATAGATACTAATAGTACAAAAGGTACTAACATATTTGCATAAATAGGCAAACTATGTAATTCAATATCATAAAAATTTTAAACATTAATAGTATCTAAATTTTTCTAAGATTCAATGAATACATTGGATATTGGAGAAGGTGTTCTCTATGGATTATTGACTATAGATGTATAGCTTTTAGAATAGTTTGAAATGTAAGATTCCAAAAATTTTCAGAGAAAATAAACTTCAACATGTTGTTTAACTTTTAAAATTCTTAACAGACTATGTATATAGATTTTTTGACCCAAATCTTTGTGCTATAATCTCAGAAGGAGAAAAAAGAATGGTAAAAGTCTGTTCATTTGGGGGGACTAAAAACCTGGTTAGATTTAATGTACAGAACCCAGTGATCAACATGCCATGTGTCCTTATCTGTTATATAAAATTTTTATCCCCACTCTTTTAAGTCATAGGTCTTATCAAACCCAAAGAAAAAAATCTGCAGCTAAAGCAAATAATTTACAAAAAATAGAGGTAAATTATATTTATGAAAATTAAACACACTAAGAATTCTAATTATTGACCAATTCAATTTTTAAGTGCTTTTAATTCACACAACTTTTTTTGTATTTAATAGCATTTTAGGTACAAGTTACAAGATAAAATTTGAAGATTTTCTAGGATATTATAAACTTAATGAGTTTGGATCGTAACACCTGTTATAACTTTAAGGCTCTGGCATTTTTCTTTACTTAAAAACCCCCCAAATTCCACCACAGGAAAATCAGCTGTGGCAAAGTCAAACCTGAATATGAGCCAAAACCTCTCTACTTCAGCAGACTGTGAGTTTTAAGTTCTTTCCAGGCCACCCATCTAGTTTTCTGACTAGTGAGATTTTTCCTCACTATGCTAAAGCCAGAGGAAGTACTCAAAGACCTTAATTCTGGGATTCTGCCTGGCATGCACAGGGTTACCCAGAGGAGCAATGCTGCAGTGTTTTCATAGCACAGCATAGCAATGGAGGTTTGCGTGTATCAGACCCTTGACAAATGTTCCGGCAGTTAAGAAAAACTTTGTTTATATTGCGTGCCTCTCAACAGAAATTAAGAACTGTGGAAATAATTCACGCAAGTGGTTGGCAATCTTCTCTCATTCTTTTAGTGAATATGACAAGCTAACCTGCTGTGGGAGGCTGCAAATAAAGGACAATCTCACCACATTAATAAAACATGAGCCACAACTGAATCTGAGGCCAACTAAACCACCAGAGACCTAGGGTGACGCTTAATTTTGTCAATGATGGAAGTACTTTAGCCTGAGGTAACTTTCATGGTGACCATACTTGCGTGCAAAACTTCACTTAAAGCACTACAGCCAAGCAGAGTTAATGTTCATGAGAGTGTAAACTTACAGTAAAAGACAGGAACCACATAAGATGTTACTTCACTCAAGCTAGTCAACTTTGGTAGCAGCCTAATGTTTTATTGAAGCTCTTTCTCCTCACAAGAAATCTGAAAATCCACTTAGTGCCCTCAGAAATTTATCTGTTTTGGCTACCTGGACTGGTTCCTAATCACAGAAAGATAACAATATCAAAATAAGCTAATAGGATTTTGCTTATTGAAATACAGTCCCAAGAGAACTAGAAGTAAAAGGAGAAGGTTTCTTAGATATCTATTAAGTTCAAGGTTTTACTGAAGTTAATGTAACATACTTCAATAAAAAGAAAGAGGGAACAGAGAGAACATATAAGAGAAAAAATGAAGAAAGAAAAAAAGGAAAATTATTGACTAGAAATGGAAAGAAGCAAGACTCAACAAATTGAGTAAAGCCATCCTTAAATTTTGTATGTCAGCATTTTAAAATGATGCTCAGGCACTGAAAAAGAATTATGGATATGGCTCATGAAAAATATTCTTTGAAAAAATTATTTAAATAATATCTCATAATGAAGTGTCACAGAGAAAAGACATTTTGTGAAAGAGAATTTTTCGTCTGTCAATTATATAACCATAGGCAACAACTTCAAAATTATGTATTCATTTACTTCCATGCTTCTTTCTTGAGACTGAGAAGGTCTGATTTTTTTTAAATTTATACTATTAATTTACTTTTTTAAACAGAGTATTTCAAAATAAGGATACAAATAAAAAGCATATAAAACCATTGATTATTGGAGACCCCCAGGATTTATTGTTGGTCTGATTTCAGCTATTTGTGGGATTTCAACCAAAGGCTTAGAGAAAGAAGTCTATAAAGGAAACTGTGCAACTTGCATAAGAGCTCATTTTCCCCTGGTCACAGTGTGCTTAAGTTTACCGTGAGCAAAATAACACTGCAGTTTAGAAAGTCTTATCAACTTTAGTGCAACTGTGAAATTTTCTATCTAATAACTCATAGAAATTCGTCATGGGAAGCAATGGCATCCACTAAATGGTTCATAAATTTGTTACATAGGGCACTGATGTTTTTGGTAAAGGTATTAAAGAACAAATTTTGAACCACGTATTTCTCATATTTGCAAGAACATCTATGTTATTCTCTGTTCTTTCTTATTTCTACAGCAAGAAAAGGTTTTAAGGAAGCAATAGATTATATAAATATGTGTTACCTTGACAGTTCTTGTCTTATATTGTATTAACTGTGAACCTTAGTCATTCACGTAAAAATTCTTACTATTCTTTCACACCCTAACAAAACATTACCTCAGGGAATAGTTACAAATTGTTTCTTCCTCTAGCTGAATCCAGCCAGCGTATGTATTTTGTGTGGTCCAGACACTTTTATTTTTCAATTTTTAATAACTAGATCCAATTTTTACAAATGAAAATGTTTGAAATTCAAAGCTGGAATTCCAGCTTCTCTTGAAAGTCTAAAGCTCTGACACTATCTGGTCCACAGTATCTGTTGGCAGCTATCAGTCAGAGCATTGCCAGGACTGGGCCTTATGGCCAGCTCCTCCAGTCCACATTATCTCCATCCTCCCTGTGGTCTTTTTAGCACTAAGACAAACATTCTTTGCCATTTACTGTCATAGTTACCCTATTTTTAATATTTTTTCAGTTATATATCTCTGTATCCTTGCCTACATCAAAAGTTGAAAAATGCATTTAAAATAGCCTATAGTTCAAGAATATAGAAGAATGTACTTCTTTGAGGTCATAAAAAATGTACTTTCACTTGATATATACTGTATGCCAATATCTTCCACCTGGACTACTTCATTCATTTAACTTATCTATCTGTTCCCATAAAATTTACATTTCAACCTCCCTCCCTCCTTTTTTTCTACTTTATTAAAATGTTGATCCCTGACCTGTAGACCTTTAAAGCATTTCCTATGAAACCTAACTCTGCCTTCTTGGTATTTAACAATATACATGGGCTCTTCTTTCTTGATAGAATCAAAGATCTCTGAAGGAAAGCCTCATGCATACTTGTTTTGTGCCCCACCCCCAGAATACTTGGCATAACACTCTTAAATAACCTTAATCATTTTGTCAAAACTAATGAATGCACAAAAATGAAACTAGTTAATAAGCAATACATTTATTTAAATGGTGAGGTCCATTAAAGGGTTACTAACTAAAACAATTCTAAAATCTGGAGGAGACTGGTTTGCTACTATTGGTAAAAATCACATCATTTCTTCCTTTAAATACAATAAATAAAAGTGTTTTATGGACCTCCTTTGATGTAGTTTTGTCCACTGACATTTGCTGAAGACTCTTTTTGATCTTCCAAATACATGTCACAATTTGAAAGTGGAATATGATATAAAATAGCATTCTTCATGTTATCTCTACTCCAGATGAGACAAACATTTTATGACTATTGTATTTTATTTTGTATAGGTAGTTTTATCTCTACCTATATTTAGTAATTGACCCAGAAGTATTTGGTAGAGTCATTTAGTATGTAATGGGTTATATGTAAGAATGTTTTTCTATTAATTAATTTAAGAAATGTTAAATAGTGAGGATTTTAAAAAATTCAAGGAGAAATTTTAATAGCTATAGCAAACTACAGCTCTCACTGTAGTGCTATTTAGGGAGCTCGCAAAAGAATGCTTTTTGTGTTGTCATATGCAGTGTGTTATTATCCTAATATTTTTTCTGTATTTGGTTCTCTTGCACATGTTTATAAAGTTTACTTTGTTAAAAACAAAATTAGATGTGGAACTATGCAATAATAATCTCCAATTAAAAATCACTGATGATTTCATTTCTATATGACAATTACTATAAGAAGACTTTTGGTGAAGAAATCTAATGCTCACAGCAGCCCTCATTGTACCGATAAGTACATTGAGACACATAGAGATTCCATAACTTGCTCAGGTCACCCAGCTAACAAATGACAGAACTCGATTTCCACCCAGCCTGGCTAGTTACCAGGCGTCTGCTTTGAAGCACCAAGTAATACTGCCTGTGTTTACTGTGATATTATATGAAATAATTATAAGTTTTGATAGTTAATTTTGCCTGGTTTTAAAGATATATCCTAGGTATAATATTTCATGAAAAGAAAACCTCTACTTTGTTAAATCTGGAAACAAATGTTACTATAAAATATTCTAACATGCAGAAAGGATTGTTTAGTGATTCCTTGTATCTCTGTCAATGGGTACCAGATTGGTTAGCATTTAAAGGAGATGTTCAAACCAGTAATAAAATACACTTATGCATTGTCATTTATGAAAATCAGACATATCCTTGAGCACATTTATAAGAGGTGTTAAATATTACATTCCTTAACATACCTTTGTACATCCCTGCATTAATTTTTCTCAGAAGATTTATCTAAACTCATTCTTGCTTACATGTTTGTGTATATGTAAACTACTACTTTCACAAATTATAAAATAAACTTCAGGAAGGTAGAAACTACATGCACTGCATTCACTGGGACACATCCATTACCTACACAGGGACTGGTATGAAGAAATATATTGTATAAAAGACTTTCAATGAATTGTGATTAACTTGGTACTAAAATAAAGATGGTTGATAGTTGAGAATTAGTGTGAGCCCAATAAAAGATGAATTAGAGAGAAAGCCAAATATATTTCATAGATTCTTTTAGGCCATAAATAGTTTCATCAATATCCTTTTGCACTTTCTAAAATATTTTTTATACATCCCAATCAATAAAACTTTTTGAGCATACCCTCCCAATGTAAAAATAGTCATGTATTTAAAATTTAATTTTACCTCCACTGCTTTAGCCATAGCTCAAGCCACCATCATGTCTCAGTTAAAGCTCCAGCAATAGTACCCTATTTGGTCTTCCTACTTCTACACTTACACTCTTACATATCTCAACACTGAAGCCAGAATAAGTCAGATCATGTGCCTCCTCTGACCAAGCACTGCCATGGTTCTTTAACTCACTCACCACCTAAAACAGACCCCGCCACCCCACCCAGACACAGACCCAGGAACAAGAAAAATAAATGCTACTGTTACACCAACTTGTTATGCATTATTATTTATTGTTATAGCAACTTTTATACATTATTATTATGGCAATCACTAATGTACCTAGAACATATTTATGAATTTTATTTCCTATCTCTTTCCCTCTACCAGAACACAAATTCCAGGAAAGTAGGAGAGTTGGTTAGTTTTGCACCCCAAATGCCTAAAACAGGTTATGACACATAGTAGGCAGTTACTAAATACTTGTTGAATGACTAATTATATATTATTAGCTAATTGTTATAGTTATAGTGAAATAGCACAGAGACTTGGACCAAGGTTAAGAAGGACACTGGTTAAGAAAAACCAAGAACTGGTGCCAGTCCACTGCCCTCCCCAGGATTCCAAGGATATCAGACAGACAGGAAAAACACCAGATAAACCCACCACAAGAAGGCAACCACCCCTCCACTCCCTATGAAAAATGTCTCTTTTAACTGCTTTTGCTTCTCATACAATTAGAAGGGACAAGGAACATTCCACAGGCATGCTTTTCCCCCACAAAACCTTACTTTTTCACACAAGCCTTCATTGTCTCCAGTTCATATGAACAGGAAAGCAGAGCCAGTCCCCCAGCCAGTTCTGAGGACCTTCCTTTACTCTCTGCTGCTTCTCTTTTGCTTGAGCATAAGCTAAATAAAATATCTAAGAATTTCTCCGGAGTTTCCTCTTAATTTCTATCTTGAAGAACTCGATAATCCCAGTTAGGATGAATCCTCAGTTCATACACATAGTATGCATTTTGTATTTTGAAGAGTAGCTAAAATCCCAACTGGAATTATCATTATTTTAAGATGTCAAAATTAGTCTAAAATGTATTTTGAAGACTAACACATTAGAATAACAAAAAAATCCAGAACCATTGAATAATGGTCCAAGGCACCTATTTTAGTAAATGTTACACCATTTTATAAAGCTACTGTTTTTGAAACATTGGCACATGAATGAGCAAAAATTCCATACAAGAAATAATATAACTAAGAAAAGTGATATCATGGAGATGTTGAAGCTGTTGAAAATTAAACAGGTATCTACAAACAAAAAACATCTCTTGGAGAGCTCAGGAGTCTGACTTTAGCAACACAATAAGATAAGACACCTGAAAATAATGGCATCAGAAGGAAGGAAGAACAATTTCATTTTGTTTGCATTTTTGACAGGGAACTACCAAGATAGAAAGAGGTCTCTTCATAGGAAAGGAAGAGTAGGGCGAGGTATAAGTTTCTCCACATTTTAAGGCACTGAAGAAGAAGCTGCTTCAGTTTTACCTACCCACAGACCAATAAAGCTGAGATGTATCAAGACAGCTTGGGACAAGGAAGAACGGGACTTCGGAGGCTAAGACTATCAGCCACACAGTAAGATAGACCACAATTTCCAGTGAATTTCTCTACGGAGGATCCAGCAGCTTTCTCTAGTAAAGAAACCAAAAGCCAGCAGAGCTGCCATTGAACTCCTGAAGATTTCGCCAGTTTTGACCCAATAGGTATTCATGTTCACAGATGCCACCACCTGAGGCTCTGTCCATACCCTCTTCCCGTTTCCACTACCAAAGCTCAAAATCTTCACTGGCAGCCAGCACAGGCCTCTGTGGCTGAGTGAATGCATGCCAGCCTAGACCCACACAGCTGATAAACAGCACCATGGGTAGATTTTGGGCTAGCTGTTTCAGTTCTGCACTTGGCCTGACTTCTCTCACTGGTCTCCACTAACTGTGGCAAAATCCTACAGCCACAGAAGTCCATGCATATGGCCAAGGCCCTTAAACTGTTTGTAACCTGCATTTACTTACTAGTCTACACCACAGAGCTCACCTGCCGCTAGCCACTTCAGCTGTGTGCCTGCATGAACCTCCATAAAGCTATCAGCAGATTTCTCAGCTGAGTTTTTACAGGCCAGTTTAGTGGAAAGATATAGTCAAACTGCTGAAAGAAACAAAACTGCCAAGATATTTTATCCAGCATAAAATGTCTTCCAACACTGAAAGCAATATAAAGACTTTATTAAAAAGAAAAAAAGAGGGGAAAAAAGCTGAGGTGTCCATCACTACTAGACCTACCATACAAGAAATACTTTAAAAACACTTTAAAGCCAAAATGAAAAAGTTATCAATTAGTAGCATAAAGATGTATAAAAATACACAGCATTAATAAAAGTAAATATATACTCAGATTCAGAATACTCTAATACTAAAAAGTGATGTGTTAACCACTTAATTCTATTATAAAAGTTAAAGAACAAAAGTATTAAAAATAACAATAGCTGTAATAATTTTAATGGAAACACAATATTAAAAGAAAAATTTTGATGTCAAATAAAATGTGGGGGTGGGGGAAGGGGAAGGTTTTTGTATGAAATTAAAGTTATCAGCTTAAAACAGACTGTTATATCTATAAGATGTTTCAGGTAAGCCTCTATATACCAAAAAAAAAAAAAAAAAGCCTACAGTAGATACACACAAGATAAAAAGAAAGAATCAAAGTACAGTTGGCTCAGTCATATCCATGGGTTCTGAATCTATGAATTCAATAAACCACAATAAGTTTTAGAATATTTTAGAAAATATACAAAAAATACTATATTGTTGCTGACATACACTATGAAGTTAGAGCCATGATGGTTGCATCTGTACTGAACATGTATAAAACTCTTTTCTTATTATTCCCTAAACAATATAGTATAATAACTATTTACATAGCTTTTATGTTATATTAGGTATTATAAGTAATCTAGAGATTATTTAAGTATATTGGGATAATATATATAAGTTATATAAGGGACTTGAGTATCCACAGATTTTGATATTTGCAGGGGGTCCTAGAATCAATTCCTAATCAATGCTGAGGGACAACCATTTATCACAAAGGAAAGTCATCAATTCACAATAAAGACAAGAGAAAAAGAAAGGGGCAAAGACACTGCAAATGAGCCAGAAAACAATGGCTTAGTAATTCCTCTCCTAATAATAATTATTTTAAATGTAAATGAATTAAATTCTCCAATCAAAAGGCAGAGTGGTTGAATGAATTATAAAAGCAAGGTTCAATCATATGTTCCCCATAAGATACTCACTTTAGCTTTAAGGACAGACATAAGCTCAAAATATAGAGATGGGAAAAGATATTCCTCCATGCAAACAAAAACAAAAAGAAAGCAGGGGTAGTTATACTTTTATTAACTTAAAATATACTTTTAAGTCAAAAACTGTAATGATAGAAAAAGGTCATTTTATTTTTTTAATTTTTAAAAATGTCTTATTTATTTTTAGAGAGGAGAAGGAAGGGAGAAAGAGAGGGAAAGAAACATCTATGTGAGAAAGATCACAACAATCAGTTGTCTCCCATATGTGCCTCAATCAGGGACTAATCCTTCCACCCCGTTACCTAACCAAAATCTAACCAGTAACCTCTTGCTTTGGGAGATAATGCCCAACTAACTGAGCCATGCTGGTTAAGGCAAGAAGGTCATTTTATAATGATAAAAACTTAATTCATCAAGATGATGTAACTGTAAATATATAACTTGTAAATATATATACACACATAATATTGAATCACCTAAATATATGTAGCAAATACTAACAGATCTAAGGGAGAGATGGATACCAATATATTAACAATAGGGCACTTCAATACCCCACTTTAGATAATAAACAGATCACTCATACAGAAAATTAACAAGGAAACATTGGACTTGAATCATACTTTAGAAATAGACTTACTCATATTTTATATCAAATGGATCTAATAGAGTGATAAAGAATATTTCATCTGACATCAGTAGAATACACATGCTTCTCAAGCGCATGTGAACATTCTCTGGGACAAATCATAAGTTAGGTAGCAAAACAAGTCAGCAAAATTAAGAAAAATGAAATTATACCAAGTATATTTTCTGATCACAATGGTTGAAAATCAGAATTAAATTACAGGAGGGAGCCAGAAATTAACAAACTCCTGAACAACCAATGACTCAAAGAAAGAAATCTAAATGGATATCAAAAATTGAAACAAAACATTCCAACACTTATGGGATGCAGAAATACAGTGCTCAGAGAGAATTTAATAGTGTAAAAGCCTATACTAAAAAAATAAAATTAAAAGTCTCAAATAAGCAATTTAACTTTATACTTCAAGTAACTAGACAAACAAGAACAAATTAAGCCTGAATATCACAGGAGTTAAACATCAGAGCAGAAATAAATAAAATAGAGACTATAAAGACAATAGAAAAGATTAGTAAAACTAAGAGCTGTTTTTTTGACAAGAAAAACAAAATTTACAAAACTTAAATTTTTTTTATCCTTACCTGAGGACATTTTTTTCATTGGTTTTAGAGAGACAGGAAGGGAGGGAGAGATACTTCAATGGGAGAGAGAAGCATTAACTGGTTACTTCCCATATGTGTCTGCACTGGGGATCATATACACCCAGAACGGGAATCAAACCCACAGCCTAGGTTTGTGCCCAGACTGGGAATCAAACCCACAACCTTTCAGCACTCTGACCAACTGGGCCACATCAGGCAGGGCCAAAATTCATTAAACTTTATGTTGACTTATTTAAAAAAAAAGAGTATTCAAATAAATACAAATTTCATTTGTATTAATTACAAATGGAGATATTGCAATTGATACCACAGAAATACAAAGAATCATAAGAGACTATATGAAAAATCATATGCCAAGAGCGGGGACCAACCTAGAAGAAATGGATAAATTCCTAGAAACAGTGACATGCTCTGTGCAGTCACTTCTCTTGAGAGTTCTCTTATTTTATTCTTGTCCTTCATCTTCATGATTACAAGGTGCCTTCACAAAGTATCTCTTTGTTATATGTGTATCTTGCATAAATTATTCACTGTATTGGTTTTCTACTGTTGTCAAAACAAATTGGAACAATAGGAACAGTACGAACTGTAAGAACAGTTCTTGTGGTTAGATTTGCCCCAATTAGATAATGCAGGGCAATTTCCTATCTCAAAATTCATATGCCTATCACATTCCCATGACCATTTGAACCTTCTGCCATGTAAGGTAACAACACTCAGTTTCCAGTGGTTGTGTTCAAACATTTTAGGTATTTATTATTCTGCCTACAACATTTGCTATGAAATGTTCTCTCAAATATGAAAATTTAGTATGTGAGATCTCTAGTAATATAAAATTAGATGCAAAATTCCACACATGCATTACAAAAAAAACCCCTTTAATTATATTGAACTTATATGTCTATTAATAATTTTATAAATTTCTATGTACCAGTATAACAAATTGCCCACTGATAAGTATTCACTCAATATAACTTAATATTTTATTTAAAATAAAGCATTAATATTTTATAAGAAATGTAGAGATTCAACTGGTATTTTACAAATGGAATATTTGGAAACAAATACATCTATATTCTCATTTTATAAATCATTAGAATGAATGAAGATGTAAATTATAATAAAATGATCAAAGGGAAGGTGGGTTGCATCTGACTCTGCTTTGGAAGCTCAGGGATGCCATTCCTTTCATTTTCAGGGATAATCAGTCCCTCAGGGACTATCTTATGCTAACTAAATAGTGGAGAGTGAAGGGAAAAAAAGATTGCAATTTTATTAATTAAAGTGAGAAATAAAGTTGTCACAAGACCTGAAATTCAGAACTTACTTCAAATCAAGCAGCAGATCTTCATAATGTTGTTATACTACCTGGAAGTTATATCACTATCAGTTGTCACTTTATTGTAGCAATTTAAGAAATAATTTTCCTAAAGGCATAAATACACATGGACTATGTAAGTAGCCTTTCTTGGTTTTGTTAAAGATGAACAGCATTAGACGTTAGAAGTTAGACCTCAGTCCTTGAGTTCAGCTAAGAAAGAATTCAGAGTCAAGAACTCTCTAGTGCAAAAAATTTATTTAGAAAGTCATAGAAGTAGAAGTGAACCCTCTGAGCTCCTTGGGCTCAGAAAATAAAATATAGAGGCAACAGAAGGGCCCTTGGAGCTCAGGAGAAAGAAAGCAAAGGTACTCACCTTGTGGAAAGAAAAGGAGAAGGAAAGGTGTGGGTGAGAGGGGGGAGAGGGGAGGAGAGAGGGGGGAGAGAGAGAGTGCTGTACTGGGTCCTTCCTCTTAAAGGTTTTTAAAGGTGGCGATCTTAGGGGAGGTCTCAGGGGAGGGTCTCAATAGAATATTCATCAGCTTTCCAGGTGTGGCTTTTCAGGGTTGTGACCTCTACCCATTGTTAGGTGCTATAGTAGGAGTTAATTCATCATCACTGCCTCTGATGGACCTGATGGCATTGCCTCATCTGGTTTTGCTGCTTTTCTCAGTCTGGAACTGAAACACAACTGACACCTAGATGTTATCTCTAGTTGGACCAAAACTCTCTGCAGTCAATAGACTTTGTTCATAAGATAATTTGATGCTGGCCGGAACCTCATTGCCCTGAGGGATTAATGCTTAAGGGAGTAGACGAGCAAAGGCTTATGTGGGAGTAGCATGAGGCTGTTCTTCCGCCCCCTTGTTCCTCCTCTTAGGGGGTCTACCACATGACTAGTGACAGGCCAGGAAAGAAAAGGTCAGGAGAGGGTTTAAACTGCATGACCAGTGATATGAAAGGTCAGGGGGTATCCAAACCACAGGACCAGAATATGCTAGGGGAGGACAGGTCACCCTGGGGTGCCATCCCACCCTAAAATACTTGTTTTTCCAGTTTTCCTGGTGCTAAATCTCCAGGGCTTTCCATCTTGATAACATTCTGTACCTGGTCTAACAGTCCTACTCTGCTCACATCTGTTTACAATAGGATTCCCACCTATGTGACTGGCATAGCAACAAAGGTGTGCTTCAGATGAGAAGAGACTTAAAAATGATATCTCTAATCCCAAAGTGTCTTAGATCCCTTCAATTCAAATTCTACTTAAAGAGAAATATTCAAATGTTCTCACTTATATGTAGGAAGGTGCAAGAAACTAGCTGTTGGTTGGAGCAGCATGTGAGAGCCAATGTGGACAAAGAGAAACGTGGAAGAAAGATGTACACATTAGTCAGATGACAAGTGCTCTGAAAAACACTCTTACAACATCAAGTCTGTTTCATCATAGGCCTCATTGTCAGTCATACTGAGGAGTTTGGGACCCCTTTGCCACATCATCTCCCATATAAACATATCTAAGGTTTGCAGGGCCACATTTCAACACACAACACTGCACTGGAAAATACAAGGTGCGCTCCCCCAAAACAGAAATTTACTTATGAAAGTTTATGTATTTATTCTTACATGTTTAAACTTCAGTCACACTCAAAGTACTCTCTGTCTGATCAAATACAACTATCAAGGCTTTTTTTCCACTGTTCCGAACAGTGTTTGGACTCATCAATTTTGATGCTTGTTAGTGCTTCTGCCATTTTTTGTTTCACCTCTTTCACCTTAAGAAAACATTTCCCTTTGGGGATTTTTTTCATCTGGAAAAAATCACTTGGTGTGAGATCAAGTCAAGGGGGAAGGCAGGGCACCGGGGTCATGCCATTTTTGGTCCAAAACTACTGAACACTCAGCTTGGTGTGGGCAGGTGTGCTAGCAAATTACCCACCATAAAACGGGCACATGTGTTGAAAAAAGTCTTCAAAAATATTTTACTCGCCCTGGCTTGTATGACTAGTGGAGTGAGTGCCAGCCTGTGAACTGCAAGGCTGCCAATTCAATTCCCAGTCAGGGCACATGCCTGGGTTGCGGGCCAGGATCCTGGTTGGGGCCTTGTGAGAGGCAACTGATATCTCTCACACACTGATGTCTCTCTCACTCTCTTTCTCCCTCCCTTCTCTTTAAAATTAAATAAATAAAATATTTTAAAAATATATTTCACTGAAGCCGAATGCAGCCTCTTACAACAATGGCAGCTTGTACACTGATACAGAACAGTCACCTAGCTGGGAAATTCTGTACTACAAGCCCACCCTCCAGAAGATAATTCTGGGTTTTGTTTTGTTTTTTGGCGGGGGAGCTCCCTCCTTATAAAATAGATGGTTGAGATGTAATTTTAATTTTTTATCTTCTAATTTTTCTTAAAAACAGACTCTCTATCTCTGTCTTTCTCTTTCTCTCTCACACAGATACACGAAGTCCATGAGAAAATGAAAATAACTTAGCCACTCATCAACCTCTGTTATCGAGATTACTGCTTAATTGATCTAATACTTAATTAGTGTACAAAGAAAACCACAGTCCCAAAATGGCATCATTCATGCTATAAGCCCATGATACCAATCCTAGGCATCAAATCTGATCTAACTGTAGTTTCAACTTCTCCCAGAAACTAAATCTTAATCAACCACTCTGAATTTTTTGATCAGGTACCAGTAAAATAATCTGTCACATGGGCCTTTTCGATTCCCCATAGAAAGAAGAGGCAATCTGTATGAAAACCCTTCTCTCTCTCCTCCCCCAAAGAAAAGATGCAGCCCCCAAATAGCCTTTCTTTTCTTTAGCTAATAGCTCCCTTGCCCCACCCTTTTTCCTATAAGAACTTTCCATTTTGTACAACCCCTTGAAGCACACTGTTGGGAACAAGGAAATTAAGAACTAAGTTTAACCTTAATAAACAAGAACCACATTGTAGCTAAAAAGAAATGATAAAAGAGACAAAGTACAGTCAAAACAAACATCCTGTGTCTAGCAGACGCTCTCCCCTGGGTAGGCTAGATAAGCAGTGCTTTGTAGTTTTTAATGAGAAAATAGAAAACTAGCTAGCTAGAACCAGGAGATTACTAGGTTAATGAACAAACAGCCTGCCTTCTCGCCTTATGCAAGAATGCTTGGTTTGAAATTCCCGCGCGCGGTCTTTGTAAGCGAATTACTAACTGCCACGTCTACTTCTGTATAACGCTTGCCTGCCTGCCCATATATAAGAACGTAGTTGTAAGCGTTCGGCGCGTCTCTCGTTTGCAGCTCCTTGCAGGCACTGTGTCGCTGGACACTTTGAGAGTTTGCCCCTGCGCAGGTTAAACTTGGCCAATAAAGTAACATCTTTGATACCCTGAAAGTCTCCAATATTCGTTCTCGAGTTTGCTGGATGCTACACACACCTTCAAGTTGCTTATGGGATGGGACTTGATTCATCAATCACTTAGTAAAACCAATTAGATTACTAAATTTACTTGATTGAATTTTGTTTTTTAACACTAGGAAGAAAACTGAGAAAAATTTTCCATTGTTAAATAGCCACAGATATTAGAATGTTCCTTTAATTGTTAAAACTCTGCTACTATTGGCAGAGTTTTCAATACAGGTCTAAGCAAGTGTCTAATATTTGCAAAGTATTGTGCGTGTGAGATAAAAAAGTCCAGATAGTTTTTAAATAAATGTATTTTCTTAATTAGTTTGTGCACTCTTTTGGAAAAAGATCTGAAAATGTGAAAGGCACCGGGGAAATTTAATGGTCAGACCTAAGAAAAACTAGAATAGTGTAAGACAGAGAAATGTTTTTATAAAATTGTTTTTAGTTTTACTTTGGGGAATATGAGTACATACTTCGGAAGCTCAGTAGAAAAGGGAGCTGTTTCAGATGATGGTGTGCTTTTCTATTTAGCATAGTGGCTTAGGGGAATAAGTTATTTTGAAGTATAAAAAAGCATCATTGTATCTTATCCTGAACAACTTCTAAACATAAATGACCATTATTTGTGGTTCAGATGCTCATCTTGAGCAATAAAATTGGATTTGAAAACTTCTACAGAGTTCAAATAAATAAGCAATTTTTGAGTGTGTGTGTTTTTGTACTTTCTTCATGGCCAAATGTCTTTCTTTTGGAATCTTAGTTGATTCTCATTATCATTGTCAGGAAATAATTTTATCTTGTTTCTAGAGTCTTCAGCTTTCTATACATTCTGCTTCTCCAGCATTTACCTAAGGTCTGTTTTAGAAGTGAATAGAAAGGTGGAAGAAGTATGAGTAAAATAATAAAAGTCATAGCATAAGAGGAAATGAGATGATTTTGTATTTCCTGAAATCTAAAGGCAGTTTATAGCTTTTTCCATTGTAGCAGCCTGAATTTGATCGCTATATTATAATGCAATGTTCTTATAAAAGGTACATTAACCGAAAGAGGAAAACCGGAAGAGTTGAGTAGCGTTTATTGAAAACTTTAGAAGGGTAATTAAAATGAATGACTCACCATAAATCATTCTAACCCTGAAGTTTCTCAGACACTTCTTTTGACATATTAACAGAGTGACGGGAAAAATAGCCTGTTTCCAAAGATATTTTTTCTCTTCCCTTCAGGTTTTCTATTTACATTGCCACATTTAACTTGTCAAATTAAATAGATTGGAATTAAATTGTAAATGAGCCTTTTTTTTATTTGCCTCCTAAAAAAGGATGAGCATGGTTTAAAACATATTTACTTCTATAGCATATTATACAATAAAATTTGTTTAAAACTAAATTAATGTTTATTCTCTTGTGGCAGGAAAAGAAAACTCCAAAAGTTTCTTGTGCTCTGTAACTGTAACACTTGCAAAATTTCACACAGGACTGTAGAAGCTGACAAGTCGTAACCAAAGCAACAGCCAGTTACTCAAGGTCATACACAGACTCCCATGATAAGCTCCTGTGCTCTGTAGCTTCTGCAAATTCCTCCTGAGTTTTCTCTTTGTCTCCCATATAAGGTAGCTGGACCTAACTTCCGCCTTCGGCTTCTGTAACCTTGCTTCGCCACGTAGGTAAGAAGCCCGGGACTATTTAAACCCTGGGAGAGTGAGGATGGGTGCTCAGAGGATTTGGATGTTAACCACCCACTCTGGGCCCCCAGGTAATAAAGTTTGTGCTTCATTATCTCCCCGCGTGTGGGTGGATTTTCCACAACACTCTAAATACTTGTTTTAGATTATAAAAATTGTTCTCCTCTTTCTGTAATAAAATTCTTAATTTTAAAAACATTTCTTCCAATTTATTTCCCTCAATTTATTTTGTACAATAAAGGACGGAGCCCTGGCTGGAGGATCTCAGTGGATTGAGTGTGGGCCTATTAACCAAAGGGTCACTGGTTCTATTCTCAGTCTAGGGCACATGCCTGGGTTGTGGGCCAGGTCCCCAGTAGGGGGCATGCTAGAGGCAACCACACATTGATGTGTCTCTCTCTCTCTCCCACCCTTTCCTGTTCTCTAAAAATAAATAAATAAAATCTTAAAAAAAAAAAAGAATGGAGCTGCAGCCCTGGCCATCAGTTGGTCGAAATATTGTTCCACAGACCCAAAAGTTGTGGGTTCAATTCCCAGTCAAAGCACATACCCAGGTTGCAGATTCAATCCCCAGTCAGGGTGAATACAAGAAGGCAACCAATAAATGTTTCTCACATTGATGTCTCTCTCTCAGCAATGAAAAAAAAGGCCCGCTTGAAAGAAAAAAAAAATGGAGCTGCATATGCTCAGAAAACATAAATGATAATTGATTGATTCCTTTGGGAAAATCATTGGTATATTATCCACCATCTTCACTAACATAACATTTACACTTGGAATTATCATTGACCTTCTTCATAAAAGAAAGTATTGGTATATAATGAACCCAGAAAACTTACACTGATATTCTGTATTACAGTTTATTACAGTTTAACAGTAACATAAATTTTTGAATCAGCAACATAAGTTGTTTGGAAAATAAAATAACTGTTAAATACCTGGAATATTCATGCTTTTTATTTTTAATTTAATAAAATCTTGTCTACACAAAGACTGGCAAATGATAGCAATGACTGTCACTGCACACCTGCTGGGTAAATAGTAAAATCAGGCCTTTTAAACTTAGCACAAGTACACCAACAGAAACTGACCTTTTCATGCTAAATGATGCCTTACTAAAGGGGGGTCTTCATTTTAAAGAGAATAACACAAAGGGCCAGAAATTCAATGATTCTGCCAAAATCATAAAACTTGGTCATATTTTAAATCTCTTACTTCTTATTAAGTACGAAAACTTTTAGCTGCTATGCTTTGATACCCCTCAGGAAACTAAAAATAACATTTGTATTCCTTACACTATGTTTTCCTTAGCCTTCTATAAGTTTGGCAAACTCTACATTGGTAACCAACTATTTCTCACAGATCTTCTAGTTTATAAACAATATTATCGCCTGTGAGGTGATATCAAAGATGTATAACATTACCTCTCTAGCACCTGAGGTATAAAAAAAAAAAAACAACAAAAACTACCGACAATAGAAAGAACAACAACAACAGAGATGTTTGAAAGGCAAAGCTGTTACTTTCAAATTTCTCATGCTTTTTCTTTCTCATTGCAAATAATGCCCTGACCAAGTAAAGGTCCATGTGTATCAGGGTAATATTATTCCATGTAGGAAATACGAAGTACCTGGTAAATACCTGTCTTTTCCCCTCATAAAGTATCTAATAAACTAAAACAGTTTGGTCAAAACCTCAGAGTTTGGGATAAAAGTACCAGATCTCTCTAAGCATACACAAAAAAATTTAGCATGGTATCTATGCATATAATTTAATGCACACTCAGTGCTTACTAAATGGTAGACATTTTTCTAAGAACTTTCCTTGTACCACCTCATTTCATCTTCTTAACAATCTTACAAAGTAGGACCATTATGGCTTCTATTTTATAAATGAGAGAAAACTGAGACACAGGTGAAACTCACATACCCCACTATAGCAACTGTCTTGGACACAACTTAAACTCTGCATATTTGTTGAACAAATGAGTTAATAATATAATCTGATAACAATCACCTCAACTTAGCCACCATTTACAATGTTCAACAATATTAACAAGCACGCTATAAATTCTGATTTATTAGTATGCTTGGGGAATAATAAACATTTTTTTCTTCTTAATGAAATAACGAAAAGAAAAAGAAAGGGAAAGAAGGCTGCATCCAGTGTATCCATCCTAGCTAATTCTATTTAGAACATCTTAACTTTTGAAGAGTACATATAGAAATATAAAGATATCTATGTTTATCTATATAGATAGGCATTTTCATATAGATACATTTGTATGTATAGATATTTTCATATATATAATATAAATATATAGATTGATAGACCCCAAATAATCTCTTTCACTGCCTTAGAAGTTGCAATACTTTCTTTCTTTCTATAGTGAATCTGTATCATTGAATAAGAAATTGATTTCGCTGAATTAGACAAGCCCAAGTGGCTCCCTGCTGCTTATCACGTGCACATATTGCCTAGCACCTGCTGAATATTACTTCCGTCTTTTCTGAAATAGCACTTTGGCCACAAAATTAATAGTATACATATGGATGGACAAACGGAAATCAGGACACGTTATTCCAAATTATTGTGTCTCTCAGATTGATTCGAAGGCACCTAGAATTGATCCATTTGTCTGGTAACACATAGTCAACCAGAGTCATAATTTTCTCTGTAATACCTGGTATAGTTACAGTTTTGTTATAAAATATGCAAGCCTTTGAGTGGAGAGATTTTATTTAGCAAATATCAATGAGTTTTGTGTGGTTTACTCTTTTTAATGATTCTTTTAAAGTGTTCTGTTAACATGGATTCACTAATATGGTATGGGTTGGATCCACAGATATGACACTTGCCTGCACTTTAAAATAAAAAGAAACATATTATGGAAAATGTAATCAGTTTTTAATATATGTTTTTGCATAATTCATGGGAAACCAACAGAAATGTAGGATAAACAATACATTGTGTATAAGGAATTAAAATACATTTGGAAGTGTGACACAAAAAGAAATAAACATACTTAAGATTCAATTTATATAATTTGTTAATTATAAATTATAATAGTATAAATAAAAATTATAAGTTGAAGTATGCAATTTGTAATAAATATAATCTGTTATTAACTTCCTTAAATATTTAATGAATTTCTTTGATAATTATTCTGATTGTAGTGATAGACTAAACATAAAATTTCACTATACTATGTCCTTAAAAAGAACATAGTATAGTGAAAAGTTAGGGGTGTAGAAGCAGATGAAAAAGAAAACATAAACAGATTAAAATCCACTTTACTATCAGCATAATTAAAACTCAGATTGTTCAGCCAATCATAAAGAAGAGTCAGCAAGGAGCTAATGATACTCAGACTAAGCTAACTGCCAATATATGAACTTTTTAATGACATGATTAGAAGATCAGAGTCTTTTAGATTTACTTTGGGCTGCTTCTTGTAAGATAAATGTCTGTATCTTTGTTTCTTATATGTGCTTCTTCTACTCATTTTAAGTGAAATTTTGAAAGAAATAAACACTGTGTTTGTGTGGGTTAATGCTACCTTCATTAATAAATATTTGCATGCTACTTCAGTGTTATCTCATGTTATTTTTCCTAAAGACTGAATATCAAATTATTCAAGTAAGGTAATAACCAATCATCCAGCATGATACTAATTAGTCTGTGAACTTACCTACAGCTGAGATATAACACTTGGGATGGAAGCACCTGCTGAACCCTGTGATGAGGAGGTATCTGTTTTGGCACATCTCCAATGGTTAATTAACCTGTCATCTTTTATTATGCTTCTGCAAGGCATCTAAATCTTCTACAAGTTAAACATGCTAAAAGTATTTCAAAATCAAACCTATGATTAATTTAAAGTTAGTTGAATATGGGCAATGTATAATTTTTGTAATTTATGTCTTTCAGCTTGTGAGGGTGTTTTGTCCTTTTGACAGTTAAAGTTTGGTTGTGTCCAACTCAGAGTAATTTTAAATGAGTTAAGTTAAGCAACACTCAGAGGGATGTGATTTGGCTTCACCTATGCATTACATGTGTAATTATTTTTTTTCAGTTGGGCCCACATTTTTAAAAAAAATATTAAGTACTTTGACCAATGTTATATCTACAAGAGCCTGAACTAAAATGCAAGTGTATTCAGTATAACAGAGCATGCTGTAATAATGTAATTTGTGTTCCTGTAGACAGCTCCATTTCACTAGATTCTTTACCACTATTTTGTACGTGTGTGTGTAATTACCAGTTATAATAAATACTCTATTTCAGCAGTTGTTCATGAGTATAGAACCCTAAGGTAAGCTTGGATTCAGGACTTTCTATTCTAAGTGACATGGTGCTTAACTCAGATATGATACTTTCGACTAACTTTAAATTTACAAAACACATCTATAGGTAATATTTATCAACATCTCTTAATTTTCTTGTTTATGAATATGTTTTCTATGAAGCTTAGTATTTAGAACAAAATAATATATAATATTTTCTTAGCCACCACATATTTTTGGCCAATGGTCTTTTTTATTTATTGAAATTTTTATCAGTTGTTCTATGGTAATACTCCTTTGAAAAGAATTTCAGCTTGCTCTTCCAGACCTGGTGGTGACAAGGAGAGTAAACTAGTTACAGCATTTTCTGGAAGATGAGACAGGTGGTCTCATCATTTCATAGCAGTCTTGTACATAACTCATGAATGTGCAAATTTCTCCACTGCAGACTACGCTTGTGTTAAGCAGAACACTTGTAGATGACATTTGTGGCAGGTGAAAATCTCATAATGTTTCTCCAAAATGTAAGATTTTTTACGTCTAGATTTTTAGATGTATATTGTCCACTTTTCCTTTCTGTAAAACTGGAGTAATAACTGTTATGCAATTAAATGTACACTTAAATATGTAGCTTCACCTATGTTGATATTACATATAAAAGGAAAAAGACAGAAGAGAATGAATAAATCTCTTACTTGTACAAATTGTAAGAGAATATAAAATTTCCTAAGTCCCACAGATGCCAGTACCAACGTACTGTATTTGTGACATGCAAGGATTTTCCTGACTTAGAAGGAGTCTGGCTTTTCCAGTTATGAGACATGACTCTGCAGGACTGCTGGTCTCAGAAGTTACACACTTCAGTATTCAAGCAGTTAATTGTTAGACTTCTATCTAAAATGACTGCAAAATTATGGAAATGTTCCCAGTTAACCTTGTCACTACAATGAACAGTATGCAGCTTCAAAAACTTGAACTTTTGGCAAAATTTAAACTGTAAATGTACTACCACTTGTCTGAAATTATCTGTATTCACAATACCTTTAGTTGTGGGAAGAGCATAAATCAGATGCCACTACAAATTCATACGATGCTTTGCTTATCAGCATCCTCCATGTAGAGTGTTTTCACAAACCAAAATAAATGATACAATAAATGAACAAACAACACAAATTATGTGGCACTAAATGATTCTTATATAAGTTATACATAATTCAATTTAGTAAATTTCTACATTTTCTATATGATAATAAATGACGTATGTGGACCTTCTACAAAATGAATCTATTAGTCTTCAGTTCCCCTGACCTTTCTGAGATGCTTCATTGCTCAGTAGATTTTTAAAGTTTCAATAGCTTGAGGCCAAATGCAATATATATAAAAGGTAAAGAATAAATATTTTATTATTAAATGCAAGAATTAATGATAAATGTACATTTAGGGTTTACACTAACCTCATTAAAACCTGAACCAGGTTTATTTCATTAGCAATGATAGAATATACTTTGTTTATTTTGAGGTAACAACCTTTGTTCTTGGTCTTAGGAATTCAAGAAAAGTAATATGCTATAAATCAAAGTTATGCTAAAATATGTGTAGCCATATCAAATTTTCTCACTTTATAACAATAGATCTTAAAATAGACACAACCGTTTATATATTTTAGCTATCCAGAATGCAATAAAATATTTTTGATGGAAAATTACAATAAAGTTTTAATTCTCATATTGATTTTGTGAAATTCCCAAGAATAAATCCACAGTTTATATATCCTGCTATAATACAGTAGTTTCCCCAATTTTTTGTTCCAGTTAAATATTCTTCAGGTAGAAAATAATGATTTTTATTATTTAAATATAACATTTATAATACTATGAAGATTGAGATATGAATAATATTTTAGATATTTTTATCTTGGATTTTAAATTCCACATACATCATCAGGTTAAAGCAGCATAATAAACTGCATTTTTAAGATACTTAGTTGACCAAATAATAGTTGAGGACAAAATACCTATAATTAAGAAAAAAACATGCCCTGGCTGGTGTGGCTCAGTGGATTGAGTGACAGCCTATGAATCAAGGGGTCACCAGTTTGATTACCAGTCAGGGCACATGCTTGGGTTGTGGGCCAGGCTCCCAGTGAGGGGCATGCAAGAGGCAACCATGCACTGCTGTTTCCCTCCCTCTCTTTCTCCCTCCCTTCCTCTCTCTCTAAAAATAAATAAATAAATAAATAAATAATTTTTTTAAAGGAAAAGAAAAAATCACTTACTTTGCACATGATTGAATCTATTATTATTTGGTTATTGGCTATACCCTAAATTTGGAAATTCCTTTCAAAATGCTGGCATTAAATTCACATCCACATTTGTAGCTATCCTTGTCTGTATATTTCCATACAAATGGCTGAAAATAAATTATTAAACACTTAGAACTATTTTTTTGTCCTAAAAGATTTTAATTGTTAAAAAAATGACACTGCCTTTACACAGAAAGCTAAGTCATGGCTATCAGTTAAATGAAGACCAACAAACTTTTATAACTTAGTTAATAGAATCAGTTGAGTGCTTTGATGTATAACCCATGTACCTGCTTTAGGGACCAATGTACTTATGCCTGCATTGCCAAGAATACTGGTGTCTCAATGTAATCTCTTCCAGGGTAAGGTAAATTTCTTGCCTTGGAAGGTAAAAGGGAGTTGCCTGGCCCAAGGTCATAAGTTTCCCTTGGGATAGCATTTACCCAATGACCAACGTCAGAAGTGAAGGTAAAAAGCTCCAGGCTTGTTTCTCAATTTGAGACATTTCTCATGGGTCATCTCAACCTCAGAGTTCCTTTGGGATATGCTGAGGCAATTATTGGATCTGCGTTACTGTTCACCTCCCTTCCTGCAATCCTGCTTCCTTCTGACTCCTCACAGAGAGTGAGTTATTCCTGAGAGTATCCCCCGTAAACGTTGTGCATACGGATCTCTGCCTCAGAGTCTGTTCCCAGCTAACCCAATCTAAGATGTCATCTGTGTTGGAACAGGAAAATCGGAGAGATGTAGGACAGATATCTGATCCTCAGACACCTTTCCAGGAGAAATGAGTGTGAGGAGAAATGCTCCCATTTTTTTCCTTAGGCAAGGCAGTTAAGTTTCAAGCCACCACGGACAACAGGTAAAATTACTTCACTTTAATCTATAACAGCAAGAATGTAAATCAGCACTTTGGAGGGAAGGAAATGTGTCAAGGGAAGAGGCTGAAGAAGTGTCAAACTAAAAGCTTTGTATTTTTCCATCACTGTAGTATAGTCTGAACAAATGTGTATAGTTCAAAAGTCTTCATGTTCACACGTCTTGAAATTAGGTAGTGACCCTATGTTTCAAGATTGAATTGATTTTTAATTTTAATTTTATTTTATACAGTGTGTGGATAGCTCCCTGTTCTCTGCATTTAGAAATATAAACAACATGAATCTGGTAATTTGGTAATTTTATAATTACGATGTATCTCCATTCTCCCCTTAAAACCTTTCCAATCAACCCTTTACTTACAACAAAAACAACACACCTTAGTGCAGAAAGTCTGTGCTCATGTGGTTGAGCATCAAAAAGGCAAATTGCTCTTTTCTGAACAGCAGAAAACGTTGCTATCTTAGATTTCATCATTCAAACCAGAAATCATTTTTACCAGCAGAAAGTGCCTATATTGCAATAAGGGCAAACAGAAGTCACACTTGGTTTAACAAAATGCTCTATGGTTCTGAACCTGCTTTTGGTTTTTCTACTTGTGTTTGTTACTCTACTATTTATTACATAGTTGCAAGTTCTCAGGGCAAATTATATTTTATGTTATTGACTTCTCAATGAATTTATAAAAAGTCTCTGTGTAAATTTAATAGAACACATATGAAATAGAAGCACAGTGTGACAGCCTCTAGATTAGAGTACACAAACTTTCAAATGAGAAAAAGCAACGAAAAGAGTAAAATACTTTCGATGTATGGTTTATAAATTATGAGGTAGGAGCCTTTAGTTTCATATATTCTATCCCAGTTATTGACAGGGTAGATGACATCTATATAGACATACATGCTAACACATTCAGATTTCTCAATTGATTGTATTTAACTATGATGACTAATTTTTTCAGACATCTGAATTTATGTATATTGGTGCAGTTCAGTTGTACAATCTTTTTTAAGTACATTTTCTTGATTATGCTATTACAGTTGTCCCTTTTTTTCCTCCTCTTTATTCCCCTCTGCCCTAAATCCCCCTCTCTCTGGCCTTAAACTAAACCAACCTTAATTTATATCCATAGGTCATACATATAAGTTCTATGGCTTCTACATTTCCTATAATATTCCTAACCTCCCCTTGTCTGTTTTGTGTCTACCAATTAAGCTTATTCTCTGTACCTTCCCCCCATTCTCCTGGCCTGCCTGTCCCCGCTGATAACCCTCCATGTGATCTTCATTTCTGTGCTTCTGTTCCTGTTCTAGTTGTTTGATTAGCTTGTTTTTGTTTCTTTTTTCCTTTCCTTGTTTGTTTTTCAGTTCAGTTGTTGATAGTTACGAGTTTGTAGTCATTTTATTGTTCATAGTTTGATCTTCATTTTCTCAGATAAGTCCCTTTAACATTTCATATGATAAGGGCTTGGTGATGATGAACTCTTTTAACTTGACTTTATCTAGGAAGCACTTTATCTGCCCTCCCATCCTAAATGATAGCTTTGCTGGATAGAGTAATCTTGGATGTAGGTCCTGGCTTTCCATGACTTTGAATACTTCTTTCCAGCCCTTTCTTTCCTGTAAGATTTCTTTTGAAAAATCAGCTGATAATCTTATGGGAACTCTTTTGTAGGTAACTATTTCCTTTTCTCTTGCTGCTTTTAAGATTCTCTCTTTATCTTTAATCTTGGGTAATTTAATTATGATGTATGTTGGTGTGTTCTTCCTTGGATCTAACTTCTTTGGGACTCTGAGCTTCCTGGACTTGCATGCCTAGTTCCCTCACCAGACTGAGGAAGTTTTCCTTCACTATTTGTTCAAATAAACTTTCAATATCTTGCTCTTCCTCTTCTCTTTCTGGCACCCCTATGATTTGGATATTGGGAGTGTTTGAAGTTCTCCCAGAGGTTCCTAAAACTCTCCTCATTTTTTAAAAAAAAAAATTGTGTCCTCATTCTGTTCCAGTTGAATGTTTATTTTTTCCTTCTTTTTCAAATTGTTGATTTGAGTCCTGGTTTCCTTCCCTTCACTGCTGGTTCCCTGTATGTTTTTCTTTATTTCACTTTGTATAGCCATTACTTCTTCCTTTATTTTGCATCCATATTCAATCATTTCTGTGAGCACCCAAGTTACCAGTGTTTTGATCCCTGCATCTAATAGATTGGCTATCTCTTCATCATTTTGTTCTTTTTCTGGAATTTTGATCTGTTCTTTCATTTGGGCCATATTTCTTTGTCTCAGCATATCTGTTGTGTTTTAAGGAGTGGAGCGTTAGGTGTTTATCAGGGTAGGGCAACCCACATTGCTGCATAGTGGAACTGTATGTGAGGGAGCAGTCAGAGAGGAAACAATGCCATTTGTTCAGTTCTCACCCCACTTTCAGTCACTTCTCCCACTACCCACAAGTAAATTGCACCCATCTGGTGCTGATTCCCAGGAAAGTGGGTTTGTGTACATTCTAGGATCTTGTGGGCCCCTCCAACAGACTTTTCTATGAGACCAGGAGTTTCCCCTGCTGTTGCAACCCCCACAGGTTTTCACAGCCAAAGGTTTTGAGGCTATATTTCCCCAGTCTGGAACCCTGGGTTGCATGGTCTGTCTCACCCCCAGTTGTTCCTCCTGGTTTATCTGCATGTGAATGTGGGACTGCCCACTTTGCCAGCTGCCTCCTTGCCTGGTCTTCCAGCTGCTACCTTGCCATGCATCCTCTCCATCCTGACTGCCCATCTCTGCCCCTTCTACCTGTCTGAATGAATGTTTCTTCATCACCTCCTCAGATGTCAGACTTCCATACAGTTCAATTTTCTAGGAGTTCTGGGTTTTTTGTTTTTGTTTTTGTTTTTAAGTTGGTTGTTATCCTTCTTTTGGTTGTGTGAAGAAGCAAAATTGTATCTACCAATGTCTCCATCTTGGCCAGACTCTCAATTGTACAATCTTTATAAATAATATTTAAAAGGGCTATTTGCTAAATAATTATTCATAGCAAGAAATGTCCTCATGGCCCTGGCTGGTATAGCTCAAAAGATTGAGTGCCAGTCTGCAAACCAAAGGGTCAGTGGTTTGATTCTCAGTCAGGGCACATGCCTGGGTTGCGCCAGGTCCCCAGTAGGGGGCATACAAGTGGCAACAATACATTGATGTTTCTCCTGTTTCTCTCTCTAAAAATAAATAAATATTTTAAAAATGAAATATCTTCATGGAAAATGCTGATGAGAAACCAAACAAAAAAGAAAATTAATACAGATAAATGATCAAATTGTCATCATATTTGGCAAAAAGCTCTAAAAACATGCATTTTAGAGTATGACATGATCATTGTTATCAAATGCATGTTTTATCTTTCATCATTTTTTGAGGACTTAAATATACTTAGGATAAGGGTGATACTCCTTTGTATTCTGTATACATGTCAGGTGAACACATGGGCAATTGAACTTACAGTATCCATGGTGGTGGCAGGACCCTGTGGTAGGTTTAATCAATCATCTTTAAAAAATGTTCTCAGTATGTAATGCTGTCAATCCTTAAATACTTCTTGTAAAGTACTATAAAGACTTTGAAAATAGTTATGTTGACTGGGCCTCTTCTAATGAATTACTTTTGTTGTTGAAATCATCTATATACTATTTCATGGCTGTGTTATTTTAATAGATACTTTCCAGTAAGAATGTAATAGTATTTGTTACTATTTTGTTTTATCTAAGTCTATTTTACTTAGAGGGTTTTTTTGTATCTGTTTTTGACTCTTTTTAAAACTTTGAATGAGAGGAAAGATAATAACTAGACCATAAAAGCAACAACATTAGAATTAATCACAGAAATAGTTTGCAAATTTGACCCAAATGATCTATTAATTACAACATGGCCTTGTATCAGTATAAGTTTTATAGTACAAGCATTTCTTCAAAAGGAAAACTTTTCATTGTTCTCTTAAATAAAGCAAATAAAAATATTCATGAATATTTTTATTGTACAATAATGAAGAATTTAAGTGGAGAAAATTTGCATATGGGTCACAAACTACTAAAAAATAACATCTAAATGCAACATTTTTAGAGATATTCAGTTTATCCTGCACAGTGAAGACTTATAATTTAGAAGAAAGCCATGAATATTACATATTAGAGCAAAATACTACATATCAGAGCAGAAAATGTTTTTTTATAACCACACACTAAACACTCAAGTACCTCAATTTACTATTGGGCTCCTATCCAAATTCCATCTATACTCATTTTAAAATATATGATGACCATTTACTTGAAAAAGAAATTCTACATCACCAAAATAACACAGAGAATGGTGTTTTTAGGCCTCATTTTATGATGTATCAACATGTTCTACAGACAGATTCACACACTGAAAAAAGAAATTCCTTTTAAAACTCCCTTAGGAAGAACTGAAGTTCATATTTTCTATTAAATTATATCATAATTGTGTAAGCCCATCATACATTAGGGAATTAGGAGGAACCTGGATTTCCTGAGTAAGTTAGGATTATTTTATGAAAGTCCAGTAGAAATATGTCTCAAATTGAGGATCAGGACATGCAGGAGACAATGTTGAGGGGCATATGTAGGGTAAATTGGGGACACAAAAAGTAACTAATTGTGGAGAGAATCGCAGGTCCTATGAAGGGGAAGAAGATCCTTTCCCTCCCATCTGAAGTAGTTCTCTTCCTGAAAAAAATACATTGAAAATTTAACAGGGATTGACATAATGTTGAAAGATTACATAAAGCATTATTCTTTGGCAGTTACTTAAAAAATTATATACAATTAATATGACACAGCTATTTTGTTTTATGCTAATTAAGTGCCTAGACATTTGTTCGCGCATAGATTTGACTATCAGTATTACTTCTACTCAGTTCTAGAAGACTGCAATATGGTGTTTATTACTTATGTAAATTTGGTTAATTACATAGCGACTCAGTTATCTTATTTATTGCATTTCAATTAGCATCCTGTTAATAGTCACTAACTCTTTAATTAACTCACATGAATAAGAGGTGTCTTGTTAAATGCAAATTAAATAGATTTAAGTAGACAATAGATTGCAAATGGTAGATTTACTGATAATGGTATAGAAAACTGTTGCTGGAAGAACTAAATGTACTTGATACCATCTGCCTGCATATCTAAGCAAGAAGAAAATTTTATTTTCCTTGAAATTATTTTTAGCACAAAGGTAAGAGAAGGGAAAACAAAGGTGTGGCAGGCTTTTGTTCTGTGTTTGCAAGCGTGCGTTAAATGTAATTTAGAGTTCTGTTTTATTGTCAATGAAAAATTCTAACAATATAGAGAAATATAAAGTAAAATCGTTCTTGAGTGTGGAATTGCTGCTGAAATGAATTTGTAAAAGGTTTAAAAGTAATGCATAATCACTGATGTATCTGTTCAGGGTAGAAGGGAGCAAACTATCACAGCTCTTTCCTAAATGTTGCCCTGTGACCTGACCAGGAAATTAGTTAACAGGGCACCACCGTGTAACAACAAGCATGACTACAGGGGAAGCCGAATACTAGAGTGCTGATATCGTAACCCAGTTTTATAGGATAAATGTTTCTGCTTTAGCCACTTTATTTCTCGGAGGTCAAATAAATGCTTAGCTAATATGTAGAGGGTATCTACTTTGGTGCAATAGTAAGTATTCCTTGTAAAGGGAATGAAGAGCATTTCTGGGTTCTGTTAATTTTGGGGGGACTGGCAGAGTCTGTCTCTGAAAATGCTGAAAATAGATGAAACAGAGGTTTGTACATAGTACATGTAGTCTCTGCTGTAGTCTCCACGCTTTGGCTTTGTAAGGGTCTCACATAGAAGAAAATGGGTTTTAAAATATTTTCTGCCAAAGTCTGGGGTACTTAGTGTAAGAGATTAACACAGTATACTGCTACATTGGTATAAAACCCTGAAATTTTAAAACCAAGTTTTTGGCTTTTTCTTTCAAGATTATAGTAGTCCCCTCGTATCTGTGGATGTCGCATTCCAAGATTTTTGGTGTAGCCTGAAACTGCAGGTAGTACCAAACCCTATATGTGTTTGAAAAAAAAAACTTTTTTTTTCTATACATACATATCTATGATAAAGTCTAACTTATCAATTAGGCACAGTAAGGGATGAACAACAATAAATAATGCTGTAAAATAATGATCACAATGCACTATACTGAAAGTTATGTAAATGTGCTCTGTGTGTGTGATAACTGAGTCGGCTACTCAGCAACTAAGGGCAGGGAGCACACACAGCGTGGACGTGCTGGAGAAGGGGATAAATCACCTCTCGGGTGGGATGCGGCAGGAAATCAAGAGATTTCATCATTGTTTATATCTGATATTTCCCCACTTAGTCTGTTCAGAGCATGACTCTCCACAGGTAACTGAAAGCGCAGAAAGTGAAACTGCATAAAATGAGACTACTGTATATTGTTTCAGAATTAATGATAAAAAATTAAACTTTTAAAGCAATAAAAATGTCATCAAAATGTAAAATAGAAAAAAAGATTATTAGAACACATTTTTACACATTCAGCAGCCCAGAAATTATATTTATTTAACTTGTTACTCTCAATATGGTAGCCTCAGATTTTTTTCCCTTTCTTTTTGAACTTCAGCAGTAAGTGAGCTGAAATGATATCTGTGGTAAAATAAATCTGACTGCAAGCAATGTTTTCAGGTGAATATCCTATGAGACTACTTAATGCATTATACCTTTTTCTTTTTATTACAATTATTAAATTTTATCATTTCAATATTTCCAGCATAAAATCCCATGTCGTGCTTTCATTTAAAGCTCTTCTTTAAAAAAAAAATTGTTCTCCATTCAAATTCCTTTGAAGAGCTCAGAGTATCTGTAGAAAAATCTCTGAACATTTTCTAAAGTAATTAACCTTGGCAATACTGAAAAGAATATGAATATTGCTTTATCCTGAAACTCAGTTTCTAGAAAATCTTCTTGTGTGGGTCTCTTCTTAGCAGAAAACTGTTCTAACCTGCAGAGAAAATGGTTCGGAGCTGACCTTCTGAAATGATGGGCCCGAGCTGGGGTCTTGGCTCTAACATTCAACAGCTATATTACCTGGGGGAATTTCTTAATCTCTCGAAACTCCAATTCTTTGTTTTCTCAATGGGGATTATAATTTGAACATATAAGGCTTTATGTGAGGTTTGATTGGTGTTTTATGTGTTATGTGTAACATGTTTAATAGAGCATCTGATACTTAGTGACCACTAACTAAGTGGTAGTTGTACCTACTAAAACATTAAAAGGTTATGTTTGCTTCAGGGATGGAAACATGTTGCTAGATGCAAATGATAAAATATGTGTCATTATTTTTTATAAATTAAGAAACAGGTCCAGGTTGAAACTAAAATTATTTGAATGTTGGTTTTTTTTAGATTATGTATCAACAAAAATCATAAGTACTTATGTTATAGAAACTCTACTACAAATTTTTCTTTCAAAGATATTTTAAAAATTGTATTTATTTATTTTTACAGTTGTTCCTGCTCATTCCCCCCTCCCCCAAACCCCACCCCCAACACTCTTCCCTCCTTAGGCCAGTCCCCATATTGTTGTTGATGTCCATGGGTTGTGCATAAATGTTCTTTATTGAATCCCCTCGCCATCCTTCATCCTGTCTCTGCCCCCTTTCTGGCAGCTGTTAGTCTGTTTCATGAATGAAGCTTCTGTTACCATTTTGTTCATTAGTTTATTGTGTTCATTAGATTCTACATATAAATAAGATTATGTGGTATTTGTTTTTCACTGACTGGCTTAATTCACTTAACATAATATTCTCCAGGTCCAGCTATACTATTGCAAAACTTAAGAATTTTTTTCTTTCTTACTGCTGCATAGTATTCTATTGTGTAAATGTACCACATCATTTTTATCCACTTATCTACTGATGGGTACTTTGGTTGTTTACAAATCCTGGCTATTGTAAATAATGCTACAATGGACATCAAGGTGTTTATATTCTCTTGAATTAGTGTTTTGTGTTTCTTCAGATAAATTCCCAGAAGTGGAAATATAAGTCATAAAACCATAAAAATCCTAGAAGACAGCATAGGTAGTAAAATCTCAGATATCCCACATAGCAACATTTTTGCTGATACAAAGGAAAAAATTAACAAATGGGACTACATCAAATTAAACAGTGTCTGAACAGCTGAAGAAACCATGAATAAGACAAATGTGGAACCCATTGTATGAAAGAACATTTTCACCAATAATATATCTGTTAAGGGTTTAACCTCCAAATTACACAAAAATCTAATATAACTCAACACCAGGAAAACAAACAACCCAATTAACAAATAGGTAAAAGAGCTGCATAGACACTTTTCCAAAGAGGACATAGAGAGGGCCCATAGACATATGAAAAAATGCTCACAATAACTAATCACCAGAGAAATGCAAATTAAAACCACAATGAGATATCACCTTACACCTGTCAGAATGGCTATCATCCATAAATCAACAAACAACGAGTGCTGGTGAGGATGTGGAGAAAAGGGAACCCTTTTGCCCTGTTGGAGGGAATGCAGATTGGTGGAAAGCAGTATGGTGTTTCCTCAAATAATTAAAACTGGAACAGCCTTATGATCCAGCAATTCCACTTCTGGGAATTTATTCAAAGAAACCTGAAACACTAATTCAAAGATCTTTATAAACTATTCTTATTATTAACATAGGCAACTTCAACAACTCCTTCAGGCAGTTTAACTTCACTACTTAAAAATTATTTTACTTCCTGATAATACTATTTATATATATTCTTTTTTAGCTAACCACACCACAGAAGGGCCCTAGACCCCATCCCCTAGAATGGCTCTGCCTCTGGAATCCTAAAGTCCATTCCTCGGAGGACATATTCTAGACCAGCATTGTTCTTCCTTAAAGCACCCAACAAGCACCTGTCCCTGATCGCTGGCTCATATAATTCATGGAATTGCACATATAAGTCATGGGATCTCTAACTGCCCACTCCCACAACTTAGGATGTTTCTGTATCTCCTTTCATCCTCACTTGCTTTATTTATTTTTTACTAATTTTGCAACTCTAGTGTAAGTCTAAATTTGTTAATTTTTTTGTCAACACTATTACAGATGTCCCCCATGTTCCCCCTTTACCCCCTCTCTCCAGCCCCCCTTCCCCCACCTTCACCAGATTGTTGTCTGTGTCCATGAGCTATGCATACATACTTTTTTTCTTTTATTTCAAAGGCTGAGATAGTCTGTTCATGTATCATCCTACCACTTGATCTCTGATTCCATTTCCTCCTATCCCTTTTGGGACTTACTCCATTTCTTATACCCAAACAAACAAACAAACAAACCCATTATCTGTGTAGGTCCAGAGTCCCCCATCCAGCTTGTATATATCACTTTCTTTCCTTTCAGTTAAGGTTATGAATGAAACCCCCACCAAGGGTAACATCCACTTTGTATGTCCCTTGTTCAAAATATGTAATCTTGAACTCACCACTTCCCAGAATCCTCTGGGAGGGTCCACCAGTATCATCACTGTTACTTAATCAATGACCAATGCCTTAGGAACCCGGCATCTCCACTGCAGCAGACACTGCGACAGTTTCTCTTTCTTGGAAACATCCCCTTTTCACCTCCCATGACAGTATTTCTCTCTGGATCTTATCCGAATCCTCTTTTTATTCCTACTAAAGAGCAGTTGCTAGCTCCACTAGCAAATATTTTAGACAAGCCTTAAATTAGAATGTTTCCAAGGATGCAGTTCTTTGGTTACTTTCCATCTGACTTTCCATGTCCCTATCTTCTCATCCATTCTCTTAATTCGGCTAATACCCACACTAAATGTTATCAAAGGTGTGTCTCCCCAGTTTTCCTGAAGTCACTATCACTACATATTGTCACACAAACTGTACCTTAAATGTCCAATGGCAGGTTTGACTCAAATGACAAAATTAAAACTCCCATTTTCTCTAAAACTCTCTACCAGTGAACAAGAGTCCTAAAAGCACAAAAATCAATGAATCACATATACATTATTTAAAATATGTCCTCAGAAATACAAAATACATTTTACCAGCAATTTTAAAACTATGTTCAAGGTGATTTTTATTTTGTGACAAATATTAATTCAAATATCTCAAGCAAAATATTGAAGTGGAAGTTTTACTCCTTTAGTTTAGCTTTTACTCCTTACAGGACCTTCTACTGTAACCTCCAAACACTCAAAGGACTTCAGTACAGAATCATTGAGAAGAGGGTTCAAATGAAAATATTTTATCGTTAATAACTTCTATACTAAAATGCAATTTATTTTATTTTATTTTAATTTAATTCCTACCTGTGGATATTTTTTCATTGCTTTTAGAGAGATGGAGTGGAGAAAGAGAGAAACATGGATCAGTTGCCTCCCATACGTGTTTGGACCAGGGATCAAACTTGCAACCTAGGTATGTGCCCTCATAGGGAATTGAACCTGCAACACTTCAGTTATGGGACAACGCTCCAATCAACTGAGCCACACTGGCCAGGGCTAAAAATGCATTTTAAAATGTTTTAATGTATTAATAATTAAATTGATGTTAGCTTGTCAAATTACTTAACAATTTTTTTAATCCCAAGTTAATTTTTACCAAGTCAGAATGAATAACTTATTTTAAAGAGGATTCTCTAATAAGAGGGTGATTCATGACTAAAGACAAAATTTACCCAATAATTTATTTTTTTAATTTTTAACTTGCAATTTTTGAGAACACAATTACAATAAGTGTATTTGAAAGTCTTACTTATTTATATCATGCCACCCTAAAAATACTTTTTTTGAAGAAAAACTTTATGAAGGGTTACTTTCCTAACATTTATTGAGCTGAATTTATTCTCTAAAATGTCAATCCCATGACTGCCAGTGTAAAGGAATAATGACTTCTGTACCTTATGCATCCACAAGTCCTGCTAGAAAAGGATAAAGTGTTACTGCCTTGCTCAGCCCAGTGCAGGATGAAGAATAGGGCTGGATAATCAAGAAAATTAGAGTCCATATTTGATACTTCTTTACATAACCCTTTTAAGAAAAGAGGGAACAAATTTATTCTCTTTTAAGTAATTATATGGCTATTAGTCATGCTATCTTTACAGGGTCTGAAAAAACTAAGTAGCACAGAAAGTTACAAAACTGCAGACATCTCTAAAGTTGACTCATATGCATAAATGCTTGCTTCAGCTAAACCACCTCAATTTGCAAAATGACAAACCCTTTAAACACTTGCTCAATATGTTTTCCCCTTTTGAAGTTTAATGGATAGAATGAAATAGTGGATTTAATAACAAATTTAATAAGCCACCTTTCCTTTCTATTCACTCTACCTGAATCTCAGGGTTATTTTTTTTTTAAATGTAATCTTGACAATAGAAATGTTAGGAAAATTTGCCCAAATACCTGGTCATCTTATTGACTGCCAGTCATTGATTCACCTACTTTGGTGAATAGGTACACTTTCTTTTTCCAAATGCACCCTTCCAAAGCTGTGGGCTCCACGTGTTGAAGTGGATAAACTTTTGAGATGGTAGGAAAAGAAGATGCTGACAATCACACATATGTGATGAAGATGATTAAGGTGTACAGAATACACTTCATGGATAATAATTTTGCTAAAATGTATTTTACAAATATAATTATCACTAGTAGTCAGGGTAGTACAATCCACTGGACAGATCACTACAGTACATTTAAAATATCTACTTTTTTCTTAGTTTCTCATTTAACTCTGCACACATCAAGAGGATCTTATATGGTCCTCAATTTTCTGAACTATGAAGTAGATAATTATCAATCAAAGATTTAGAGGTAAAGGTTAGAAATTACACACACACACACACACACACACACACACACACACACACAATTTTCTTTCCATACTATTTATCATCATTTATTTAGCTAGTACACTTGATTCTTTTTTTTTTCTGTTAGTCTCCATGGAGACAACAAGAGACAAAGGCCATGGCTTCACAAAGCATTTCCTCAGGTAATTGCTCAATTTTCATAGCTCTCTAGCTGTTGCTAGTGAATAGTTAGGTTATGTCCCTTTAGGCTAGCTATCATAGATGTTTACTAACTTATCCATTTCAAAATGACCTTCTTGGCTTTAGAAATTGGAAGCTATTGAAACACCCTTCATTTCACTGGTTCATATATGAGCAAAATAGAACAAGGAAATTTCTTTAGCATATTGTTCATTATGAAAATAAAAATAATAGTCATAATGATAAGACCCATTTACTATTTATTTCAGCAAATAGTTCTAACTGTAGAAACAAATGGTGTTATACCAACTCAATGTAGCCTATTTACACATAGATTTCTTTTTGTGGAGATGCATCCTAAATTTAGCTTTGGCAAAGAAAGTATGATAAAGAGATTCCTCAACATTATTCTCTTACCACTACAAGTTATTATTGCTACAGTCACATAGTTTCCTTCATTTTTCTATATTAAGGTATAGGTCATAATTTCTAATTCACCTTCAGGAATGTAAAACATTCTATACTTTAATGGAATATTTGATTATGAAGAATACACATCTTTCTGTTCAAACTAGTGTAATGGTAGTATTACCATACACCCATGTGGGGTTCTGCTGTCTGCTGCCAATAAACTCTGGAGGCAAAGGCTTGTTGAAAAAGGAAAGAGGTTGTTTATTTAAAAGCTAAAAATACTGGAAGAATAATGGGCTCCTGCCTCAAAGTTTATTTCCTTAAAACACCCAAAGGCAAATAACCCCTCTACCCTTTGCCATCTCAGTTCAAGGATGTGCCTGGAATCCCTTCTCCCATCTAAAAAATATATCTTCCTTTGTGAAATACAGATGGATTAGCTTGTTACTGGTCACAGTTCAGTTCCAGGTATAATTTGGAGTCTGTGCATGCTGGCGTCCTTCTTGCCAAGTGCTGCCCTTTCCTCCAGCCACTGCCCACCTCTTCTCATGATTGCAGAGGGGTGCTGGGCTTGCCTGACCATGAAGTCTCTAGGGCATGCTGGCCCATGAACACTCTGGCTCCCAACCCCTGACGGGACGCACAAGAGGGAAGGAAAGAACAGGAGCATCCACGTGCATTTCATTTTAAGTATTTCACCCCAAAATCCTATGCACAGGCACTCCAACATATTAGCCAATTCAGGCTGACATCCACTACAAACATCAGCTTGCACCATGCCCCTGTCCCTCCTCATGCTGCCATGATCTGGAAGCAGGTAGGAGGGTTTTCTAGCCATGCAGTGGTGCTGCATCTCTGCCCTAGGAGAGATGTCACCTTCTTAAATGTGTGTTGTGACCTTTTCAGCCCTAGCAGACACTGTGTGAGGTGCCTCCAGCTGTGTCATACCGTACTGCTCGGTTGCCAGGTAAATGTAGAGGGGCACCATATTAGCTTGCCTGAGGGTGTGGAAAGGCTATCATGTGGTTTTGGTTGCAATTTCAATCCATACGTCCTGAGGCCACCCAGGGTTCCCTCCAGGGAGTGTAGGCTCTTGCAGCAGCTCAGGGTTTCTCTCCACTCCCCATCAGTCCCGCCAGACTCCTCTGTTACAATAAAACCAGCTCAAATTACTCCTATACTATTTCCAACAAGATGCTGAGTTGCTTTTCAAGTTAAAAGACCAAAACTTCAAAAAATACAGCTGAAGCATGTGCAAAGGAGAGAATTTTGACCTCCAGTTGCACCTAGAACCAAAGTGTCACCTAACCCATTTCCCCCAGGGAATCAAGAACTGGGACATGACCAGAATTTAAACACCTGAACCCATTTAGAAGCAAAGGGTCCATTGTCCAGGAAGATCTGGAACTGAAGTCCCTTACCATGTCTTACCACATATGGTCAAATTTCCAAAACCCTCAAATTGAAGCCTGCCCTACCAAGGCTCATATCTGTCATCTTGAGCTAAGATTTTGGGGTGAGTTTTAGGAGGTTAGGGGGCACGAGCTACATAGAAGTGCTCATTAACAAGGTCAATGAAAATTAATATATAAACCAATCTCATTTGTTTTAAAAATAAGTTTGTATTTGAAAAGACAAATTATGTGATGAAGGCATTAGAACATTTCCTTCCCACTATGAAAATCACTTCAAAATAGCCTCTAGCTAAGATTTCCTGTGGCATTGTTTACATTTAAAATTACCTAAAGTAAGGAAACAATTATTTTTAACTGAGAAAGCTAAAACCATACCCTTTAACATCACAAATTTAATCTTTAATACCTGACAAATCAAACTTCTTTGACAATTCCCTATCCAACTAATAGTAACATAAAATGTACTATCAACATATGAACAAATATATTTTTAACATATGATGAAATGCTTTTTACTATTAAATTTTGATATACTTTGATATAATTAGTGTGGCTAATCAATTGGACCAATAAATCAGAAATTGTTATAGAGCTAGTAATTCATTTATACTTTATCCTTGAAGTAATTATTTAATTAGAAGTTTATCTTTATGATGTGTGGTACTTTTCTTTGAATTTAGCAATGCAAAGCATTTATCTTTAAATGAACTTTGTGACTAAAATAAAGCTGTAAAAATATTTTAAAGTGAAGATCAGAATTGCATTTGTTTCATAAAAAACTTATTGTATTTATACTTTTTGTTCATAAATTTTCAATTAAAAGTTTCAGGATGCATGAACAGTTCCAGTGCATTCCTTTGGTTTTTGTCAATTTAAAAATTCCATTCCAATTTTATTCTAAATTCTCTCTCTCAAATTTAAAGTAAAAAAAAAATAGAGGTTTTGTCTTCTCAGTTAATTAGATAGAAATTATATTGCTGAATCAGCTTTCCACAAAAATCTACCATTAGCATTTTTTTTTGCCCCCCTGCAATAAAGGAGTCTCTTAGGGGACTATTCACCTTCAATGTCCATAACCCGGCAAGAGAAAATCACCTACTTTCAAATTACACTTAGCCTTTTGGAGTATTAATTATTTACACAACAATTTCCTTCTGAGTGTTCAAGTACAGAATTACTCATATGCTTTGACTTTCATGACAATGAATAATTGCAAAATGAGGGCTGAAAGAATTGAATCCTCTTGTTGGAACTGGTTTTAGGGAGCTTCTATTTTAGTTCTTTTACCTACATGACACTAAAAAAAAGTCATGTGTTCAGCACTAGAAATTTCTAATCAAATGAGTTTTTGCATGAAAATTATAACGACAATGTAAAATGACAATGATTCCTGAAATGTTAATCTTTATTTAATACTCTTTTCTTACATGCAGGGTAATAAAATTAAACTTAATACATGTAAAGTTCAAATGTGAAAAAAGCATAATAGCTTTTATGAAGTATACTATTACTGTCATTTGTTTAGAATCCTCATAGTTAGTTCCATTTACTGAAGCTAATTGGATTATTGTCCCAGAGTGGAACAGCTCAGTGAGAAAAGTAGAGACATGGTAAATTTGCTGTCTAAATTACAAAATCCTGATCTCAACTAATCTTTATTCTGGGGCCTTATTAACAAAAATTCTGAGTAGATTAGTTAGCGGGGGAATCAGGCATTGGTGCACCATCAAGCTCCCAGGTGATTCTAAGGTGCAATCAGTGCATGAAGTTCTTATCCTTGTTGCACTTTGGAAAGATCTGGGAAACTTTAAAAAATATGGATGTCAGGGTTGTACATCCAGATATTCTAATTTAATTATAATGAGCTTTGGCCTGAGCATCATGGTTTTGAAATGCCTAGATGATTCCCTGGGCTGAAATAGCTGTCTGCATCTGTCCCCAGCAAATTCTAGCACAGCCTTCATGCTTGTGGTCCAGATACAAGCCAGTTGTTCCAATCTGCTATTGCTATTGCAGCTGAATGTTGCTGCTCAATCTCTCTTTGGTATCATCTCCATCCTCTGCCTTATCTTCACATTTTCATTTTGGCACCTCTCAAGGTTGCCTTGTGTTCTCCCCTTGAAATCTTGGGAAACATCTTGTCCTTTTAACTGAGTCTGGGGCTCTCTTGTATGTGACTCTTGCCTCCCACATGGCTGAACAGCAAGTCCAGGCACACCTCAGAAATATTGCAGGTTTGGTTCCAGACCACCTCCATAAAGTGAGCATCACAATAAAGTGAACATCGTAGTAAAGGGAGTAGTAATTATTTTAATGGTGGAGGGTTTTGCCTTTAATTTGTTTAAAAAAAAATAACACAACATCTGTGAAGCTCACTAAAGTGAATTGCTATAAAATGAGGTCTGCCTGTACTCAGGCTCTGCAGGTTCCCACCCAGCATGAACAGGACAAAATACAGGCTGGTCCTGAATCATGAAAACTCAGTGTCAAGTTTGAGGCAAGGCTGGGGAACCCCCGTGTCAACTCAGCTCCCATGAATAATACCTGAACCAAAGTACGGGAGATAACTTAATTAATTTAATTAGATTAATTAATTCCATTAATTCCTCAGCAAAACTTGACAAATGCATCAACACATCCCTATAGAAAATCCTTCATTTCCTAGTTTTATTGCCTCCACTGACCTGTAGAAAAAAATTACTTAATTTGGTAAGCTTCTCTTGAAACGCCCAGTGTCTCCAGCTGTTTCCTCCTGCTCTTTACTGATGTTCTCTGTCAATCCCAACACCCATAACTGTTCCTTTCAGCCACGGATATAAATTTCACCAACTAGTCAGAACAGACTGTTTCAGTTTTAATTTCAAATCACTCAAAAAATACATTACTATGTTGCCTTTATTTTTTGTTGTTTTCAACTTTTTCTTTTGTTACATTCTGTAGCAATAGTTAAAAATACTGAAATTTACCCTCATTAAAGCATCAAAACCTAATTTGTGAAATACACTGCAGCATAGTATACTCACCAATGAACTGTAAGGGAGTTATTCAACAACTGAAATATTCATCATGTAAGCCCTGTAAATTCACACTGAATATAAAACTCTCTGAAATGCTGAATTATACAGCTGTAGATTATAGTTTATTTCCTTCAATTTCTTTCAATGAATGTGAAATTATTGACTCCACCTGGAGTCCTAACAAGTTAAAAAAAGTAATTCAGTCTTTATAACGAAAAGCTATTAATGAGGTGATTTTTTTGTGAAAAATGAAAAGAATAAACCCTTGCAACTTGATTACAGAGAAAGATTTCTTTTTTGTTCTTTGTTTCTTACATAAGACCATATACTAAACAATGACTTCAGGCTACTTATATTTTTCATGTTACCCATTAAAGATTAAATAAAAAAGTAAATGGGGTACGTGATAATTCTTAGGGAAAATGGTTTAAAATGGCTGCTTTTCCATAAACAAGTGATCCAAATATTGAAAGTGTAGCAAAATCAGTAATACAATCTTTCAGTACAATTGCAATGGGTGGAATGTATTCTTTCTGTGTATGAATTTTGCCAATATTTTAATTCCAAATTCTTTGATTCTTCAAATAGCTTCAATTTGAAAGAGATTAAACTCAGTTAAGGCCCATTTTGAAAATTATTTGGTGATTAACACCAAATAATTAATAAATAATAAAACTACTAAACATTATATTAGGTATTTGTACAGTGCTTATCATTGTATAATCATATAATAATTAATATAATAATACACTTCTAAAGTAGTTTTAAAGCAGACAAAGGCACATAGCCTTAGGTAGTAGTGTGATGGGAAATGGCTAACACTGGCTCTTCAGAAAGACATATATACACATGGCCATGTGCTTATTATAAATTTTACAGATAAAAAAGTTTGCAGTACATGATATACAAATAATAAAATATACAGTGCACTTTATTCCAAATTCCATATAGCCAATTGATTCCCCCAATATGCTTTTGATTTTTGCTGAACTCTTGTATCCATAGCCACTGTTTGCAAGTGATTAATGAATAAAATTCTGACAAATGTTGATGGGTATATTTATTTACTTCAATGGTCAAGATGAAAGTCACTCTTGTATCAATGATGTCGGGGACATTTTTGCTGACTTGGTAACATGTTGTGACAAATGGAAGAAGTTTCTCATTCTTAGGGGCTAATCACAATGTATGGCCACAATCACAACACAAACACATTCCAACTGCATTATTGACATTTTTTCCATTGACTCCCGAAGTCCAGACCAAAGTTTTGCAAACTTCTTAAAGAACTAGGTAGCACAAAATCCGGGCCTGCAGGCCACATGGTGTCTGATGTAGCTACTCAACTCAGTCATCAGAGTGCACGAACTCAGCGCACCCTGGCTTGTTCCTGTGACACTCTACCTATCAAAACAGTAAGCTAACCCACAGGTGACAGTTTTCTAACCCCTGGTTTACACAGTGAATAAAACAATAAATCAAGCTAAATTTATGCTTCCACCATGGCTGATTTCACGCTACCAAAATAACTTCACTGAGAGAGGAATTTGGGAAATATGCTTGGTAGCAGATGTCATATACTGTTGGTCCATGGCATTGTAGCTGAAACAAGAAATTCACACAGACTACCAAATCCTGTGGAAGAAAAGGGCAAACGGCTTCTCTCTCAAGGGGAGCAAAAGCCTCATCCCTTCCTCCAATGAGCTTTTATTGTCTTACTGGGCACATTACAAGAAGGGCCTCATTAACTATGTACCCCTCACTTGAGGTGGTTACCTTATACAGAAAACAAAGGAGAGGATGCCAGTAATCACAGCACGGAAGAGGGATATTTGCAAATGAAAAGACAAAAGTGGCTAAACAGGTTACACTGGCCCTTGGAAGGTTTAGCATGGTTTTTAGGTTATTTTGCAGCAAATGTTTGCCCCTGGGGGCTGGGCCCATGCCATGCAGGATCGTCTACTACAATATACTATTTTAAGCATAGAGCTATAAAAGATGCAGTAGTAAAATAAGTTTATTACAAAATTTGTTCAAAGGTATAATATATACTTACATATTCTGTACTAACAACCAGCTTGTAAGTTTTTTTTAAGATTTTATTTATTTATTTTTAGAGAGGGAAGGGAGGGAGCAACAGAGAGAGAGAGAAACATCAATGTGCGGTTGCTGGGGGCCCTGGCCTGCAACCCAGGCATGTGCCCTGACTGGGAATGGAACCTGCGATGCTTTGGTTCGCAGCCCCCGCTCAATCTACTGAGCTACACCAGCCAGCGCAAATTTTTAATAATATTCTCTGTGAGCCAGTATAGTCTACTCCAAAATGCACTGATTTAGACTTTATAATGTATAGCTTACAAAGCAAGGGCTTAGTCCAATCTCCATAAAATATTATGAACATTACTTAAAGATTGTCCTTAAAACTTTTGACAAGGCATCTATTCATTAGTTTACCTTTGACAGCTTTTATGTAAAAAATAATAAAAAATATTATTAGTGCTATTTTGCACTAATAGCATCAGTAGTAGAGATTATGGTGAACACAAATGAAAAATGGATATATATGTATATGGAGTCAAACATTAAACATCATGTATGGATTCTGATCTTTATCCCTCCAAATTGAAACACAAATGTAGGGAAAAAGCATTGATCATAAATGAATATTCTCATGAATAATATTTTCATTTTTTCATTGATAAAATATGAGTCCTTTCATCTTTTGATAACTCCTCTGTTCACAAAGTAAGGATTATGAGCTTTGACATTTGTCTTCCTCACAAGAATATCCTAAGTGACATAATATCCAAAGAACATGCTTAGCTAGTTAGTGGAAAGTTGTGTTGTTTTTTACTAAGTAAAACAACATATGAGAGAGAGAGAAGCTTCATGCACGACGTGCCCCATTGTTACAGTTAAATTGTGGCACTGAGGAGGCCAGTTGGTTCATTGTGAATACACAGCAGGTGTGTTAGGTCCCGACCTGCACTGCAATTGCATGGCCTCTACGCCAGTCTCTTAAAGCACCACTTCGAGTTCAGCCTTGCGATGACAGTAAGCACGGTGTGACTGAGGGTCTGGCAGGAAAGTTGCATGACCTTTGGCTCCTCTATGCTAAGCTTTCCTTTAGATAATCCTTCACGGACTGACCTTTGAGATTAACTGTTGTAACTTTGACTCTACAGTGCAAACATAAATGTGCCAACAGTAGTCTGAGGGAGGCTAATATTCAGATTACTTGAGTAGGGGAAATGAGAAGGTAAAAAAGCCTTATGTTTGTGAACTGAAGAAACAAAAACTGTCTGTGAAATGATTTCCAGCTTATTTGAAAATATGTTTCATGTAAGAAATACAATACAGGACATGCAGTTTTCAGAAGTGAAGTGCTTGGTACAGAAGACTTTACTAAGAAAAAAGGCTGAAACATCTTAGTTTCTAAACAATTTTGAATTAGCTTTTATGTTTAGTGATTTATGGAACAATTCCCTCAATTCCAAATTCTAGTAGCTTTCCAAGGAGAGAGTGAAAACAGCAAAGCAGAGAGCCTGGAAGGAATTAGGAGAACTGCAAGAAGAAACTGGCATGGAAACATCTCTTTTTAACATTCTGTTTCTTGTTTTAGTCTTTAGGCCCCTGCTAGAAAGCCTAACCCATATCCTGTTTCACAATGAACTTCTTACACCAGCATTGTCAACCCAAGAAGCAAAGTATCATTTGAGGGAGAGTCAATATATTAGTAGAAGCATTAAGCAGTCCCATTTATTAAAAAAATAAAAAAGTTTATAATATACTGGTGCAATGGGGATGCTTTCAAGAAGATCTCTTTTTAATAAAGGCCTAGAATAATCTGTCTAGAGTTGTCTATCTCTCTGTCTCCTGGGAAAAGAGGTTCTGGTAGAAATGAACAAGTGTCATGGAGCATTGGATTAATAACATTTAACCATTTGGGTTAAGGTACATGTATGTTACCTTTTTATCAGTGATGACAAAATAACACTGCTTAATCATGCCATTAGTGTTTGAGATCAAGTTTTGATCTTTTGTAGAACTTCCACAAGATTTAAATCTAAAAGTTGTTTTTTCTTTTTTTAATTTGTATTTGTCTTATTCTGTTTGGGCTTCCATAACAAAATACCACAGACTGGGTGACTTATAAAAAACAAAATTTCTCACATTTCTAAAGGCTGGGAAGCCTAGGATCAGAGCACTAGCACAGCCACATTTTGATGAGAGACCTCATCTGGTTCATAGTGAAAGCTTTTTTGCTGTGTCTTAAGATGATGGAAAAGACTAGGGATTTTTCTGGAGCATCTTTACACCAATAGGATCAGGGGTGGGGAGTGGGGATGGCTGGCGTAGAGGGGAATGGTTGGGGGTAAAATGAAGACAACTGTACTTGAAGAACAATTAAATAAATAAAAAGCACTAATTAGATTAATAAAGGTTTCACCCTTATAAATCAAGTACATTCCAAAAGCCTCTTCTACTAAAGCCATCTTGGGTGTTAAAATTTCAACATATGAAATTTGGTGGGGAGGAGGGTGCAGGCTAAGACACAACCATTCAGACAACAGCATGTTCTATAAAATACAAGAGTATAGCACCTAATTCTTGATTCTTCAAATTAAAAATGTATTTACCCCTAGATGAATATGTTTCCTATGTTTTCATGATGGTTTCTTGCAGTGTAGGTGAATGGATACTGCACAGAGCAACTGGATTACATGCCTTCCCTTACACTGTATGTCTTCTCAGGTGGATGTCTTGGATAAAATAATGTTAGAGCAGCTGTACATGTGCAAAGATGTTCGCAAAATCATTCTTTGTTGGTAGAATAAAAATGTGGGAAAACTAGGATACTATACACTTAGATGAGACTATATCTTCTTCATTTGAGCTGGAAAATCCCAATTAATTTAGAAAATTGAAAGTCTAGGATAGTTTTATAATACATCTTGTTTTGTGCCTCCATGAGAGATTTTGTGTATGTATCTCTAAAACAGGTCATTGGTTTATGCAATATTATTTCACCAAAAGAGGCAAAATAATTTATTTGTACTGTGATTCTGAATATCTCATATTATGTTCTTCTCACATTACTGCCTTAAATTATAAATTATTATAGCTTACTATCTGTTGGCAATTATTTTATGTCTCTCAATATAGGTGAAGAAAATCATATTGATTAATGAGGCCTAATTAGGTCAAAGAATATCTGAGACAAGTATTATTCTTCTCCACATGTGTCTATATATTTTAATCATGCTCTTAAGTCTACATGGTAAGAGTAATGATGAATACCACAAATTTTAACTACATACTCAACATTTGTATTTAATTGTTCTTTATCCTACCATACATTAGTATTTTCTTTGGGTACCAATGTCAAAACTGTACCCCACTAAACTAAAGCAAAATCTCTACTGGAAGGGCTCAGACATCTGCCTTTTCTAAAATCCTGCACAGAAAAAAATATATGAAGAACACATAAAGTAATTAATAAAATATCCAGATATACATACTTATTAATAATCATTTTAAATATAAAGGGACTAAATTCTCTAATCAAAATGTATAAAGTGACTGAATGGATACAAAACAAGAATGAATTATATGCTGCATAATGGATATTTTCTTTAGCTAAGGACACAGACTGAAAGGGAAAAAATAGAAAAATATTCCATGTAAATGAAAACAAAACAAAACAAAAAAATCTGGGATAGCAATACTTATATCAAACAAAATGGACTTTAAGACAAAAGCTAATACAAGGCAAAAAAGGGTCACTATAAATAATAAACCAATCAAGAGAATATAGCATTGTAAATATGCATACACCCAACAAAGGAGCACTTCAATATACAAAACAAGTATTAGCAGGCATACAATGGGAAATGACAATACAATAATAGTAGGCAACTTCATAATGCAACATCATCAATGAACAGGACATCCATGCAGAAAATCAATAAGTAAACATTGGAATTCAAGTACATATTTAGCAAATAGACTTAAGAGAACTTTATAGAACTTTCCATTCAAAAGCAGAATAATCCACTTTTCCCCTCAAGTTCACATAGAATACTTTCCAGAATAGATCATATGTGAGGCCACAAAACAGGTCTTAATAAATTTCAGAATATTTGAAATTATGTCAAGTATTATTTTCAACCATAATGATATGAAACTAGAAATTAAAGAAGGAAAACAAAAACATAAAAATATGTGGAGATCAAACAACATGTTACTAAATAATCTATGGGGCAAAGAGTAAATAAAAAAAGAAATTAAAAAAAAGAAAAATATGTTCAAACCATTGAAATTGAAAATAATGTACCAAAACTTATAGGGTGCACCAAAAGCAGTTCTAAGAGGGAAAATAGCAATAAATGCCTACCTCAAGAAATAATAAAAGATAAATAACCTAGTGTTACACTTGAAAGAACTAAAGAAACAAAGCCTAAAGTTTGTAGGAGGGAAAATAATAAAAAGTAGAACATAAATAAAAGTAATAGAGAGTGAGGACACACTAGAAAAGCTTAATGAAACTAAGAGCTTGTTCTTTCAAAAGACAAAATTGATAAGCCTTTAGCTAGACTTATGAAACAGAGAGAGAGAAAGAGAAGGCTCAAATAAATAATATCATAAATGAAAGAGAAGATATTACAACTGACATGAGACTACTATAAACAATACATTCCAACACAGTCTAGAAGAAATGAAAAAATGTTCAGAAACATATAACCTACCAACACTGAATTATGATGAAATAGAAAGTCTAAACATACTAATTTCTAGTAGAGATTGAATCAGTAATCAAAACTTCCCCCCAAAATTTAAATCCAAGACCAAATAACTTCAGTCATAAATTCTACCAAACATTCATAGAAGAATTAATACCAATACTCAAACTCTTTCAAAAAATTAAAGAGCAGGGAACTCCTTCAAACTCATTTATGAGGACAGCATTACTCTGATACCCAAACCAGATACACACACACTCACAGAACAAGAGAGACAGAAAGAGAGAAAAAGAATTACTGGCCAATAACCCTGCTGAGTAAAAACGCAAAAATCTTCAAGAAAATATCAACTAAACAAACTAAACAATGCATTAAAAGAATCACTCACCATGATCTTTGGGATGTATTCCAAAGAATACAAAAGGAGTTTAATATCCCTCATGACACCATCAAAAAACTGTTAGGACTTATAAACAAATTCAGTAAAGTTTCAAGTTACAAAGTCAATATACAACAAAATCTGTTGCATTTCTATACACTAATAATGAACTATCAGAAAGATAAATTAAGAAAATAATCCCAGCCCTGACTGGTATGGCTCAGTCAGTTGGGCATTGTCCTGCAAACCAAAAGGCCATGGGTTCAATTCCTGATCAGTGCATATGCCTAGGTTGCAGGTCAGGTCCCTATTTGGGGGACTGCAAGAAGCAACTGATCAATGTTTCTCTAGCACATCAATGTTTCTCTCCCATTCTTTCTCTCTTCATCTCCCTCTCTCTAAAAACAAATAGATACAGTCTTTTTTAAAAGAAATAAGAAAATAATTCAATTTATAATAACATCAAAAATAATAAAACACTTAGGAATACATTTAAGCAAGTAGGCGAAACAATAAGCCATTAAGGAAATTGAAGAAGACACAAATAAATAGGAAGATATTCTCTACTCATGGATTGGTAGACTTAATGTCATTAAATTGTCCATACTACCTAAAGCAATGTAGTGGAATTTGTAAAGCAGTTGCACAGATTCAGTGCAATCCCTATACAAATTCCAATCACACTCTTTACAGAAATAAGAGAAATAATCCTAAAATTTGTAGAGAACTACAGAAAATGCCAAGAGGTCAAAACAATCTTGGCAAAAAAGAACAAATAAAGGCATCACACTCCTTGATTTCAAGCTATATTGCAAAGCTATATAATATGAAAACAGTATGGTATTGGCATAAAAACAAACACATAAATTAATAACAAATAGAGAACCCATAAATAAACCCACTCATATATGGTCAGTTGATTTATGACAAAAAATGCAAATATATACCATGGGGAAAGGATAGTCTCTTTGATAAGTGGTTTTGGGAAAACTCAACAATCACATGCAAAACAGTGAAAAAGTACCACGGTCTTTCTTACACCATGCACAAAATTTACTTAAATTGATGGAAGGCTTGAATGTAATACCTGAATCCATAAAGCTCCTAGAAGCAAACCAAGGAGGTAAACTTCTTGACATCAGTCTTGGCAATGACTTTTGGATTTGACAATAAGGGCGGATGAAACAAAAGTAAAAATAATCAGTTAAGACTACCTCAAACTAAGAAGCCTTTGTAAGCAAAGAAAACCATAAATAAAATGAAAAGGAAACCTATAGAACAGTAGAAAATATTTGCAAATCATATATCTGATAAAGAGTTAATATCTAAAATGTATAAGAAACTCATATAAGTTATTACTAAAAAAATATCTGATTAAAAATGGGTAGATAATCTCATTTTTTATCAACATTTTTTTCAAAGGACACATACAAATGGCAAACAGCAATTGAGCTCAACATCATCAATATTGGGGAAATGCAAATCAAAACCACAATAAGATACTACCTCACATCCGTTAGAAAGGCTATTATCAAAAAGATAAAAAATAACAAGTCGGCTAGGATATGAAGAAAATTAAACCCTTGTGCACTTTTGGTGGGGAATGTAACTTGGTACAGCCACTATGAAAAACAGTATGGAGTTGCCTCAAAAAATTCAAAATATAACTGCCATTTGATTTACCAATACCACTTCTGGATACTTATAAAAAAAATTTAAAAATAATTTGAAAAATCATTTGCATCCCCATATTCAATGCCGCATTATTCCTAATAGGCAAAATATGGATCACCCTAAGTGTCCAATGACAGATGTATGGATAAAAAAATGTGGTGCATATATATAATGGGATATTATTCAGCCATAAGAGAGTGAAATTCTGCCATTTACAACAACATGGATGGATCTTAAGGATATTGTTGGGAACCACCCTGACTGGTATCAGAGGCTGAAACCCCCGCCTAGGCTAAAGCTAAGGGAACGCCCTTGGAACTGTAAGCCGGCAAGGAGATAAAAGCTTATCTTCCTGGCAGGAATGCTGCTTCTGCTGCTTTATTCATAACTGAACCCCAAAAAGCTTGGTCGGTTAGCCAAAGACGGGTAAGATTCCCCACGGGGGGAACGACCTAAGCCAGGCACGATCACTTTGGGAGGACCCCCAAAAGAAGGACTTGGGGGGCTGCAGCAAAAGTGGGTGATGGACCCTCGCTCCTTGGCTTTGACAAAGTCTGAGTTCTCATTGTCCGGGAGAAAATCTCCTTATCTCTTGGTTGCCTTAGTTCCCTTGCTCCACCTAAGCCTGAAACAATGACAGGGTAGTACAGCTCTGTGCTGAGAAGTGCGGATTCCCCAGGGTGATCAGGCCTAAGAAAGAATATGTAAATTACTGTGAAACCTCCTTTGTTTAGAATGCTCTCAGTTGAATGAGAAGGGTCTTTGGAGGAAGTTAGTTTGTTCCTCAGTCTTACAGCTCTTTGACCCCCAACTCAATAGACCGGCAGAGTTCTTTGTTTTCTATGGTTCCTTACTTCCCCCTAATGAGTACTGTACTTTACCTGAATTATTATGCAAAATGAGCCCAATAAAAGCAGGTATGGACTGTAAATCGGCGCGCTCCCCACTAGGGGGGGTGGCCATTCTGTCCCTACTTCCCCACAGAAACTAGTTTGTCTCTGTGTATGTTTTTTCTCGCGTGTTTATCGTCGAGCCATCCACAGCGTTCCGTGGTCACTGCTGGCCGGTGACCCACGCGCAACAGGATATCATGCTATGTGAAATAAGTCAGCAAGACAAATGCTGTTTGTTTTCTCATTGTTATTCAAGTACAGTTGTCTCCATTTCCCCCACCCCAGCCATCACCACCTCCCACCCTCTATCCTACCCCCCTTTAGTTTTGTCCATGTGTCCTTTATAGATGTTCCTCAAAACCCTTTCCCCTTCCCCCCCATTACCCCCTTCCACCTCCCTTCTGGTTACTGTCAGTTTGTTCTTAATTTCCATGTTTCTGGTTCTATTTTGCTTGCTTGTTTGTTTTGCTGATTAGGTTCCACTTATAGGTGAGATCATATGGTATTTGTCTTTCACTGCCCGGCTTATTTCACTTATATATAGAAACTTAAAAAAATTAAAACAAATAGATACAGAGAACAGATTGGTGGTTGTCAGAGGCAGGGAGTGGGAAGTTGGTGAAATAATTAAATGTGGTAAAAAATAAAGCCCTATCACCCTCAAAAAGGAAAGCCAATGTTATTTACATATGTAAATACAGAAAAATAGCGAAAATATATGTAAGTTCTAAATTAGGAGAAGCTAAACATATAGAATGAGGAAAATCATTGAATTAATATAAAAGAAGTTGGAATGGTAACAAAAAGAAAAATATAAAATATGGGACAAAATATTTTATTTGTACTTATATAATGCTTATTCAGACCAGGAACTTATGCAGAAACTACAAGTACAAAAATAGAAAATAAGGTAGCTGATATAGATCCAAATATACCAATAATTTCAGTAAGTAGTCATGAACTAAATCCTTCTTTAAAGAGATCATCTATGTCCAGAAATTAAAAATCACTTCCAAATAATACATGGGTCAAGAAAAAATAGAAAATATTTATAAATGTTGCCAATGATACCTTGGACAAGGGTTTAATCTCCAAAATATATAAAGAACTCATATGACTCCACATGAGAAAATAAACAATCCAGTTAAAAATAGACAAAACCCAGAGGGCCCTGGGCTTCCCACCTCAAGGGACAACCGAGGCAGGGGCAGGCGATTAGCACTTGATGGCCCATTATACAGGGACTGTGTCACCCCTCAGGGCCCCAGGGCCCCAATGCCAGAGCACACTCAGAGCCCATGCAGAAGCCCCCATTCTCCCCTCAGGGTAGCTGGAGCCTGCGGGGACCTCCTGGCACCAGGGGCGCCTTCTCTGTGGCCACCAGTGACACCAGGCTAGTGCGAAGGGGCCAGAGGAGTGGACATGGCGACCAACCATGGCTTGGTGTTGTGCCCTCTGACTTCACTTCAGAGCCACAAAGGAGTTCCAGCCAAGATGGAAGTGTATGTAGAAAACCTTCACTTCCTCACACAACCAAAAGGAGGATAACAACCAATCTAAAATCAATAAACACCCAAAAGGGCCATAAAATTCAACTGTGTGGAACTCTGACAACCAAGAAATTCAAGAAAAAAAATCAACCAGAAAAACCAGACCATTGCATCAGGACAAAGAAATATGGCCCAAATGAAAGAACAAAGCATAACCTCAGAACTAAGCAAGGAAGAGATTGCCAACCTATCTGATGGAGAATTCAAAGCCCTGGTAATCAAAATGCTCACAAATCTGACTGAGCTGGATCGAAAAATGAAAAAACAAATGAAGGATACCCAAAGTGAAATAAAGCAAAATATTCAGGGACCAACAGGGAAACTAGGACTCAAAGAAATGATTTGGAACAAAAGAAAAAATAAACATCCATCCAGAAGAAAAGGAAGAAACAAGAATCCAAAAAAATGAAGAGAGACTTAGAAACCTCTGGGACAACTTGAAACGCTCCAACATCTGAATTATAGGGGTGCCAGAAGGAGAAGAACAATAGCAAGAAATTGAAAACTTATCTGAACAAGTAATGAAGGAAAACTTCCCCAATCTGACAAAGGAAATAGACTTCCAGGAAGAACAGAAAGCCCAGAGAGTCCCAAAGAAATTGGAACCAAAGAGGAACACAACAAGTCACATCATCATTAAGTTACCCAAGATCAAAGACAAAGAGAGAATCCTAAAAGAAGCAAGAGGAAAGGAAACAGTTACCTACAAAGGGGTGCCCATTAGACTACCAACTGATTTCTTAAAAGAGACCTTGCAGGCAAGAAGGGGCTGGAAAGAGGTAGTTGAAGTCATGAAAGGCAAAGGACCTACATCCAAGATTGCTCTACCCAGCAAAACTATCATTTAGAATGGAAGGGCAGATAAACTGTTTCTCAGATAAGGTCAAGTTAAAGGAGTTCATCATCACCAAGCCATTATTATATGATATATTAAAGGGACTTATCTAAGAAAAAGAAGATGATCAAAAATATGAACAGTAAAATGACAACAAACACAATTATCAACAAATGAACCTAAAAGAAAAAGAAAAACAATGAAAACAAAAACTGAGCAAACAACCAGAGCAGGAACAGAACCAGAGAAATGGACATCACACAGAGGGAGTTCGGTGGGGAGGGGGGAGGAAGGAATAGGAGGGAAAAGGTACAGGGAAGAAGAAACATAATAAGTAGGAATAAAATAGATGGGATGAGATAAAGAATGGTATAGGAAACAGATGACTCAAATAACTTCTATGTACAACCCATGGACATGAACAAAGGTGGGGGGGATGTTGGAGGGTTGGGGGCACAGGTGGAGGGGGAATAAAGAGGGAAAAATGGAAAGACTGTAATAGCATAACCAATAAAAAATACTTAAAAAATAAAAAAATAGATAAAACCTAAACAGACACTGATCCAAGGAGGTCATACAGAGGGCCCAGAGACATATGAAAGGATGCTCAGCAGCACTAGCCATCAGAGAGATGCAAATTAAAATAACAATGAGGTGCCACTCCATACCAATCAAAATGGCCATCATAAACAAATCAACAAACAACAAGTGCTGGTGAGGTGGAGAAAAGGGAACCCTAGTACACTGTTGGTAGGAATGCAGACTGGTGTAAACACTGTGGAAAACAGTATGGAATTTCCTCAAAACACTAAAAATGGAACTGCCTATTGACCCAACAATTCCACTGCTAGGATTACACCCTAATAATTCTGAAACACCAATTCAAAAGAATCTATGCACCCTAATGTCCATAGCAGTGCAATTTACAATGGCCAAGTGCTGGAAACAGCTTAAGTGTCCATCAGTAAATGAGTGGATCAGAAAACTGTGGTCCATTTACATGACGGAATACTACTCAGCAAAAAGAAAAAAGGAGCTCCTACCTTTCATGACAACATGGATGGATCTGGAGAGCATTATGCTAAGTGAAATAAGCCAGACAATGAAAGACAAATACCATATGATCTCACCTATAAGTGTTACCTAATCAACAAAACCAACAAGTGAGGAAAATAGAACCAGACACATGGAAATAACAAACTGACAGTGACCAGAGGAGAGGGGGAAGGAGGTGATGAGGGAAAGAAGGGGAAAGGTCTTCAAGGAAAATGTATAAAGGACCCATGGATAAAGCCAAAGGAGGGGGGTGTATTGGATGTGAGAGGTGGGTGTAGGTAGTGGGGGAGAGTAAGCAGGGAAATGGGGACAACTGTAACTGCACAACAATAAAAAAAAATAAAGGAAAACTTCTACAAAAAACAAGGATTAAAGCAGATCACAAACTCAAAAATATAAAAAAATATAATATGCCACCATGTGTAGACAGTGACTAAAATACTGCCTTCAGGAAAATTTATAGCCTCAAATAATTTTTTCTAGAAAAGAACAGAGAGCAAACAATGAAAAACAATACCTCACGACAAATTAGAAGAAGTAGAGCAAAACAAGCTCAAAGAATGTAAGATGCAAGAAATAATGAGGATAGGAGCAGAAATTTGTGATTTTGTTTTTTTAATTAAATTTACACTTGAGAGGATCAACAAAGCCAAACTTTGTTTCTTTGAAAAGATGAATAAATGACAAATTGCAGTGAAATCTGATAACACAGAAGAGAGAGGAAGCATAATCCCAGCATGAAAAAGGGGATAGCATTGCAGGTGCAACCAAAGTTAGAAAAAATAAAAAAAAATACTATTTATAGTTTCATGACCAAAATTTGATGACTTCAATGAAATGTAGGGGGGAAATAATGATATTTACTCACAAAGAAGTAGGCCAACTGAGTATTTGCAATCATTATACATTCTGACTCAGTAGTCAAACATCTTCCCTAAAAGCAAGCAATAGACCTGCCTCTGCCTTTCCTTCCCTTGCAGTGAACCCTCGGTGGTCCTGCATGCACATGGTGTTCTAAAAGACAGAAGGCAACTGTAAAGTAGCATTGGGATTTATGGGAGAATTCCATTTTTATTTCATTAAGTCACTAAGATTTGGGGCTTCATTTATTAGAAAAATAAACCCAAATCTTGCTTAAGCTACTGATATTTCAGTTTCTGTTTCATGTAGCAATTCAACCTCTTTATGAAATGGCGGTAGTATATAGGTGACCACATGGTGACACAGAAGCTCAACATTATTTTCAGGGACCCACATTCCTTGTTAGATTTCTGCTTTTAAGTGGTTTTTGTTCTTACATTTGCAAGATGGCAGCCAGTGTTCTAGCCATCATATCTTTATCTCAGACATAGAGAAAAGGAAACACACAGGAGAAAAGGACAATAGACACAAGCCAAAGAGCTGATTCTCCTTTAAAGAGACTTTGAGGAAATTCCATACAAAAGTTGACTTCCATTTAAAATGCAATGGTCTGAGTTCTGTCATGTATCTGCTTGGGAGACACAGACCTGCTCTGTTTAAGTTGGGCATATTTTACATGCAAGGAAAGTTGTGGTTATTAGTATAAAGAAAGGGAGGATGAATTCTAGACAGGCCAATTAACAGTCTATGCCAACTGATACTTTGTAACACATTTCAAAATGTGTGAAAAAAGTCCTTTAAAAAGAACTATGGTGTTAATCATCTTTGCATCATCAGTAATTGGCACACACTGAAAACAAAATATGTGATGATTTTATCTATTGTATTAAGTTAACAGCAACAGAAGCACTACACTGAAGACACTATATTCAACTCCTGACATTTATTTTCTAATACTATTTTTCTCTCAGAGAGAATCAAAGACGGTATCAGAAAGATCTACGTACATTCAATTCTGGACTTTAATACATTTCCTATTTAATCTTAGCTGAGCAACATAAGCCAAACTACAGAACCTGTCTGAGTTTTGCTTTTCTCACATACAAAAACCAGTGTGATGAGACCTAACTAAAAGGGCTGTTGAAGTGATTAAATATGTCAATATGTATAACGTGCTTAAAAATGCCTGAGACGTGGTCATGCTAAGTAATAGATGTAATTTATTTTAAGCATTATTCCCATATCAGAAAGCAGAAGACATTTAGCTTTCTCTACTCATTTTTGATTCATTTGGACTAAAAACACAACATTTAGCTATTATTATTACAAACATTATATAGATGAGTGATATATCCATTTTTCATTTTTCATAAAGATTTTTATATGAAAATGAAGTCTAGCTTTGGAAGTTATTTTTCCACATTCCTTCCTCCAGACAGAAGCCAATTAAATACCAGAAACTGAGAGTAAAATGTATGATTGAGATATATATAGACATGTATATATATGAACATAGAGATAACAAAACCACAGATTAATGCTATTCTTTAACAGTATCTACTATGAGAAAAATTCATATATATTTTTAATTTAACTCCCACATGCTACATTTAAGCTTATTTGCTCTTGGTGAATTCTCAGTGGAGGTCGTAAACAGGTGCTTTCACTGAAAGAGAGAAAAAAACAAAACCATCATATGGATAAAACAAGAAATATTTGTATTATAATGACCTTAATTTTGTATATAAAGAGCTGAATATCATATTAGTAGGAATACAATAGCTATATACCAATTGTATTCAATTTTTTACAAAGGCTTATTATACAGAGAACAGACTGACAGCAGTCAGCAGGCAGGGGGGTTGGGAGGCTGGGTGAAAAGGATGAAGGTATCAAAAGAAAAAGAAGATGCATAGACACAGACAGCAGTGTGGTGATGACCATAGGGGAAAGAGTGGGGAGGCAAAAGAAGATAAAGGGCGGATAAATGGTGATAGAAGCAGATTGACTTGGGGTAATGAACAAACAATATAATATAAAGATGATGTATTATAGAATTGTACACCTGAATCCTATATAATTTTATCAACCAATGCCTCAATAAGTTCAGTTAATTTTTTTCTAGTGGCTTCCCTGGAGTTTGCAATTAACATTAACAAGTAATCCAAACCCATTTTCAAATAAGCCCATAGTACTTCATGTATAGGGTTTCCCATATTAACAAAATAATTTGAACTTCTCCCTTTCATTCCTTATATCATTACTGTCATTTATTTCATTTACATTTAAGCATATACAAGTATACACATGTATATATGTTTATATATGTGTATATATACTAAAATAGAAAATAAGGTAGATACAAATATGCTAATAATTTCAGTAAGTATTCATGAAGTAAATGCTTCCATTAAAAGATTATCTATGTTCAGAAATTAAAATTGCATCTAAAGAATGTATGACTCACGGAAAAATATAGAAAATATATATTACATATATGTATATATCTATCCATATATAAGCATACATAATGTAATATATTGCTGCAATTATTATTTTCATCAGATTGTTATCTGTTAGATCAATTAAGAATAAGAAAAATAAAACTTTTTACCTTACTTTCATTTTTTTTAAAAAAAGGCTTATTAACTGACTTCATAAAAATTCTGAAGTTGCTAAACAAACAACTATAAAAATTGGTTCATGTAGTGGAATGAGTAGACACAATCATTCCTAATAGGGTAAAAGAGTCAGCAATCTTTGAAAACTTATTCATCCTCAAGACCCAGGGGATGTTCAGGAAATTGAAAAAGAACACAATAATACCGAGTTTCTAATGGCTCAGCAAAGCTGCATACATGAAAACATTGAAACTGTAGTTAAATAATTATGGTACACTGCTTAGTGAGCATAAACATAATGGCAGTGCTTCACAGCATCTAAAGATTTTTTGTCACACTTTTACATAAAATGAAGGAGAATTTTATGTATAGTTTGGAAATTATGATTCACCATTTAATTTATATATCTGTCTACTGCCATAAAATCAAGGTAATCAATTTAGCTTTTGACAATATAATCTATTTTCCATATTCTTGCATAATTTTTTCCAGAATTCATTTTATATTAATTGAAATCCACATGATTAATCACATGAGATACCTGGACACTTGCTGGCTTTCACAACATTCTCCAGTAAAACAACAAGCTCAATTTTGGGTGGTTGTTTCTAAACATTGTAGGTAATTTCATTGCTAATGATTTTAATGGAATTAGTGAAAAAAAGACTAGTGTACAATTAAAAACGAGACAAAAATTGAGATTTTTTTTAGAGTGATGCCTATAAAAAAAAGTGAGAGAAAGGGAGAAAAATCCATGAAAAAGCAAGACGCAAAACTGTGGAAGCAAAAAAGAAACACAAAATATCTAGGAAAGGTTTTGCCTATAGTGTATGAAGATAAAGGTGTAGCAGTTAATGAATAAAGAGAAAAACATACAGAAAAATTACATTGTATATTTCTCTATGAGTTATGACTCCAGAGAATGAAGGTAGCCACAATGTACAGAATTCAGAGAGTTTTAGATTGGAGCAGAGTACACAGGATAAAATATGAGTAAATTATTAACGGTGCTTTGAGTATACAAGTATATAGACATCAGTCAAGTTCAAAGAAGAGGAAACTGGAGCTGTTGGAAGAATCCTAGAGGTCATGGTCATAGACAAGCAGAGGCTTGAAAGGAAAGTTGAAGTCAGAGCAGTGATGACAACTGTAGAGATATTGGAAACACAGAATTTTTACCCAGATGGAAAAGAGGCAGAAAAGTTTATCTGCTCATCAGAAAACTTTTGTTCTTTGACACTTGGCAGTAAAAATAACATCTTTTCAACAAATATAACTGCACAAACATATCTTAATTTATCAGTATTTTATTCTGAAAGGTATTTAAAAAATAAGTCCTCTAGAGCCATCAGTGAAGCAAGAAGTCATGTTTGAAAATTGGAAAGGAATAATAGAAAACATGAGCTTAATAAATGGATCCTTTATATGTGTATGTATATGTACACACATGCACATACAAACATACACAAATATATACAAAGGAAGACCCCCCAAAACCACAATTATCTTCTGGAGGGTCGGTGCCTTGTAGTATATATAGACTTCCCCCACTAGGTTAATGTTCTGGGAACCTATCTGTATCAGTGTACCAGGTGGCGTTGTTGTGAAAGGCTGGGTTCAGCTTCAGTGAGTTTTTTTGAAGACTCCTTTCAATGCATTTGCCCATTTCATGATGGGTGATTTACAGCACACCTGCCCCCACCATGCTGAGTGTTCAGCAGGTTTGACCAAAAATGACATGACCTCCATGACCCACCTTTCCTCTGCACCAGAACTTATCCCAAGTGACTATTTTTTGTTTGTTTGTTTGTTTGTTTCCCCAAATGAAAAATGCCCTCAAAGGGAACTCTTCTGTCAATGTGGAAGAGGGGAAACAAAAAAACAGCAGAAGCACTAAAAGGCATCAAAATCGACAAGTTCAAAACCTGTTTTGAGCAGTGGGAAAAAACATTTCGATAGGTGTATTGCATCAAATGGAGAGCACTTTGAAGGTGACTGAACTTTAAACATGTAAGAATAAATATACATTTTTTAAAATTAAATTCCATTCTTGGGAGGAATTCATGTGTGTCCCTACATCTCATTTGAACCATGGCTGAATGTGCTCATTTTACTTGTTGGAATGTTTAACCTTAAATTTCAAGGGTGATAATTTGGAGAGCTCATACTTGTCAACATACTCATTCTGTTGACACCTAAATATGTAACCTTAATTAATTTAACTAAAGAATCTCTAGATTTCTACTCATAAAAACGGAATAGAATAGAATTCAAGGTCCATTTTATATATTAAATTGCATTCTATTCTCAGAGTTTTACTTTAAAACATCTCAAAAAATTAAGGCCTACATTCAAAGTTCCCTTTGTACTTAGCACAGTCAGTATGAATGCATGTTTTTAAACTCACAGTAACCTTTCTTAATCATACACTTGAAGGAGGCCTTCAAAAGTGATGACAGATCACACTGCGTTTTATATTTATTGGATATAAAGTTGTAGCTTGCATTAAACGCTCTTAAGGGCATTAATGCATGCATAGCATTTTTTTTCAGTGCGTCACATACAATTTTTGTGCAGTGGGTAATATATGTAGCTACTAAAAATATAAACCACCTGTTGCTCAGATTTTCACTGCTGAGAGTACTGCATTGTTTAGCTTTTTCTACAGTGTGCTGTGTGTGTCAATATTGATTTCAGAAAAAGTAATAAAGGATCCTGTCAAAATAAAATTAAAACCTAAGGCAATTTACTTTGCTGAAGGGGGTCAGCTTTAATAACCATCACCATCTTACCAGAACCGCTGTGAAATTTCATTAACACTGTACTCCAGTCAAATATCAGCGAGGTTTACAATTACTACTTGATTATATGTCTGTATAGATCATTAGGCACAAGTCTCCTTTTTGTGCCCTGTATTGTTCTGTGCATGGGGTTTCTTTTCAATTCAGTGGAAACTCTATTCGGAGAAAGAAAATGATAGAGAAACATTGGTACTGAAGCTGTTCCTCAACTCTGCACAAAATTACTGAACACGCTGCAATTTCAGGACATTTGGCATTTTAATCTATTCACCCTTCTTAAATTGGACATCTGACTTGAATCAAACCAGAGTAATTGTATATGTAAATGTAAAGAAAAGAAAAAATATGCAAGAGTATGGGAGACTCAAGTTAATGTACCAGAAAGAACATGTAACTGCCTTTTTTCCTAGCTCTGAGATGGAGGGTACTCTCAGCTCCACATATGATTTATCAATACATGTTGATCCTTTCAATGCCTCAGAGAACAAACCTTAATGGACATAAAACAACAAAGGTTGAAATGGTGAGAAATGCAAACATGTGATCCTGCTCATTCAATAGGTTGATGTGTTACTATGTAATTCCTTTCAACTACAGACTGGAACATTTTTTGTTAAATTTTGGGTGAAACTGTGTTACAAATTTTTGTTTTATACTTCACAAAATAATATTGTCTTACACAATATCCAAAACCAGACCAACTCAACACTGAATGCTTTCAAGTAATAATAATGCATTGAGTTGAAGTTTCAGTATGCTTACAGGTATGTGTATTTGAAAGGCAAGCTATAAATGATCTTAGAAATGTGTAAATAACACAAAGTCCCTTGACCCACACCAACATTGAGAGGAAAATTTAAAAGTAAGAGTAGACATCTGTCAATCACCCAGGCCTATAACCCACAGGCTTTGGATACAGGTTTGGAGGCAACACTGACCAGGTGGGCAGTATGTTAGGCCATGTTCACCAATGGGTGGTTTCTAGATAATCATGTAGTATTAACTCCAATGTCTAGCATCCATCAGACCTCACAAAATTTGTGAGGAATGATGTTTCTCATTAATCCCATCTTGAATCTCATTCCATTATTCATTTATGCTTTACCTTTTCTCTATGACAGGGATCTTGCATTGACTGCTCACACTCAGGGTTAAGCCCTTTGCAGCTCTTGGTCCGGTAGGTTCAGGCCTGGTCCTACCTACTAATCTCTTATGCTTCAGCTGGAGGTCAGTTTAAGCAATTGAATCACCTTCCTTTGGTTCTAAAATCATTTCTCTATATTTGCCCTGTAATTACTATCATTGCTACCTACAGGTTATTTGAGTATATTGATTAAAAGCTCAAAATTCAAAGTAAAATAGATCTTGTTTCAAATCTAGGCCCTGTCTCCTGTTAACTATAGGTAATTTTATTTCTCTGACTCTCAGACTTCTTATTAAAATAGAGATAATAGTTTCTACTTCATAGAATTTTTTAATAATTTGAACAGACAATATTTCTAAATGGTTCAAATAGCATATATGTAGTGAATACTTGGTAATTGTGAGAAACAATAACTACATTCTCTCATCTTATCAGACACATAGACTATTATGACTATTTCAGACGAACACAGAAGCTGGGTTCCTCCTTGGATATTGTGAAATAAATGAGCAAACATTCTCAACAGTTCCAATTCTACAGTTGTCTCTCCTTGTCCGCAAGAGCTGACAGTAACAAGAATTATGGTATTTCCCTACCCTAAGAGTTTTGCCTGCCTTAAACATTCTCTTGGGGGCTTCAGGGGAAAAATACCTATTCTGTGGCTTAACATCTGCAATCAGCAAGAGTTGCCTCTATTACTGTTACCATTTTAGTATGGACACATTGGTGCTGATGGAGGCATCAGTACTGACCTTTACTTCACCCACCCACCCATGCTGTGTGCAGCAGACTTTGGGATGAGCACAGATCTCCCAAGCAGTAAAACTATTGGATTAAGTTTCCTAAAGGGTGAATTTATCCTTTTAGGTTTGGGATCAGTCTCTTCTCAACAAACACCATATTAGGGGCTGGGTTATATGTGAATGGTACAATATTAGTGTTCTTATATAGAACTCTCACTCTAGTGTTTTCTCTCTAATAATGGCAGCCAGTGACCAAATCAGAGGTCAAGTACTTCTGCAGTCTTACTTCAAATGGATCCCCCAACAAGCAGGGCAGTAAGTGTGAAAACATAATGTCTGTAATTAAATCCTGGGCTATTATTTATTAGTTGGGTCAATTTGGTCATGCTCCTCAGCTTCTCTGAACCTAAACAGCCTAATTATCAAAATTGGAATAAACTATTTTGGTCATTACATGACATAATATTATATTACTTGTCCCAGAGCCTGAAATATAATAACTAAGAAATATAAGCTAGCATTATCATTATTATAAATATTATTACTACTTTTAATACCTTGGTTTCATTTAGGATCTGTCCCAGGCAATGTGATTCATGATAAGCAAAATCCTCTACTGTAACTTAATACCCTAGGCCTTTCCTGGTTTATAAGAAAAGAATAAGGAAAGAGTTGTTAATACACTCTTTAATTTCTTATTCCCCATCCAATTTTTATCACAAATATCCTGTCTTCCATTCTGAAATTGCTCTGAATTACCAATAAAATAATTCCTTTAGTCCTCATCTAATATGAGATTCCTGTACCCTATAACACACTTTGAATGTTGGCCATTAGTATGATATCCTGATAACCATGATTCCAAATCCTTAACCTGCCATTGAGCATTCACAAGCTTTTTACTGCACACCCATGGCAAATTCTTGTTATGACAAATATAAGCACTGTTTTGAACCCAAATGACTCACAAGAAAAAAACAACACCTTTACTTCCTTGTGCCTGTATTTTCATATGCTTTTTGTATCCTGCTTCCTCACCATTCCCTTGGATGTATCAAGGTTAGGCACTGGGACTCACGGTAATTCTCAAGTACTGGAAAGCCACAGGTCACATTCATATCCAAAAAAGTCAGTAACAAAATATTCAGCCTTGCCCTGGTTGGTGAGGCTCAGTGGACTGAGCACTGGCCTGTGAACCAAAGGGTTTCTGGTTCGATTCCCAGTCAGGGCACATACCTGGGTTGCGGGCCAGAGCCCAGGTAGGGGGTGCATGAGAGGAAACAACACACTGATGTTTCCCTCTCTTTTTCCCTCCCTTCCCCCTCTCTAAAAATAAATAAATAAAACTTTAAAAATATTCAGTCTTATGAAATAATTTTTAAAATCTTTCCAATTTTACTCAAAGTTAAACTTCTTCCTTCCTTCAGTTTTGGAAGCATGGGTTTATCCAGGAAAGGATCCTGAGGTTGATGGCTTTTTAACTATTTACAAGGCTAGCACTCACATCACTCCTGGCTATACCTCCAGAATCAAAAAAGAGGGAAAAGGAGGAGTGTTACTGGGAAGTATCTTTACTTACAGGTACTTTCATGGTTGGTTTAGAGATCCCCTGGTGGTGGGGGGCAGCTGTAGAAAGAGCTTAGTACCACGATTATTTTGATAATGACTCTTTTCAAGACAAGCCATTCATAGTTCCACTGATTTGGAAGAATGAATTACTTCTGGGTACTCCTTTTCTTTCCATCACCATTTAGTGCCCCCATACCCTCTTATACCTTTACCCACTCCACCACTACCCTTGCAATCACCATGCTTAATTCCTCATTTAGTGTCTGAATATTTGGGACTACTACCAGATCATTTTCTGCCAAATGTTCTAAAACTCAGATAGGGTACTCTAGGATGGAGCTTTAAATCAAATGCTGTTTCTAACACTTGTATTCGATGTAAGATACACAGCAGATTCTGACACGTCATTTGTAGGAATTAATCAATAGTCAAATGCAGCCTCTTTCTGTATGGTTGCCATGCAGGGTGCTCCAGCCCAGCCTATTGATCTTTAGATTTTCCAGGCATGTGTTTGCACACCCATAGGTGCATTCACAAGCTTTAGGTGTAAGGGTGGGCATTCCAGAGGTGTCACTCCTAGGATAACAAAAACTCTCAGAAGAATACATTTCTCTAATTGTCCACTGACCTTTTTAACTTTATCACAGAATGTTTTTCATGTGAGTGACTAAAAAGCCCATTTGTGGGTGAGTGGCTCAGTATTCACTTTGAATTGTGGGACTAGCGGAAGAATTTTAAGACTCCAAAGACATTAAAAATAAAATAGTCTTCTTTTAATATCTCATTAAACTAGCCAGGGTTTTGTCACATATCTCTATATATTCTAGTATCATGTAAACACACTGGGCACATAAAAATCATTGACTCCTTTAAGACCAAGTGCAGAGGCTGACTTAGCCATCTTTTTTGTGCTTTACACCCAAGCGCTACTCTGGTTTCTACCAGGCTTTTGAAAAGAAAGGCACATTATGCCCATTTTATTACACCAAACTTTTAGAAAAGAAGTGGAGGGAATATCCAAAATAGGTTACTCACTTGGAGGAGAGCACTGCCTGTTTGTTCCGGCTGTACTGTACCAAGCCATTCTGCTACCTCCATGAGAGCTCTCATCTGAGCCTTTGTTTACCAGTGCTTTGAGGATTTCTTCCCCTACAGTTTTGTCTGTTTAGAGAAACCTTATTCATTCCGGATTCGGGAACTACATATATCTCTTCTATATTTCTAATTTTTCTCAAATGAAAAACTTTCTCCTGGACCATGTGTACCTAATTGCTTTTCCAATTGCCATCATATGGTCTAGCATATCACAAAGGTTTACTGGGAAATTTGGATGTTTAAATCATTAAATTTCTTGGAAATATATATAATATGTGATTTTTCTAAAAATTGTGTTTCATTCTTAAATAATGAGCTGAACATTCAGAAATAACTTGAGTGTAATTTGGATTAGTATATTTGAAATAGGCTCTTTTGACATTCACTAATCTTTTTAATTCAACAAATGACTACATGCTAACCATTCATGATCCTCACTCTCGAGCGAGTTATTAAACTTTATTAGAAAAAAGTGTTTCCACTGATTTTCATTGTTTTTACCCTAAAAAGTCCAGTCCCTTTCTTAAAGTAGGTTGACAACAGCTAAGGCACAGTATCAATAGTGGCAGTTCACTGTGCTCCGAAGGCCTTGAGTCCGCCGAGAGATATTCCCAAATGTACTCATTCTTATTGCTGAAGAAATAAGCTGCAGGGGACTCTTCCTTGTAATGGCTCTTGTTTGCTAAAGAAAGGCTGTGGTCATTAGTGAGCATGTTTTATTGAAAACAGTCATTATGCTAAATCAGACATTCTATTTAACAGAGTTCACGTCAGATGCTATGTTTGTTAAAGGCTTTTTAGAAGTCAAATAAAAAGATAAATCTAGAAGAAAAAATAACCCATTTCTGTTTATAATTAATACCACTATGTACGTGAAGGACCACAAAAAATTAGTATAATCTTTTGCCTCAGATTTTATTTATTTACTTTTTAGAGAGAGGGGAAGGAATGGAGAAAGAGAGGGAGAGAAACATCAATCTGTGAGAAATCCAGTGATTGGTTGCCTCTCCCATGCCCCCAACTGGGGAACCTGGGCCACAACCCAGGCATGTGACCTGACTGGGAATCGAACCTCCAGCCTTTTGATTTCCAAGCCAGTACTCAGTCCACTGAGCCACACCAGCCAGGGTTGCCTCAGATACCTTTGAAACAGTCTTTTAGTTCTCAAATTCTTTATCTTGGCTTCAATAATTTCAACAAAGTGGTATTTATTACATTCCTAGTATATAAGCAACAAATTTGCAATGCATTTTAGAAGCAATAGGATAAAGTATAAAATAAAGTCTTTGCTTTTGAGACTTCCTGGTGGTGGAAAAATATATTGATGCACAAACTAAAATAAATTGAAATAAGTAATTAAGTGCTTAACATATGAAAACTTACAGGCATGACTCAATATAATGTAAAGGATTACTTCAATACTAAAGTGAAGGTGCAGTTAGAAACTGAAGGAATAATTTATATAGAATAGAAAAGGATGAGGAATACCTTGTATATAACTACAAAAGAATATTTTAATCATCTAAGGAAAATTTAAAAAATGGAATAATTCAAAGGAAAATTAACTTGCCACTTGAGAAGTAAAATACTTCTATAACATAAGTAACTGGTAGCATTTAACTTTTCACAATTTAAAATCTGTTTGAATTAAACTCGTTTTAAAAAAATCTCACATGATCTACATGCTACAGAGTTTTTCCATGGCCTTTATTATCAGAATTCTAGCACCATCAACATGCCTGTCATGCCCAGAATCCCTCCTAAAGAAAACTGTTCCTCCTGCAGCCCTGCTTCAAATTTCACCTTATGCAACTAGACTCCCAATAATGTCCACTGAATCTTCTTCATCTCTCCTACTTCTCCCTTAATTACAATTTATGTGAACAAGGCAGGCATCTGATCCAAGGGCAGCTAATACAAATTCATGACTTAGATTGCTATAAAAGCTACAGCTGGGGCTTTACTTATACTTAAACAATCATGCTTCTTTTCTTTAAAGACCTGTAAAAAGAATTGGCCAGGATACATAAAGAAGAGAATTAAACAGAGAAGACTAGGAAATGTAGTTGAGTTGAATTATTGCAGAGCATTGCATTCAGTCATGTATTTCTGCTGCTGGATCTCTGGAATTGACTTGTGCCACAAATGATGCTTCTTGTTTTACAATCAATGAGGTCTTTTCATATGAAGGTTCCTATGCTAGGATTTCCATTAAGTTGCACTTCATCTACTCCCTTGTGTATTCATACTTTAACACCTTAACTTAAGCTTGCTTTATGATATCTGTCCATTATGTTCCAAGAGTTTCCTAAAGAATGCGCAAGAGGTCCTTGAGGGCCTTTGTATATGGTTTTCTCTCTGCCTGAAATACTTCTGCTCTCCTAAACTTACCTTTGATTAACTGATATGTATTTATGTTTTAAGACTTAGCTCAGAAGCACATTTCTGGTAAAATCTTTCTAACCACTTCAAAGATGCTTAACATGCCTTCTTATAAACTCCTATTTTACTCTAGGTCACGTCCATTCTGTCACATTTATCACATTATTATATGATGCAGTAAATATCTTTCACCACCAGACAGTAAGCATTTTCTAGAACAAGTACACTACTGAAGTATTTTTTATGTCTCTGCAACTTATAAAACAGTGACTGATTCATTGCAGAGACTCCAAAGTTATTGGGTAAATAAAAATGACAATGTTTTTAAGCATTTAAATATTTGAAAGCTGAGAAGCAAGTTTCAAGACATGATAGTTTTATATTATTCTGCTGGAAATAATTACTTTCATCTAAAGGAGTTTGATGATAAAAAGAGTAATTAATTCTAAAATAAATAAAAATTATTAAAATAATTCATTGCATGAAGATTGTCAAATATGTACCAAGTTAAAGTGGGGGATTACATAAATAGCTGCAGTAACTAGAAAAATTCAGTGGTAGTATTAATGTAGGGATAATATCTCTAATGTTATTCTGAGCTGTGTTTTGAAAGCTATTTTGAGTTGTATTAACTGTGTCTACAAATTTATATTCTGCTAGAATTTATTAAAGTATAAATTAGGTTCACAACAAGAAAATAATACATAACAGATTTATTAGATTTTCTCAGATGATATAGATATCTTTGTCCATTTTGAGATTGTCCTAAAAAATAGCATATTTCTGAATCACAGTCTCAAAATGTTTTATCTGTAAGTATTTTCTGAAAATATCAATGGATTTGAGCTGTTTATATGGCTAAAGTATTTATTTTGTATATTGAAAGAAATTATTTTAGCAATTTATAAAATTGCCTTTAATGTCAAGTGTAGTCTTTATGAGTACATATGGAGAATTTTGTGGTCTCTGGTATTTTTTCCCTAAAGTTTAGAAAATCAGAGTGCTAACCAGTGAAGTTAACATGTGCCTAAAATTCCTTAACTGTTCAGCCTCTTCAAATACTCTCAAAAGCTTTCTTCATCTAACTCTGTTTCATATTTCATTGCAATGCTTGCCAATCAGTTACAGTCTTTGGCCCCATGTCACTTCTGTCCCATTGGATGACTGTCATGGGAGCTGCCCAATGGTGCGCTGCTAATGAGGCAGCTTAAAGAGCAGCTGGGGATGTGCAATTGCTGGATTAGGGTCAAGGCCAAGAGAAAAAATGGATGAGAGAGATAGAGTCTGAATGACTGCCAATAAGCAAGGGTTCTATTATCCTGCTAGAGCAGGACATTCATTACCATCTATTGTAACGTAATTTGGGTTCAGTCAAGCTGTCTCTCCCTCTCGTTGGATTTACAATTCATAAACCACAAACAGTCCAAAGGGTGCTTTGTCCCTTGTGGCCATGTAACCCTGGGTTACATGGGGGAACCATGGCAGAAATGAATGAGCTACGAAGTCCCAGTGTGAGCACCATCAGGAATGACACCTTGTTCCTTGGAGCTGTGGCATAAATTGTAGGCACAATGCCAAAATAGTTTTGCAACTCTCTGGAGCCAGTTTGCTCATTAAGAAAAAATAAAATAAAAAGACCTTATTTATCCTTTGCAAAAATCAAACCCTAATGTTAACAGCCAGTATCTCCATGCTAACAAATGTCCTTTAGTTACTGGCAAGATTACTCCACAGGAACAGAAAAGACATTCATTTTTCCATGAGGATAAGGCCCTTGGTTTTTTAGACCAACTTCTTCCAAGTGTCAGAGCATAACATGTCAATTTTTCAGTAGATTTGTGTTTCTATATTTGAAAAGTGGCATGTACTACAAAATTGTCTCATATATCTTTATTTTTTCTTTAATCACAAACATCCTTTTTGATAGGATAAATGTGCCTCTCCTTCTTCTTCTCTCCTTGCATTCCTACTGATCTTTTTCAATTATACTACTTATTACCATTTGGATTCAGTGCAAAAGCCCACCTGCCATCTAAACTAATGGGACAATAGTGTTATTGTCTAGGTGTTAGTTAGGAAGGCAAATGAGCCCGGTGAAAAGAGAGCAAGTGCAGGAATTCAGAGAAAATTAACAAAGGCACAATGAAAATAGTTAATCACTGTAGTAAAGTAAGGGGAAAAAAAGTATGCATCATCATCTTTGTTCTAGCCTGACTGGTAATGGGACACTGGTTACCTCAGGTGTGTGATGAAAGTACTGGAAGTGCCACTGGCGTCCTTACATGTATGTTAATATGGCTTTAACAAAGGCCATATTAAAATTGTCCTTGCATTTTCTGGGATGCACATGATTCAATCCAGGTTGACTTTCTTTCCTCAAGTGCTAAAATTTCATCTTACAGATCTGTGACTGTTTCACATGTTATTGCCTGATGTAAATTTGCTATAATTCATCTTTAATTATTTCCATGTAGGTCTTATTAAAATTTTGTCATTTTGAATTTCAGTGCTCACCAGCATAGGTATTTCAAACTGCCTACACAAACCATGGTAAATGACCTATTAGCCAAGATAGTCACTGAATCTTCCAAAGGCTCACTTTATAAATGTGTTTATAAATTTCAAAATACACATTGCCTTGTTTAATACTTAGAAACAGAGAGAATTGCCTCTTAAAGATTTAAAGTCATTTTAATATTATGATGTAACATATTACCATAATAGCAACTCTGATACCTAACAGAAAAAAAGCCTCGCTGTGATTAACAATACCTGAAAATTCTTAACAAAGCCATCTTTACTGAAGCCATAAAGTGCTAAACAATGATTTTTTTTTCTCGTGTGTGGAAGTGTATTAACATTCCTGGTAGTTTAAGACAGTTGATTAATTTTAGTTATTTTCTTTTGCTGAAGATAATGTGGTTTACCAGTGGATCATTGGTCTAATAAAATATCTATTTTTTGATGCCAATACAGCCTATATCAATGAATATGTCAGCAGATCTGCTAATAGATCTTTTGCAAATGTGGGAGGATGCTACATACTCAAATCTGTGAAATCTAATTTTATATTGAATGATACACATGGAGATGAGTAATATTTTATCCTGTATTTTAGAAATAGCATTTGTATCAGATTTAAGATTGTTTTATTGAGGTGAAGTTTTCATTCTTAATTTGTTCATGAAACAAATTCCTACCCTTATTGTGGTTTAACTGATCCTTTAAAAATTGTGCAGTCTGTGAATTAAAGGTTGGAGACATAATATTCTCAGGAAATATTTGCCTATAGAATTTGACAGAAGTGGAAGAACAGGAGAGAGGGAAGGAGAAGGGGAAAGGGAGATTGAAGAGAAAGCTGTTTGTATGTCTGTGAGTAAATTCTAAATGATTGTGCCATTGGAAGGTTCTTTTATTTGTGGCAAAATAATTGGTAATACAAATTTTAAAGTAGAAACTGATCATCTTATTCTGTGTAATGAAGATGTTGAGAAGATTCTGGTTCTTTGGGGTCAGTTGAAGGGGAAGGACGATGTTGCCAGTGATGCTGAGTTGCATTAACCTTTCCTGCAGGAAAAGTGCAAAGATAGGCTTGGAGAAGAGGGAAGCAGAGTGTTTAAACATGATTCCTCCACAGAACATTTAAAAATTTCTATAAAATTACAAAACCCATGATATGCTTAGTAAATTTGTAGACTTTGAGTGAAGGGGCTGAACTCAACAAAGGGCAAAAACAAAATCAGCTCTAGAGAAGACATGTGGGTTACAGCCACAGCTCTCAGGTGCAGTGACACGCCTGACGACACCATGTACCCTTTAAAGGTCGCCAAGGCTCTTAATACTTAGGCGGCGGCTGCTCACAGATTTGTCACATGTCATTATATTTTGGAAATAATGATGGCTCGTGTTTACTTAGTTTTTTACCGAGACAGGTAGTATGCCAAGTGTTTTCATCCTTACCACATACCTCTTCAATAAAGAAAGAATTTTCCCATTTTTTCCCAAATGCTTAGAGTTTAAATGATTTGCCTTAAATCACCCAGTTATTAAGCTGTGAAGCTGAAATTCAAATCCAGGCAGTCTGGCTCCACAGCCCGCACTCTTGACCACTGAACTGCAATAGTAGGGAAGGAAATGTTAATGTGTTCCCCTAACCATCGCATTTCTGCCAGGGAATGACTTCAATGCCAAGACAGAATTGGTCTTTTGGAATGAAGCCCTAAGGGATAAAGAACAAATAGAAATTTTGAAATAAAGAAAATGATGACCACAAACAAAAGCATATTTTAACATTATAATTTTTTTCATCAAATATATTTACCCACATAGCTTCTAGGAGAGTAACAGTACTACTCCATGGACTTTGTAGAAAATATGTTTATTAATGTAGCATATATTTAGACTGATCTAATGTTCCTTTTTGCAACTCTTCCCCTTCTCTTAATTCTAGTGGGCTATAAAGGAATAAATACATAGACTAAATATTTTTCTAAAGAGCTTATAATCTTCTAGAAATGAATGGTCAGATTTTTCCTGTCCTCTACATGGCTATTAATCAAACATATTAACATCTGAAACCTATTAGCAGGCAGATATAGATATAAATCAAATATTTTGCCTTAAAATTTTAACATCATGTTAAGGTTCAGATGATACTTAATGGATCAGGAAGACATATATGTGAACACAAACACCCTTAGTTCTATCCCCATTCTACTCCCGACACCCATGCATAAAATGATCATTTTTTTGTAGGTAAATGCAAAAATTATGTTTCTTACAATAGTTAATACATGAGTAGAAACAGCTATTAACCCCAACAGCTTAAAAAACATATGCCTTTTAATTCTGTCAGTGAAAAATAAAATATTTTAATAAATATTTTCTTCCTTAGCTCATTAAAATATATCCCCAGAGGCTTCCAGAATCCATTTCCTATTTACGAAGCCTCCCACAAAGCCTCACAAATGGTGACATTAGTGGCCCTGGTAATCAGCTGGAGTGGAAACATAAATGAGAAGTGCTGTATAAATCAGCCTCAATATTGTTCTGCTGCTTTTATCTGTCCGCTGTGGGTTGGGTTCATCGCTGGGCAAGCTCATCCTGGCTGGGTAGAGTCCACAATCGAGTTGCAGATGAAACAAATGGCTCACAAAGGAATGCTGGCGAAAAAGGGGAATTGTGGAAATTCCTGTAGGTTGCATGTGTGCACAAGTCCACAAGCACTGTCACGTCCTTGGTGTCCTATACATTTCTATTTTGTAAATGCCAGGTCTGCACTGCAGTGCAGTGTTCTCCTGAAATAACGGCCACTCGACAAGTTAATGCCACACGCCCTGGCTGGCTGAATTTCCCTACCATCTGTTTAGGTATTCTCCATTTTGGGCTACCATGGTTTTTCTTACCCTTCTTATTCTTGGCAAGTCTCTCTGAAGTAAGAATGTGGAAGCATTATCATAATCATGAAGGAAAACACATTTTGAAATATCAGTGGAAATATATAAAATCCAACTTTCCTGAAAGATCATGTTAAAAAGCCCATTAGGCATTTGAGCTTAAAAACTAGTGTTTTGCTTGTTTTAAATCAATTGAGTGAACATGTTTCTTAGGAATTAATCTTTTCTTTGTAGAATATATAAAAAGATATAAGCTATTTATATACACTATATATGTAATATATTATATATACGTTATGTCAATTTTGATCTGCCAAAGTTGGGGAAAAGGAATTTAAAGTATTATTTGTTTGTATATAATAAAATATTTTATATTTACATATGTAGTATCTGATATAGTAGATCACTAACATTTGTCTTCAATTCTTTGGACATAAAGAAAGAGTAAAATAGATACTCCTGAGGAAAAAAAAGGTCTATTATCCTTATTTTATACAAGTTTAAAAACTTAGAAAACTTACTTAAGGTCCCCTAATGTTTTCAGATTGAGCTGTCTGAATCTAGGGTTTTCCCACCATGCTAAAATTGACATGGAATCTACAAAGTTCTGGTCAACTGATCATCAATAAAACAATGAATAAAAAGTAATTATATCAATTTTTTACTTAAAAGATTGCTTACATAGCATTAGCCAATAAATTGAGATATAACAGTCTCATAGCTCCATGTGCTAATAAAATAAATTATTACTTCTTTCAAAATTCAGTTAAAGTGAGCATGAAATGCCAAGCAAAACAAAACAAAAAATGAGAATATATCAGCATTTATATTAATTCATAATTGTCATGCTTGTTTTGGATTTTAATCATTATCTGAGCTATTTTATTAATGCAAAATAGATGAATTTTCCTGAATCAATTTAATAAAAATTATTTGTTGAGCACCCATATGTGGTCAGCAGACACAAGTACAGATTTATTAAAATTTGAAGATATGGCAACCACATCAACCTCTAATGGAGGACTTGGTGAAGGGGGAACTTCGTAAAATAAATGAAAACATTTAGGAATCATAAGTTGGAAAATGCAGGCAGGCTTGTAGGGTTGGATTTAGTACTTAATAAGCTGAATGTTATGGGAGCATGGCAGGCAGATGCTGGAGTGAATGAAGGTGTCAGAGCAGGCAGCCGTGCTGCTGCTATTGCAGTGACCTGGGTGGGACACTGTAAGAGCCTGCATTAAAACAATGACACCCATGCTGCTCTTCTCACCTGACTCTTTACACTATTATTTACTTTTGCCTCATTGTTCTTTTTAAACATTTTAGGCCTTTTACCACTTTTACTCTCAATTTGTTATTCAATACAGTTGTAATGGAAAGCAAACAGGACCTATGATTGTAACTTATCCAGTCTAGTTCTAATCCCAGCTTCAGGACTGACTTGTGTGAATTTAAGGAAGAAACATGGTGGGCTCTAAGAGTCAGGTTTCTCAACTTCCCCATGCTGATGACCAGTTTCCTTACACACTGTGAAGGTTCTTCAGGCAACGAAGATGAATCAAACTGTGTAATTAATTCCTACTTCTACACATCCTGTTCCTCCAACAGTGCCAAGAAAACATCTCTACATTTTATTATTTGCCTCCTAATAATTATTATTTACATCATTTCAAGTTACACGGTAATAGACAAAGCACTTCTAGATGAAGTCCTTTACAAAACCCTCACAATCACATGATGGTGACAGTATCAGTTGACCCCATTTTCTACATGAATCTTAATTCTGCACTTGTTAGCATTTGTTGCTCTCACTAGTTTCTGAGAATGTGGATTCAGTATGTCATGTAACTGACACACTTACTCCAGAATTTCAAGTCTCATGCAGACTTACGAAGTGGTTAATGACAAAAAGAGATGATACAGTTTTCAGGGGCAGACTGAACTAAAGAAAGAAAGAAGGGAGTGCTGGATATATAGGCAATTTAACACAAGGATGCTTAAATAATAGGATAAGGACATTTATCTTTAATTGCTTCCCTTTTCTCTTACATAACTAATCAGCTACTTTTCTCATGTATTATCCTTTCAAATGCATTTTACACCTACACATTCTTTTAGGCCACTCCCATAATCACAACCTAAATTCAGTCTGAACACTATTACAATATTTATATTATTTAGTAGCTCTTAAATTCAATGTATTTCTATTAAGTAGACAACAGATTTCAGTCCCCTAAATAGCGAAATTTAAGCATGTCTCCAGACTGATCCAGGATTTGGTCAAGTTCTACAGACAATGGTATAGGGTGAAGATCTGATTATGTGCATCTCTTCTTTCTTCCATGTTCAGTGATATCATTGGTAGCTTGATTTCTGCTATGGTAGGAACACATATACCAAGGAAACTGACAAACACTACAAATCAGGTTTGCAAATCTGGTTCTGTTCCAAATTTCACTATTACTACATTTGTTAGGTACATTTGATACTTCCTAAATTTGTCCCAACTAAACACAGCCTCTTCCATCATCCTGCGATACACTTCTTTCCCATTTTGACCAGGTGAAAAATCATGGGTTTTTTATAGAACAGCAATATTTTTCCTTGGTGGAGTTTTTTCCTGCTTAGAGATTTCTGTTTAGATGGTCCTAAACCTCTAAGAAAAAAAATAAAAATAATACTTATCTTTCCAGGCCAGGCTACAGCACCATCTCCTCCCGAGGCATGCCTTACTACTTTAAAACAAAAAAAACAAATTTTTTAGAGCAGTTTCAGGTTCCCAGCAACATCTGTGAAGCACAATAAAGGGAAGCACAACAAAACAAGGTATATGCCTTCATGCTTCCTGCTTCTATACTTGCCTAACCCTCCGCATTATCAATACCCCCCACTGGAACAACGCATTTGTTACAACTGATGAACCTACACTGATGCATGATAGTCACCCAAGGTCGATAGTCTAACTTAGGGCTCACTCTTGGTGTTGTACATTCTACGGGTTCGGACAAATTAAGGATAATGTGCATCCATCATGGTACTATCATACAGAGTAGTTTCACTGCCCTAAAAATCCTCCCTGCTCTGTCTATTCATTCGTCCATCCCCAAAACTTGGAAACCTCTGATCATTTTATCATTTCCATAGTTTTGCTTTTTCCAGAAAGTCATTTAGTTGAAATCACACAGTATGTAGCCTTTTTAAATTGACTTCTTTCACATAGAAATGTTCACTTAATGTTTCCTCCATGTCTTTTCTTGTCTTGATAGCTCATTTCTTTTTAGCACTAAATAACACTCCATTGTCTGGATGTACTACAGTTTACCTATCCATTTACCTCCTGAAAAGCACAGACCTTCTTTTTCACAGGTGAAAAATAATTCTGCTTTTCCGTGTTTTCTAATGAGATTTTATCTATATGTTCTTTATCAAACTTAAAGTCTTACTTAGCATGATTTACTTTTTATCTTTCCTATTACACTATATGTTTACAGGAAAAATTTGCATCTTTTCCATCTTTACTGCCATATTGCCTACTTTAATGTGTTTTAGTAAATATGTGTTAATGGATAAATAACAGTGAACATTTTACTGGCCTCACATTTCCATAGTCCTGCCATTTATTCCCAGCAAATCTCATAACTTTTATCAAATAACTATTGAAAAGGTCTTTAGAAGAGAAATAGAAATCTGCTCCTCTTAACATCACTTCATAATCAAACATAAACATACTAAATGCCAAATGAGTCACAAGCTCTGCTCTTGAATAACACTTAAGAAGGCAATAAATTGAGTATAAAAATGCTAAAACAGCTTTTGCATTTCATGTATTTTTCTGCATTATTTCTAAGAAAATAAAGCAAACTAATATGGTTTTTTTATAACACCTTTACTTAAAGGTCAGTGGGAGAAAAATAGCAGTTGGAGAAACATGTTCTGTAGAAATATTTACTTAAATGTTATTTGTAGTAAAAGGAAGAAATATCTGCATGATACAATTGCTTTATTAACAGCATGTCTGGCCTTACTCTTTCTGGGTATGAGGATTCCCAATACTATTTTTGTTTTGTTTTCCAGTAGGATAAATGTAGAGAACTTCAGAATTTAATGCAAAATTCTATGACTCCCCCAAATGCTCAAAAACACTTGCTCAGATTTTCAAAGCTACCTGAGTCAGCTCAAATTCAGTAGTTTTAAAGCTACAAAATGCATACTCCTTTTTCATTGTTTCCTATGCATGAAGATTTTTGTCACTTCCAACATACTGATTTCCTTTTAATATATTCCATAAACATATTCAATCAACATCCAATTGAAAGACTAATTCATGGGGCAGCAGAGTAAGTAATGCTGACTTCCCATTTGAAAGCAGCTGGCTGTTTTTATTAAAGTGCTCTTGGTGAGCTCCAGTGTTAAGAAGCGTGCCAGGGTACAGTGGTCAAGGCTTTGATTTCTCCCTGCCATGTCCAGTTCCCTGACCACACATTACCCCTAACTTTCATAAACTGTGTTCATTACATAGCCCATGCTGACAAAAACAAAACAAAACAAAACAAAACAAAAATAACCAAGTTATATTCTAGCTGGAACTGCACAAAACCAACATTAATGGAAAAAAAGCAATCTGAAATACATACGCACAACTAATGGTATTCTGTAAGTACCACTCTTGCATAGAAAGAATTGCAGTGTCAACACTTAAGATTTTCCATAATTAATATTACAAGGTAAACTCCCATGGGTTGCTTTTGGGATAGAGAAGGTTAGACTTTTAAATTTAGGCAAAGAATGTTGATATGTGGTTGATGTAATTACAGAAACAAAAATAATTTCAAGAGGCCTGCTCTTTTACTGGAAAGAACAGTCTCCATGGAACCATCCCAGATTACCAGAGTCAGCAGATGTTAGCTTTGTGTCATGGAAGACCATCCTGGGAAAGGTCACTCCCTACGATAACAATACAAAGCATGGGGAATCTGTAGAACTGCAGACTGTGCAGAACACAGAGAGAAGATATTCTGTTCCATAACGTAATGTTAATAATTTCAGATTATTAACACTAGGTGATTTAGATTACATGGAAAATATACTTTATATTTAAGAAAGTATATATACAAATTATATCTATAATATACAAATATATATTATAAAATAGGAAGTGACAATATGAGTACTATAAATTGAGAAAGTATCAATACTTTTAATAAAATGTGTCAATAGAAACAGCTAAGGTTTTTGAAGAATTTTTATGTCAGGCATTATGTGCTACATAGTTTTTCTACTATCTCATTTGTCTTCAGAACTACTACACAGAAATATATATTATTTCTCCAATATAATACGCCTGAGAAAACCAGGGATCAGAGAGACTTAGTATTTTTCTCCTACTCCCACAACTAGTAACTAATGTCACCAGGGCTTAAACCCAGAGTTTTATGTCACCAAATCTTTGTTTCTTGACCATTATACTAACTTAAGTCTGCTAAAATATTAAGATATTAAAAATTAAAGTATCGCAAGATATTTATTAAAATTCTTATAAACATAATCACATATCTATGCAATATAGACATTCATTCACCTTTTTAAATTTTATATTCTGACATTTAAATATTATTTAGATCAGCATTTTTCAAAATGTTTTCCTTTAGGTAATAATTATGCATGTTATTAATAAATATTCCATTAAAAACCTGTATCAAAGTTAAATGAGCCTGGGTTAGGCAAGTGTAAGTAGAGCTATCTTATGGCAGAATTAACTTCTCAGTTCAATGTGCATTTTTTTTTAGCTTTCCTAGCAGGAATTTTATTTTTTAATGATATTTTATCAATTATGGTATTACAGTTGTCCCAATTTTCCCCCTTTTTACCTGCCCACTAGTACTCCCACTCCCTCAGGCAATCCGCACACCATTGATAATGTACACTGGTTATGTGTATAAGTTCTTTGGCTACTCCATTTCCTATACTGTACTTTATAGTCTCATGGCTATTCTGTAACTACCAATTTGTACTTCTTAATCCCCTCACCTCTTCACCCATTCCTCCACAGCCCTCTCCCATCTGGCATCCATTAAAACGCTTTTAGTATTCATATTCTGTCTCTATTCTTCTTGTTTGCTTAGTTTTTTTGATTCAGTTGTTAATAGATATGTATTTACTGCCATTGTATTGTTCTTAGTATATTTTAAGTTTTGTGTATATATATATATATTTTTTTAATATTATAGGTCTTATTTTTTTAAGATTTTATTTATTTATTTTTAGGGAGGGAAGGGGGGGAGAGAGAGAGACAGAGAGAGAGAGAGAGAGAGAGAAACATCAATGTGCGGTTGCTGGGGTTATGACCTGCAATCCAGGAATGTACCCTGGCTGGGAATCGAACCTGGGATACTTTGGTTCCCAGCCCACGCTCAATCCACTGAGCTACGCCAGCCAGGATATTGTTCTTAGTTTTGATCTTCTTTTTCTTAAATAAGTCCTTTTAAGATTTTCTATAATAATAGTTAATGGTTAACTCCTTCAGTTTTTTCTTGTCTGGCAGGCTCTTTATCTGCCCTTTCAATTCTAAATGACAGCTTTGCTGGGTAGAACAACCTTGGCTGTAGGTCCCTGCTTTTCATAACTTTGAATACTTCTTGCTAGTCCTTTCTAGCCTGCAAACTTTCTTTTGAGAAATCAGCTGACAGTCTTATGGAGACTCCCCTGTAGGTAACTAACTACTTCTCTCTTGTTACTTTTAAGATTCTCTCTTTATCTTTAACCCTTGGCATTTTAGTTATGATGTGTCTAAGCACGGTCCTCTTTGCCCCATCTTGTTTGGAATTCTGTGCTTTCTGGACTTGCATGTGCATTTTGATTCTCCAATAACATTTGGCTGCCAATTTTTAGTGCCAGTTTATGTTTAAGGAATAAGCACTACTTCATTTAATTCCAGCAGACTTATGAGTCCAGTTTATTGTCATTTAACAGAAGAGGAAGCTGAGGCTTATAAATGTGAAATAGATTGTCCAAGGTCCCAAATCTAGATGGAAACTGCAGCCCTAGTTATGTAATGACAATGATATGTTATACTGCTGCCTTTTCTATTGATTACGAGTCTTTTTAATTTTTCTTTCTTATCTAGAACAAACTTGAAATCACCAATTACTATAATACATAGTTAAGATACAATCTTGCAACTCCTACCATGCTGTGTATAATTGTTGTTTTGTCAAAATACACTCCCTCTCCATGTGGTTTGTGAGCTTCATATATGGGGGACCCTAAAAAGAGTGCTAGCCACTCAATAGGAATTCAATAAATAGTTATTAGATTAATTTTATCCATAGATTTGATTGATTTTACTCTTATTGATGGTCAAATCTATATAGAAAATGGCATTGCTAATTCTCTTAGTGTTGGAAGTAAAAGCAGGTAAGTACAGGAAATCACAGTTCTGTCATATCAGGATCTTGAGAACACAATATATTTAATAGAATACAAATTAATAGATAACATGTAATTGGAACTGGACTGCAGAGTTAAAAGTATACATTGTAACTCTTACCAATAACCATTGTTTAAAATTATGGTCAAAATAAATCATTCTCTTATTATCATTAAGAATGTGAGATAATGAAGAGGTACTGTTAAAAACAGAATGAGTTTTGACAGAAGGTGGAATTCTACCTTTTCTTTCCTTCTTTTTTTTAAGATTTTACTTATTTATTTTTAGGCTGAGGGGAAGGGAGGGAGAAAGAAGAGAGAAATATCAATGTGTGGTTGCCTCTCACATGCGCCCTACTGGAGACCTCGCCCACAACCCAGGCATGTGCCATGATTGGGAATGGAACCAGAGACCCTTTGGTTCACAGGCCAGCACTCAATCCACTGAGCCACACCAGCCAGGGCTGGAATTCTACCTTTCCAATATTCATTCTTTAGGCAGTAAGTACATAGCATTGAACCTTACATTCCTCATTGCCAGAGGTTCTCTTTCTTAGAAGATATTGGAAAAAAATTAGATAAACCATCTGGAGTACTATCCAGAACCTAACAATCACCACATAAACAGTAACAATGATTTTTACTCCAGCTGACTTAAAATCAATTCAGATTATTGATTTTTGAAGAACCCATTTACTTATAAGGGAATTGGACCTATGTTAAGTAGCTTGGTCATGACATGCCACATTGAGTTTATTCCTGAACCTGTCTGTTTCTAAGAGGTTCATTTCTTATTTTTAAAATCTGCTGATAGTAGAAAAAGAATATGGATGCATATTCAGACAGGGCTATGATACCCTGCCATTCATCAGGATAATTCTCCAATTTCTCTAACAATCTGAAAATTGATTTTGGAAGTTTCCTTCATCTAGATATAAACTTAAACATTTAGAGATGTATTAGATTGTCATATTTGGGACAAAAGAGATCGGCAATTCTGCGTAAACCCGATAAATGCTGGCATAAATCTACTGCTATTTCTAATAGAGCATAGGCCTTTCTGACATGTCATTGCTAAATGTTCTACTTTACAAGATTGAAATTGTTCAAAATCACTCACTATTCTAAACAGGATCAATACTAAAAGGGATTTACTCGTCAACTCAGTGCATAAATCTACTATGATTAAGGCTGGTTCTACAGAATATAGTACTAACACTGGCAATTTTCCTTTTCTAGTTCAGAGGAAGTAGTGAAATACAATCGTTTAAAGGGTGACATAGAAAGCAATTTATTTTTTTTCACCATAACTATCAGTGTTGTTCAGTCACCCATTTATTCACTGATTCATTTCTCAAATATGTTTGGAGGGTTTACTGTGTACAGGTATTCTGAGACGTACAAGGTTAGGTTGCAGATGAAGAGCTTACAATCTATCAGAGAAAAATAAACATGAACAAAATAAATTAATGTCAGTGTTGAAACATGTATGTATCATAAGTACACTGAGAAACTTTTAGAGAAGGAGAATATACACTTGGTTTGGACATCATAAAGGGCTTCATAGAAATTTTGTGAATTAAAGTTAGAACTTGAAGAATGGATAAATTTGGGCATACAGAAATAGAGCAGAAACTGCATACTTTTAACTTCTCATAACATACTTTAAGCTTTTACAATAGAATAAGTGATGGGAGATGGGCATGAAATCGTTTAATTAGTCTTTTCAGTTCAATTTTAAAAATGCATTAAATGTCCAGGAAGAAGGCATTATGCTTAATTCTAGAGAGGTATCAGAGCATAATGTTCAAAATCATAGATTCTGGAGTAAGACTGTGCATATTCTAGGTCAGATACTTATAATCAAATTACTTATCCTCTTTGCGCCTTACTTTCCTCATCTGTAATGAAGATGATGATCCAATAATCAATCTACACCTGTAGTGTTAGGAGGACTAAACAATTAAATAAATGTGAAGTTCTTAAAATAATTTCAGCAATATAATAAACATAACACATGAATTAGCTAATGTAATAGCCACCATAGTACAGTGGTTTAAAATCATTTTTGGCTTCTTATAAGCTAAAAATTTACTAAACATTCTTATCCAAGGTTATAATCATGTTTTTATTATTCTCCACATTCTCTCCAACACTTGATGCCTCTCTTTAGTCATCTCAATGGGTGTGAAGTCGTATCTTTTTGTGGTTTCAGACTATTCATATAGGATTAAAAATATAAAGAAAACTAGAGGGTGGGTATCACCAAACAACATAACTATAATGCAGAATGAGAAAATAAAGAAATTAGAATTGAAAGCCTTTTCAATCACTAGCCATAAGTACATTGTCTTTTTGATAAATGATCAAGAATATATTCAATTCTTTGAAGACATATAGAAAGCTCTGAATGTTATTTTTCTCATTTTAGAAACTTACAGAAACTATGATCTATTTCAGTAAAACCAAGCTTTTCAATAGACTTAAAAGTATGAACCTTTTAATAAAATGTCAGTTTTACATTGGAGGTAGCTTTAGAAACAAAGAGGTACTTTGATTACACTAGGAAATTTTTTTACATAGACAAAGTGTATGTAAACAATCTTTAAGTTACTACTTCTTAAGCACTTTATAAAGTATACAAAATTTTATTCACCCTTATTTGTAATAGTGTTCTATGGCTGCTATAATAAATAACCAACCTAGCCCTGGCTGGTGTAGCTCAGTGGATTGAGCATGGGCTGAGAACCAAAGTGCCCCAGGTTCGATTCCCAGTCAGGGTACATGGCCTGGGTTGCAGGCCATAACCCCCAGCAACCGCACATTGATGTTTCTCTCTCTCTCTATCTTCCTCTCTTCCCTCTCTGAAAATAAATAAATAAAATCTTTATAAATAAATAAATAAATAAATAACCAACCTGGTAACTTAAAACGCAAATTTATTCTCTTACAGCTCTCTAGTCCAGAGTCTGAAATCAGTTTCATGGGGTGAAAATCAAGGTGTCAGTGGGGCTGTATTTCCTCCACAGATGCTAGAGGAGAATTTGTTTCTTGCTTCATCCAACACCTGGTGACTGCCGGCACTCCTTGCTTTATGGCCATATCACTCTAATCTCTGTCTCTGTGGCTACATATAACTATCTACATGACTGTAAATTCAGATATACTAGTTTGTACCTACAGATACAAATGTTTTGTTTTAAACTTCATTAAGTGGTAATAATAAATCTTTCTATATTCCTGTGACCTGATTTTCTTAGTCTTAAAAAATCTCCTAGTAGATCTAATTGTCTACAAAAGTTATTATGAAACCTTTGAAACAAAACTATATTAATTATAATATTATTTCAGGAAACAATTATTGCATACTTATTCTGTGCCAAATATTTTTGCCAGTGATGATGATGTAAGGAACACTAGTGAATTAGTATTCAGTGGAGACACAAATGTAGAAACAGAAATGCAGACAATAATGTAACAGGAATCTCTGGGTAGAGCTGAAAAAGGCTCACAGAAGCTTAACTGGATGTTAGCAGCTGGCAGCAGGCCTGACACACTACAGTAGACAAGCAATACATATTTTGGGGGGGTGACTGAATAGACAATTCATACAAAAAGATTTTTCTTTTTTAGGAGTATGATTTTACCTCATTGATCAATTGAAGATTGAATTTCTATAACAAATACTGGCAAAATCAATAATAGCTTCTTGATTTAAATAGGAGATCTATTTCTATGAATTAAATTGCTTGATATAATTAAGATACCTTAAGATCCTTAAAAATTATTCAGGGCCCCAAAGAGCTTTTGTTTTTGTGGGTTATAGCTATTAATAGTTACCCTACTAGAAATTCAAATTGAGAGCTCTAAAAAATATTTATGCATTCATTTTAAACAATAAACCCCTTGTCTATTAATGTGAATAGTATATTTTTATGAAAAAGACATTTCCCAAAACAAAGTAATTTAGAAGAGTAAGTCTCCTTACTATAAGATGTAAAAGGTAGCTGAGTTTTCATTAACTACTTCTGCAATTAATCTGCTGTGATTTCTTTTTCTGTTAAAGTAGATGAGAAAATCCATGCAGATATATAATTGGAAAATAATTATAAAATAGTATTTAAGACAGTTATGTTCATCCTTGATAGTACACTAAAATATGCAAGTGAGAGTTTCTTAAAAAACAGCCTAGAGGCTGGTTCAGCTTGCAAATTAAACAACTGCCCAAGTGCCCTTCCTCCAACCCTTGCACTTTGCTATTCAGTATAAGTGCTTTCCTGTGTCCTTCCAATTTCATTATGTTGGATATTAGAAAGAAGTGTATTTAAGTGTTAGGATTTCATGAAATAAGTTTTTAGTACTTTATCAAGGACCTTCTTAAGTGATTTTTATCTCCACTGTGAGCATGCTGCAGTGAAGAATGCCATGATTGTTAGGTTGGTTTTCTGCCATTGAAATGGTCTTGGAGTTCCCCTAGGACGTATTTACCCCCAGTTTAATTGACTGAATGGTTGCCATGTATATTTCTTTAAAACTGTTCTTCTATGATCATAAATCGTAATCTCTTATAATAGGAAGACAGCAGTAACAACACGACATTTCTTGCTCATATGATAAGACTGCGCGTATTTTGTATTTTGAGGAATTGGCAGGAACAGGTTTACCCAAAATTGACAATTGCTCCTTCCCAAGTCATCATTAAAATTTAGCCTCACAAATAGCCCTGTGGAACTCAGCACTCTTCTAAGGGGACACTGAAGCCAAGGCTTGGTTTTACTTCAACCACGTCAGCAGTGATGTATAAAGTATGTGGCCGCAATGAGCATGTCATCAGCAAAAAGTGGTTCAAAAGCCTTGCACACAAATTTCCCACACATAACAATTTGTAGGTTATTGGTAAGAACTTTCAAGATGACTTTCACTGAGGAGCTATTTGGAACCTGAGAAGTGCCATGAGAATCCAGCAAGAGTGTTCAGCCTGAAGTGTTTAATCCCTTGAAGCACATTAGAAAAAGCAGATACAAGAATTCCATTGAGGCAGGTACTTTTTCACTCTCCATTTCTGTGACTAAAATGCCACATTCTCTGACTGTCAGGCATAATTGTTAGGTAATCTATAGTCATATAAAAGTGTGTTCTTTAGTCAGAAGGAAACCCAGGAACAACTTTTGAGACCAGTTTAAAGTAGCACAATCTTCAATATTAAGAATCTTAAAATTAAGTACCAGATTTGTTTGTATTCAAAAATGCTGTTGTGGATGATACCTGGAAACCATTGAGAGCTTAAAATGTGCTGGGCACTTTGAGAGTTTTTCTTTTTAATAGAATTTTTGCTTTACTTAATCCATAATATAATCAATAATAAAAATAAAATTATGATCACTTTATTAAAAAATAAAATAAACTCTGAGGCTTAAAGTTTAAAATTCATGTATAACTTTTAAGAACTAACAAAATATTTTAGTGCCTAAAAAGAACATTGACCCTGTGCATTTTATAATAGACCAATATGAATTCAATGATTAGGTTCTATTGTGAAGTGAAAAAGGTAAGAAAGTATATATACATATATAGACATATGAAAGTATATATACATATATAGACATATAGAAAGTATATGTATATAAGTATATAGACACATGTAGACATATATAGACCTATAAAGTATACATATATATGTAATAAAAGTGGTAATTCAACTGTATGACATAGTGTTAAACAAGTTACGGTATCATCTATTAGAGAATTAATTAATAAAGCTGTGGTTATGGATTGGGATTTAGTAATTAGATAGAAAATATTCTCTCTGTGCCAGGCACAGCGTTCTTTGCTGAGAACACACTGCTAAGCAAAATAGGGAAGATCTATGCACTCATGGAATCTGCTATCAGAGAAGTCCTTGATGGGGCACATAAGCTGTGATAAAAAGAATTTACAAACAGGGTATTTGTGGGTTAGCAGAAGAGGCAAGTTTCCACATTCTCAAGTTTGATGGTTTCCTGGAACAATGTACTGTGTGTGTATAACTGTTATTGATCAGTAACTGCCCCAGTTTCAGCAAATTCCCTGGGATTGCAGGGCCAATTTTCCAATTTATATATCATGAGAACCAATTTATTCTTCACTCTGCAACTACCTGTCTTCAGGCTATTTTTCTGATAATGTTTACCACAAAAATAAAAGTGAAGGTCAATCAACAAACTTGTCTTCTTCTTTTTTTTATAGTCCTGGTGAAGCATGAATGGGAAAGAAAATTAAAATATTGCTTGAAAGAGTTTGAGAATTTTTAACATTTTTGTAGATTGTACTTATCCATGATATCATTGTTTCTCTTGCTACTATTAAGAAAGTATTGGATAAAAGCAGCGAACATTCCCTATCCAAGGTAAAGGACAGTATGCCCAATTCTGTGATACTCAAAAGATCCAATGAAGAGTAGGATCTAATTTCTAGCTAGATAAACTACTTGAGGGAAAAGAGTACTCGAGACAATGTCAGGTAGCATAACCAGACGGATCTTGAATCACCAGACAACACTGTGTATTGTGCTCATTCAACAGTTCTAGTCATAGGGACGAATAGGTTTTCAGTGGGTACTCAGGTTGCTGAGAGAAACCAACAACCATATTTGTTAAGAAGATTAACATGTGCTCATGAAATAAAATGTGGAAGAAATACCGAAACAGACACAAGTGTTACAGATCCTGATGGTATCATACTGGCATAGGTAGTACTTAGAACTATGTTGGTAATAAACATAGTCCATGTACTTCTCTGTATTTAAATTCTTTCTGTATTGCAATTCCTTCTATGATAGCTATAATTTGAGCACATCAAGTGCTATTTGAGTGGCAAAGGGACTGTGAGCTGTAGAATGCACTTTTCTAAAATGATGTCAGTTTAATCTTCCTAGTTTTCAAATATTTAGGAACACGTAGTGTTTATAATCCTATTGAAATAAGTTAAATATGTTAATTACTCCTGAAAACATTTGTATTTGAAGTACCAACCATATCTGGTATGTATTACTCCCAGCAGAGTTTCTGCAGTAATAATTCAGAGGATTGGAATGTGACATATTTGGGTGGGATGGGTGGAAGAGTCTGAAAGAGTTTAAAACCAGTAAGATCTAAAGATTTCCCAACAAAACACTATAAAAACATCTGGGCTTGGGGCAGAGAGCAGTCACTAATCTCATAGGGATCTTTTAAATGGAAGAATATTACTCATTTTAGATTTCTGAGAGAACAATTTACATTTCAAAGTGGATGTTCCTTTACTATCAGCAATAAATTGGCATTTATGTAGTTAATTCATTTTCAACATATACAAACTGCTAGTTGTACATTTACTTATACTGAAAGTTAACATTATTCAGTCAAATTATAGTTAAAGTGTACTCATCCACCAGAAGGAATTCTTGATTCTTCCCTCTCTCATACCCTGCAGTCTACCAAGTCTTGTCTATTCTATGTCCAAATGATGTCTCTAATCTTCCTCTTTTCACCACTTGTAATTCCAGCACCCCCTCCCCTGCACAGTCTAAACCATTCAACATGCCTAAACATCAGAGTAACTCCTCAGTCACAGCTATCTTTTTATTCTTGCCTGGCTCCTAGACAGTTATCATATCAGTAAGAGCAATGACAAAGAAAATCATATTATGCACACCTGCTTTAAATCTTTAATTTCCCCCTTATATCTAGAATAAATATAAATTCATTGCACATCATATAAATAAATCCCTGAGCTGTTTGTCTCTAGCCTTTTTTACAAAACTCCTATCATTCCACAGTCCTCCAACTCACTGTATTCCAGAACAAGGGACTTGTAAAATGTCTTAGAACAAACATTCTACCCCAGATTAAGGTACATATCCTTGTTGCTCAAAAGTTTCTTCATTTATTTATTAGCATAGTATTTCTACTCATCTTTTATAAATAAGTTTAATTGGTAATTTCTCAGAAATGTTGCTTCAGAATAAAGGTCATATTCTAATAAAAATATTTTATCTCAAACACTCTCTTCTTCATATTTAAAATAATATTTTATTTGTGTTATTTCCCTTGCTAGAATAAATATCTCCCTGAAAGCAAACAACATGTCCATGTTTTTCCTCTGTTGAAGAACTGTACAGTGATTAATGGAGAGTACACTCTAAATAAGTATTTATTAAATTAATAAATGAATGAGTGAACCAACTACTACTCACAGCCTCAACATACTGTGTTTTTTCTTTCTAAACAAATAAGAAAAGTTTACATGTTATTATTTTTAGCCTAAAAATCAAAAGAACAAAATACGAATGTTACAAAGATACTATTATCACTCACATCTTGTGGAGAAGAAAAGTAAGGTTCCCCAAAAAGGTCTTATAACTTCCCAAAGTCATAGGATCAGCAAGTGCTGAAATCAGTCCTTAAATCCAGGTTTAATATCAACACCTCCAATCTTGAGTTTTTTACGAAAGTAAATGCCTTAATTTTGATTATGTTGGCACTTTTTTCACAAATGGTAATCATTTGTTTTAGAGAAGGCATCTTGATCATTTAAAAGTCTCTAATGTCCACCAAAATGTGTGGATTTATTTTATTTTACAAAACAGGATTTTTACATTTATTGTTCATATGTATGTTTAATCATCTAAATGAAAGAACAGAGTCTATTTTCTAATAAAATATGTACATATCTTGTAGAATATCTTCTTATATTTTGTCATACAGATGTATGACATCAAATTATGAGTTTTAAAATAATTATTCTGTTGTGCATTACACTCTGAATATTCATGTCATGCTAACAATTCCAAAATTATAAAACAGAATACAAAATGACTGCAAAACTTTGTTTTTTAGCAATTTTACACATCACAAATATCAAAAATGTGCCCACAGTATTGATTTCAACAAAGCTTAAAAAATACAAGCACTAATTTTTTCAAATTACCTTTATAAATTAGTGTATGTATATTTATGTACATAAATATCTTAATAAAATTGTTTTCTAGAAGGGACTTTTAAAATGTTATCATTTCATAAATTGAGTCTTCTCTCCACAGTTAATCTCAGAATGTAATTACACAGAAGGGAACTGCACACCCTGGACAACAACATGAGGATGCTTCCCTATGTTATCTATATTTACTTCGCAGGTGAAAAATGACTTTGGGGAAATTTATTGGCAGCTTTTCTATGAAAGTCTCCTCTGGGGTGATTTATTATGGACAATAAAATGAATTAAGATGCTAATTAGTTGTGCAAACCTCAGGTGGTGATGTGACCATATAGAGGACAGTACACTACAGCCTTCTGAAATGTGTTTACAGTTTTTGAATGTAATAAAAATCAGTTATCATTTCTCTTAAATTAATTACAGCTCCAAAATTAGTTATATCAGTTCTTTAAACAAAAATCTTAATGAAGCTGAATTAATTTACTTACCTTTTAAGACAAAGCCCATGACTTCTACAAGGTTTATTTTTGTCCTAGACCAGTGAGCCATCAGCCTGCCAGCCAGTAGTGAGGAGGTTAAAAGGAAAAGGTATTTCTTGGAAATACCTGTCTACCACTAATGCAAGAGTGACTTTGTTTTTGCCAATAAATAAAATCAATTCTCTACCTTGTCTGCCACTGGTATGGATGGAGTCGCTGCATCCATTTAGTCCATCAATTGCTTATCTCACAGGAGTGCCAGGTTAAATGCTTTTGTTCAGGAGAAAACAAGAAATAAAACCACAGCCAGTAAAGTCTGAAGTTTTATAATACTGAAACTAGCCTTAAGTAAAGCAGATAAGGAAACTACTCATTTTGAGATATTTCATTGATTTAATTATTGACACAGGTCTTTCTGGATGTTTTGAAAGTCTGGCTACTCCTTCAGATAGGGTCTAGCCTTCAGATACTCCTTCAGAATCAAACATAATGAGGAGCCACCCCTCAAATCCATGTGATATATGTGTTAGTTAATACTGAGGTATTTCAATGATCACCTTGTTATAGCAACTCAATGCTTATTCAAGAGGTAAAAAAATTCACTCCTTTATTTTGTATTTCAGAAACATAATATTACACAAATTACCGTATCACTTGTTCCATCTGTCTATTTTTTTTAATTTTTCTGTATTTATTGATGAGATAGAGAGAGAGAAACATTGTCTTCTTGTTCCACTTATTTATGCATTCACTGGTTGTTTCTTGTATATTCCCTGACCAGAGATTGAACCCACAACCTTGATGTATTGGGATGGTGCTATAACCAACTGAGTTAGCCAGCCAGGGTTTAACTATCCTGATTTTAAATAAAAGAAAAGATCAGAGTTAACCTATTTAACTCAATTTTTGCACATAGGTTATTGTTTTTGTCTTTGTCATTGGGGTGAAAATTTAAATAGCTCTAAAAAGGCCTGACCCAAAAAATTTCCACCAGAATTTCCTGAATTGCTTCACTTCATTTATGTCTTAGTAACCTTACATAAACAAAAAGCCAGTTGTAGTAGATGAGCAGAAATGGAAATTCCCTGGAAAGCTTAGGTACTATAGCAATCCAGAAGGGAGCATCACTGGTAATCTGGGCAACTTTGTTTTACAAAACTCTCATCTGTGTGCCACACAGTGCAGGGTTTTGTTTTGTTTCTGTTTCTCTCTACTGTTCTGTTTTATTTTTTCTTTTCTAAATGCAGCTACAACTTACCCATAATTTTCCCCAAAATGTTGCTCTTAGCACCTAAATCTTTACCATATATACAGTTCCATTACCACAAATAATCAAATCCATATTCTACTTAAAAATTTCCCAAAAAGAAAATCTGGTTGTCTCAGGCAACACTTTGGATCTTTCAAGACTGACAAAGCAGAATAAGACATAAACAAACAAACAAACAAACATACTGCTCTTTGGTCAATTGCCAACTCTCACACAAATGGCTTGGCCTTTTAGTAGACTTGGGATATCAAGAATGTTCCATCCAATAAGATTTTTACAATTACAAGATGGACATAAGAAATATATATATTATATATATATATATATATATATATTATATATATATATATAAATGGAATATACATTTATGATAAGATTTTTGTCAGTATTCCATTTTAAATTAAGAAATGATTGGCTATGAACTTTAAAATTATATTTTTGGAGGAATGTAAATAATGGAAGAAATTTTATTCAGAGTGAAAGATTGTATCCTATAAACCACAGTTTTTTGGTTAAGTGGACTTTCGGTACAGTGTGTCAAACCTTTTGGTGTTTTTGGACCACATTAGAGGGAAGTTGTCTTGAGCCACACATTAAATACACAAACACTAACACATAAAAGTCCTAGAGGAGAGCATAGGCAGGAAAATCTCAGATATTTCATGCAGCAATATTTTCACTAATATGTCCCCTAAATCAAAGGACATAAAGGAAAGAATAAACAAATGGGACCTCACCAAGATAAAAAGCTTCTGCATGGTTAAAGAAACATTAGCAAAATGAAAAGGGAACCAACTGTATGGGAAAATATACTTGCAAATGATACCTTGGGCAAGGGTTTAATCTCCAAAATATATAAAGAACTCATGTGACTCCACGCCAGGAATACAAATAACCCAGTTAAAAAATGGGCAAAAGACCTGAACAGACACTACTCCAAAGAGGACAGAGGGCCCAGAGACATATGAAAGGATGCTCAGCAGCACTAGCTATCAGAGAGATGCAAATTAAAATGAAAATGAGATACCACTTCACACCAGTCAGAATGACCATCATAAACAAAGCAACAAACAAGTGCTGGTGCGGTTGTGGAGAAAAGGGAACCCTAGTGCACTGCTGGTGGAAATGCAGACTGGTTCAGCCACTGTGGAAAACTGTATGAAATCTCAGAAAACTACAAATCAAACTGCCCTTTGACCCTGCAATTCCACTGTTGGAATTATACCCTAAGAACCCTAAAATACCAATACAAAAGAAATATGCACCCCAATGTTCATAGCAGCACAATTTACAATAGCCAAGTGCTGGAAGCAACCTAGGTACCCATCAGTAAATGAGTGGATAAAAAAACTGTGGAATATTTACACAATGGAATACTATGCAGCAAAAAGAAACAAAGAGCTCCTACCTATTGCAACAGCATGGATGGAGCTGGAGAGCATTATGCTAAGTGAAGTAAGCTAGTCAATGAAAAAGAAATGCCATATGATCTCACCTATAAGTGGAACCTAGTCAACAAAACAAACAAGCAAGCAAAATATAACCAGAGATATTGAAATTACGAACAAACCGACAGTAAACAGAGGGGAGTTGGGAGGGAATAATGGGGGGAAAGGGGGAAGTGTTGTCAGGAACGTGCATAAAGAATACATGGACAAAGCCAAAGAGCTGTAGGATAAAGGGTTGGAGTTGGGGATGGCTGGGTGGGTTGGGCAATGGAGACAACTGTACTTGAACAATAAATAAATGAATAAATAAATAAATACACAAACATTAACAAAAAACGATGAACAGCCCTGGCTGGTTTGCCTCAGTTGATTGAGCACTGTCTTGCAAATGAAAAAGTCGCCAGTTTGATTCCCAGTCTAGGGCACATGCCTGGGTTGAAGGCCAAATTCCCAGTAGGGGGTCGCATGAAAGGCAACTGCACATTGATGTTTCTCTTCCTCTCTTTCTCCCTCCCCTTCCCTCGCGCTAAAAATAAATAAATAAATAAATCCTTTAAAAAAATAGTTTTAAGTAAATTTAAGATTTTGTATTGGGCCACATTAATAGCCCTCTTGGACCGCATGCAGCCTGTGGGCCATGAGTTGGACGTCCCACAAAATTCCATATCTATTACTCAAAGAAGAGGCCTGAAGCCTACAAAAATATTAAAAAATGCTGATATATATACTTACATTCAAAGTTGTTTTAAAATATGACTTCCAAAGCTTTTAACTTAACTCAAATTATTCAACCACCAATATCAAGAACACATATTAAAGTGTAATAATTATAGCAAATGCATTAAAATATTAAATGAGGATTACTGACAAACTCTATTTTTCAAAATCTTTGGCAAGGATGAATTATTTGGCTCTGAATTTATTTTAACCAACCAACCAACCAACCAACCAACCAACCAACCAACCAAGTATTGCTTCTTGATTTAGACCATACATAATATTAAAAATATGATAGCTACTCTAGGAGAGCATCACTATTCCCTGGATGCTATGAAATTACTTCCTCGCATCTCAGAAAACATGATATTACTCAGTGTGATAAATACCTTCAGAAATGGTCTTCCTAGTGTCTATAGTAAAGACAAACTGGGGCTGTTTTTTCTAGTGCAGGCTCATATATCACACCAATGTGGGGTTTATTAAAAGCAATTGTATATGGGGGAAAGGCAGAGGTGAGTAAAGGGTCTCAAGTACAAAAGATTATGACTCATATCTGAAGCTTTCTGATGGTCAGAGTAAATCCAAAAATAAATATACTGGGGAGTATTAAAGAACTGACTGCAAATCTCCCAGACAATTTGCTCTAACTCATTGTTTAGTGGCTTTCAAATTTCAGTGTGATGTATAAGTAGATCTGAGGCCTTAGTTTCAGGGAAAAAAAATACCTACTGAGGAGAAAATATATAATATTTTATATTTATTTGTCAAATACAGGGCCACATGCTTGTACTGTCAGGTCAAGAAGGAGTATGGTTTGCTTTCTTTATTGAAAGATCAGAAACCTGATGAAGATGAATCACGTGAAAGAGTGTTACCACATAAAGATTGGCCGAGGTTAAAAAAAATGAGGTTCTACTCCATAGTAGCTAAATGTTAGCAAATTGACCAGATGTTTTTTACCAACTATAATACCCTATCTCAAAGTTATGGAATATCTGCTGCTATATTTTACACTAGTTCACTCACAATTTCAAGTCTTACATTTAGACCGAACATACATACATCTGGAAGGTATTATGATTCATACAAGCTATAAATAATTTATTGCTGTTGCCTTGAAGTAATGCTATTTTTGTGACTACATTTACAATATTATTACTTTTTTATTTTTCTTGATTTATCACATGATAATATTGCATTTTCCATCAGGATAATGCTGAATAATATGTAAAAGCTTTGCTTCCAGCTTGGTGATGCTTACAGTACTTAACTGTGCAATATATTTGATGATATTTTCTAATATATTTTATTTTATTTTAAATTTACTGTTGTTCAGTTATAGTCATCCTGCTGTTTTCCACCTTGCTCACTCCAACCCAACACTACTCCTACAGTCTAATGCATTTTATTAGTTAAGGAAGGTGTCATTGCTGAGTGTTTAAAACTCGAGAGTATATTTCTTTTTTTTTTATTTTAATCATTGTTCAAATACAGTTTTCTCCTTTTTACTCCCAATCCAGTCCCCGCTCCTACCCCTTCCCACTTCCCTCCCATTACCACCCTCCTCTTAATTTATGACCATGTGTCCTTTAAGTTTGTTCCTGTGAACCCTTCCCACTGTCCCCTTAAATTCCCTCTTCTCTCCCCTCCGGTCACCATCAGCCTGTCCTCTATTTCAGCGTCTTTGGTTATATTTTGCTTGTTTCTTTGTTTTGTTCTTTAGGTTCCTCTTAAAGGTGAGATCATATGGTATTTGTCTTTCACTGCCTGGCTTGTTTTGCTAAGCATAATGATTTCCAGCTCCATCCACGCTGTTGCAAAGGGTAGGAGCTCCTTCTTTCTTTCTGCTGCATAGAATTCCATTGTGTAAATGTACCATAGTTTTTTGATCCATTCATTTACTGATGGGCATCTTGGTTGCTTCCAGCATCTAGCTATTGTAAATTGTGCTGCTATGAACATTGGGATGCATAGGTTCTTTTGAATTGGTGTTTTAGTATTCTTAGGATAGAGTCCCAGCAGTGGAATTGCAGGGTCAAAAAGCAGATCCATTTTTAGTTTTCTGAGGAAGTTCCATACTGCTTTCCATAGTGGTTGTACCAGTCTGCAGTCCCACCAACAGTGCACTAGGGATCCCTTTTTCTCCACAACCTCTCCAACACTTGTTGTTTGTTGCTTTGTTTATGATGGCCATTCTGTCTGGTGTGAAGTGGTATCTCATTGTGGTTTTAATTTGCATCTCTCTGATAGCTAGCGATATTGAACATCGTTTCATGTGCCTTTGGATTTTCTGTATGTCCTCCTTGGAGAAGTGTCTGTGCAAGTCCTTTGCCCACTTTTTAATTGGATTCCTTGTCTTCTTAGAGTGCAGTCTTGTAAGTTCTTTATATATTTTGGAGATTAAACCCTTGTCTGAGGTATCATTGGAAAATATTTTTTCCCATAGAGTTGGTTCTCTTTTAATTTTGATACTGTTTTCTTTAGCTGTTCAGAAGCTTTTAATTTTGATGAGGTCCCATTTGTTTATTCTTTCCTTTATGTCCCTTGCTCTAGGGGACATGTCAGTAAAAAAGTTTTTTCGTGAAATATCTGAGATTTTCCTACCTACGTTCTCCTCTAGGACTTTGATGATGTCACGTTTTATATTTAAGTCTTTTATCCACCTTGAATTTATTTTTGTATATGGTGTAAGATGGTGCTCAAGTTTCATTTTTTTGCATGTGGCTGCCCAGTTCTCCCAACACCATTTGTTGAAGAGGCTATTTTTATTCCATTTTATGTTGCTGCCTCCTTTGTCAAATATTAATTGCCCATAGAGATTTGGGCTTATTTCTGGGCTCTCTGTTCTGTTCCATTGGTCTATGTGCCTGTTTTTATGCCAGTACCAGGCTGTTTTGATTACAGTGGCCTTGTAGTATAGTTTAATGTCGGGTATTGTGATCCCTCCTACTTTACTCTTCTTTCTCAAAATTGCAGCAGCTATTCGGGGTCGTTTATAATTCCATATAAATTTTTGAAGTGTCTGTTCTATGTCTGTGAAATATGCCATTGGTACTTTAATAGGAATTGCATTGAATGTGTAAATTGCTTTGGGTAGTATGGACATTCTGATGATATTAATTCTTCCAATCCATGAACACAGCGTATGTTTCCATTTGTTTGGGTCTTCCTTGATTTTTTTCTTCAGTGCTGTGTAGTTTTCTGAATACAGGTCTTTTACCTCTTTGGTTAGGTTTATTCCTAGATATTTTATTTTTCTTTTTGCTATTTCAAATGGGATTTTTTTCCTTGATCTCTGTTTCTGCTGTTTCATTGTTGGTGTACAGAAATGCCTTTGATTTCTGGATATTGACTTTGTATCCTGCTGTTTTGCCGAATTCATTTATTAGATCAAGCAGTTTTTGGGCAGAGTCTATAGGATTTTCTATGTATACTATCATGGCATCTGCAAACAGTGACAGTTTTGTTTCCTCCTTTCCGATTTGCATGCCTTTTATTTCTTTTTCTTGTCTGATTGCTGTGGCTAAAACTTCCAGTACTATATTGAACAGAAGTGGTGAAAGTGGACAGCCTTGTCTTGTTCCTGATCTTAGTGGAAAAGATTTTAATTTTTGGCCATTGAGTATGATGTTGGCTGAAGGTCTCTCATATATGGCCTTTATTATGTTGAGGAATGCTCCCTCTCTTCTCACTTTGCCGAGTGTTTTTATCATGAATGGGTGCTGTACTTTATCAAATGCTTTTTCTGCATCAATTGGTATAATCATGTGGTTTTTGTCTTTGCTTTTGTTTATGTGATGTATTACATTTACTGACTTGCGAATATTGAACCATCCTTGCATCCCTGGAATGAATCCCACTTGGTCATGGTGTATGATCTTTTTAATGTATTGTTGGATGCGGTTTGCCAGTATTTTGTTGAGGATTTTAGCGTCAATGTTCATCAGTGATATTGGCCTGAAGTTTTTTTTTCTTTCTTGTGTCTTTATTTGGTTTTGGAATTAGGATGATGTTGTCCTCATAAAAAGAGTTTGGGAGACTCCCATCTTTTTGGATTTTTTGGAATAGTCTGTGAAGGATAGGGGTTAGCTCTTCCTTAAATGCTTTATAGAATTCTCCTGTGAAACCATCTGGTCCCGGGCTTTTGTGTATTGGGAGTTTTTTGATTACTGCTTCAATTTCTTTTGTTGTTATTGGTCTGTTCAGGCTTTCTGCTTCTTTTTTCATTGAGTTTTGGAAGATTAAATTTTTCTAGAAATTTGTCCATTTCACCTAGGTTTTCAAATTTCTTGGCATACAGTTCTTTGTAGTAATTTCTTACAATCCTTGGTATTTCTGTGCTATCTGTTGTAATCTCTCCTCTTTCATTTCTGATTGTGTTTACTTTGGGTCTTCTCTTTTTTTTCTTGATGAGTCTACTTAAAGGCTTGTCGATTTTGTTTATCTTTTCAAAGAACCAGCTCTTGGATTCATTGATCTTTAGAATTGTGCTTTTAGTCTCTATGTCATTTAATTCTGCTCTGATCTTGGTGATTTCCTTCCTTCTGCTTGCTCTGGGCTGCCTTTGTTGTTGTTCCTCGAGTTCTTGTAGACGTAGGGTTAGGTTGTTTGTTTGGAATGTTTCTAACCTTTTTAGGTGGGCCTGTATCGCTATGAACTTCCCTCTCAGGACTGCCTTGGCTGTGTCCCATAAGTTTTGGGTTGTTGTGAGTTCGTTTTCATTTGTTTCCAGAAACCTTTTGATTTCTTCCCTAATATCATTCTTGACCCATTTATTGTTTAATAGCATGCTATTTAATCTCCATGATTTTGAGTGTTTTGGGTTTTTTTCCTTGGGGTTGGTTTCTAGCTTCAGTCCCTTGTGGTCTGAGAAAGTGTTTGGTATGATTTCAGTTTTCTTGAAATTCTTGAGGCTTGTTTTGTGTCCTATCATGTGGTCTATCTTTGAGAATGTTCCGTGTACATTTGAAAAGTATGTATATTTAGCTTCTTTTGAAGCTAAAGGAGAGCTCTGTATATATCAGTAAAGTCCATTTCATCAAGGGTATTGTTCAATGCCACAATACCTTTGTTGATATTTTGTTTAGAAGATCTGTCCATTTTTGATAGTGGGGTGTTAAAATCTCCCAGTATAATTGTGTTGCTGTCCATATCTTTCTTGAAGTCCTCTAAGATTTTCTTTATGTATTTGGGTGTTCCTATGTTGGGTGCATAGATATTTACAATATTTATGTCTTCTTGGTGGATTCTTCCCTTGAGTATTATGAAGTGACCTTCTGGGTCTCTCTTTATGGACCTTTTTTGGAAGTCTATTTTGTCTGATATGAGTATTGCTACCCCGGCTTTTTTTTTCCTGTCCATTTGCTTGGAAGATTTGTTTCCAGCCCTTCACTTTCAGCCTGTGTAGGTCTTTTATCCTGAGGTGGGTCTCTTGTAGACAGCAGATATGTGGGTCATTTTTTCTTATCCATTCAGCTATTCTGTGTCTTTTGATTGGAGCATTTAATCCATTTACGTTTAAGGTTATTATTGATAGGTACTTATTCATTTTCTTTTATGTACGTGTGTTCTCCTCTCTCTCTCTCTCTTTTCCTTCCCTTCCTTAAAGCAGTCCTTTTAGGATCTCTTGCAGACCTGGTTTGGTCGAGGTGTATTCTCTTAGGCTTCTTTTGTCTGGAAATCTTATTTTGCCTTCTATCTTGATCGAGAGCCTTGCTGGATATAGTAGCCTTGGTTGCAGACCTCTGGTTCTCATTACCTGGAGTATTTCTTGCCATTCTCTTCTGGCTTGAAGTGTTTCCTTTGAGAAGTCAACTGTTATCCTTATTGGGGCTCCCTTGTATGTTACTTCCTTTTTCTCCCTTGCTGCCTTTAAGATTCTCTCTTTGTCTTGAAATTTTGTCATTTTAATTATGATGTGCCTTGGGGTGGGTCTCTTTGGGTTCCTCTTGATTGGGACTCTCTGTGTTTCCTGGATTTGTATGACTTTTTCTCTCATCAAATTAGGGAAGTTCTCCTTCATTACTTGTTCAACTAGGTTTTCGATCCCTTGCTCTTCTTCTTCTCCTTCTGGTATCCCTATTATACGGATATTATTACGTTTCATATTGTCTTGCATTTCTCTTTATCCCTCTTCATTCTTTCTGAGCCTCTTTTCCTTTTCTTGCTCTTTCTGGATGCTGTTTTCTACTTTGTCCTCCAGCTTGCTAATCTGATCTTCTGCTTCATCAATCCTGCTTTTCATTCCTTCTACTGTGTTCTTCAGTTCAGAAATTGTATTCTTCATTTCCTCTTGACCTTTGTTGAGAGTTTCTATTTCCTTTTTCATGTTTATATAGTTTGCAGTGAGATCGATGTAGTTTCCCTCTAATTTTTGAATGGTCATTGTGAGTTCATTGAATTTCCTGATAATCATTGTTTTGAACTCACTATCTGATAGTTGAGTTGCCTCTATTTCATTTAGCATTTTTCCTGAGGCTTCCTCATTTCCCTTCAATTGGGGGTTGTTGCTTTGTTTTCTCCTTGTTCATGGGTTTCTTCTTTTTTCTTCTTGTTTGTTAATTTGATCTGTTCTGATTCCCTGTAATTATGGTGTGAACTTCTGTGGTAGAATATTTGTGAGATTCAGTGGAGCAATCTCCTTCATGTATCCTGGTGTTCACAGCTTCCCCCTACTCTTTTTTGTGATCAGTTGGAGGAGTAAGGCAAATGGTTTAAAACAGCAAGACAGTATACTATGATATTTACTTTAGCAGCCAGAGAAGAGATGGGTTATCCTTTGGCTCCTTATAGTGTTAACCGTGATCCTCCACCCCAGTATCCACATTTTAGAAAGGATGGAAAGAAGGTAAGACTCTTATTGGGGACGAGAGGATTGTTAGTTGGATCTAGAAAGCTGTGAGGTTGTGGGAGGTCAGATTCTAAGGTAGGGTTGGACTAAAGATTAGTATATAGGAGTAATGAATAAAAGAATAGAGACAACCCCCACAATAGTATATTTCAGAAAATTGCAAAGTGGGCTGAGATCAGGTAGGGGTATTGAGAAGCATTTACAATTGTATAGACTAGGTCTTACTAGCAGTAACAGTAAAGTGACAGTCTTGTGGCAGAATCCATGAGGTCTAGATAACAAGAATAAAGGGTATAGAACCTTGAGAGTTGTATTAATGGAACACAGATGAAGGATAGTAACTTATCAACACCTTGTGACTGAGATTCCAGGGGGAACCTATCAAATGACAGTATAACCAGCCAAGCAAAGAAGATTATACAGAAATAAAAAGAATACCAAAATATTATTAAAATAAAAAATGTCGGAAAAGTGAGAAAAAGATAATACAAATTTACAGTAACTTGCAAGATTAAAAAAAAAGGAAAGAAAAGCAGAAGATGTAGTGCAGGAGAGATAAATTTGGAGTGGAAAGAATAATATTAGGATAAATGGAAGAGAAACATAAGGGATTGCGAGGTGTAAAAATAATAAGAATTGAAAAATAAAATGTCACATAAAACAGAAGATAAAATCAATCAACCAACAACAGCCAGAGAAACCAAACAAAACCAAACAAAACCCCCCCCCAAAAAAAACCACCACCAACAACAAAAAAAAACAAAAAACCTCTTGTGGGTTTCTAACTGGCCAGACCAGTTTTTCTAATCTTGCTGGCTTCAGCTGGCTGAGGGACCTTTGAAATGCTTCTCTCTCTCCCAGCCAGATCTCAGCAAGTCTGTCAGGTACCCTGGGTGCTCCCGAGCACACTGGCTCTCTGGATCTCACTTCCACGTTCTTCCAGACTCCAGGGTCCTGCAGGGTTCCAGCTCTATGATCTCAGGAGGCACCCACGATGTTTTGGGATTCACTGCACCTTCCCTGGGGATCGTAAAAGGGTGTGCCCCTCCCCCAAACTTTTGAGATTTGGGGTCTAGGATCACCCTAAGCACCTCACTGCGACCCTTCCGGGTTCAAAGCATGCAAGAGTCCGTCTTTCCAAGGGTGCTCGAGCCAAGCCGTTTCCAGCTCCGTGTTCCCCGCTGAACCGCACTCCAACCAGGTGTTGGCGCCTTTCCCGGCTCCCCTGGTTGGGCTGGCTGGAAATTTCTGAGCCACTACTGTAGGAACACACCAAGCGCCACATCCCTCCCTGGATCGCAGCTCACGATTCAGACCTCCCTATGGGGCATGAGCCAAGCGCGACCTGGCTCTGTACTCTCCCCCGATCTGTACTTCCACCCGGCTAGGGGTGCGGGCACTCTTCCAGGCTGCCCCTGGTCCTGTTGGCTAGAGGCCCTCACTTCTCCCAGGTCTCTGGGCGGGTGTTCATAGTCCCTGGGCGATTTTTTCCCAGTCCAACTGGCCAATCTGTTCCTTCTAGCAACACATTCTCCTCTGGAGTTGCTCACCCCCCGTATTCGGGGGAGGGAGCAGCAACTTCCCTCTCCCGGGAGCCCTGGGGCAGACCCCAGAGCACCAGGCGGGCCTGGGGTCTGCACACCCCTAGACCCCGCGCTGATTCCTGGGCCCCTTTTGTCCTGAAGCAGTCTCCTTACCATCTGGTTTTCCAGTGAGTGCAATAATTTTTGATGTCCTGCTTTCAAAAGTGATTCGGTAACCTAGCCCACTTGCTCTGTTTCTCCACCGATCCGCGAGTTTCCCCTCTCTTCACAGAAGCCAAGAAAAACACTGCCTAGAGTAAAGCCGCCATCTTCCATCCCAAATCCGAGAGTATGTTTCAAAACTTGTTTAGACTCAGTAATGAAACTCTGAATTACATGTCCTTTTCTAGGAAATAACTTTAACATGTTTTCAATTTATTCCATTATACAACTAGTTTATGGTATTACTGTTATATAGGTCAATATTATAAACTTAAAACTTCATTTACAATTTTAAGTTATCACTAGATTATTTTACATAATTTTATGCTTTGTTATATAATTTTACATATTGCTATGATAAAAATAAGTATCATAATGAAGTTTAAAAATTAAACTCCTCTTTATAGACTATTTTCTTTATTGCTTTATTCAAACTTCTTATATCTTGTTCTACAAACACTATAACCATCAAGCTGAATTTACCTTGAGTAAAGAGACAGTTTCAGATGGAAACACTGCTATTTATTACAGACCCAACTAATGTCCGTAAACACTAGCAAATACAATCTCTTCTTGACCAGTCATTAGAATTAGAGCTCTAGTATCAGTTTTGAAATTTTTATTACTTGCTTTTCCTAATGGCCCATTTATATAAAAAAATATTGATGTAAAATTGAGGTAGAGCTATGTAGAGGACTCATCGGTTCATGGAGGGTGGGTGCAGCCTCTGAGAAGGATGAGAAGATTGCAATCGCAGAGTGTAATGAGAAGGCTGTCAGTTATGTTCATACCAATTCTCATTACAATCTTTGTCATTGCAGTGGATTCACGGGTATCATTTTCCATCCTTGTTAGATTCTTTGTCAGAAAAATGAGATATCATTCATGCCATCTGCCTCTCTTCCTCACACCCCTCCCAGACACTTTACCGTATTTTTCACAGATTGCATTAGAGGAATAAATTATAGAACTCATACAAAGTCCATGGAAGAGTCTCAATATCAGAACACAGTCCTAAATCATGAGTCCCACAGGCCATATAATAGAATTGTAAAACAAAATAGGGTAATTACAGATAAATACACTGCATTGAAATGAAAGTGGATGCAAATATATCCCTTGCTTCTATGGCATAAGTAAGCAAAATTTCTCTAACACACTGTAGTAGCTCGGAATGAGAATATGATGAATGTAATTAACAAATCATTCTAATTCCTATGCTTCTACATCCCCTCCTTTCCCAATAGCTCACATGGGCAAGTAGTCTGGTAAAGAAGTGTGTGTGTGTGTGTGTGTGTGTGTGTGTGTGTTTTCATTGTGCATATTTGATCAAAGTGAAAACCTGCAGCAGAAAATTTGGAGAAGCCAAATGGTTATCTCTAAAATCTTGATATAACAAAAACAATGACACAAAGTGCCACTGAAGCTCTTTGAATCTTTATTTCCCAAGAAATATTCAGATTCACAAGGGTAGTTTCATGTTTGCTGATTATCCTGACATAATTATGAATAGCCCTTTTTCACTCTTATAAATTTCCCTGTTAAACAATTTTACTGCTACTATATTTATAGGCCCCCATGAGCCTGCGTCCCAGAAATATCTACTTCCTCCTCAGTCAAAAACACCTTTTGTATTTATACACATAAACTTCTTTTTCATTCGGCTAACCACATTGTTCCTAAGTGCTTGCAGTGAAGTAGGCCCAAGTGTATCAGCCTCATCCTTTTGGTGGGAGTAAAGATCTAGCCCTTCAGTCTTCTCTGTGGACAACCCAGGTATTGTAACCTTAGTAAAACCATATTATGAGGAAAGGAGTAATTAAGTGAGTTATTTTAATTGCAATAATTACTTATATTCATTTTTGCCTGAGTTTTATTGGGCATCCTAAGTAGGTATTCATACCTACTATATTTGGTAGATAGGTAATTATTTTTACATAGCCACTTTCTCACTGCAGCCTTCAAAGGGGGCAGGTAACTAATGAACTGGAATCTAGATACAGGCATGCCTTATTATATTAAGCTTCACTTTATTGCACTTCACAGATGTTGGATGATTTGACAAATTGAAGGCAGACTCGCCAATGAGCAAAAAGATTATGACTCACTTTGTTGCAATAATTGCTTTATTGTGGTTGTTTTGAACAAACTCCACAATATCTTCAAGGTACACCTGTACTGGAATGTTTGTTACGTTATAGGAATAAGTGCGGTACTCTGAGGTGAAAATATTCCTTGATCAAATAAAGTCCAGCTTACTTCTTAGAATTTTAGAATGAATATTAAAATATTAAAGTATAGGCCCTGGCTGATGTGGCTCAGTGGGTTGAGTGCCAGCCTGTGAACTAAAGGGTTACCAGTTCGATTCCTAGCCAGGGCACATGCCTGGGTTGTGGGCCAGATCCCCAGTTGGAAGCATGTGAGAGGCAACCACACATTGATGTTTTCTCTCTCCCTTTCTTTCTCTCCCCATCTCTCTAAAAATAAATAAATAAAATCTAAAAAAAACTAAAGTCTAAATGAAGTAAACTGAAAACTATAGTAAAGAAATCTGTTTAATACGACAAACTCTCTGCTATATAACACCTGTTATATGGACACAGAGGCAGACCTTTGAAGTATACCTTGAAATATGCTGAACTGAACAATTAAATAGTACTTGTTCTAATAATTACATGAAAAAGAACTTGAAACTAGTATTAAAGAAAAAAACTCATATATTAAACCATCCCTATGGTTACCCTTAGATATATACTTCTTGATAAAATAGAGGCAATAGGTACCCTCAGCCCTTTGGTTAGAGAGATAATTTTCAATCCAAGACTACAGAATATAATTAATTTTTAGGTCAGATCCATTTCTGAGTCATCTTTAGAACTAGGACAGCTTCAGAGCTGTTCCAAATAGATGAGTCTATCACAGAAAAGTCCTGAATAGAAATGATATTCTGTGAGTAGAATTAGTAAGATGGAAAGATAGGAGGCGTCTCTGGACTCCCTCTTTGCCCATAGACACACCAAATAAGCAGCTGCACATGGACAAACCCCCTCTGAGACAAAACTGGAACCATGTTGAGAGACTTCTGCACCAAGCAACTGAGAGAACTCACATTGAAACAACTAGAAAGCTAAGACTTGCTTGTATCATAAACCTCATTCACAGCACAGCACCATATAATTAGGAAGGAACCTTCCATTTCCAGCTTCTCCCTTATTTTAAGGAGTAAAGGATTTGGACCAAATACCTAGCACTCCAACTTTTATCGCTGTTGCCAAGGAACTGGCTTCTAATACAACCATCTCTGGCAGCTGATGTGGCCCTGCTTTTGCTAGCCCTTTGTACCTCCGAGAATAAAGAGGCAGTTTTAAATGAACACTAAAACACATCCTGTGGCTCTTCTCCCTGGCTCAGTGCAGAGCAAACAGGGAAAAAAAAAAACAACAACAAAAAAGAAAGAAACAGCTCTCAGATTCCCTTTGGAGATATCACACTTCTTGATTTCAAACTTGATTACAAAGCTATAGTAATTAAAACAATGCAGTACTGGCATCAAAACAGACATAGAGACCAATGGAAAAGAACGTAGGGGCCAGAAATAAATTTACACATTTATAGTCAACTGATCTTTGACAAGGGTGCCAAGAACATACTATGGGGAAAGGATAATCTTTTCAATATGTGGTGATGAGAAAACTAGGCATCCCCAACACAGAATGAAATTAGATCCTTATCTCACACCATAAAGTAGTTTCCAACTCAACTCTCTTGTGGCAACAAGAAGCACTGACTGACTATCTCACTGCACTCACTACCATGAGTCTGCTTATACCTCACTTCCTTTAGTTTTTTAGCAGTTAACAATTGAACACAACTGAGAGAATTAGTGATGGCTCTTTCCTGCAGTATTAGGGAATCCTTTCTCTGTTTGGCAGCCTTGGTCCAAGGACTTAACCAACAGCCTTACCAACACTGCATTTGGAACCATGCCACAGTCTAATTTCACATTCAGTTCTTCTGTATACACCACCATTGCTTCAATTTGTCAGGCTTGAAATGTTATCTGAAGGCTCTTCTTGCACAATTATCTTTTACCAGAACTTCCTCCAACCAATCTTTTGCATATCTACTCTTGTCCTTGGCTCTACTCCTTGGAGTACCCAGACTGGCACAGATAATAACCATTGTCTTAAATGTTAAATTGGTTTAGACCATCATCAGAAACAATAAAAATGTGACCTCTTCTATCACAAAGGAATGATTATATTAATAATATGGATACTATTTATTTTGCAGTTACTATGAGGCAGATAAGACCTTAAGCACATTATATGTATTATCTTATTCTATTCTCATAATAATTCTAAGATGTGAAAACATATGAAGGGGAGGCTTTCCTTCTGGCAGAAAACAGACCACATGCTTGAAAAGAGCAATTGAAGAGAGTTTAATAAACAGAAAATTTACAAATGGGTGGCCATATTAAAGAAAAAAGCAAAAATACGATGTAAAGACAACTTGGAGCTAATGACTATGGAAGCCGCACCACACCCACCCAGCTCCAGGCAATATGGGGGAAAGAGAAGGTAACCAAACACCTTAAGGGTTGAAACTGAGGGAACGAAGGGAAAGACCACCATGGGATGGGAACTTTGTTCTTAGGTAAGAGAATACAGAGTCTGCAGGGAGACAAATGGGGAGTAGCTAGCCAGAACTCCCTGTGTGCCCTCCAGTCTCCTAACAGTTCTCCCATTAGCCAACCCCATCCAGAAGCTAGGAGGCTAGGGAGCCCATTTGATGCAACCCATTCACATCAGCCACCTGAAACCCAGAGCAGGTGAAGAATGGTAGAAAACACATTTGAATGAGGACAAACAAAATACATTAAGGATAGAAAGGTCATCATTTAGTCATATCATCTGTGTATCACATAAAAGTCAGTACTGGAAACTGAGTTAAAATTCATCCAAATCCATAGGACCAATTCTACCATGTATTATTCATGGTTCCCCAGAGAAGAAAGAAACAAAACTGAAAAGAGGGAGAAAGAGAGAAAGGAGGAGATGGATGGAGGGAGAAAGAGAGAAAGGGAAGGGGAAGAGATTGAAAGAGAGTGATTGAAACTGAAACTGATTTATTATAAAATATTGACTTATATAATTATGAAGTTTGAGAACACTTGTGACCTACCTACTGTCTGCAAGCTTGAGACCCAGGAAAGTTGGCATAGTTCAAAGGCCCAAGAGCTGAAGAACTGATGGTATAGATTCCAATGTGGGTCTGAAAGCCTGAGAAGCTGAAGTTTGGAGGACAGAAGATCAATGTCCCAGCTCAGGTAGACAGACAGAATTATACTAACCTTCCTCTGCCTTTTTCTTTTATCTAGACTTTCAAGGAATTAGATGATGATTACCCACATTGGGGAGGGCCAAGTGATTCATTCAGTCTACCTATTCAAATGCTAATATCTCCCAGGTTCACCCACATAGACATGCCCAGAAATAGTGTTTAAACAGTTAACCACGGGCATCCCACGGCCCAAAGTCATATGGGTACATAAAGTTCATGATCTTATGCAATCATGCCTTCCTCAAAGGTAGTGTTATGATGAGTTCCATTATTATTTCTCCACAGATAAAACAATTAGATTACATTAATCATTTCTGAAGTAAGCAACGGCTACTAAAGAGAGGAAAAACTTCACATTGTCTTAATCTGGTCAATGTCAATAAAATTATGATGTCAGGAATAGTTTCTAAGCCAGATATTTGTATAACTATGGGGTGAAGATCACCTCAGAGCCCCTTTCCTGATGTGAACTGCTGAGGATCTGGTGTTACCAGGATTGACAAGCCAGGGTTGACAAAGAACTGGAGAGACGAGGCTAAATCACAGAGAGAAATAAACAGTGCAGAAAAAGTCAACCTCTCCAGTATCATCCATCACTGAAACTATTTTGGTAGCACAAGGTCATCTTTAACTGGCAATGGTACAACTGAAATATATCATTTAGGTAAGGGAAACAGTGATGCAGCTAATCTGACACTCACCACTCATTTTCAAGTCTCACGGGAAGAAGTACTAGGAAGCCAGAGTTCAAATTTATTTCACACTAATTTTTTTCCTGAACATGTTTTTTTAATTCTCCTACTTTAACCAGTTGAAATTCTCCTTTGAAACACTCCATTAGTAAAAACTTTAAGATAAGAACTATAAGTGGGAAATCTGCATTCCATCAGAAATATGGAACACATACATTTCTCCAAATAGGGATTTTCCCTGAGAGTAAAACAAATTGTAACGTACATGTAACTTACATATATGTATATATACATGTGTGTATATGCATATATACATGTATACAATAGAAAATGAATGAAGTAAATCCACTGGAAACAGGAAAGCTGCAACTGGACTTGGAGACACTGATATATGGCCATTATAGGGAGGAGCCCTGGAGATACTGAACTGCAACATATTTGAAAAGGAAACAAAGCCAGACGACTGAAATATACTTTTAAGCTGCCAGCCCTCTGTGCCCTCTTTAGTTAGCTGCCAGGTACCCACACATAGTTGTAGGGAAACACCTAATAGTAGCTTGGATGTAATGAGTGTTTAGTGAGTGGAGATAAGCATTACCTCCCTACACACATCTCTCTGCATCTAAGTGTCTATGTAGGTGCTTAGTAATCACCTAGGGGAAAGAAGACTGGGTCTAGGATCCTGGTCTTTGAAATTCCAGAAATGTCAAATGTCAGGGTCTTGATATCTGGGAAGAAGAATCAGATACTGAAAACGAAGGTAGAGGTCTGGGGAACACTGAATATATGTTTATGTGTGAATGTAAGGAGCCAGCACACAGAAGGGAAATGGTGTTAGACAACTTTGCTTTAACTACTGACCTTGATGTGGAGTGAAGCAGTGTCACCAGGAACCAGGGAACTGAGCCCAACAGGATAAGGTGGCCCAGTAAGGACCCTAGTGGCCAACAGCTTCAGCATGGCTCTCAGGATCTTCCCACCTTCCCCAGAAGTCAGGATGAAGCTGTTCCAGAGATGCTGGAACTGGGACAGTGGGGAGATGCACACCCTCAAGAACTCAGCATGCCTGTACTTCATATTGCCTGGAAGAGAGCAGCAAACAAACAATAAAACCAACTGAGTCATAGAGGATCGAAGATGGAGGCACAGGTGGTCGCACTGTACCTCCTCGTGCAACCAAAACTAAGGACAACAAGAATTTGCAAACAAGAAACAACCAGAACAGAGATAAATGAACTGAACAGAAGTCTGAATACCATACATCCAGTCCAGTAAGGAAGGGCGGAATCAGAGGCCTACGGAGAGGGGTCAAAGGGTACCAGCAGGAAAAAGCGGTGGCTGGCAGACGCGAGCGCACAGGGTGCAGACCATGGACTGCAGCCAACAGACCGGTGGCAAGCCCTAGGCGTGGGAGGCAACCAGCAGACCCAGTGAGGTGTGCAAGGCAGCTGGCTTTCTGTAGCCGCACATTCTCCAGCAGAACTTAGTGAAAACGGGCAGCGCAACACAGACCACACATCCCAGGGACCCAGCGCCAGAAAACAAAGCCTGAAGGCACTGATTGAAAACGCCTGTGGAAGTTTGAGGCTGGGAGATTCTCTCAGCCTCATAGGAGGCTCCTTGGAGAAACCCACAGAGTCAGAGAGAATGCACAAGCCCACCCGCCCAAGAGCCAGCACCAGAGGGGACCAATTTGCTTGTGGGAGGCAGCAAGGGGGACTGGAGTCCTGGTGAGAGTGGAGCGGGCACCATTTTTCCCTCTTGGACCCCGCCCCCACATACAACGTCACAACCCAGCGACTGAGGTGCCCCGCCCTGGTGAACACCTAAGGCTCTGCCCTTCATACATAACAGGCGCGACCAGACCAAAGGAAAAAAATAAAATAAAATAAAAAAGATGGCTCAAACAGAGTTAAAAGCCCAGAGCCAATTTTTTTAAGTGACCGAGAAATAGCCAACCTATCAGATGCACAGTTCAAAGCACGGGTGATCGGGATGCTCACAGAATTGGTGGACTTTGGTCATAAATTAGATGAAAAAATGCAGATTACAATAAGTGAAATGAAAAAAAAATGCACACAGAACCAATAGTGATGGAAAGAAAACTGGGTTTCAAATCAATGGAAGGGACCAAAAGGAGGAAAGGAACAACCAAACAGAAAAGAATGAAGAAACAATTCAAAAAAATGAGGAGAGGCTTAGGGACCTCCAGGACACCTTTAAACATTCCAGTATCCGAATTATAGGGGTACCAGAAAGGGAAGAGGAAACACAACAAGTGGAAAAGTTATTTGAACAAATAATAAAGGAGAACTTCCCCAATCTGGCCAGGGAAATAGACTTCCAGGAAGTCCAGGAAGCTCAGAGAGTCCCAAAGAGGTTGGACCCAAAGAGGAACACACCAAGGCACATCATAATTACATTACCCAAGATAAAATGAAGGAGAGAATTCTAGAAGCAGCAAGAGATAAGGGGACAGTTACCTACAAAGGAGTTCCCATCAGAATGTCAGCTGATTTCTCAAAAGAGATCTTGCAGGCAAGAAGGGTCTGGAAAGAAGTATTCCAAGTCATGAAAGGCAAGAACCTACATCCAAGAATACTCTATCCAGCAAAGCTTTCATTTAGAATGGAAGGGGAAATAAAGTGCTTCTCAGATAACGCCAAGTTAAAGGAGTTCATCATCACCAAGCCCTTATTATATGAAATGTTAAAGGGGCTTATCTAAGAAAAAGAAGATAAAAAATATGAACAGTAAAAAAAGACATCAAACTCACAGTTAGTAACAAGCACACCTAAAACAAAAGCAAATAAGCAAACAAAGAGAACAGGAGCGGAACCACAGAAATGGAGATCACTTGAAGGGTTAGCAGCAGGGAAGTGGGAGGAGGGGGGTGTTGCGCGTGGGTCACCGGCCAGCAGTGACCACGGAACACTGTGGATGGCTCGACGATAAACACGCGAGAAAAAACAACACATGCACAGAGACAAACTAGTTTCTGTGGGGAAGTAGGGACAGAATGGCCACCCCCCCCCCTAGTGGGGGAGCGCGCTGATTTACCGTCCATACCTGCTTTTATTAGGCTCATTTTGCATAGTAATTCAGGTAAAGTACAGTACTCATTCGGGGAAGTAAGGAACTATAGAAAACAAAGAACTCTGCCAGTCTATTGAGTTGGGGGTCAAAGAGCTGTAAGACTGAGGAACAAAATAACTTCCTCCTAAGACCCTTCTCATTCAACTGAGAGCATTCTAAACAAAGAAGGTTTCACAGTAATTTACATATTCTTTCTTAGGCCTGATCACCCCGGGAAATCCGCACTTCTCAGTACTGAGCTGCACCACCCTGTCATTGTTTCAGGCTTAGGTGGAGCAAGGGAACTAGGTAACCAAGAGATAAGGAGATTTTCTCCCAGACGCTGAGAACTCAGGCTATGTCAAAGCCAAGGAGCGAGGGTCCATCACCCCCTTTTGCTGCAGCCCCCCCCAAGTCCTTCTTTTGGGGGGCCTCCCAAAGTGATCGTGCCTGGCTTAGGTTGTTCCCCCCGTGAGGAATCTTACCCGTATTTGGCTAACCGACCAAGCTTTTGGGGGTTCAGTCATGAATAAAGCAGCAGAAGCAGCATTCCTGCCAGGGAAATAAGCTTTTGTCTCCTTGCCGGCTTACGGTTCCAAGGGCGTTCCCTTAGCCTTAGCTAGGCAGGGGTTTCAGCTTCTGATACCAGTCAGGGTGGTTCCCAACAGGGGGGCGGGAAAGATATAGAGAATAAGTAGCATAAACAATAGGTAGAAAATAGGGGGAGGGCAGGAATGGTGTGGGAAATGTAGAAGTGAAAGAACTTATGACACATGGACATGAACTAAAGGCGGGGAATGTGGGTGGGAACGGGTGGGCAGGGGAGAGGGGAGTGAAGGGAGAGAATGGGACAACTGTAATAGCATAATCAATAAAATATATTTAAAAAACTGAGTCATGAAAAAGCATTAAAACCTTGAAATTATTCACAACTAAAATTTCAGGAAATAAAGACACCCAGAAAGTGGTAAATTGTAGGAGAAAATTTAAAGTACTACAAATTGAAAAGCATTTCTGTAAAATACTTATTCCAAAGCAATATTTTCTTTTGGTTCTTTTCCTCTGTCACATACGTTTTATATCAGGATTAATATCATCTTAAGGAAAGTATGAACCTTTAAGTTTCATTCACTCATCCACTTTTTAAATTTTATTCATCTACTATTTCTCCCACATGTCCACCATTACTGCTATGGAAGGAACCTTTGCTCTAAGTGAACAAAGGTTCGCAAAGTCAGATTTTTCATAAATCCCAGCACATGCTTTGCAAGTGTGGACATGAGGATATATGCTAAGGCGTAAATTCCTTATTTAGTAGTTCAAACATTAGATTTCACACTGGGAGCTCTGGAATTTGGAATATTGACAATATCTCTGTTCAGTGTCTCAATTTTTCAACTTCTAAAATGAAAGAAATATTTTCCATTTCCATTTCTATCCTCATAGGTGTGTTTTAGGACTAATGAGATAATATTTATAATCTTAGGAAGTAGATAGCTTTCTTTCTCAAGACATTAGTGTGCAATTTAGTGCTTATGGAGAAGCAATTTACTGAATGGCACCCTAGTGGTATGAGAAATATTTCAAGGACTATTTCATTTTGAGGAAGAGAAAAATTGGTGGATTCTGCATAGCAGAAATTGACAATACTTATAGTTAAAAAGTTTTAAGTGATTAAAGAAAACTAATCAGTACAGCTTCTCTGGAGTACATTTCTTGAATTTACATTTTTTTTTTTAGTTTTCATTTTCTCTTCTAAAGACAAATATTTTCTTATACTTAATTCATAATTTCTCTTTGTCCTCCTTACCTTTCTATATATTTACTTACATTATTAACATCACTATGTAAAAAAGTCACCTTTTAAGTCTTATATTTAACCCATTCTTATTGTTTTAATACCTTATTGCTTCACCTCATCCACTTACCATTTCTCTCACATGGCCACCATTACAACAAAATACAAATGTATTCTTAATTATTTTTTAATTGAGGGAGAGAAGTAAGTATTTTAAATACAAAAAGTTTACTCAAACTCATATTAACCATTGATAGTGTTGGAAAACCAGGAAGAATACATTTTCTCAGGGGTGGTCGCAGGCTGGTGTTGTTCATTTCCTGTGCTACAGACACCTGGGGCACTGAGGGTTGACTGTGCTTGTTTAAAGTTAGCTTTTATTTTAAAATTATTTGTACATATACCTAATTTATTTTCAAATTGTATTTTAAAGAACAAAAACAAGCAAGGAAAAAAATCCAGACATTTTAATAAACTGATTATAGGTTCCTGTTAAAGGTGAGATAATATAGTATTTGTCTTTCACCACCTGGCTTATTTCGCTTAGTATAATGCTTTCCAGTTGCATCCATGCTGTTGCAAAGGGTAGAAGCTCCAAAACAAAGAAACAAGCAAAATGTAACCAATGACACTGAAATAGAGAACAGGCTGATAGTGTTCAGAGAGGAGAGGAGAGGGAATTTCAGGGGAAAAGAGGAAGGGTTTACAGGAACAAGTATAAAAGACACATGGATAAAAAACTAGGGGCGGGTGGAAATCAGAGGGAGGATGGGAGGGCTGGGTGGGTGGGCTGGGATGGGAGTAAAAGATAGAAAATTGTACTGCAACAGCAATTAAAATAAAATTTTTTTTAAAAAGAAGTGTCAGACAAAAAATAAAAAATAAATAAAAAAATAAATTGATTATAATAAAGAAAAGACCTGTACCAGTCTAAATGCATGGCAGCAAGTGAATATGTGTTTACTATTTTGAGTACAGTTTCTATAGTTTATAAAATTCTGAAATAATTTTTAATAACTAAAATATACCAAAAAAATTATTAGAAGACATGCTATTACTTATTACATGAAATTTGGAAGCAAGAAAGAAAATAAGATTTTGAAGAACCAGCAAATGGAATGTATGTAGTGTATCTAAAAAAGTAATAATTAATATGCCAGATTATTCTATTAATATAGTAAAATAAATTTCTCTTAAAACACACATATAAATATAATTTGAAACTATTCTAAACAGGGCAGTTGAGAGACCACCAAGATATCTTGAACCATCACACAAAAGTATTAGAGCTGGTTAAATTTTTGAGCATGTGAACTTCATCTGTACTACTACTACTATTACTGATACCACTATTATTATTATTATTATTATTATTATTGTTATTATTAAACACAGCTACTTGGAGCTGTGAAACTGGGATCAGAATCTACATTTACAAAGTCAATCTATACAAAGAAAAAGCAGAATTTGTTACCCCTTTTCTTTTCTGCCTAGCTAAACTTATAAACAGGAAACCCCTAAGATGTAATATCTTAACTTTTACCCTTAAAATATTTTTTATATTGTCAAAAGTTGTGTTTTAACTTTATTTTTGCAAATAATGTACAATGTGTAGGTATCCTGCTTGAATAAAAAGTAAAGGTACTTTTTTTGTTAGAGAAAGGTAGTAGTCATTGTTGTCATTCACCCAACTTCTGGTTACTCTGTATTCTAGAAATATATGGGTTGATATTTCAAGCAAGCTCCTATGTGGTGGAGCAAGGCTGTGTGAGTAAATCTGAGCAAAAAGTGCATAATGCTGCTGAGACACCCTCCCCAGCTCTCTTTCCCCCTTGCTGTGCTTAGAGCCAGTGCTCAGCACAGCAGTGCTCAGGCAAGCTGATCTGAGGGTGAGGAGGATGTTTGAGGGGAGCAGCACTCCCTACTAACTCACAATGGAAAGGCAGCATGAGCAAGAAATAAAACTTTGGGTTATAAACTACTGAAATTTTGGACTTGCTTGTTACTGAAGCAGAACCTAGACTTTGATGACTTCCTGGGCTGTCTGGATTGATATAGGAGACTAGTGTTCTGCAAATCACTTTGAAAGGTATAACTACCTTCTTATAATTTCAAAACTCTTAAATCTGTAGGTAATTTTCTTTTCAAGATCACCTTTTTAAACTAAATGACCGAGTGGTCATTTATATTTTGACCGGTGGTTTTGACTTTTATATTTTGCAGATAGGTTAAAGGCAAATTTAATAAATACTGAATTTCTAGAAAGTCACAATCAATGAATGAAGCATTAAAATTAGACCTTACAGGGTCCACTACCACTCAGAGCTTTTTGGTACCTGCTTGTTGGCAATTTTCCTCCCAATATAACTTCACTGCTCAGTAGTTTAACTCTCAATGGGAAAAGTAAAACTTTAGGATACCAAGTCTAAAGAGGAGATAAAGAAGAGACTATTCAGATTTTTTATTTTTTTTAAGGCTGGAATAATACCTTATTCCTCCTGCAGCATTCCCAAATGCTTTCAGAAAGAGGTGTTTACTAAGTCTTGAATGAATTAATACATGCTTAATTCTATCATTGCCCTTTTACAAGTTTCTTCAAAGGCCCTCCCACTGTTTCCTGAGAATCATGGAATAGATTTACTTTATCATACAGTTTTCAACTCCAAATGGTGAGAATATGCTTCCTACATTGAAATCAAACCCAAGATTACTGTTTTTTAAATTATCCTAATTAAATTTTACATATCAGAATGTTTCAATTTATAGATTTTACAAGCAATGTAGACTTCAACAATGTTTCTTTCCATGTAGACCAGTAAAATAAGAGGAGACTTAGCAATTTTAAATGAATATGAAGCTTATATGTGCCATTTCTGGGGGAGATGCCTAGGACCTCATTCCTCTCCTCAGACAGCATCTATTCACAGAAGGCAGAGAAGCACAGCAGTTAAGACTGCAGGGTCTGGGCTGGTGGCTTGGATTTGTGGCTCGACTCCACCACTAACTTAATCTCTAAAATACCAGTTTATGCATGCATAGGGTAGTTCAAATTTCATACATTCTTCTCAATGATTAAATGAAATAATAAAGCATTTTGCCTAGCATATATTAAGTGCTTTAAAAATGTTCATGGCAGCACAATTTACAATAGCCAAGTGCTGTTGGCAGCCTAGGTGCCCATTGGTAAATGAGTAGATCATTAAACTGTGGTACATTTACACAATGGAATACTACACGGCAGAAAGAATGGAGCTCCTACCCTTCGCAACAGCATGGATGGAACTGGAAAGTAATATTCTAAGTAAAATAAGCCAGGCAGTGGAAGACAAATACCATATGACTTCACCTATAAGTGAAACTTAATTAACAAAACAAACTGGCAAGCAAAATATAGCCAGAGACATTGAAATCGACAACAAACTGACAATAAGCAGAATACAGTGGAGAGGGAAATAATGTGGGAAAGAAGGAGAAGGGACATAAATGTGCGGTTGCTGGGGGTCATAGCCTGCAACCCAGGCATATGCCCTGACTGGGAATCGAACCTGCAACACTAAAAATAATTTTTTTAAGATTTTATTTATTTATTTTTAGAGAAGAAAGGGAGGGAGAGAGAGAGAAACATCAATGTGCGGTTGCTGGGGGTCATGGCCTGCAACCCAGGCATGTACCCTGACTGGGTATCAAACCTGCAACACTTTGGTTCACAGCCTGCACTCAATCCACTGAGCTACTGAAGGGACATAAATGAACATGAGTGAGGGACCCATAGATGGAGCCAAGCAGGGGTGGGAGGTAAGTGTGGGTAGGGTAGGGGAAAGTGGTGGTGGGAAAATGGAGACAAGTGTATTCAAACATAAATTTAAAAAGTAAAAAAAAAAAAGAAAGAAAGAAACATGAGGTTAAAAAAATTCCTTGCTGGCATAGCTCAGTGGATTGAGTGCGGGCTGCGAACCAAAGGATCACAGGTTTGATTCCCAGTCAGGGCACATGCCTGGGTTGCAGGCCACGGCCCCCAGCAACTGCACATTGATGTTTCTCTCTCTCTCTTTCTCCCTCCCTTCCCACTTTAAAAAATAAATAAATAAAATCTTTAAAAAATTACCTGGAAATCATCTACCTGCTGTATTTGAAACAACAGAATGACATTATAATCATTAAGAGATAAAATTTGCTTCTTTTAGAATGTTTCAGTTTAAAATATGAAATTCTGTTTTCGCTATGTTCAGTTTCTCTACCTCCATATCTTTATTTTTCCCCATCTTAGTTCTGTTTCTAAAGATCTTCTGGAGACAGAAAATTAGTTCATTAAATTCATTTCTTATTCATTCTTAATTTTGACCAAGTTTCCTCCAAAATGGATTTATAATTTTTCATCATTCCCTTTTGCACTGTTGGTGGGAATGTAGATTGGTGCAGCCACTGTGAAAGCAGTATGGAAATACCTCCAAAAATTAAAAATGGACCTGCCTATTGACCCAGTGATCCCACTTTTGGAAATATATCCAAAGGAACATGAAACACTAATTCAAAAGAACATAAGCATCCCTATGTTCACTGCAGTGTTATTTACAATCACCAAGATATGGAAGCAGCCCAAGTGTCCATCATTAGATGAGTGGATAAAGCAACTACAGGACATATACACAATGTGATACTACTCAGCTATAAAGAAGAAGAAAATTTTACCCTTTGCAACTACATGGATGGACCCAGAGAACATTATGCTAAGTGAAATAAGTCAGTCAGAGAAAGACACATACCATATGATTTCACTCATCTATGGAATCTAATGAACAGACTGAATAAGCAAAACACAGACAGACTCATAGATGGAGTCTATGATTCCATAGATGGAGCTAGTGGAGGGGGGTGGTGAAAGGTGTAAGGATTAAGCAAAAAGGAAAAACACTTGTAGACAAGGACAACAGTGTGGTAATTGCTAGGGAGAAGGATGTATAAGGGACTAAATGGTAAAGGAAAAAATACAATACAGATTAAATTTAAAAATTAAAAGTAAACTATAGACAAAAATAAAAATAAATATTGATACAAACACATCAGTGTCTAGATATAAGAATGTGAAAAATTAAGTGTGAAAATCTGAATTATGATTCCTAATGTGTAATTTTTTTTCCTTGATTGAAAGATGGTTAATTGGGGACTTCTGGCAAGATGGAGGAATAGGTGGACACACTGTACCTCCACGCACAACCAAGATTAGAACAACAACAATTTAGGGCTAGAATAACACCCAGAACTGATAGAGGATTTATCTGAATGGAAGTCGGACAGCCAAGAAGTTGAAGTAGACCCGTTCATCCAGACTGGTACAAGGGGAGGAGAGGATGACCCGGGCAGGTGCAGGTTGGGGGCGCGCAGAGGTCGGGGAGAACTTGGCGCCAACTCGGCGCGTAAGCCATCTGGGGTGCACAACATCGCAGCGGTGGACCCTGAGTACTCAAGCAGTGGCTGGCGGACCCAGTGAGGCAGCGATTGTGGACCAGAGCAGAGCTCGCAACCCAGGATTCCAGAGAAGGGACTGAGATCCCAGGAGAACGGAACTACCGCCATTGTTCCCTCCCATCTCCACCCCCGCCCCCGCCCCCACATATAACGTCACAATCTAGCGACTGGGGTGCCCAGCCCTGGAGAACACCTAAGGCTCCGCCCCTCACCGTAACAAGAGCGACCAGCCTGGAAAAAAAAAGGAGAGACAGGGAGAGACGTGTTTCCAACAGAAGAACAGATCAGTCCCCCAGGACTCATCCTTTTGAGCCACAAAGAAATAGCCAATCTATCAGATGCACAGTTCAAAACACTAGTGATCAGAAAGCTCATGGAATTGGTTGATTTTGGGCACAAATTAGATGAAAAAATGCAGGTTACCATAAAAGAGATGAAGGAAGATGCATAGAGAACCAATAGGGATGGGAAGGAAACTGGGACTCAAAACAATAGAGTGGACCAGAAGGAAGAAAAAAAAACCAAGCAGGAAAGAATGAAGAAATAAGAATTCAAAAAAACGAGGAGAAGCTTAGGAACCTCCAGGACATCTTTAAACGTTCCAACATCCGAATTATAGGGGTACCAGAAGGGGAAGGGGAAAAGCAACAGATTGAGCATGTATTTGAACAAATAATAAAGGAGAACTTCCCCAATCTGGCAAAGGAAATAGTCTTCCAAGAAATCCAGGAAGCTCAGAGAGCCCCAAAGAAGTTGGACCCAAGAAGAAACACACCAAGGCACATCATAATTACATTAGCCAAGGTAAAAACTAAGGAGAGAATCCTAGAAGCAGCAAGAGATAAGGGGACAGTAACCTACAAAGGAGTTCCCATCAGATTGTCAGCTGATTTCTCCAAAGAGACCTTACAGGCAAGAAGGGGCTGGAAAGAAATATTCCAAGTCATGAAAGACAAGGACCTACATCCCAGATTGCTTTATCCAGCAAAGCTCTCATTTAGAATGGAAGGGCAGATAAAGTGCTTCTCAGATAAGGTCAAGTTAAAGAAGTTCATCATCACCAAGCCCTTATTTTATGAAATGCTAAAGGGACTTATCTAAGAAAAGAAGATAAAGAAAAAACATGTATGGTAAAAGGACAGCAAACTCACAATTATTGACAACCACACCTAAAGCAAAACCAAAAGAAACTAAGCAAACAACTAGAACAGGAACAGAACCACAGAAATGGTGGTCACATGGAGGGTTAGCAACATGGGGGTGGGAGGAGGAAAGAGGGGGAAAAGGTACAGAGAATAAATAGCATAGAATGTAGGTTGAAAATAGATAGGGGGAGGATAAGAATACTACGGGAAATGTAGAAGCTAAAGAACTCATAAGTATGACACATGGACATGAACTAAAGGGGGGAAACGTGGGTGGGAGAGGGGGTACAGGGTGGAGGGGAGTGAAGGGGGAAATGGGACAAGTGTAATAGCATAATCAATAAAATATATTTAAAAAAGAAAGAAAGATGATTAACTACTGGCTCTTACACCATTGGAAGATTCTTTCATGGTTTTAAAGCCTAAACAATGATGAGAGTAGCCCATGAACTACAATAGGAAGAACCAGCCCAACCTGGCCACACTACACAGAGAAACAGGTTTTCCTGTCCTGCAATCGATGGGAGTTTGAGAAATAGAAAAGTACTGTATTTTTCATGATTGTGTTTTATATTCTTCATGATTTTGTGCACAGTTTTAGAGGACAATGACTATGTCTACTCGATTTTTTTTTTCCAAAATTAAGAGAAAAACCTTAATTCATTTAATAGGATTTTCTACTGAACAACTGGTTACTGATGGTTTCATATATAGTTATCCAAATTAACTAAAGGTATGAGCAGTAATTATAGCCTCAGCTTATTTTTTTAATCTTTCTGATGTCTGCCAGTTTTGGCTCTGTTTCACTCCCTATATGAGTACAAACGATTCTGACTATGATATGTGCTCTTAAAGGAATAGTTTATGTTGCCCTCTAGTGATTCATATGAACACTGGAAAAGTGGTATAGACTTTCTCAGCTATTCAGAGCTGTAGAAACTTCTTATGTTATTATGTAGAATCTATACACTGCTTTTCATTATTTAAGTTCCGTGATAGCTTCAGTTTTTTTTCTATTTTATCTCATTATTACACAAGTACAAACTAAACTCTGTTCTTTATTCCTCTTAAAAAACAAAAACAAAAACATGATAAAATATGTCTAAACTAGAACAAGAAGTATTTATTTTTTAGTTACCTCTAACTCATTTTTTGGAGTGCTTTTAACTAGAGAAGTCATTAACTTAACTGCATAATTAAAAGTTAATCCCCTTTTCTTTTTTATTATTTCCTGCATATAAGAAATGACAAGTAGACTTCAATACCCCTGAAAAGGTTTGAAGTAATGTATATTGATGGTACATATGTACTATCTCAGGAATAATTTCCTGAGATGCATGTTTAAAATACAGATTCTTTGTCCTCAAATCTGACTCAGAATATCTAAGATTGGTGCCAATGCAGCTGTACCTTTATTTGGCCTCCTAGTTATTCCTGACCATTTAAAAATACCGCCCTGATATGAGCCGGTCCTATTCCTTCCCATGTAATTCAAGTGTCCTTTTCTGGATCAATCTTTGCTACCAGTTTTTCACAAATGACCTTGGAGCACAACTGCTTCCTTCTGACATGTTATTTCCTTCATGATTTTTCTTAGGCAACACTGCCTCTTACAATTTTATCTTAATTTGATTTTATATAACAATTTAGGCCAAACATTAAGAAAATTCTCCTTTGAGTAATTTAATCTCTAAAATAATAGTCAGGAAACTTCATAACTTATAACATATCACAATTTTTTTACATTTTTACAAGTGTAATTTGGAAGCATGTTTCAATTTACTAATACTTAAAACATCTAGTACATTATCATTTACATTACGTGTGTTTTCCCATTGGTTCTTTCATTAAACACCCACAACAGTGCATTTAGATATTACTACTACTCTTCTTATTTAGAACAGAACACTCAGGACAATAAAGTTTAGATGATTTGACTTAGTAACTGAACACAAGAGAGAACTAGAATTCAAATGTTCTTTCTACTACGCAAACTAAGATGATATTTGAAAAGAAAAATTTAAATTGTGGCTATTTTCTTTGTTTTGGCATGGAGAAATAAGAAATGCACAACATTTCAAGGTAGGATGTATTTAAAAAAACATTTTTGCTTCAGTAGTATCTGTTTATATTGTTAAATTGTTTTGAAAATATTATTGATAAAGTGACTGACCACCTAAAAATTCATTAGAAACCAACAAAAATTTGCTTGCCATTTAAATTAGGAATAAAATATCTTAAATAGCTAACAGCTTGACTAACCAAAGCCAGAATTGAATACTGTATTTACAAGTTTTTGAACTAAAAAATGATTGAATCATATTTCCCATTGGATTTTGACACTTTTTTCTCTGGTGCTTTAAAAATATCTTCTAGTTTAGCCCTGGCCATGTGGCTCAGTTGGTGGATGTGTCATCCTGTGCCAAAAGATTGTGGGTTCTGTTCCCAGGTTGCAGGTCCAGGGGTTTGATCCCTGGCCAAAGAGTATACAGGAGGCAATCAATCAGTATTTTACACATTGACATCTCTCTCTCTCATAGTGCTTCAAGTCATATGTGTCTGTATATATATATGTGTGTTCAAATAGTAAAAGAAATTATTTTAAGGGTAAATCTAAAATCCACATTTAAAATTCCATCTCATGTTCACAAAGACTTATAATCCATTCAAGAAACTTTGTGATTAAATAGCATTGGCAGTTTCACCTCAAAATAGGGCAACTTGAAATGGACTATGAAGAAGAGGTGGATACCAACAACTGGAGATAGAAAAGATTCTTAGGATGAGCTCAACAAATACCAATAAAGTTAGAGTCAGGAATGTGTGGGCAGGTCCAGAAAACACGTTTCAGTTCCTCTTCCTTGGTGTTTCCTCTTTACCACGTACCTGGGACTTGTAGCCTCCTACTTTGCCGACTTCTCTAGTCCCTTCTCAGTCTTCATTTGTTACTCTTCCTTTGCTCCACAGAGCTCTTTGCTCCTTATGTGTTCCAGCTATGTTACAGAACAGGGCCAAGGGGGGCACGATATACTATTACCAAAAGGACCCCCCCACTAGGTTCACTTGTCCGCTGCCAGAGGAAAGACGTCTCTCAATGCCAGAGATTTGTGAAAAGGAAAGGAAATGTTTATTTAAAGTTATACAGGCTTAAAATAGTAACCTGATTTCTTCATTAAAATATCAAAGTCCTTTAGGATACCCACAGACACACACGGTGCTTCCTTCTCCCTCTGCCCTAAACTGGGGTACTGTATCTCAAGAAAAGAAGTAGACGTCCATGATTCAGGCTGCCAGCACCATCAGCTATGTGGCTGTTCAGGATCTCCAGCTAATCCAAAGCCATGGGGCACCTTCTCATGGCCTACTGGCAAGAATTCTTTTACCCTTCTTCCAGGAAAAGTCTCTCCTGCTTCCTAGGTCACGTGGCCAAAGGGAGCACCCCCAAAGCCACATGGTGTTCTTCTACCAAAGCTGCGGGGCTCTCCACTCTGGCCAAAACTGTGGGGTTCTCTCCACCAAAGCTGTGGGTGTCCCCATTCTGGCAAAGCTGTGTAGTTCTCCCTGAACTTTCACAGCTGTATGGTCCTCCCCGCAATGGCTGCTGAGTCTAGGTTTAAATATCCATGCTAATCTTCCTCTGTACCCCCATTTCTGACTCCTCCTACAATCGGTTACACCTGCCAGCATTCCTTTATTATTCTAAGTTTACTGGGCTGCCCTCATGAATATGGGCAGGTATGGCCCCATGTCATGGAGCCAATCTTGTTCAAGCTCTCACGCAAGCTCTGTAACTCGGGGGATCTGCCCCCCAGTTACATCTTGGGTGGAAGTCCCTTCCATCCCCCTGGCTCCAAGCATGGCCACAGCTATTTAACATATCTATGCAACCAGTTAAAAGTTATAGGTATGTTAAATAACCATGTCAGAGGTTAGCTGCAAAGCTGTTGCTGTACAAAACAGATCTGCATGTTCCTGCTCCATGTGTCCCTTCCTCCAACTCACACCTGAGGGGGAAGGGGAGAGGACATCCTATACATCTTTCTAATATTTCCTGGACATCTTGAGTTCTGGACCACATTCCAAATCCCTATTTAGGGCCCCCCTCTTGGCTGCACCCAGTAACAGCTATATAATCTCATCCATGATTTCAATCTATGGTTTTACCTACTACCTATATGATTGTGTCTACCAAATCCAAATCTTTAACCCGACACAACCTATCCAGAGTGGATATTTTGGTAAGCCACTCAGGCTCCTCTTTAATAACTGAGGCATGCTTTCCCCCAGGTGCTTGGAGTGTTGTATCGCTCAGTCAAGTTCCCTTGCAGGAACTGCAATTATCAAAGGAGAGCTTTTTATTTAAAAGGAAAAAAAAGATTCTACATATAAATGAGATCATACCCTATTTGTTTTTCTCTGTCTGACTTATTTCACTTAGCATAATGCCCTCAAGGTGCATCTGTGTTGTCACAAAAGGCACAATTTTCCACTTACAATAAAAAGTACTGAGACTGCAATGTATAATTTGATGACCACAGTTAACACCACTGTATAGTATATTTGAAAGTTGCTAAGACTGTAAAGCCTAAAAGTTCACATCACAAGAAAAACAACATTTCTCTATTTTTTTCTGTATCTATATATAAACTAAACTTATGGTGGTAATGATTTCATAGTATATGTAAATTAAATCACTATGCTGTACACTTTAAGCTTGCATAGAGTATTACATGTCAAATCTAGCTCAATACAACTGAAAAAAAAAAACTGCCTCGCCCAAAGGCATGACCCCTCCTCAAGGATGCCCTCCTCCAGTAACTGCTAAACACAAGAATACAAAGTTCTGTCACCCCTGTGCCAATACAGAGCCACCCAAAATCTAGAGTTTTCCTGAGATGGGTCTATTTTAGAAGTGGATCTCAGTTCAACTCCCCCAGCTGAATAATTTTACTTCCTTCAACCTCAACCAAATTCCAGTGGATTTTAATACTGAAGGCACTCCTCAATAACTCCTCTCTATGCAAACCTTCATATCAGAGACCATTTTGAAGGTAATCTGACCTTAAACAGTTTCCAGCTATATTAGGTCCTCTCTACTTGGATGAAAATGGCTTTTTGAAGTCAAGACACTAAATAAAAAGTAAGCTCAGTTATCTTTTCCAACAAACCATGCTTATTTATGTTTTCTTTAGAAATATTCTGTATTATACACCTCAATGGTGCCCTCCTTATTTATACACCTCTTCTCAAATGAACTATTTAATCCACAATCTGAAAGAAGCAAGCCTAGGTATTTCAGACTACCATTAAATCATCCAGGGGATGGTCATTTGATTCTGCCAATTGGGGATTTGGAATAAGACATAGGACAGATACTGAGTTACTCCTTTGGCTCTCGACTGTAAAATTGGGGCTAAATTTATTTCATCCTAAACCCAAGTCAAGCAGAGTCTGACATCCTAAAACGGAAAACAAATACTACACAGACTTTGCAGAAGAAGCCATGTTACAGAGAACAATAACATAAATTTGTAGAAGGAAACATAAATGAGAACTCATTTAGTCAAAGACAGGGATAGACATGGATGGAATATGTACATAATTACCTCCTAGTTTCCTTGTATTCAGATTATTACTTTTTGAAACTTGGTTTTGTAATACTACTCTGAAACCTAGTAATAAGTATTGTATTTACCACCAAATAAAACATCTCCTGCTTTTTTAAACACCACAACTTATCCTTTTGTTTTCAATCAGTAATCTGCAAGACATTGAGGCCATCCTTATTCCCCAGAGACAAATAATTCTTCCATTTTGTTGTCACTGTTCTGTCTCTCTTTCTCCAGCCCTAGAGGAGGTAACAAAGCTGAGAACTTCCCTGCTCCTTGCCTGTCAATACAGAATCATCATTTGTGGTTCAGACACTAGTCTTGACCTTCTCCAATCAATCCTTCATATTTATTTATGAGTGCTGTCACTAACATACTAATCTGATAGTGTTACACATTCTTCAGTGATGCCATATCCATAAAGGTTGATAAAATAAACTTCTGTGCTAACACACAAGATGCTTTCTTCTATGGTTATATTTCACCTAACTAGCTACTTCTGTTGCAAGGATCGCTTGGTTTTTATAATTCACTATTACCCTTCCCACAGTTTCATAAACTTGTCATAATTTCTTGTTTCTTTTCTTTTGCACATTCTTCCCACTGTTTAGAACATTATCTTTCACTTTTGTGGAAAACTCTATTCACCCTTAATCTATCATTTAAAAAGTCACTGTTCTCAGCCAACTGGGTTATAAACTTCATCAGAACAAGGATCATGCCTACCCTGGTCACCACTGCTCTCCACACAGCTGAGGACCTTCCATGCAGCAGATCTGTCTCCTGTTTTATGAATCAACTAAAGTCTTTCATCAAGTTAGGCAGATGTGGGCATTCTTTTTGTCAAGTAATTTGTGCATTATTCCACATCACAATTAGTATTATATTGTCATTTTTGTGAGCCTCTCTTTTCACAAGAATAAAAGTATTTTGAGGTAATATTCCTTAAATGTTCATGCTGTCAAATGTTGCCCAGAAACTAACAATGTACACGGCATATTGCACTCAGAAATATTTGCTGTATGAATGAGGGAATACTCACAAGATAGAAATAAAAGATAAGGCTGCAGATCTAGAGAAAGCTTTCAGCTCTCAGTAGGAAGGTAAAACTTCTGAGGAATAAAATCTAGCAATTCTATTTTTAGAACAACAGAAACAATATGCATGGACTGAGGGTGAGAATTTCACCGCCCCCTCCCGAAACCAGTTTGTATGAAGAAGTGAGGAATTCCACAAATAAGCTATATTTACAGAAAGCAGTCTGTTGATTCAGGAGGCAGGAGTGAGAGACTGCAATATCAGCAGCTGTGCAAATGCTAAATTCAGGGAGCTGGGAGTAGGAAAATGCTCAACTAATGTCCGTTCATATCCAACCTTGTGCCATGGGAATAATTCCTGCAACCTGGTAGTAGAGGTCTGGTTTTTCCCTAGCCACTGACGCCCACCCTCCCCATACACACCCACAGACAAACACCTCTTACACACAACAGACCTGAGAGAAAATGAAAGATGAGCAATAATTTAAAAGGAAAAGCAAGGAAGCTATACAGAAACAATGCAAAAAAAAAAAAAAGAAGAGGAGCAGGAAAAACAAGAGGCAAGAGGACTTAAGGAAAAAAGCATGTTTAAGACATTGAGATGACTCCAATAAACTTAATGAAACAGCCCACTCTATAAAATAATAACCCAAAGGGAAATATAAAGGCTCAGAAAAGGTACAGTGAGAAAATGGAGTGAAAAGATTGAATGTGAGAAAATCAGGAAAAAGAACGTCTCCACAGGAATGAAAACCATTTATGGTGCCACAGAAAAGAGAGAAGATATAGCTCAAAACATTATGTCATGTAAGGCTAAATGCAGAAACAAATAGTTAAGCAAAGGTCACTTAAATATATTTTTCTAGTAGCAACAAAAATATGAGCTGCTTAAGAATAAAGCTAACAAATGACACTTACTAGCTTTCCATAGAAAATAAAACCTCTTAAAGGACAGAACTAAATAAATGGAGATACCAAATTCATGAATGGAAGGTTTGGTAACAGGTACACTCTTCTGAGATAAGAAACAGATGCTTTGCAATTCAGACTAAAATAAAAATGTTTTTCAATCAATATCATTCTTAAATAAGTGTGGAAGATCAAAAGGCTATGTGTGTGTAGTCAAACTGGTAAGACTAAGAATGAGGTAAAGTGACTTGACAAAATGTCTGGATTTATAAAGCTATTTTAATTAAGACCATGTGGTATTTTTATGTAAACAATTATTAATGATTAAGATGATATCATTTACACATACGGCTCTTACTTTACATAAGATATATAATAACATCGTGGCAGTGATATGATCATACTTGCATTATAAATGAGGAATTTGAGACACGAGGAAGTTAAGCAACCTGACCAAGGTTACAAGTAGCAGACTGCACTTTCTAAGCCATCCTCCCTAGTCTGGATTTCAAACAGCCATACTTTTAACAACTACTACTACTACTACTGCTATGACTACTACTACTACTACAAACCAGAACAACTAATGACAACAACGAAAACAGTTCACACAAACAAAATAAAAAATTGAAGCAGACCTGTGCATGTGTGGAAATCATGTATAGAGGTGGCATTTCAGAAACTGGGAAAGGATGACTATTTAGTAAGTAATGCCATTATAATCAAATATTCCTAGGGCAGACAAAGAAAATTAGGTCCATACCTCACACTACATATAAAATTATATTCCAGGTGGAATAGTATAACCAAATATTAAAGGCTAAAATTGTATAAAAAGTATAGAGAATTTCCCATAACCATGAGATGAGGATGGTTTTATTTCAACAAGATACAAAAAAAACCCCTGAGAAACCTGTAAAATATTGCACAAATTCAACTATATTAAAAGAAGAATTCATGATCTTCAAAAGACACCATAGAAATGTCATACACTCAATTTAAACATATATAACAAAAAAGAACCTTTATAATTCAATTCAACAAAAGACCATAACTGTAGTAAAATGGTGGAGGTGACACAGGAGGAAAACAGAAACTTCACAAAAAAGGAAACCCAAATGGCCAATAAACATATGAAAACTGCTTGGAAATTTTAGGTGTCAAGCAAATGCACGTGAAATGAGAAAATGCACCACTTGCATCAAACCAACACATTTTAAATGTCTGACAATATCAAGCTTTGGTTGAGTACACAGGGTGACAACACTTTTGTGGGAGCCTTGATTATTTTAAACACTTGCAAAACTAATGTGTTATCATGTGACAAATCAAAAAATGCTCAAACTATAAATTTAGAAATGCTGAATACTTGGAAGTATATTCCAAGTATATTCCTGAGTATATTCCAGAATGTTCCTAGCACTATCCTCAAACCCTCTTGCAAGTAAGTTTCTGACAGGTCCACCCATAAATTTACCACATTTGTCTTGAACCTCAAAGGTGAACATACTTTATTTCCAATCTGGGATCCCTACTGCACTATAATGGCCTCCATTTGTCTTGGTAGCACATGAAAATTTCTTAAAATGAAAGTTTTCCCCATGACTAAAGTCAACTTATGTTCAACTCTGAACACCAACTAAACAGACCTCACTCCCTTTTATATTCCTCTTAAATCTTGTAGAACACCAGATTAGGTCTCTGGTCCAACAACTTTCCATTTGGTCGGTTGATCAACACTTCAAGTCTTAAGATCATCAAGAGTTAGAGTATGTTTGGCCTCCAGCAGGAGGCATGTGTAGTGATCAACCCTCAGGGGATTCAGCTGGGGATCAGTCTTTCCCTTACCCTGGCTTCAACTGTAATTCATTCAAAAATGTTTTCTGAGTCCCTGCTGTATACAATGTATTATGTAAAGTGCTAATGACACAGCAGTTACCAAGGTAGACATATCTTGGCCCACACTGAGGTCAGAGCATAAAAAAGCAAGCTTGGACAAAGGAAATAAAAGTGTGATGTAGAATATAAAGGGAGAAAATTCTATGAGACTTTACACGGTCTGGGAATGTTAAACCAATACTTCCTAAATTTAGTGAAGTAGTGAAAAATGGGTTTGGTAGAAAGATAGGAGAGGGTGAAAAAAGCATCTGCAGAACCTGTATGACCAAATCTGTTACACATTAGGGGGAAAATAAGATTAGTATACTAGAAATATAAAAAAAATTAGGGTAGAGGCATGTAGCTAGAGAGGTAGATAAAAATAAATTATACTAGACTTGTATGCCACAGACAGGGAGTTGAGTTTCAAAGGCAGTGTAAAATGAATAAAGGGTTTTATATCATATTTGCATCTTCAACAGACATGATTAATATATCATCATGGCTGCTCCATGGAAAACAGCCTGATCTAAGGAAGAAGGAATAGGTAAGAAGCCGAATCTTATGAGGAAAGGGGCAATGTGAACTCAGAGATTTTGATGCACTCAAGTGCTATTTACAAGACAGAATTAGTAGGACTTGTTGCTAATTGGATATAGTGAGTGAAGTGAAAGTCGAAGTTCAGGACAACACTCAGATTTCTGGGTGAGTGACTAAGCAGAGGGTGGTGTTACAAACAAGGAAGAAAAATCTGGGACATAGTACAAACTGAGGTGCCTGGAATAGATCTTAGCTTCTCTCAGTCTGTTCCTCAGAATAATGGCAGCAGCTGCTCTAAGGGAGCACTTCTATGTGCCTCTCAAAGTAAAGTACTCCATTCGCATTAGGAATTCACCCACAGTCACAGGCCGTGAGAATAGTGCCATTGAAGTAGGACCCCAAAATGACTTCGGAAGCAGAGCTTGTAAAGACCATTACTCGAATGCAACTTGTTAATTAGGTAAACCTTCACTCAGGGTAGTGTCCCAATGTAAATAAATACTAACAACGGGAGAATTGTGTTACCTTTGGGTCCTTGCATCTTCCTCGTGCAATAATCAAAGAAATGTGAAGGGCTGAGTATGAATGAGCTTACATAAAGAAGGGACTCTAAAGAGACCACAGGAGGTGAAGACAATGAGGATAAAGCACAGAGGCAGCAGCAAAGCCAACAGTGCTGTGAGGCCTCTATTAAAGATCTCTCAGAAAGCCAAGAAATGAGCAGACTGTACTTTGCAGATCAAATTACAAAATAAATAAGAATGAGTGGTGTGTTTCCAGGAAATTTCATTTTTGAATAAAAGTGATAATTCTATCAAAGTTGCAGGCTGGGATGATCATAAATGTCATTTTCTTCATTCAGAGGGATATGAAGCACAGTTCCTTCCTTAGGATTCTCAAGAGCGTTTGAAGAGTTTCTAAAATTTAGTCACACATAATTCTAGAAGAGAGTGGGAACAAAAAACAGCCAACTGTCTTACCCCATATGTGTTCAGGAATGTACTGTTACAGCCCACCCAGGCACAAACATAGCATCACTTAGGTAAACAATAAAGGTTACCTTTCACTGTACTGAAGAAGTCTGTTGTTTTTACTAATGAATATAATACACATACTTATAAATACACATAAATGTTTATGAATGTCTGTGTGTCTATATAGGTATATGCATTTGTAGAGAATGTTGGTTAGTGGCCATGATTGCAAACAGAATCACTCTGGCTAATTAAAACAGAAAAGTAAATTGAAAGTTGACTCACAGAATCACTGAAGCCTGGAGACGTATCTTGAGGCAAGCCTTCCAGGGATAGAACCATGCCCCAGAATCTGTGTGGTGAAGTAACTGTCACCACAGCAGCTGCGGCCCAGCACCGAAAGCCAGACTTGCTACAACTACACTGCCAGCAAAGGGGCCACATCTGCAAATGCCCATGTACTCACTGCCAGCCCAAAGAAGGAAGCCTCATCTAAACCGAGATTTACATGGTTACATGTGCATCTTCACCAACAAACATACTGTGTATTTGACTTCTCAATTCTATATGAGATAGGTTAGTGCTATATTGTGGGAAATTCCTCATTTATTAAAAAAGGCAATGTTAAAAGATGCAAAGGTAGCCACAGTTTGACAAATGTCTATATTCATACATACGTATACACTCACAGAATTGTGAAGACTACACTCTTTCTTGCATGGAAAGGGTTTAGAAGCCTGCCTGGCACATCGTGTGATGTGATAGATGTTTGCTCTTCTTTCCTTTCTTTCTGTCATCTTTTTTCCCTCCTTTTTTTTTGGTGTATACCAATAATATAATGGGTAAATATTATTAGAAGTGTATATAATTAGGGTTATAATTGGGGTATTCTAACCTGTGGTATCTTACATATCATCTTTAGTCTTCTGTTCATTTGAATATTGAAACTTCCTTAAAAATCATTGACATTAAAATACAACAGTAGACCAACTAATGTTTCAGAAGAAGGTAAATTCAACTTTCTTTTTCTTGCCAAATGCTCAGAAAAACTACAATTTTTTAATAACTTCTCAGAAAACAAAACTCTATACTGGAAGTATAAATATTCTCTCATTCCTACCCCCCACCCCAAAACCAAACAAGAAAACAAAAATAGCCATAGACATGTACACACATAAAAACACCTCACTGACTCAGGATCCCCACTGAGCTATACTATGGGCACAATGTAATAGGCTTGTGCTCAGAGCTAGAGAGGCTGGAGGTGGGATCCTGCTGTGGTGCTGTGAGCAATTATCTAACGGTTGCCATCACAGTTTCCTTACGGTAAAACGGGAATCATAAAGTATTGTAAATTTTAAAAAAGCAACAGACAATATATGGGTGCAGAGTGGCTGGATTTGTAACCTCGTGTATCAGGTGCATACAGCGCCATTGGTTTCATGTCCTGTAATTATTATGATGGCTGTCTTACACTACCCACTCTTTTCCTTGTGGAGTTTGCTGCAATTTTCTGAGATGTTACTGCCGAGGAATATCATACCATAGAAAGTCAGAGATATTTAGAGAAGTGTTCACCTGAGTGCCCCTAGACAAGGATTCAATAGCATACTGCCTTGCTAGGTAACAATGGCAAATGGAAAGTTCATAGAGCTAGAAGGGACCTTCAAATACAGTCTAACAAATTCTCCACTTTTCACAAATAAGGACACACAATGTGGAATGTTTATGCAAATAGAAATCTTGGACTAAATCCTACACCTTTGTTTTCACATTTCCATTGTTACTCATTAGATTTTCATTATAAAAGGGGGAGAATCACACATACAAATTGTTTTTTCCTCAATTTGTATACTTTATTTATATACATATTTATTTTCCAAAAGTTTATTGAAATTCTACTATATGTCTGCAGACAGGAGGAAACCAAGCATTTTATTCTCAAGCTCACTGTCATGTAGTTAACATAACACAGCTGAAGAAAAACACAAACCAAATGTCATAAACATTACAATACTGAGAGAAGTAGACATGCAATGTAACTTATTGTGAATTTTCTTTGAAAATGCCAATGAGGGTGGCATATAAAATGCAGGTTTTCATTAGCTAGTATTATTAAATACTGTGAATATATTAACAATAAATATATTTTCCAAAACCTATATTACACTTCTGTGACATCTCCTAGAAATCAAAACATTTTAACTAAAGACATTTTAATCTTGATGCTATATTTTCTTTTTGTGAAGTTTGATAATATTCATATTAATTATGCTACTCCTGCCCCCAAGTTAGCTAACATGTATGGTAGAGGAATTTATGCTTTATAGGCTTATTTTATAACAGCTTTATTTAGCATGACTAGTACTAATTAAAAACACCCTGGTGGAAAGAAAAGCTTATAAATGTATGTATAAAGATTAGACCTTTTTCCTTTTATTTTAAGTACAAGCTTCCGGGGGATGTTTATTCCTCGATTTTTATTTTAACTATGTATTAAAAAAATACATAGTCTGGAAAATAGTCTGAGTGTTTTATCTAACCAAAAATAAAATTCAATAAAAATACTTGCCTCAGAAGACTAAAATAGACATATTAAAAAAGAGTGTAAATAACAATGTTCTTTTACCCTTGAAAATTGAATATCCTAAGTAAAATTAAAAAAAAGTTAATTTAACACAGGAGAATATTTGTTTGGTTAAGTACATATGGACCATATGTCAATATTAAGATGAAAAATTTAAAAATCAGTTCAACATATTTACCACAATATTAGGGCCAGTTTAAATTCATCTACAATTTTGGGGAGAAATTTATTGCTTAAATTTTACATGCATAAAATTTTGATTTAATATTGGTATTGTGTGTGTGTGTGTGTGTGTGTATATATATATATATATCCCTAATTCATAAAATATGTGTTTTAATGAGATGACCTATTTTTATTCTTTCAAAAGAAAAGGCATTCTAACCTGATGCTGAAATCATGGGTACATCCATCAATACAGATTCCAAAGTGAATGTTCCAATCGCAAAATCTAGTAGATTGTTTCTGTTGCTTCTTAATTTGACATCTACAATGTTTAACCTGTTGACCTCTACCTACTTTGAACATTCTTTTCTATTTTTTGAATCCTTTGAAAGTCCTCTCTGGTTTAATCTGACATTTTCTTCATGGACCAATTTTAAGATCATCTTCTCTGTACACCTTAACATTTTTCCCCCCAAGCTTTTATTCCATTTTTCTTTTTCCTCATCCTTATTCATTTCTTCATTCCAAAAATTTCATTCTTTTCTGTACCAACAACAAAATGTGCTAGATATTTAGAATGAAGTATAATAGTTAATTAGAAAATTATAACAGTTAATAAGAAAAACAACTCAGTAGTCATACAGCTTAGAGGCTTTGGGGAATACAGACAAGATAACATGCATCATTAAATTTCAATATAGTTAGAAAAGTATTGTGTGCTGTGGGAGCACATAGGAGGTTTCAGTAACTCAAATGCATGTGGGGGTGGAGGCTGAGGATTGTCAAGCAATGCATGCCAGTTAAAATAATATTTAGATGGAGGACTGAAGGATGAGTGGGTGTTAATTAAAGAAGAAAAAGGACAATACTCAGAAGAGATGAAAGACTATGTGTGAATACTCAAAGGAGAGAAAGAAGGTACTCTATTGGAGTAACAATCAAAAAATATTTCAGAAAGACTCAAGAGCCTCATATGATTATGGATCAAGAGTGGGGCTGGGGTTGGAGTTGGCTGCTTGGAATGGGTATTGATGAGATTTGAATGAGAAACCATAGGCAGTATAAGATCGATGCAGGGCTGTAAGACATATTAAGGGACATGAGTATTATCCAAAGAAAATCAGCATCACTTTTTAAAACAAATTTTTATGGTACTTTTTCCATTACCACTTATCTCCCTTATACCTTCTTCCACCATGCTCCTACCCTAACCCCACAGCCCAGCAATCACAACCCTATTGTCCATACCCCTAAGTCCTTTTTTTTTATTTGATCCCTGTACCCCACCAACCCCACCTTGAGAGCTGTCAGTCTTCATCTATGAGTCTGTCTCTATTTTGCTTGTTGGTCCAGTTTTTTCATTAGATTGCACATATAAGTGAAATTATATGGTATTTATCTTTCTCTGACTGGCTTATTTCACTTAGCTTATGTCCAGGTTCAAGTACTGGTGAGGATGTGGAGAAAGGGAAACCCTTTTGCACTGTTGGTGAGAATCAGATTGGTGCAGCACTGTGAAAGGCAGTATGGAATTACTTCAAAAAATTAAAAATGAACTGCTTTGTGACCCAGATATTCATTCCACTTCTGGGAATTTGAAGAAAACTGAACACTAATTCGAAAGATATAAATACCCCTATATTCACAACAGCATTATTTATAATTTCCAAGCTTTGAAAGCAGCACAAATGTCCATCAGTAGATAGTTAGGAGGTTGAGGATTGAGCAAAAAGGAAAAAGGATTCATAGACATGGACAACAGTGTGGTGATTGCTGGGGGGAGGGGGTATAAGGGGAGTAAATGGCAATGAAAAAAAATACAATAAGAATTAAGTAAAAAAATAAAAGGAGGTACTTTTGTAATTAAAAAAAGAACTATAGGACATTTACACAATGGAATACTACTCAGCCTTTTGCTCTTTTAAATTCAGGAGCCACAAGATGATGAGGTTCAGGTTCACAACACCTGATAGTAGTTACCCCAACCTTTATCTTCTCAAAAGTCTTCAACTCTAGCTGCTTATATCTACTGTCTTAGGGAACTCACACTAGGAAGTCCCCCAAGTATCTCTATAGTAAATGTCCAAATGTAACTCCATCATCTTTCTTATGCCGACAAACCATCTCTCCCTTATTTAGTAAGTTCCTTGCCTTAGGAATGACCATCATCCTTCACTCACTTTCCAAATTCAGAGGTGGTTGTCAACATTTGATTTTCTCTTCATCTCACTTCCAGTCAGTTGGTAAGTGCTATTAATTTTCCTTCCTCAGAGCATTTAAAACCTGCCCAATCTTTTCCATATCAACTGCAGTTGCCTTTAGGTAAGAACATGACTAGATTTTGCACTAGCATTGCAATATCCTCTAACTTGTATCCATGTTACTTCATTCTTTTACTTTTCCTGCATTAGTTCATCAATCACATGGCCACAAGAGTGATTCTTCAAAAACGGTAGACCCACTTGTGCCAGGACAGAATCACGTTGAAGTGAGCCATCTGTTGATTTAGATGGTCTGACTTTTAGGACTGTAAAATTTTTCAGCTTCTCCCTCTCTCCTATCTATCTTTCTATCTATCTATCTATCTATCTATCTATCTATCTATCTGAAAACAAAATGAAACAAAATAATACTTTCTTTATAAAAATGATTAAGGCAATATATGTGCAATTCTTCTCATAGTATCTGAAACATATAGTTAATTGTTATTATCAATCCCACTTGCCCTATGAACCTCACTTAAAATATTCCAACTGCTTTGATTCACAGGCTACAACAGAAATAGCATATAAATTATTTTATCATTTGAAAACTGTATCATCACATTCTATCCCCACGCTGTGCTAAAGCAATCCAAACTGCTGACAGTTCTCCAAATGCACCACATTTGTTCATAACTGTGTCTTTACACATAGATTTACTTGTCTATATTCTAGATTTTTAGGGCTCATGAAGATATACGTTTGTTCAATTGCTACTGTATACTCATTGTCTAAGAGAGTGAGTAAATGAATTATGTGTATTGAAAGCTCTTATTTAGAATTAATTACAATATTTGTATTGATAATTTCTTTTTTAAATATTTTATTTATTTATTTTTATAGAGAAGTGAGGAAGAAATACAGGGAGAGAAACATTGATGTGACAGAGACACATCAGTTGGTCACCTCTCACATACCCCCAACCAAGGACCTGGCGGGAAACCCTGGCATGTGCCCTTACCGGGAATCAAACTGGTGGCCTTTTAGTTTAAGGGATGACACCCAACCCACCGAGCCACACCAGTCCAGGCTGATTATTTCTTGGTTTGGTACCTACTGGTATGGTGAGAGGATAACAAAGAAAAATTTTTCCTTACTAATTCTGTCTCAGGGTAGGCCAGAACTCACTTAAGCTTTTACCCTCAAAATTTCTAAACTAAAGAGAAGAAAGTTTCTCTGCTGATAACTCTGGAGTCAACTGACTTGATAAGAGTCATTCCCCATGTAAGAAGACAAACAAGTGAACAAATAAGATCAAATTAACAGTTTAGATTACTTATTGGAAGAGAAGCAAATAATATCTACCATTCCAATAGTATATCTTGGAATTAGACTTTTAATATTATAGGAATTAATACTTGTTAGTTCACAAGTTACTAATACCCCTAATTCTTTTTACATTATCTTTAGGGCTGTGTAGTAGTTTTCTAGTGGTACCACAAAAAATTAGCACATATTTGGTAGATCAAACAACACAAGTTTATTATCTTAACATTCTATAGATCAGAATTCTGACATTGGTCTTATTGGGCTAAAAGTCAAGTTGTCTACAGGGCTACATTCCTTTCTGGGGGCTCTAAGGGAGAATTCATTTGCTTACTTATTCAGGTTGTTGGTAAAATTCACTGTCTTGCAAAGGTAGTACAAAGAACCCTTTTACCTTGCTAGCTGTCAGCTGAGAGCTATTCCTAGATTGTAGAGGTCACTTGCATTCCTATGCTCATCTTCCCCCTTCCTCAATCTTCAAAGTCAGCAACAACATATAGAAGCTCTCATTTCTTGTTTATTTTTCCATCTTCACATCTTTCTGAGTGACTCTTCTGCATTCCTCTTTTACTTTTAAAGGCCCATGTAATTAATTGCACTAAACCTTCATGGCTAATCCAGAATAGCCTCCCTATTATAAAATATTTAATCTTAATTTTATCTGCAAAGTCTTATTTTGCCATATAAATTAATATAGTCACAGATTCTAAGCATAAGGGTGTGAACATCTTTGAGCACATTATTCTGCCTACCACTACTTTGTATTTCACATAATGTTTTACCATAGGCTGATTTTGAACATTAATCTGAGGAGTTAGTTCAATCTTAATAAAATATAAATTTTTGATTTTGTGATTTCAGTAACTAAGTTAAATGATTAACTTCTATAACAGGTTCTTATATTTTTACTTATACATTTTAACATTATCCAGCCAAAAGACAAATATTACACATTACCTGAGATGTAGGTTTCATCAATTACTGAATACCAACTAAAGTCAAATATTTTATGAAAATTATAATTTTCATTGGTTAAATAAATGCTTACAATGTACCTTGTTATAATATAAATTATAGGTTTTAGTATTCATTTCTATTTTACATGACTATCTATAGACCTAGTTCTTGAGTCTAGAATTTAGCATAGAATTATTTTACATAGAATCAAGTTTCATATTAACTAAGATGCTTTAAAATAACCTGTCTCAATCTGTTGGAAGTACATTTTACTGCAACAAAAACTTACCCTCCTATTATCAGGATATGACCTAACGGTGCTTACTGAAGTTCTGAATCAGGTTTTTTAGCACAAAAATGGGAGTTGGGAAAATGTCTTGCCGCTCAGTATTGCCACTAGCCTCCAAGACATTTAGTGACTATACCCATGAAAAGAAGGTTACACTGCAAGAACACTTCTCATTTTCTATGACAACGGTTGCTTTCAAGTCACTTCATACTGGTAAAATTAAGAAATAAGCACATTAACAGAAACTGTTGTTTCCAGTACAAAGAGAAAAAATATATACACAAAAAGCTCATAAGTTTAAAATTGAGGAAAAGAAATTGATTTCATGTTATTGTTATTAGTGCAGTTAATACCTAGAGACCAACTCTAAGTCTTACAGTTTGCAAAGACTTTTCAGTTTTACAGTTTGTTTGGATTCATTTGATGCTTGCCCTTACCTTTCTTCTATTATTTTTTCCACATGGGCTACTTTATTGATAAATCAAAAGAAAAAGGATCAAATAGACAAAGCAGCAAAGCTGTAAAGTACTCACTTCAAGAGTTGCAGCCAATCTAATTAATTTTTCATTTGGTTCTCATGTATTAGAGACCAATCAATTTGGGATTATGTTTACAGAGTTATAAAAGGAGAAGAGACCTGGTTCTCAATTTGTTGTCTATTCTGTCCAAATTAGTCAGTAAATGATCCCAGGGGATACCATAAACTATATAAATTGGTTCTTGTAAGTACTTTTTCTTTTAATTACAGATCAACTTGTCAACACTTTCTGCAGACCTTGACTTTGGTAGAAGGGCAAAATCAAACAATGGGGCTTTATTTTTCAGATTTTTTTATTTGCTTATCTCACTGACATAGTTTAGTTAAAATGTCTTCAGAGAGCTATTTTAACAGTTGGAGGTTTAGAGTGCAAGAATTGACTATCATTCAATGATAGGAGTTTCCAGTCATATAAAAAAGTGATATTAAGATTAATAGCCTTTATCCTATAAGAATTTGTCACTCCTAGGGATATACCAAATTACTCCAGAAAATGGAATTGTATGAAATAGTAGGAAGGGACACTATATTTCACGAAAAGAAAGAACCTGGACAAATAGTGTCTTCTAAAATGAAGTTCCCGGAACATTAAAGTGGAATAAAAATAAAGTTTGGTGGTGCACCTGTGCAAGATTTGAAGTGCATTAAGATGTCCTAAAGACAGTGTTAAAAATCACTACTCTAGGACCTGGCATTTTAAGATAATTGACTTGAGATTAACTAGTAACATTTAGAATCATCTCTTAATTCTCTCTCTCTCTCTCTCTCTCACTATTCAATTGATCACCAAGTCCTCAAGGTCTTAATGCTATTCTCCCTCACATTGTATCATTGCTCACCTGGCCTACTGCAATACATCCTAACCACTCTACCTAACTCCCATCGGGATTACTCCAATATCCCCTGTACTATCCCTGTGTACTGTTATCCCCTGCACGCTTTTTATACATCACATCCTTTACATGACTGTTAAAGTTACTTTCAAGAGTGTAATCAATACTCTTTTATCAAGTTTGATATTTTTATAACTCAAAGTTTAAAAATATTCACTATCTCTCTGAAGGTCTTTGGAAACTTCACTTGTTCCACTGTACTCAGGGAATCAGGAAATGTCATACAAACAGTCACTTCAAACCACAGGCTGACAATAAATATCAACATGACTCTTTCTGAAATCTTACCCAGATTCTCAGTTTCTAGATCAGGAGGACCTAATAGACTTTAGAGCAACACCTATTGGACTAGTGTGCACCAGAAAAAAAATTTGATATAAAGTAAAAAATACTGGAGAAGGGGTGAAATTAGTATTTAAAAAATATACCAATATACTTTGTGCAAACCTTAGTTTAAAAAAAAACCACTAAACAGAATTCCTAACCCTTAATGTGATATAAAGTGAATTTCAATAATTTTAAAATAATTTTACTTAAAAATCAGTTCATTGTTTTACTAGAGATAAGTGTCTTCTCCCATTCTTAACAAGAACTTTTTTTAAGATTTTATTTGTTAATTTATTTTAGAGAGATGGGAAGGGAGAGAAAAGGAGAGGGAGAGAAACATCAGTGTGAGAGAGATACATTCACTGGTTGTTTCTTGCATGCCCCCATCCCAGAACCCAACCAGCAACCCGGGCATGTGCCCTGACTGGGAATCCAACCAGCAACCATTTGGTTCACAGAGTGACGCTCAATCCACTGAACCACACCAGAGCTTTTAATTGAGATAGCTTGGGAGAGGAAATGAACTTACACTGTAAAACCAGCTGGAATCACAGAATGCCAAGATGAATTCTGAGGTTCATTTACAACATTCTGGGACTTTTTTTCTTCTCGCTTTTGGAAAGATTAGTCGGAGCATGATACTATTTATCTCTATGCAAATAATGACCTGAAGTTCATGGCTCCCTTATGATGTAGTTTAAAAATTGGATCAGTGTTGAGTCCTTTCAGAGCCTCACAAGAATTTCTATTATATTATTTTCATTGGGGTTTTACGGCTTAATTAGTACTTGGTTAGAAGTCAAGTGAAAGAATTTGCTTTCTATCCCTTCCCCTCAGATTCATTACCTCAGTATTTTATAAACTGTGTGAGATAGTTGTAGTTGTTTGACCTAAAAGTACATTCCATTTTCAGCTCATTTGTGAAAGACTGAAGAAGACACAGTTAAAATAGATTGTACATTTTCTTGAAACAGGTTTACTAAGGTATAATTTACACATAGTAAAATTTATCTTCTTTAACTATAAAGTTCAATGAGTTTTGAAAAATATATATTGTCTTAGAACTCCACTACAAGAAAGATACAGAACACTTTAATCATTCTACAGAGTTCCTTCACCACTCTGCAATCAATTCCCTCCCTCAGCGCAATCCCCTCCCTCAGCTCCCAGCCTCTGGCAATTTTGATCTGATTGATTTCTATTCCTTTTTAAAAGTTTTTCCTTTTTCAAAATATCATATAAGTGGAAATATGCCATATGTTGCCTTTTGCATTTAATTTATTTAGCATTAATGATTTTGACATTCATACATGTCACTGCAATTATCAGTATTTGTAACTTTTTATGTCTGAGAAGTATTTTGTTGTATGAGTTAATTAAAATTGATGCATGTAGCCAATGATGGACATTTGAGCTTCCAAATGCTAAACCATCCCCTGAAGTGACTGTTCCATTTTTCATCTCCATTAGAAGCCTGTTCTAGAAGTTCTGAATCAGAAATTCTTGAGGTAGAAACCAGGAATCAACATTAAAAAAAAAAAAAAAACAAATTGATTATTATGCACAAAAAAGTACGAGGTACCAGCATGCCTATCTCCAAATCTGGTATTATTTCTCCTAACTTAAACTATTGTCAGAATTGTTATCAAGACTTATTGAGTTTACCAATTACCTATACAAGTATGATAGCTGTATAGCCAAAACAAAACATGCATCATTTTTCTGTTGGCACTGTAGAAAGTCACCACAAAGTTGATAACACAAAATTTTCCCTCAGAGTTCTGTAGGCTAGAAATCCAATACAGGTTTTACCAGGCTAAAAAATCAAGGGAGTGTCAGGGTAATAGCCCTTCCTGGATGACCTTGGGAGAGAGTTTGTTTCCCTACCTTTATCAGCTTCTAGAGGTTGCCTACATCCCTGGTCTCCCAGCCCTGTCTCCCAGCTTCAAAGCCAGCAATCTTGTATCTCTCTGACTGTCCTTTCATCTTAGCATTTCCTTCTGACTCCAGATACAAAAGGTCCTTCTCTTCTAAAGACGCATATGATTGATGCGGCCCACCTGGCTGGCTAATCCAAGATACTCTTCCCTCTCAAGGTCCTTAATTTAATCCATATACTAAATGCTTTCTGCCATGTACAGCAACATACTCACAGCTTCTAAGGATCAGGATGAGTCTTTCAGGGCCATTATTCTGCCTACCACAGACTTTAAGATTCTCACGAAATTATCTGACAACACTGACAGTTTTGCTTTCTTACTAAAATTCAAACTTTGTTTCCATTTCATTGATTTAATAAAATGTGAAATAAATTACTTAATTCCTTGGAAGTTTTATTTTGCTAATAAAAAGCATAAAATAGGTGTTTATCATATAAAAAATGATGTCTATAAATATTGAATAATCTCAGGAACTTTGTTCATAGCCCCCTGGTTTGTTGGATGCACATTTGCAAATGTCAGGAATAGCAAGCAATGTTTACACGATTATTGCCTTCAGTCGTTCCCTGTCGACCACTGGCAGCAAGGAGAGAACACAGTGTACATCAGTCTTGGAACCACACAGTGAAGAGATAGCATGCCTACATCTGGTCCCATTAGTTAAAAGCCAATTGTTGCTTTAAGACAAAATATCCTCCAAGGTAAAAATATAGTATATATGTTTTACATTTCTCAAAGCATTTACACTATTAATATATGCAACCAAAGACAAATTGTTACTTAGGACAAAATATGTTCCAAAGTAAAAATTTAGTATATGTTTTACATTTCTCAAAGTCTTTAGACTATTAATGTATGCAGCATAAACAATGTATAAAATATTTAAGATGATTTTGAATATGGTTACCCAAATTATTTGATTTACATTTCTATCAGTGTAGGAGTTACAATAAAGAGAAAAGAGCCAGAGATTAGAATTTAGAAAATCCAGGTCTCAGTCCTGAATCTGTCATGTATCAGTGTACGGAGAGACTTGAGATGAGTGTATAACCTCTCTAAACCTCAGTTTCCTGATCTGTAAAAAGTAAGTAGTGATGCTTCCTCCCAAGATTGTGATGTGTATCAAGCAGAAAATAATTGTCTATTCATCAATATCATCATCATTATTTTTATAGTACATACCTCATAGCATTTTGGGGTCACAAATGAGATGTTACATTAAGTCATTCAGGACTGGAACCTCGGAAAGTAAAGGTGGCAATAAATGTATCATCACTAAGACTGGCACCATATCTAAAAGCCTGAACTTTCCCCCTCCATTCCAAATATTGGCCAATTAATGATTAATAGACATGTTATATGCCACCTGCAACATAGCAATTTCACTCCTAGATGTATATCTGGAGAAACTCAATTATCTGCAGGAAGAAACATAGGAGAAGGTTCTTAGCAGCATTGTTTGTAATTGCAAAAATGTAGAATCAGCTTCTTTGTCCACCAGACAATGTATAGCTAACTTGTCCAATATTCATTCAATTGAATACTATGTGACATTAAAAGTGAATCAAACAGAGCTGCATACAAAAGGACAATGTAATAATTATCATTAGGTAAATAAAAAAGATTATAAAACTCACACTTCCAGGGTGAGGCAAAAGTAGGTTTGCAGTTGTTCATATGGAAAATAATATAATAATCAATGAACAATAAATAATAAACACTGTTCTCATTCTCACAACTGTAAATCTATTTTTGTTCCACTCAATACAATAAGATATGTACTAACACATATTTATGTAAGCTTTTAAATCATTGCATGCATAGTGGAAGTATAAAGAAGCACACACAGAGTTGGGAGTAGCGTTGCCAATTAAAGTAGAGGGAGCTCGGTGATATCTAAGTTTCAGAAAAATAAATATTTTTTTAGTGTAAGTATACCCCATGCAATATCTGGGACAACTAAAAAGTTTTTGGTTGTTTACCTGAACCTCTATCTTGCTGGTAGCCTGTACCTTTATTGGCTCAATCTGGCAACCCAACGAAGGAAGAAGTGCACACAGGCTTCAACTGCACTGGTGACGTTTTATTGCTTAAGCTTGGTGAATGCTAAATGGGTATATGTTACATTAGTCTTTATGCCATTTCCAAAGTCTTACATATTTTATAGTATGTTAAAATATTAATAGGCAAAATATGGACCACTCACCAGAAGAAAATCTCTAGTTAACAGATAAAACTAAAAGCCAGGCCTGACAATAAAGAATCAGGAAGGATGACTAAAAAATAAAGTTAAAAAATATAATAATAACTAGAACACATAAAATAAAAAGAAAACATATGAAAAGAAAAAGCAATGAAGTAAAATCATACTCTATTTTTGTGTTATTAACATCTTTTATTTTGTGGCATTTATTTTTTTCCAGATCAATGACCTGAGATGGAATGCTTAATTAATTATAGAATTCAACTTAGAAACAAAAGCTTGGATCTTAGGTATTTTTGCAGACTCTGTAATAATTTCACTTGTATTTCAATCAATGAAAACATATTTGGCCACAGGTAAGAAGCATAATAAATGAAACATTTACATCTATAGAACAAGTTGCAAAGAGTTGACCATCACTTAATTATTTTAAGCCTGGAAGAGAAAAAATATGAAGAGATGAAACAGAACACTGAGATAAACATCTACTTCTCTCATCAAAGTAAGAAAACAGTGGCTCTCAACTGTGGGGAGGAGTCATATTTAAATCACCGGGAAAGTTTTAATAATATGAATGCTTGGCACTCATTGCAAGCAAGTCTGACTTAGACAGTCTGCAGGAGGAAGCAATGTTTGAAGTTTCTAAAACTCCCAGGTGATTCTAAGATAAGGGTTGAGATTCGTTGCCCTAAAACTTGAAAAGCCCATACTGTGTGGGAGATAGTGTAAAACCAAAATGCCTGTATTGTGGATTTAAGAGCTGGCTCCTCAGAGAACAAATTCTAATGTCATCTGATTTCATTGACTTTATACCCAGGGTTTAATATAAGTGATAGTAAAACTGGTATTGTGGGAGCACAATACTGCCACAGTGCTGAATAAACAGATCTTCCCTGAAATACTGGGAGTGTGTAAATAGTACCCTAAAGGATAATGACATTTGTAGTTTACATAAAACGTCTTGAGAACTCTCAGTGAAATCCTAAGAAAACAGGAAAAGGTCTAATTTCAAAATATGGAGAATGAACACTTACAAACTTTTATCTTAGAATGAAAATACTTCAGTATCTCCCAGCAAACCCCTACCTTTACCACAATGAGATGGATTTAAGACAGTCAGTTTTTATTTCCAGTTGAGTAATATGAGCTTTGGTTTATGGCCCTTTTTCCCCTAGCCTCCTAATTAAATGACTAAATCCCATCCACAGCATTACCTACAGAACATGATTGGAGAAAAATTAGCCATTAAAGAGAGAAGGGAATGCTATTATGGCTTTTGAGGCCTATAACCACCCACTCTCTTAGGAATCCTATTATGGCTGAGCATTTGTGTTATTGGTATTGCAACTCAATTCACATATATCAAGCTGTAAACTCCATTTACAGTCAATCCATATTTCTAGGTCTTCTCTAGTAACTTATTTATTTATGTGTTTCACTTTGGAAGAAGTTATGTGCTTCAAACTGTCTTCATCTGTTGCCGGTGATTATGGAGCTGCTGTTTGTGGTACCAAAAAAAGCATCCTGTCCCTATTAACTAAAACCTAAACATCTGCTGTTTTACCTTTGGTTTTAGTTAGCGCATCATAAAAATTTGTCATGCTGCTTCATGTGACTTAGACTTACTTTCAGTTCAAAAGAGCAGAAATAATATAAGTAACTGTTTCCCTTCGTGAAGAATGCTAATCAAGACCAGTTTCACAAATCAGGGTAAACAGACACCATGTACAAATGAATTGTGTCTGTAGTGCTTTTATAATTTAAAACAATTACACAATAATGTATTCATGACTTTAAATTCAACTCTTTAGAAACAAATGACTGGCCCACGTTTGTTAAGCAAGTGAAGAGTTCGATTAGCTCTGAAATGCATTTCTTTGACAGAATAGCTTGCAATGTTTGGTGAGCCTCCATTTTCTTTCCTCGCCATTATGTTTACCTAAGTGAAGGATTTCTCCTTTTTCCATGTTTAAATTCATTTCTTTGACAACCGACATTGCGAACTCCTCAATGATTTCTCTGTGCCAAATGAATTTCTGTCAAAAGGCTCAGATGAAATCTGTCTACACCTGGTGACCAAATTGATCCAGCTGCAGCATGAGATGAAACAGATTATTCATCTAAGTGTGGCCGTGCCAAAGTCTGCTCCCTCCTACACATCCATGGTTGCTGAAACAGAGCAAATAACTTTATCTTACAACCAGAGCTTAGAGGAGTTCAGTGTTTTCATTACGTGGACATCAATGACTTTGGGACATAATTCATCATGCTGAAATCACTTCATTATTTTAATGAGGTTTTTTCTCTTTCCTCTAACTATGATAAAAAGTACAGGGGGGAGAAATTTCATCTCATTATTTCTGAAACTAAAAAGGAGTGAAGAAGTGGAATAGAGATGCAGAGAACCTGCAAAACAGAGGCAGCCTTGCCCACTGCTGCAGATCTCTCCTTCTGCCTCAGCAAAGACCAAGGAGCTGTGACAACAAGGCTTTGTGGGCACTCTGAGCTCAAAGGTGACATGGCTGCCGGGGCCTCGGTATGTGAAGAAAGCCAATTTTATTTCAAACTTTTCAAAAGCTGTTAACCCTGAATATTTGAGAGCATATCTTTTGAAAGAGAGAATACAAGTATCTAAGCTAACATTAAAATTAAATGACCTTACTGCTCTTCAAATCAGGTAACTTCACCATTGTTCTCTAATACAGGTAAAGAACCATTGCTATGTTTAGAAAGTGGAAGAATGGAAGATGTTCTTCGAGCATGTGAGCTTGTACACATAATATGTATTAAAATATTGACATAGCTTCTGTTTTATGAGAAGGAACTTCACTGAGACTAATTCTGAATAGCAGATAAGCCAAGTCTCAGAAGACTGGTCAGCCTTTAAAACATTGTTTTCTTCAAAGCAGTGATTTTCAAACTTTAATCTAAATCGAAATCATCAGAATCATGGATCCCTCAGCTCCACCCACACAGTTGCTGATTCAAAGGTCTGGTCTGGGCTGGGGCTTGAGAATTTTCATTTCTAACAAGCATCCAGTTGTTGTAATGATGCTCGTCCAGGGACCACACTTTGAGAACCACTGTCATAAAATCACCATAGGGTGCAGCAACTGTGTGCTATTTTGCAGAAGTAGCCAAGGCATGTTTTTGCATCCTAAGGCCTCAGAAGCCTCTCATTCTGAAGAGAGTCCTCAGAGAAAGATAGTGACATCTAGTAAGCATGAAATGTTGGATTGATGTTTTACTGTCTTGTTTTTCATTATCTAAAACAAATCACTTGTCATTAAATAGGTGAATAAAGCCATTGTAATGACTATGGTTCAAGGACCTCATACTCTTTTGCAGTCACTCTTATCATATAATGCTAGAGAAAAAAACATGTGTTCTATCATTAACCATATAGCACTTCTATGGTGCTGAAAGATAAAATTTCATATAACTCAAAAGTTTTAAATATGCTCAATATCACTAATCATCAGAGAGAGGCAAAATAAAACCACAACGAGCTATCACCTCACACCTGCCAGAATGACTATCATTAATAAATAAACAAACAACAAGTGCTGGCAAGGATGTAGAGAAAAGGGAACCCTAGTGCACTACTTGTGGGAATGCAGAGTGGTACAGCCACTGTGGAAAACAGTATGGAGTTTCCTCACAAAATTAAAAATGGAATTGCCTTTTGGAACTAGCGATTCCAGTGCTAAGAACCCTAAGAATTCTGAATCACCAGTTCAAAAGAGCTTGTGAACCCCTATGTTCATAGCGGTGCTATTCACAATAGGTAAGATCTGAAAACAGGTTAAGCATCCATTAGTAGATAAGTGGATAAAAAACTGGTACATTTCACAATGGAATACCACACAGCAATAAAAAAGAAGGAATTCTTACCTTTTGAGAAAGCATGGATAGAACTAGAAACTATTATGCTAAATTAAATAAAGCAGGCAATGAAAGACAAATACCATATGATTTCTCTTATAACTGAAATCTAAGGAACAGACTGAACTAATGAGCAAAATAGAATCAGAGGCACAGAAATAAGGAGCAGACTGACAGCTGTAAGACGGGAGGAGGGAGGTTGGGTCTGGTTCAAAGAAAGTAAAGGACTAGACAAAGGACATATACCCATGGACATCAACAATGGTGTGGGGACTGACTATGCATTGGGGGGCTGGAGAGAGGGGGGCGAAAGGGGAAAATTGGGACAACTGTAATAGCATAAACAATAAAAATGTTTAAAAAACCTTATATCATGACAAAATCTCAGGTTTTTATGTCATAAAGATTACATCTAGAAGACGCATTATATATTATGTAGCCGATCCAACTCAATTCCTCCTTTCCAATGACAGAACTGGGACCTAGAGGGCAGAAGTGCATTCCCAAGGCCACACCGCTACATGGTTAAGATCAGAGGCAGATTAGAACCAAAATTTCTGGATTTGTCCAGGGCTCTATTTTTACCCACACATTCACACACTTATCCATAGCCTCCCTCAGTCATTAAACAATGCTATTACATATATGAAATATGAGTCAGAAACTGCTAGGCGTGGACCATGAGAAAGAGGAAAAGAAAGGGTAGAACCCACATCTTCTTACCGACCACTCTATGTCAAGCACTGTGCCAAATAATTTTAACAAAATGTCTTTTACAGTTTTCTGTGTAATCCTGATAGCTTCTTTGAGAAGTATTACCATCCCATCTTTACCAAGAAAAGTCTCATATTGGTTGAGCCCAAATGTAGTGATCTTAGTATCATAAGACATAGCCCTATCCAAGAAAAAAATCATGACCTAAACAGACTTGAAAACAAATAATTTTATTAAAATGTCATAAGAGCCATAAGAGGTAGACATGAAGAAAGGGGCAGTGAACATTGCCTATGAAGAAAGTGAAGCTGACATTTATTGGTCATGTATCACATGGTAGGAAATTAACTTACACCTGTATGATTTGATCTTTTCAACAACCCTGTGCAGAAGGTACTATTATCCCCATTTTACAGATGGAAAAGAGAAAGGAATGTATCCAAAGTCAAAGCAGAGCTGTGCTTTATTTTTTATTATTGTTCAATTACAGTTGTCCCACCTTTTTCCCCATTGCTCATCCGTACCTCGTCCCCCTACTCCCACAATCTCCCCGTTGTCCAAGCTGTGCTTTTAAAAAAAATGTATCCAACTCCAAAGCCCACGCCTTTCCCATATACTCTTCTTTTCATCATGTATGCTATACCAAGGTCTGCCTCTCTCTTTCCTGTCTTGAAAGGCACAATTTCCCTGATATGAGGATTGTTCTTTTTATCTACATATCGCCAACAAACATCCACTCTTCTCTAGCCGTGAATCCTGTGCCTCCAAAAAGTAGCTTCAGTGCACACAGCAGTGCAAGCTGAAAAAGTGCCTGCAAGATAGTACTAAGAGTTTTACCAGCAAACTTTTACCCCTCCTAGACACTTCAGTCCACGTTATTTTAGGATGTCTTTCTTTGCTTTTGGCAATCATATCATGAGCTTCACCCTTAAATAGCACAAATGAGGCAGAGAGAAAGAAAGCTCCCACCATAGAAAACAACCAAAAAATAGCATTCCAAAAGGCTTATTTTCATAAAGAAACTTATTCACTGATAAGATAAATAAACTGGTATTGATAAGTTTGGTGTCTCCAAATACTTTCCCAAAATTGCACTATCAAAAAATTAATAATATTAAGGAGAGTGCTTTAAGAAACGAGTGGTACAGTAACTATGCATTCTGTTTTATTAGAAAAAGGTAGGTTTACCTCCCAGGGTAACAAGGTTTTTCACAGCTCTCAGCCCTGAAAACTGATTAGATAGAGTTAAACCCATCAGGGCCATGCAGTATCTGTTAATTCTTGGGCGGATCATGGGACTCTGGATACAAACAGCCTGGTGCCCAGGAGAGCATTATCTGGGGCAGCTGAATGATGCCTGACTGCTGCCTGCTTCTGTTTCCTTTTGCTCTTCTGTCAATGCCATGAGGGGCTCTGAGCTTTAAGAACCTCCAGAGACTAATAACACGAGTGCTAATCGTTAGCATCTCCCAGAATTCTTGTAGTTCTCATCTCCAGATTCTCCGGCTGCTGTTTGTGTAATTGAAGAAAACAACACAGCCAAAGGGAGGCAATTTATCTTGTGAGCCTTTCTGTAGCAGAGCAGCCTAGCTGGGTTGCATAACAAAACTCTAGGCAGAGGAAATAATTGATCAGCAGGGGCCTGTGGGTGTGGTCTCTCCTATTTAAAACGAGCTAAATTGAAAGATAGGGGAAAAAAGTAGTTTTAAAATGAATTAAAAATCTTTACACTTTAAAGCAATCTCCAAGAGGCATCTTTCCACTGGAGGGAAAAAACCATTTCAGCTGAGGCACATGCAGGAAGAGCAGCTTTTGTTATTCAAAACCAATAAATATTGGGGAATGATATCTTAGACTAAATAGGCCTATCCTGTGTTCACTGGCTTTGAATCATCGAGTTGAAAGTATAGTAAGAGTCTATTAGTCTAGCATAACCAGTTAGATACACAGTATAAAATATAATACAAGCATCCTGACACCCTCTGAATATTGATTCTGCTATCATTACGTGGCCTATCATACTAAACCCTAGAGTGTGATGTGATAATCACAAAAGCCACACAACTGCTGAGCTGAAGAACACCTACACATTTAGGTACCAGGCACTATTTGAGAAAACTCTCTAGGTATGCAGATCTAAATACAGGTGATCCAGGAATATTTCTAGGTTATTCAGTGTATCTCATAGCTCAGGAGGCACTAGTAGATAAATAAAAGCAGAAGAGAAAGAGTGGGACTATGTATTAGCAGTGAGCAGTTTCCACCTCACCTGGATAGTTAGTTGTTAGAAAGGGAACGTGAGGCCCATCCCCAGACTTACTGAATCTACATTTTAACCTGATTAGCATAATTTTATGCTAATAATCTTTTATTGTTTAGTTGGTCTTTAAAACTCCCCTTCATTTATGCCAGTTGCACCAAAATATTTTAGTACTTCAGGGAAACACACTTAAAGAGAAAAAGAAATAACAGAACCAAGTGAAAATTAAGGATAACTAGGGCCTGAAATATAGCAGGGCCTAAGAAAACCCCTGATTCATTATGAGTTTACCTTCAAGTTTTCTTTCTTCTTCTTTTTTTCTTTTTTTACCTCTCATTTTGTTTTCTAATTCTGGACTAAGTTCTGGCAACATCATCTCAACTTGCTCCTTCTTGTATCAGGGGGTCATGACTGCTGCCTGGGGCATGATTGCTTCATGGTTCTAAGCTTCTGCTGATGGAGTTACACTTCACCCCAAACCGCTAACCATCTGGGCCTCAACAAAGTCTCCCTTCACCTGCCATGGCTTCAAACAACTTTCTTACCGGTATTTCCTTCCCTGTCATTTTATTTATAGGTCTGCTGATAGAAGAAGAGGACCCCCAGGATGAAGCTACAGCAGTGTGATTAAAGTAATCATGCTGGACTGAATAAATGCAGAGGAAGCTAAGCAAAAAGGAACTCTTAATAGGGGCTTCTGAAAGGGAGTACTTTCAAGACCATAAAAGTGCTAAATATATTATCTCCATCTCCACTAGATCCTTCTCAAAATAAATTTAAAAAGGAAACAGTAGGAAATCTCAAAGCTTATTTTCATCTAATTGATATTAACATACTTAGGCATATATAATCTTAAAAAATATCAAATAAAAGCCCAAAGTTAAGGTACTGAAGAATTACTACTGATCTTTATGGATTCGTTTTTCTCATGAATTTCCAAAGAAAAAATAATAAAAAATATTAATAACCCAGAAAAAATATAATTATATGATAAGTCCCACTAATCCATATTTCAGTGCACTATTTGGGTAAAGTAAGATGGTCTCAGATCTCCATAATATAAATTAACAAATGAATATGAGAACAAAGTGAGAAAAGCAGTGTAACAGGGATGAAATCTAAAAGATAAAAGCCCTTATGGAACTATTTTATTGGTTCCAGAAAAAAAATTACAGGGAAAATTCACAAGAAATCAGAAACTGGTAGATTTTTGCCTATGTTTTTATTTCTAATTTCAGTTCATATTTATGCATTTGTCTGTACTACTGGAACTTTCTGTATTGGAGAATGTACAAATCAATTCCTATCACCAATCCTCAACCATGATTAAATCCTAGTGCCTCCTTGATTGGAGCAGTGAGGTGATCTACCCGTGCCTAGAACTTAGTGAGACATCAATAATCACTGGTTTGTTTTGTTCTTACCTCCCTTATCTACTTATTACTCCTATTCTACACCTGAAAAAAAGTAACTAGGAAACTTACAAAACTGGTCTGGATTGAATCATTACAATCTATGTTTGTCTCCTCTCATCCAGATCCTCAGAATTCTTAGAAATGACTGCATTTTTCTCACTTTTATTTTTCTGGGTCTGACAGAAGCTACTCCTACTTCATTCATTCTTTAAACTCCCTACATTCACTTTCCTTGGTTCTCCCCAGCAGCCCTCTTCCTTTGCATCTATTTCACATGCATTCCTTTGGCTTCCTCTACATTCTTCCTTTAAAAACTGCTCTGTGTCCACAAACCTTCTATTGCTCTCACTTGCAAAGCTAGTACCTCTACTTGTCCCTTAAGTCCAGTACCTCACACTTCTCTGGTACCCACTTCCTTCCATTATCTCATTCTTATACCTTCAACTCTTCCTTTGCATTGATCTTTGTTCCCTCCTGTCCTCAAAAGATTATACAGTTATTCTCCTGCCACCTCCAAAGAGCACAAATTCATTTTGTTTCAATATCTCATACCTGTTTCTCTCAGAAGACTCACATGCACGTGCCCATGTTCATGTACTTTTTGTACATGTTGTTGCTTTGTTTGTTTGTTTGTTTGTTTTTAATTTAAGCTACACATCTGGATTACTTGAATTTAGATTGTATTCAGCAGCAATTAAGAATGTGGTGGGACTTACCATAACTTCGACAAGTCTCTCAATAATTCAAGTTGCTAGCAAAGACCAAAAACAGTGTTCAGCTGCTCCAAGAGGGAATTGAAGCTATGAGGGCCTGGACTAAGAGGCTACAAAGAAATCCAGGTTTATTTCTGGGCTCCAGTTCCACTGATTTATAGTCTGTTTGTGTGCCAGTACCAAAGAAACCCAAGGACGAGGAGTCAATGTGAACCTCTAAATGCTAGTTTTCCAATTTCTTAGTACCTAATTTGTAAGAGGAACAACTGAAGAGGAATAACTTAAAAGTTTAAAAAAAAACAAAGCCCTGTCTGGCATAGCTCAGTGGATTGAGTGCAGGCTGCAAACCAAAGTGTCGCAGGTTAGATTCCCAGTCAGGGTACATGCCTGGGTTTCAGGCCATGGCCCCCCGCAACCGCACATTGATGTTTCTCTGTCTTTCTCTTTCTCCCTCCCTTCCCTCTCTAAAAACATAAATATTTAAAAAATATATATATTAGGAGGTCTCCTTTCATGAAATTGTTTCCTTACACATTTGATCAGAGAGGTTGAAGCTAAATGGAAGCTTAATATATAATTATATTTAATACATAGAATTCTGTAAGTCTTTATATTAATTTCTCAAAATAAAAATATTTAGATGGACATCAGCTCATATAAAAAATGGCTGACATGGAACCAATAAAATGAAACATTCTGTTTATTTTTCTATTTGTATCTTTTCTTTTAACAAAGCAAATTAACTAAATAAATGTTGTTTGAAATAAAATTGGGCTATATCTATTCCAAAAATGATCTTCATCAGCACATTAAAAAATAGTATACCTCATTAAAAGAAATACTAGAAATAGTAGAAAATAAAAAATAGAAATTTAAACTTAATAAGCAATCTGTGAAAAAGCCTTTTTTTCTTTAGACTATTTCTGATCAATGGTAACATACATTAGGAAGCTTCCACAATGTGTGATAACAGTTTACTCTGATACCTTACAAAACCACCAAATCTCCTACTGGGCTTTAGCAAAATACAGATAGAGAACACATCTATCAGCCTTTTGTTCTTGAAGGGATGATGTAGAAGCACCCTCACACAAACTTTTCCTCATATCATTCAATACCATCCAAATCAATGAGCCTCTTCATTTTTGCTACATGCTGTAGTTCTAATCTCAGGCATTCCAGTTATTTACTACTCTGAAAGACAAAGTGGTATGCATGTTCAGGTCTTTATCCTTCATCCCAAGGATGACCACAGAATTAGCTCTTACTCCATCTTCAGCTATGAAAATTTCATGAAAATATGGCAGGGACCCATACTTCTCACACTCTCTTATCTATTGCCATCCTTCAGGCAACTGCTATATACATTACCTCTCCCCGTTTTGATGATATAGCTATTACTCTAAATGTTTTAAGCTCCAGGTGATCTCAGAGGCAAATGTCTATATCTTTTATCTTTAAAAACAAAAATGTTAGTTTGAGATGAGAATGGCTTTTCAAGAGTAAACCTGCTAAGTGATTTTTTCATGCTCTAGACACCAATGCCCCGAGCACACAGGTGAAATAAGGCATAACTCCCAGACTGGACAGAATGAGATTGTTGTTTTAAGAAAACACAGAAAGACTGGTTTTATTGCACACATCCACATGTTAAAATAAAGTATTTTTCCTTTCTTTAGAGGGCTTCTAAGTTGATGAGCTGCTTAAAGCAGCAATGCTGGCTGCACATATGTTAAAATAGCTGCCAGATAATGGCTATTCCAAGGATACCACAGGACACCCCAACAGTGTGTAGGAGAAGGGGAGGAGAGAGAGGGGCTGGTGCAGAACTGATAGTCCTGATAGGAGCAGATGGTGGTAAATACTTACAAAGCTCTTCAGTACACACTGTTCCTTATTCTAAGCTATTGTATGGGGACTTAGTGAATGCCAGAAATTTCAAAGCTAATTGCCTTTGTACCTGCTGCTATAACTGTGTTGTCCAAGGGTAAAGTTGGGGGTGAGGGGACAAAAGAGAACATAGAGTGGACTTTCTGGCATTCTACTTCTTACTTATTAAACTGTCTATTAATTATGTAATTTCACGGGTCATAGATTTTCGAAGGTGCAGCCAAGAATAGATCAGATGCCTTTTGAGGTTGGTGGGTGAAAAACAGGAAAGAAATAGAGGAGGGCAAAGGTTGGAAAGGGCTATGCTTAACTTCATGAGAAAGCCCTAAAATCAAACTCAGTGTTGGAAAAAAGTTATCTTGATAAAAAAGCATCAGAATGTATCCACAGAAATGTTAGGGGAGATCGGGGGTTTCTCCAGAGCCTGGCTAAGAGTTCCTGAAGAGATGTGCTTCCTGCATGTTTTCTGTGGAAGAGATTCTGCTCCCACGTGTCATCTCCAAAGCGCTTGCTGTCCACATTTCTACTTTCTGAGCACCTACTGTGTGATGTTGACAGCTATACAGGGTGGGATATAAAGTGAATTAGGTTTCTTCAGAGAAACAGAGCCAATAATATGTGTAAATAAATAGAGATTTATTTTAAAGAATTAAATCATGTGATTTTAAAGGCTTGAAAGTCCAAAATACACAGATTAGACCAACAAGCTGGAGACCTGGAGGACAGTTGAGGTTGTAGCTCAAGCCTGACAGCAGTAAGGAAGCATAATTCCTTCTTTTAAGGAGGATCGCAGCCTTGGAGGAGTTATTCTATGATCTATAGGATCATATGAGTAAGATTATATAGATCTCACCCATGTTATGGAGAGTAATATACTTTTCTCAGTCTACTAATTTAAATCTTGATCATATCTAAAAACTACCATCACAGTAACACATCGAGACTGGCGTTTGACAAAATATCTGAGTACTGTGGCCTAACCAAGTTAAAAAATAAAATTAATTATTATAAACAATTGACCTCTTCCTTTAACTTAAAATGGATAAATCTCAGAAATTTCCCTCAAGGACTATCCATATCCATTTATATGAAAATGCCTGTCCTCTGTGAAGATCTGTTCAGGAAAACTAACGTTATGAACACTGTTTCCCAGAAACAGTCTTAAAATATTTTTAGACTTAAAAAACTTTAAAACTTTTAAATATCAAAAAATACACATTTTTTGATATTTAAAATAACCTTCCTGACAAACTTTTCAGCTATAAGAAATTAACTTAAATGAAAGCAAATGATTTTGCTTTTTTATAAACTTGGGGCCTTTCAAAGACCTTGTTAGCTGGAGATTTAACATTTTAGTCCTGGTTACTTAAAAAGTCAGTATGATTGGTATAGTGTGTGACAGAGGTAGAAAAAAAGAGGAGAAGAGGCAGGTAAATTTTTTGATTATTTCAATCCTTGAAACTGAAATTGCCATTGGGTATAATACACTGAGATTTCTTTTCTGTCTTTAGAGATCCTGAGTAGCAAAAAAAATACATGTTCTTTAATTAAACAAGTGTGAACTGAACAGGTATGAAAAATCAATATAAAATTACAAATTATTGTAGGTAGTGCTTTATTTATTCATTTACTTATTTAAGTATTTATTTATTTACAATACATCATCCAGTTAGGATTTCTTCATTGGGTTTCATCAAACTTTTCTAAGCCATGCAGGGCAGGGCAGCTACTGCTGGACACATGCTTCAGAAATGGCAGATAAGGTTTAAAGCAATTGTGAACTTAACTTGGGCTCTTTAACTAGTAGGGGCAGAAACAGGATTTAAATTATGAGGATCTCTTCCTAAATCTAAGGAACTCAAGCATTAGGCAGCTATATATTAAGCTTCATGAATGTGCCTCAATGTATGCATTTATCAAATGGGAATAAAACAACACTTCTCGGAATTGTTTTAAAGATTCTGTAAGATAGTGCAAGGAAAGTGGTAAGCACATGCTTGGCATGTGGAAAATAATTCTTGCTAGAATGTAGAATTATTAATCATGAACAGCCATGACTCCAAGAGTTCGATGGAAGAAGAGGTGGGTAAACCACTTAGCCCTAGCACTTAGAAGAGACTCGAGCTCTGTGCTGCAGTGTTCCTTAATTGCAAGGGTTCCCGACTGTGTAGAATATACTGTATTCAGTGAGAGAGGGACCTCTTGTTGTTGAGCAATCTCTCTGTTTATTATGGCAATACAGAATCAGCTGCCACTTTATTGTCAGTGGCTAACATGTGAGCAATGATAAAAACAGCAGCCCTGAAAAACAGGAACTGGGGGAGAGGTGGCCAGTGCAGCAGCAGCCACCAGGGCTGAACACATAGCTAGCTACCTGCTAGCTAACAGCAAGGAAAGTTGTACGAAACTTTGTAAAATTCCCTACCCCATTACACCCTAGTAATATGATGTCTACCATATGGCTCATTACTGTCTGTCTCTTTTATCAGAATTTTAGAGATGGAAATGTATAAGCAAATTAAATTTTAACTACTTCAAATTGGTGGTTGATTAAGTAGGTAAACCATGTTGGAAATTATTTTCTGATAAATCATCTCATGCATCTTTTACTCACCAACTTACATTTAAAAATGGAAGGCAAGCCCTGGCTGGTGTGGTTCAGTGGATTGAGCGCTGGCCTTTGAACCAAAGGGTTACTGGTGCAATTCCCAGTGAGGACACATGCCTGGGTTGCTGGCTAGGTCCCCAGTAGGGGGCACACAAGAGACAACCACACACTGATGTTTATCTCACTCTCTTTCTCACTCCCTTCCCCTCTCTCTAAAAATATGTAAATAAAATTTAAAAAATAGAAGGTAAATAGTATGTCTCCATTTGACATGTAGAGAAACAGAGACAGGCAAAACTTAATTAGATTACACTTAGATTTATAAATCAGTGAAAAACCCAGAGTTGAGTCCATGTGATGTTTTTATTCATATTATTTGTCTATTTAGAGAACCAAATGGCATCACTTACACTTCAGAAAGAATAATAAATCAACCTAAATTTCCTTCACAAACCCTGAAAAATATAAATTCAGTATTCCAAAATGAAAAAAGCACCGTAGATTAAAATATCAATATAACTGTCTTCAGAGGAATCAAATGAAATATTAAATCTAAAATAAGTTTGTTTATATTGGCAGGCACAGTGGAAAATATATAAATTTGTCTAAGCAATAAACCTATGAAAATCAAGTTGCCAGACATAAGTGCTATGGGTGACATTGTCTATTATTATGTTCCTAAAAAATATTGATGATAACTAGACAATACATTTAGAGCATGAAATGCAATGATTTGACATACTCATTTTTCTACTACCTTTCTAAAACATATTTTTTAATAGTAAAACATAATGAAGGCAGGCTCCTGAGAAACAGACCAGTCTTGATCTAGAACTTACCTATTCAATAAGGGGCTATCAATTCTTGCTATTTTTTTTTGCGCCTTTTCCATGCAAGACCTCAAGTGTGCCAGCTTTAGGAATGGTTAATGCTAAGAAAAGGTATTTATTTTTTGTATGTGGCTAATATTGGGTTCTTCCTAAACTCAACTTAGGCTTTATGTGCAAGTAGAATATTGGGGGTGATAATCTTAGGAGAGTGGAGAAATGAAGTAAGGAAGGGAAGTAAGCCAATATAAGGTGTTTCATAAGCAGGTGAAAACACTGTGGACAACTAGGATTCAACCTGGTAGAGGGTGAGAAATATACCCTAGAGATTTACAATAGAAGGAAAGAGTGAGTTAGGACATTTATGCACCAATTTCCATTTGTTAGTTGTGGGCTGCTGGTGGGTAGAGGTCATTGGTAGTTAACTTCCGAGCACTTTCAGCCTGCTCTGCCTCAAACTTCTGCAGTCAGAAAAAGTTTTTAAGTTCAAACCTGATGATACCTGCATTAACAAGGCAGTGAGTGCCAAAAGGAATATAGTTTGGAAACCCACAGCACCTGTCACTGTTCTTATCCCTAAATATAGACTGGATTCATGACTACAGTGCAGTCATCAGCTTCTAACACTTTATCACCTAGACTCTTTGGAGCACAGTCTCTCTAATATTTACCTGGAGATAGCCTTGGGCAAGGATTCTCAATGACTCTGCTTGCACCATATGTCACAGTCCATTGGGAGATGTGCTGCACTAATGTAATTGCCAATTAGAGTTCAGATACCAACATGGAAAATTATTAACCTTTTTAATAAATTTAAATATTGTATTTATTTATTTTTAGAGAGAGAGCAAAAATGGGGAACAAGAAGGAGAGAAACATCAGTATGTGGTTGCCTCTCACACACCCCCAACTGGGCACCTTGTCTGCAACCCAGGCATGTGCCTGACTGGAAATCAAACTGGCAACCTTTTGGTCCACAGGCTGGCACTCAGTCCACTGAGCCACACCAGCCAGGGCTTAATGAATTTAATAAAACCTAAGTTATCCTTTTTAATGCATCTATCTACTCCCTGGATTGATGTGTTTATTAAGTGAAAGAAAAAGATAGTGTGAAAATTTGTACTCTGAAATGCTTATAACGAAAAGTCCATCTCATCTACCTCGTACACTATAGTATCTCATAGATTTGATGGCTGCAAAGTGCTGGGAGCCACTGGTAAAGGCAGAAGTCTATCCCATGGAGATCCCTTCTGAGTAATGGACTTGCAAAGATACCAAACATAAGTCCTCCAAGAATTTAAGGCATATTGTCTCTTTTTGTGGAAAATTTTAACTTTTATAAGATATTTAGTTAGACATCTGATCAAGTACTTTCTAAAGGGCATGTAATTATCCAGATTGCAAATAGCATTCAAAATTGGAAGAGATTGCCATATTTTAACATGCAGGTTTAAAACTTGTCATAGAGAAGTAATGTGCATTATAATTTTAGCCAACCAGAAGAACAAAGAAGAGAAAATGTGCATCTTTTACAATATTTACTAAAATGTTCTCAAAACAGAATTTGTTATTTTTTTACGATGCCAAGAAATGCTATAACAATGGCAAGTATGTTTTTCAATTCAGTTTTAGAAATGAAATGAGAATGGAATTTGTCTAAGAGACCATTATTAGAAGAGATGTTAATTATTAATTCAATACTTTGAACATTGAGTACTATGCTAATAAAAAGAACTTGCTCTTACAGAAATTAATTATGCACAGTGACAGAATATGCATATCAAATTTTAAATACTAGAAAAGGCATCAGATAACTGTATATAATTATTTTGAAATGACAGGTTGAGACAGTTAGTGTTAGAAATTTATAGGAAGACCTCATAATTACTGATGACCTGGTTAAGTAGATGGGGTTGAACAGGACCTGAAAGACTGATCAAGTTTGGATAAGATTGAATAGCCATCAGGGTAAGAATGGAGAAAGAAACAATGAGTAGGGAGACTTTAAAAGTACTACTTAATTGTAACTCATATAATTATTTATATAGTAGCTGTTCAATAAATAATTAAATATTCAATAGTTCACTCACTACTTCATTATTCAGTAACTCAATATCTCAATTTTATTTTAGGTGCTTATAACAACCATCAAAATGATAGAGCCATGAGATTAAGATCCATTTCATCTCTTCATTCTGTTTAATATTTATATCAATTTTATTCAAGTATCAGGTGGTAGATCACCAATTAAAGGATTTAATGCCACTAAATATTAAAAACTATTTCTTAAAGACTATTAGGGAAAAAAAAGACTTTCTGAAAGACAAATGTGAATTGTCTCTTTTTATATTATTAAAGGCTTAATTTTCAAATCAATCCAGATTTGGGTTCCTCTGAATAATGAAGAAATGACACAGATAGCAATAAAAATCTTGCTTTTTCTAATCAACTTTTCCCATTCAGTAAGAAACAAAATGGAGAAAAAAGTGTTATGTTTAGGGGCAATATGAGACCACTCAGACAAGATAATGGGCAAAAATATCCCAAAAGAAATTATTTCAAAAGGTCATTCATTCATAACTTTGCACAAATGCCACATTGAGGTTGCTTTCTTGATAAACTGAGTTTCTTGAACCACAAATGTAATGGACTGAAATTTGTGGACTTTTAAAAGCTCATGCAAAGCACATTTTTAGAGCTTTATTTATATACTCATTTATTCCTTACAATAATCCTATGAGGTAGGGAATATTATTATTCCCATTTTACAAGTAAGGAAATTCTTAGCTATAAAAAAGTTATGAAATTTGCCCAAGGTTTCAAAGATAATAAAATTTGGACCCATGATGTTTGAGGAATATGTCTGTATTTAATATTAGCTTTTTAATTCTAACTAATTTTCTCTGCTTTTTGCCTGTCATTGATTGATGTAACTAAATCCCTACAACAATCATACTTTTTTTCCAAAACCTTATCACACCTATCATGAGGTATTTACATTTTCCCTCCCTTGCTCTTATCTCCTTCGGGGTTGTCTGTGGCTGAGGCCTCTGCTACCTGAGAAGCCTAAAAAAGGCACCTCGATATAACCATTGGTGATATTGTTCACCGTTACAGTTGACACTAAATAAGGCTGCTTTATCGGAATTTATTTTCATCTGTAAGAGACCAGCAGAAGTAGTGACTCTGCTATGGACCCAACACCCTGGACTCTGGATGCCAGTAAATTCACCACTGGGCATCACACCAGCAGCCAATATACACTACTCTAGAAATAGAAGGTCCTAGTAATATGATTAGCTGCCAAAGAACTAAAGTCAAGTCATATGCTTTGGCTAAGTGAAGAGAATTCCTGTAGTTTCTGTTGTTTGCATTGGCTCCAAAGCAAAGCATTTTCTGTCCCTAAGTGTCTCCCTCAGATTTACATCAGTATAGCACTCTGGATATGGACCTCAACCAGAATCCATGTCTACTGAGCTCGAAGCCAAATTTGTGTGACTGATGCAGTGCTGGATTCAAAACATCTTCTCTTCTTCAGAGACTTGAGCACATAGCTCTTCTGAAGCAGGAGTTCTTTCCTAGGAGCTCTTTATTCATTCAGACCAACCTATCAGAGCCTCTGAAACTCTTGGTAAATGCTATACGCCAAAATGCTTTGAAAAATGTAGGAACTAGCTAAGTCTGACAGAGAAAAATGCATAGATGTCTTGTATTTCAATTTCATTGTTAAAGATATTTTTTCTAGATATGGAATTTGAGGTTGACAAGGTTTTTTCCCCCCTTGAATGAAAGGGCTGCTCCATTGCCACAAGGTTTGCATTGTGTCTAATGAAAGGGATCCTGTCATGCTCATCTCTGTTTCTCTACATGTGTCTTTTTTTCTCTGGATGTTTTAAGAGTTTTATTTTTTTTATCATTGGTTTTAACCAATTTGATCATAATAGGCCTTGGTGTATTTTTGATTCAGGCCTATTGAGTTTCTTTGATCTGGGGGTTTACATTTTTCTTTAAATTTGGAAAATGTTCAGCCATTATTTCTCCAAATACTTTTACTGCCTCCTCTACTTTGGGACTCCAAATGTGTAGGCTGTTTGAAATTGTTCCATAGCTCACTAAGGTTTTAAGTCACTTTTCTGTGTGTATTTCATTTTGATTAGATTCTGTTGCTACATATTTAACCTCACTAATCTCTTTCTGAAGTGTATAATCTGTTATTAATATTACTAGTGTAATTGTCATCTTACATAGAAATTTTTTAATCCCTGGATGTTTGGCCTGTTTGTTTTTATATGTCTTTCCTTAACACACTCATGCTTTCTTCCATCTCTGTGAACACATGAAATGGTTATAATAACTATCTTAGTATAATTGGCTACTAATTATAACATTGGTGTCATTTCTAGATTGTTTTTTCTAATTTTCTTCCTCATTATGGATTCTACTTTTCTGCTTCTTGTATGACTGATAATTTTATATTAGATATCACACACTGTAAATTTTTCCTTGATAGAGATTTCTTCATTCCTTTCATTCTTGAACCTTATTTCTTAGAAATTATTTAAGCCTTTATTGTATAGCTAATTTTGCCCCACTATTGATGCAATGGCCTTCCTTAGGACTACTCTAGCCCAGCCCATGTATTATGAGAATTTTTTCACTTTGACTGTTGAGTGCATAAAGTAGTTTTGATCTTGTGTGAGAACTGGCAATTATTCTGTTTATTCCTTCTTTGAGTGGTTCATTCCCCTCCCTCAGACAGTTTTTCACATGCATTCTTCAAACAGTACTCATTTTAGACTTGAGAGGAAACTCTGCATATCTCCAGAACTCACTCTCTGTGTAGATCTTTCCTCCCACTATTTTGCTTTTAAAATTCTAATCATTGGGACCTTCCTGAATTCTTAGCTCTGTATCCTCAACTCAGGAAGATCAGTGGACTTTCTGGGTTCATGTTCCTCTGCTGCCACCTGGACACTCTCTTCAAAAACTAAAGGAAAATAATTTTAGGGCTCGCTTTGTCTGTATTCCTTCCCTCATAGATCATTGTTCTTTGCTGTTCATTGTCAAAGTATGCAAATCAATCTCTCCCTCTCTCCTTCTTTTTTAGTAATTTATTCCAAAAAGGTAAATACAGCCCCTTTCACTCTATCTTAACCAGAAGAGGGGAGGCACAGCTGGAAAAACTTACTTCCAGAAGTCTAGTTCTAGACATGACTCTACTAATGAGAAGCATCTAAGTCACCTGGGAAATGAAATGTAAAACAATTCATTGGTAGGGTTCATACTGCTGTCACCCTTCACACAAGTAAGGCTACAAGCAGGAAACAGATGGTAACTCAAATTGGATAATTTTCAGAGAACTCAATAAAAAGAGAATTTAGCAAGGTATGAACATTATTTAGGAAAAAGGAATAGCTTAGTATTCCAAAATTAGTAATAGCATGGAAGCTGTTGCTACCCTAGGCCTGAATGTTGAAGAAGGATTCCTTTTGGAACACAGAGAAAGCATTGTCCTTGAGAGAAGCTGGAGACTGCAATAAAGAAATGTAGCCAAACCAAAGTCATCCGGCAAAAAAGGACTAGGTCAATATAAACCCTGAGCTCAGAATAATTTTATCTTTAAGATCTCTTGCCAGTAGTTCCTATTGATCCCATCAGAAGCTGGAGGTCAAAGGAATCATTTGATCTACTCCATGGGTCAGTGTCCAGATAATTGGTATAGAATGGAGAAGTATAGAGAGTTGATTTGGAAGGACAAATGGGAAATTGTCGAGACACTGTACCAAAGTAAACTGAAAAATATGATGTGTACATTATCACCACCTCTAAGAGCTGATGAGGATGAGCTTAAGGGAATAAAATATTCTGTCACTTTGAATATAACCACAGTAAAAAGTGATGGCCATGGTAGCAAGTCTATATAGATGATATTTTTTAACATTTTTAAAAGATTTTATTTATTTATTTTTAGAGAGGGAAGGGAGGGAGATAGAGAGACAGAGGAAGAAATATCAATGTGCGGTTGCTGGGGGTCATGGCCTGCAACCTAGGCATGTACCCTGACTAGGAATCGAACCTGCAACACTTTGGTTCGCCACCTGTGCTCAATCCACAGAGCTACGCCGGCCAGGGCTTATAGATGATATTTTTACAAAATGTCCACAGCAGTCAGATAATTATACACACAGGAATCTGAATAAGCCTACTGAATAATGTCTACTCACAGCCAGTTTAGCCATTAATCATTGTTTTAATAGTGGTTTAGTAAGTAGTTGTTAATCTATCATTTATTGAGTATTTTTAAGTGCTCAGCATTATACCAGGAATATTAAAAAGGCAAAAGATATGGTTGTTGTGGTCAGAGACTTTACACTATTCTTGAAAAAGTAAAATATGCATGTACCTAAGTAACCAGTTAAATATACACACAAATTATTTTGCTATCTAATGACAAATGATATAAAGATTTAGAATTATAACCAAAAGAAAACAGTATAGAGTGAAATACATGTAGATCATGAATTTACAATTCAGAAAAATGGGTAAATTTATATATTGCTTCCTTATAAAATGTAGAATTGTTTTTACTGGTTTTGCTATTTGTTGTTGGAGCTCTGTTATTGATGACCTTCAATTTCCTGAATCTTTCCTATTCAATAACCATGTTCTATTACCTAGCTATTACAAGAAAAAATATTAACAATAAATGCCAGTCAGTATTGGCCTCTCAAAGAGCTACTATAATGCAAACTGAAGTCCCCAGAGAAAAAGTCAAAGGATATTAGATCATTTATCAGTGTTTATCTGGGAGAATATATTTGATATAAAAACAAACATGATATAAACTAGGAAATTAAGACCAAGGTGTCCTTAGTTTTAGGAATGATTCAGGGGCAAAGTATCTTAAATTGAATTTAAAATAATGCTTAAAACTTACTTTTCCATTGAACAGTCCCAAAAGGCCAAATTGATATAGCATATAACAATTCCCTTATTAAATAGCTATTCTGATTTACTTGGCATAAATAAGGAATCTGACCTCCACAGAGGTGTTTCAGAACAATGTGTCATCAAACCTAGAAATGTGCTTTATATAACAAAATGAGGGACAAATGGTTAGCTTTCCCCTAGTAGAACTGCCTTTTGAGTTACCTCTTCCTTTAGTCTCTCAGAGTTTAGTTGATATCTATCATCTTTACTCTAGATTTGTGTTAATAATTTAAGTGGCTTTCTAAGTCCCTTCACAAGTTCTTTACCTGAATCTACCCAGAGCTATTAAATTGTCATTCTATTTTCTCTTTATTTATACTCAGTCGATGTATACTTATCAAAATTCTTTTTCAGTCAAGCATAATATAAACATCAGTCACTTTCTGCAGGAAGGACCATTTCAGAAATGTTCAACTAGTACCAGCTTAGAAATTTCAACCGAATTCATGCATCATGAATTTTTATTGATATTTTATTGATTATGCTATTACAGTTGTCCCAAGATTTCTTCCTTTGCCCCCTCCACACAACACCCCCACTCCCTTGGGCAATCCCCCCAACATTTTCATGTCCATGGGTCATGAGTATAAGTTCTTTGGGTACTCCATTTTACATGCTGTACCTTATATCCCCCTGGTTATTCTGTAACTACCTATTTGAAATTTATGTGAAGAGACACGATTATTAAATTCCCAAATTTTCCCTGTGCCTCAGAGACACAATGAAACTGAGGATTTAACTTCAAATAGCTTACAACTTGACCTTCACAGATACTTGACTTAAGAAACGATTCATTAATTTGTGATACCCGCATTCTTATTTCATAGAATTTAAAAAAAAAAACAGGAGAATTCTACCTTAAACCAAATAATTTTGCTTTTCAGTTGCACAAAATATAAGCAGCTAGTTCATAAGGGATGTCATTAAGGAATCACACACAAAAAAAATCTTGTTCCGTGGTCTAAATTGTTTTCTGGTATTTTCTACTGTCTCCTCCTAGTAAGTATAGATATAATCTCTCCTCCTAGTAAGTATATCCATAGAATGATATAATCTCTCCTTATACACACATTACACAGAAATCTTAATAACACTATCAACTAATAAGAAAGGAGAAATAAAGTAAGCATGTTACCATAATTTTAAAAGTTATACCTAATATTTCCTACACCTTATATAACTAAGATTTCTTAACTAAGAAGGTATTAAAAATATGGTTAGTAAGTCTTAACAATTTTTAATGGAATTAGATACAAACATTTTCTAAAAGAAGTTTTCTTTTTAAGATAGCAATAGTCCATTGGATCTGCCTTAACTGAATCAAAAACTTTTCCCTAACTATTTCAAATTTTCCTGTTTATCCTTTAAAATTAGAGTGGACTTCTGTGATGGCAATCAATTTTTCTTCCATCCATACTTTTGTGCATATAAAAAATGTATTAGGAAGTGGTAAAAAAGATTTAAGATGGGGTAATAAACATACTTAATCTGTTTTCAATTACTACAGCCCTCTGAAATGGGTCATTATGGAAAGTGAGACTGCATGAATTTTTTAAAAAAGAATTCACTTCATTTCATTTTATATAGAACTTTAAGTTTCACCAGAAACTGAAAGCCATACATTCCATAAGATTAAAAGCAAGTGGTAAGTGTTTCGATGTCACTGTAAATGATCTCTTCAAGGGGAATGGGGGAGACAACAAAGGAGAAAAAATACAACTAGGCAATGAGTTTGAATAAAGGACTCTTAGAAAAGGGAAAATCAGATTCTAGTTAAAACTATAAATTGATATTCTGCATATTTACTTTCTAGGCAAGCACATATAAACTGAACTCATTTTTAAGTGGGTGGTTCCACAGTGAAACTATATGATGTACAAAAATATTTAAGCAATTTATCAGAGATATTAAGAAATATTATTTAATGTGTTGCAGAATACTATAAATCACATAAAATAATTCTCGTAAATTGGATTTAGAATAATAATCTGTGTACTAAGGGACAATGACTTTCTAAGAAAAGGATATGATTTAGAAAAACTCCATTGGTCTTAAGACCATGCTGAATTTCAGCATCCACAGAAACTTAATACTACTTTAAAGTTAGGTGTATCACGTTGAAACAATGGTAGGCAAGCATAAAAGAAAAACAGCAAATGTGAAATGAAGTTTAAAATCTATACTATGAAAAACAAACAGATCTCATTTATCAAAATCTGGAGGGGTAGAATTTTCAGCGTACTTTCCAAAGGTGAGCCCAGCAAACAGGAGAGCCAATCACATTAACTGTCTTGCTTTGAAAAGATCGTCCAATCTATGCCTTTATACTTCCTTCATTCTCCCACCCTACTGTCCTTAAAATCTCTCTGACCTAAACAATAATCCAAGGTTTTATGATGTGTCAGTGATTATTTTCACAATGGTATCTCCCCAGTGAGTTGTTAACAAAAAATCCACAGAGAAAGTTGTGCTTAGAAGGCGTAACATATCACAGCACAACATGCCATTGAATAAACAGACAGTTTGAGTAGATTTTATGCAGATACTGTATTCATGCTATAGATTTTTCTCCCAGTTAACTGACAGTTGTCTGAAAAGTCAACTGAACTAGGAGGGCAGCTTTTTAATTTTATGTTTTTATTTTTTATTGAAAAAGAAAAAATGCAGTTTGCAGACTACCTAGTAAAATTGTTACTCTTCTGAGTCCTTTAAAAAAAATCCTAAAAGAATGTAAACTATAATGTCTCCACATGCCTAGAATATCTATCTATGTATCTATCTATCTATCTACTTATCATCTTATCTATTTATCAGCTTAAAAGGAAGACCAGAGAGCATAGCTACTATGGAAAGAATGTGATCTGAGTGAAATTAATTTAATAAAAGCAATGAATACAGATATTGAATTATCTTCTTCCTGATTTTCATGTGTCGTAAAACTCTAACTCCTTAAACACTGAAATTATTGGGAACAAGAGTTCAGCAGAACAATGTTCTAAAGTTATACTTTGGTGAGCCATTTAAATACGTGAGGCTAGTGATATCGTTCTTTAATGTTACCAACAAAATTATATTTAACCACATTATGACTAAGGTAGAATTTGAGATGGAATTGCTGAAGGAATTTGCTAGTTATAAGGAATAGTTAGATGAGTAACCCTCTTTGCTTTGACGACCAGTCCTGAAGATGCCATGTTGCAAAGGCACAGATCAGAAGCTGAGGGCCACATAAATCAGCCCTGGTAGTAGAATTTGAACTAATTCACCACGTTTAACTGCTTCCCACTCTCATTGCAAATTGAGTGACATATATACTGTTAGAGGAACTTCCTCTCTCCTGTTTCAGCTTGGAGGAACATCCCTTGTCATTTCTTCACCCCATTGTTCAGTCCTTCCAAGGGAAGAACTATGTTTCACTTGGGTAAATTTGGGAATGGATTTTGGGAATGCCAAGGTTAACATGTCTCCTTTGACCTCTTGAGTAACTGCCTGCCACTGGAGAGCATTTCTCTGGTGCTAGCATTTCCCAAGCTAAAGGAAATGTTCAGCTGAAAAGATTTTCTTCTGCCTGGGAGACCTGGGAGTTGTTCACCACTGCCTTGGAGGAGTCTGCCTATTGATGTGGTACAGGGTTAGGAAGCACATTTTTGTCACATGCATAAGCCATATTCTTCAACTCATCTAAAGCAACAAAGCTGAGTCCCCCACCCAACGAATCAGTCTCTTTTCTTCATCTATCAATCTTTAAGAATTTATATAAAGAAGGTTTCAGTCAAGATGGAAGCATAGATAGACACCCTTTACCTCATTACATAAGAAGGAACCATAAGAAGGAACACAATTGACTAACTTAAAAATAAAAAAAAATTCATAACTGCCAAAAATCACCCAGAAAAAACACTCAGAACTGTACAGAGGACTGACAACCAAGATTTTAAAGAAGTTATATTCTTCCAGATAGGTAGGAAGGGCGGAGAGGATGAGGTGTGGTGGTATTAAGCTGGGGTTGGTGAGCCAGGGAGGCGGCAAGGTGGCAGCAGCCAGGGCAGTCCCACATTCACATGTGGGGGATAAAAATCAGGGGGACACTTTGTGAGTGAACAAACCCAGCCCTAGTCTAGAGTGTGCAGCCCAGGGTTACAGTGCTAGGAAAAATAAAGCCTTATAAGCTCTGCCTGTAAACCCAGTGGGGATTGTGGTGGCAGAAGAAACTGCTGGGTTTTTTTTTTTCTTTTTTCAGCAGAGCCTGGATTGCCTGCTAACACGACCACTCTGGGAACACAACCAGGACAGCAGCTAGAGTGGTGCCAGTCACATACAGGAAGTGGGTGAAGTGACTGGAAAAGGGGTGAGTGCCAGACAAGACTTCCAGATGTCAGTCATTAGTGACATGCTCCATTATTTGACCCCCCCCCCCCGCACACACACACAGAGCCACAAAGCGACAAAGCAAATTGTCCCACCCTGGAAAATATCCAAGGCTCGGCCCCATACAACCTAACAGGTACGCTAATACAAAACATCAAAATGGCTCCACTTAGTACACAGGTACAAGGTAGCTGCCAAAATGAAGAGACAAAGAAATATGCAGATGAAAGACAAAGAAATATGATCCAAATGAAGGATCAGAACAGAACTCCAGGAAAAGAACTAAGTAATGTGGAGATAACAAAACTATCAGACACAAAGTTCAAAACACTGGTGGTCAGAATGCTCAAAGATCTCATGGACTACAGAAAAAGCATAAGAGAATAAATTAAGGCTATACTAAGGGAAATAAAGAAAAATCCACAGGATACCAACAGTGACAGGAAGGAAGCCAAAATTCAAACCAACGATTTGCAACGTACGGAAGAAATCAACATTTGACTAGAACAAAATGAAGAAATAAGAATTCAAAAAAATGAGGAGAGTTTAAGGAGACTCTAGGACATCTCCAAAAGGGCCAATATCTGAATCATATGGATGCCAGAAGGAGAAGAGGAAGCAAAAGAAATTGAAAACGTATTTTAAAAAATAATGAAAGAGAACTTCCTTAATTTGGCAGAGGAAGTAGACATATAAGTCCAGGAAGCTCAGCAAGTCCCAAACAAGTTGGACCCAAATAGGTCCACACCAAGACACATCTTAATTAAAATACCAAAGGTTAAAGATAAAGAGAGAATCTTAAAAGCACCAAGAGAAGAGTAGAGAGTTATCTACAAAGGAGTACCCATGAGACTGTCAGCTGATTTCTCAAAAGAAACTTTTCAGGCAAGAAGGGACTGGCAAGAAGTATACAGAGTGATGAAAAGCAAGGACCAACAACCAAGATTACTGTATCCAGCAAAGATATCATTTAGAAAGGAAGGACAGATAAAGTGCTTCCCAGACAAGGTAAAGCTAAAGGAATTCATCATCACCAGGCCCTTACTACATGAAATGTTAAAAGGACTTACTCAAGAAAAAGATCAAAACTATGAATGTTAAAATGACAACAAATTCACAACTATCAACAACTGAATCTAAAAAATGAAAACAAACTAAGCAAACAACTGGAACAGGAATAGAATCATAGAAATGGAGGTCATTTGAAGGGTATCAGCTGGGAGGGGGAAGGGAAAGATTGGGGGAAAGGTACAGGGATTTAGGAGCATAAATGGATAGAACAGTAAAGGCAATGGATAAGTCAAATAACTTAGATGGGCATGAACTAAGGGGGTGATCACTGGAGGTAAGAAAGGCATTAGGTAGATGGGGGCAAAGGGAGAAAAATTAGGACAACCATAACAGTATAATCAATAAAATATACTTAAACATAATTTATATAAAGAATAAAAGGCTTTTTTTGACTTTCTCAGACTCCAATAAATGTGTTACCTTAAAACTAATTTAAACACTAAAATAGATATGGCCCAAGAAAGAAGAAACTTTGAGCTCTTCAAAACCTATTCAAGGTAATTTTTAAACAAGGTACTTAAAATTCTAGAAGAAATAATAAAAATATTTAAAGATAAGATCTATTTATGGAGAGACAATAATTCAAGCTGAAATGATCTGCAACATGACACCAGTAATTGTGCTTGCTTACAATAACTTCAAGATTTTTCTATTAAAAAACAAATTCCCCTTTCTTGTAATTAGAGTGCCTTAGTATAAGGGGTATATTTAGCATTCAATGGATGTGCAAGCGATGAGAGCAGATGACAAAGCAATTCTGACTGGGAAACCTGATTTGCTGCTGTTCTGTTCTTAATGATGAGTTCTCAGAGGCTACCACTAACCCTATTATCAAGATTAGATTCAAGTTGGATCTAGACTTATCACAGTAAATCAGATTTGAAATCAAAATGTTTGGTCTGTTCATTTAAAGAAATCTGTTCAACTTTAACAAGGCAGGTCACCCTATTAAAGGAACACGTGGACCAGTTGCAGATTCGCTCATGTGACAGAAAATTCAACAGGTATCTAATAACAAGAGACCCTCCACTTTAGCGACAAAATATTATTTAATATTTTCAAAATGTTCACAACACATTGACCTTTCAAGGAAAGTTTTGGCATAAACATGAATAGTTAGACCAATAATAGTAATAATGGGACAATAGTTGCAGCAGCCCAAGACAAAAATATCAGGTAAGTTTTTGTATTTTGATAAGTTAATTGTTCTTTTTAAATATGTCATGAGATAAAAATCTGGCTTTGGGTCTAGATTCAGCAATATATAGCTGTTAAATAATCAAATACTTTAAAGGAGATACCATAATAATTATTTTTATATTGGATATGTATGTTGTATATAAATTATTAAAATATTAATAAAGTTTTGTTTCATAATTATAAAATACTGATTCAAAATAAATAGCCTACACAGTGTTTGATGATTCTGGGTTTCTGTGAAAAAAATTATATATATGCACTCATATATATATACACACACACACATATATATATATGTTTATATATGCATATGGTAAGGAATGTTATGGAATAAAGATGAGAAACTGGATAATTTAATTATAAGGGAAGAAAAAGTGACAGAAAATTACATATAAACTAGATTATAAAAGATAAGCAAAATCATCTTAGTTGACTAGTATATATGGTAAAATGCACTTACGTGGTGTCCAAAAAGTAAGAGTCATCCAAGATACAATGTAATGGTCAAAGACATGGATACATGAAATTTCAATGACTCTTAAAAAAGCATCAAATATTGTTGAGAAGTGAAGTGTGCTAGAGGTCATGATATGAGACTGCACACGTAGTATGGCACCAGGAAGTTAATATTTTGTCTTGGATGAACAGAAGTGCATTAAAGTCTTCTCATATGGGCAGAGACATGATCAAATCTAAAGTTCAGGTACATAACAATAATAGCATAATGTATAGGCTTGATTGCATGAGTTAAATGTCTGATCATAGATATAAACTTGGCAAAGAAGAGACTAGAGGGAGGTACATAACTGTGTCTTATAGTTAAAATAGTGAAAAAACAAATAGGTTAAGGAGACATTTTAAGAAAGAATAAACACAACACTAATTAATTATCATGTAGAGGAAAAAATAATCAAAGGCAATATATGATTATAAATTACCTAATACAGGATATTAAATAATAGGCATCATAATTTCCATGGAGATTAATCCCCTAGATATTTTAAATGGTCTTTGAGAGAGTTAATTCAATATTTTCAAGTGATTTTTAAATGCTTATATCCCATCATCTATGGCCAAGTAAAACATATAAACATGTTCTAACTTCTCCAACATCCCCATTATTACACTGAAAAAGTTTACATTTCTTTAAAAAAAGCAAAAGTTGCATTTATAATCTTTGACAACCTATGAAAATTATGACTATTATAATAGCTATTCATTAAATGACATTTATGTGTATGCAATATTTTATGGGCTTTGCATATACTAATATGCTTATTCCTCAAAATAAATTATAAACCCCATTGCAAATAGGTAATAATACTGAGGCATAGCATAAGGTCAAGTAACTAATAACTTGCTCAAGGCCCAGGAGCTAGTAAGTGGCAGGCTTAAAATCTCAACGCAGGTGATCTGGCGCCAATATTTGTGTTCTTAATCACTAGAGCAGGCTAGGCTTTAGTGTTTCAATAACCTCCACCAGTGTTTGATTCAGCACTTCAGCACGATTCTAAACATCCTAAAATAGGCAAAACCAATACTATCCCTAGTCATAAACAATAACAGAGAGAAAATGTAATAAAAAACACTGCCCATGATAATAAACCTGAAAGATATATAAGAAGAAACCAAATATGTACAAATGTTGAAAATTATATATTGATGAAAAATGTAAAATATAAATTGAATAAATATGTACATACTGTGTTTATAGACAAAGTGTAATAAAGTCAGTATTTAAAAATTCAACTTTCACACAGTAAGTCTATAAATTTCATTAATATCAATGGAAACAATGATAAAAATTCTAGAATTTTTTACAGAATTTTGAAGACTCATTCTAAAAATATATAGCTGAGTAATAACAAAAATAATTGCCAACAAAATTCTAAGAAATAGAAAAATAAGGTAGGGGATATTATTACCAGTTATCAGGGCTTATTATAAAATTATGATATTAAATTTACCAGTAAATGACCACTTTATTTATAATAGCAGTAGCTTCCTCATACTTTCATTTGGTATGCTTCTTTCCCTCACTCTGCTTTATTTTTATCATAACTTTTATCATCTTTTAACATATTATATATTTTTGTTTATCTTTCTCTTCTTCCACCCCTCTGGAATATAAGTGCATTGAAAGCAGGAATCTGTACTTATTCATTTACCTTCAATATTGGTAACATAATATGTACTCAACAAATATTCATTTAACTGAGAAAAAAGAGACTATAATGCGCAATGCTGATACTACCTATGTAAATGGAACACTGTTAAGACATATAAAGAAATAATGCTATGTACTATACTTTTTCACATATATCAAAAATTTTTATACTAGTAGCTTTGGAGAAAGAAGAGAAAAAAATGACTGGGGATAGTGTCATTGGCTATTTCAACCTCTTCTGAAATACCTTCATTCATTTATTAACAAGGGATGACATAAATATGAAAAACAATAGTTTTAAATTCATAGTAGTAGGAATACCTGTATTTTCACATTACTTTTTGTATTTTTCTGCATTTTTATTTATCTGGTATGAATCAATTACAGTCCCTCACTATAAATTGAATAGCAGAGAACCATGATTTTCTCATTCACTAATCATTTATAAAGTCTTCCATAAATGCAAATTGACTTGAAGAATGCATTTATTACAACAATATGCCCTTTTGGATGCTGCATTTAGTAAAAAATATTGAAACTAAAATAATAAACGAGAAGCAAATCCATTATGTTCCAGAGTATTACTTCCTTTATAAAACAATTTAAAAAGTACTATTTATTTCAAATTATTTTTATAACCCTTACTGTTACATCAAAGAGTTTTCTTCCTGGTATAGTCATATTTCTAACTCATACTAACTAAGCTCCTTCTTTAATTTCTCTGAGCATAAAAGGAAAATGATATTTTATTGAAGTAACTTAACTTCCTAGTCTTTTCCTCATCCATGCAAAAATGTAACATCCTGACCCACCAATCTCACAGAACCAACTGACTTCTTGTTTGTAAAATCATTTTATGAACTCCAATTCATTATTTGATCATTAGGACTTATTATTATTATCTGGAAAAAAATTGCCCCAAAATTCAGTGGTGATTTTCGTAGGGGAAAGGATGTGAAAGAAAATTAGAAATAAATGCAGGTTTCTATTAATCTCAGATTATTAATGAGAAAAGTAGTAGGGAATTCTGAGATGAAACTCCACCCTAATACTTTGACAAAAAACTCTGTTCTTCAATTTTTGGTCATTAATTTATAGAAAATAAATTTCTTTGATGTGAAGACGATAATATATTTTAAATGATTTTTTTCAATAACAGTAACAGGGTAGCATAAGGTTCCATTGATGAGAACTTTATTTTGGTAACAAACAATGAACACAGAACCACAACAGATAGAATGGCATTGTCAATAAAAGTAATTTCAGCAAAACCAGAAAAGCCAAGCAATTGTTTGGGTTTTGTATCTTTCTGATACCAGAGAATCTATAACAATCAACTGAGCAACTCAAAAGAAATGAAACTTTAAAGAAATTGTTTTTCAAGTATACTCACAGAAATAATGGCAGGCACCAAAATTATATAGAAACCTGTACATTGTAATCAGAAATATTTCAATTGGTGGCTGCATTTTCAACAAATTACATTCTATGAAGAAAGGCTAAAATTATCTCTAGACATGGTGATAATATCATTCTATCCAAAAGATATGGTGGAATCTACTCTGTGAGTGATTATCTTTCTTTCTTTCCTTTTTTTTATTGATTTAGATTCTTTGCAGATCAAAATTAGTTTGTATAGAATGAAGCAGTTGTATGACACAGAATAGATAACATACTAGTGGAGAACTGATTTTCTATGCATGACAAGGAGGGAAGCCTATGTATTATTTTCTTCTTCACTGACAATCAGGTCAACCTCCCCCAAATGCATAGAATACCACTATGTGTAAGACACCTCAACAATAATAAAAGGTTTGCTTGTCTCAGATTTCAAGGCATCTTGTGACAATCCAAACTTATAATATGCACTGTCAATATTCAACAATTAGCTATGAGTTATTACAAAAGTATTTCTATAAATTTGTCCACTTAATGCTTTAAACATACCTATTTGAGTTCCATTGCCACCTAGTTTATGTCTTCAGTGTATGGAATGATTCATTTTTCTGCTACTGTTAGCCAGGAGTACTTATTCTGCCCTGTTTCTATGACCTCATTGATACAAGGCATCCATCACAAGGGAATTGGAATAGAGATGTGCCCGCACCTCGTTAAACCTAAGGCTCCCATTATAGCGCCAGCTCACAAAGATACACTAAATAAATAAGCAGATGCACAGTCAATACCAAACTTTTACTGAAGTATTTAAAATACTTGATAAATGGAAAAATATCCCCCAAACTAATTTAGAGATTTAAGCTAATTCTAATCAAATTTCCACTGAAAAATTAAAAATAGTTTGGCAGAGTGATTCTAAAGTTATATGAATAGAAAACAGTAAAATAGTAAAGATACTTTTGAAAAAACACTGAATATTTTCTTGCATATTAAAACACAAGTTAATTTGAAGTTATAAAAGTTATGCTATGTATTTTATTAATAACATAGGATAGTTAGCCTGATATATTAGAAATTAATAATAAATGTAGCATCACTAATAAGAGTTAAAATAATTTTTCAACATAATGTATTGGAACAATGGGTCAAACTCTTAGGAAAAATATTTTTCTTCATACCTTATCCCAAAGTAAATTCCAAGTGGACAAAACAAATATAATACATACAAATATTAAAACCTGTAGGTAAGTAACTACTGAACACTAAGAATAAGCAAGGACTTTCTGAGAATATAACAATAGATTGAGTTATAATGAAAAAAGCCAATTTATTTGACTAAGTACAATTTTAATACATCTACATTTAAAACTAATAAAATTAAAATCTAGTGACCAAGAGAGGTAACTGCAATAAATATGCAAATTAATTAATGAATATGCTTAAGAAACAGAGATATGCTAATTCACCCAGTGAATCAAAATGGTCATGAATGAACCACTCTTAAAGGACATTTAAGATATGAAGAAAACTGCAAATATCCAACCTCACTAATGAAAGGGGAAATGAACCAACACTATTTTTCTACCTATCAAGTTTACAAACATTTTTGTTATATGGTAATATTCCATTGCTTTATCACATCAGACCTACAGGCACTCTTATATCAGGCTGGTAAAGAGAACACACTGACGTACCCTTTTGAGAAAGCAATTTTGACAGCAAATGAGAAGGTAATGATCTTTCCTTAAATAAAAAAAGTACAAACCTTATGAAACTATGGTGCTAAGGTCTAGTTTTAGAATAATGTCACCGCCAAAAAAGCACCAAGTCTACAACTTAGAGATAACTTCACAACAATTTCTTTTATTTTTGTAATGTTCTTATTGAGTTTCTTATCTTAGCCCAGATTAATAATTCTTAAAATCACCCCCCTTTTTCCTCTATTTACCCTCTTACTCTGTGAAGCATCCTTCTTTCAACACTCCATGAGAAAACTTCTCCCAGCAGGCTAATCCAAGAGCATCATGTTCCTCTGAATTTCCTTCATGGCTCCTCAATTCTGAACCAACAAAATATGAAAAGAATGGATCTGTCAAATTAGGACTTTGCAGGAACACATGCAGGTCAAGAGAAACAAGTAAATACAGGGAATCAAGCTAGAATTTCCTTTTACCAGCAAGATAAATGAAAGACTAGGATCTCTTCTAAATTAAGATTTTGTTTGTCAAACAAGAAAAAAAATTGTTAAAGATTATAGTTCAGAGCCCTGGCTGGCGTAGCTCAGTGGATTGAGTGCGGGCTGCGAACCAAAGTGTCGCTGGTTCGATTCCCAGCCAGGGTACATGCCTGGGTTGCAGGCTATAACCCCCAGCAACCGCACATTGATGTTTCTCTCTCTCTCTATCTCCCTCCCTTCCCTCTCTAAAAATAAATAAATAAAATCTTTAAAAAAAAAAGATTGTAGTTCAGAAGAAAGATTCACATGCAGCATTTAAATGATAGCAAAACAATGGATTCAATTTCTATGTCCATTAATAGGTTAAAGATTAAGTTAATCACTCATATAGAAAATAGTATGGAGTGATTAAAAGTAATGTATTTAAAGAATGACATAAAAAGTTCTAGTGAAAAAAAGTAGAAAATGTGTATTTCCAATAAGGCGGTATTTTTAATATTTTTACATGGAGACAACTAAAGGAAGTGCACCAGAATGGTTGCTATTGATATTTTAGGATTTTTGTTCTGATTTCTAGTATTATGTGTTTTCTAAAGTTCTGTGAGAAATACGTTTTATTTTAATGACTTTTTTAATATATAGAGAAAAGTTAGGAAAACAACCATTTAAAACATTTGGTTTCCTTTCAATCTCTGTATTTACACTGATATGAAGGAAATGGCTAATTGTCAGTCAATCCCAGTTACTAAGAGGTTAAAGCAGTAAATTTTCTTCCATTACATACAGTTAAGGCTAAGCATTAACATTTCAGTTGTCTTTCTCTTGCTATAATTACAGAAGCCAGAGGAAATGACATAATCATGAATCTAAACCTGGGATGGTCACTGACAGTGTGTTGGTAAAAGAACTCATTTTACCCAGCACAGGTCTAGAGAAAGACCGCAGATCTAATTTATCTTCTGGTATAGTCCCAGTCCTAAAGGAGATAAGGCACTGCATTCGTCTATGTCTCATATGTCACAGTTCTAATTTAAAACGTTATTGAGAAGATAAATCTTTGAATATGTCCTGCATAAATAATATTGTTATAACTCTGTTAATAATGCATGAGCAATTAGTCTAGGGGCTTCTAACACCTTTTTTTGTTTGTTTCATTCTTACTAAATTTTGAAAATATACAAGTATTTATAGAGTATGTCCAAGTTATAAAAAATTAAAATCAACCACATTATCTCTGTTTAAGACAGAATATTTTCCTTATGTTTGTCTCTATGTAATCTTTGCTACTTAACTGCAACTACTCTCCTAAATTTGTATTTACCATATTCTTATTTTTATTAAATTTACTAGATGTTAGTATCTCTAACATTATACTATTTAGTTCTGTATGTTTTCAAACTTTATATAAAGAAATTATACTACATCTATTCTCCTGTAACTGTGTTTGAACTTAACTTTTTGTTCCAGAGAGTCCCCTTGGTTTATATTTTGATAAAATTAATGACATTATTATTTTTATCAGCTACATTATATTCCTTTAAAAGACTATAGCACATATGTATAACATATCTTTTGTCATAATTGATAGATTTGATTTGTGGATTTGTGTGATTTACTTTTTTTTTTTGCTAACACAATGCTAATCTATTATCTTCCTCTTTTTCATGTTACATTGCACCTATGTACAAAAGATTTTAGCAAGTGCATTTAGGAGTAGAATTGTTGGGCTATGAGATAATTAGATTCAAAATTACTATATGATGCTAAATTATTTCTGAAGGATGTTTTCTAGACTATATATTTTTTCTACAGAATACTTTATTTTATGCATTGCTGGGTTTTATTTTCTAACACCATTTTGCATTTTTGATTCTAGGTTTATGTTTAAAATTAGCCTGTATTTTATTGACTCTAATGTTAGTATCAGAAAAATAACCTAGGTAGTAGTCCCTTTTTTTTGTTTTCTCTGAAAAATAGCACTTAGGATTATCTTTATTTCTTCTTAAACATTTCATAGATGGTTCTAATAAAACTAAGTGGACCAAGAAAGATTTTAATTTAAAAATGTTTAATTATGGTTAATATGTTGTTACAGGAATATTATACAACTCAGGTACAATATTTTATTGTTATAAGAGTATTAAATTGTTATAGGATTACAGTTTATTATTATATGATTAATATGGTTTATGTTTCTTAAACACTATGTTTTTAAATTATTTTAATTAATCCTTTAATAGTTCATATTCTTTGATAAACTATTGTATCTATAGTTACTTACTCATTTTCATTCTGATAGTTTTAGTACTTTCTTTGTATTTTCTGTGATCAAACTTCCCAGAGTATAGTATCTTTTAAAAACTAACACTTGTAGTGATATCTCCTACTGTATTTATGTTCTAAATTTTTCTACATTTCTACTTCATTTTTCCTTTCCTGCACAACTTTTGGGTTTATACCTTTATTCATTTTTTATTTGTAAATTAATGCCTACTTCATTTTCACCCTACATTTGTTCCTAGTAGATGCACTTAATGCTGTAATTTACATTTCCTCTAAAGTGCTGTTCAGATAAATTGCATGAGCTTTGATATTATGGGATATATATATTTTTACAGTGTACTGTAAACTGTACAGTTTACAGTTTGCTTGATTTACTTTTTTAGGATTTTTTCTTTGACCCATTAGCTATCTATTTCCTGATATATAACATTTTCCAAATATTTCTTTTTTATAGATCTCTAATTTATGCATTATGGCAGAAAACTGCTCTTTATAATAAAACCTTTGAAAACTTTTTGAGATTTGTTTTATTTTTCAGTATGTGGCCAGCCTTCATAAATATGCTATATGCCCTTGAAAAGAATATGTATTCTGACTTTTTGGTTTTGATAGATAAACATTTATTAATCAAATGATTAACGTGTATTGAGTAAATCTTCTATGCCCTTAAAAGTTATTATCTGCCTCACCTATAAAATATATTAAAATCATAAAATGATGTTAGTTTTGCAAATTTATTTTTATAGTTCTCCAATATTTACTATAATCATTTTTGAAATTGATCATTATTAGGGTTTTTTTCTGGTCAATTGAACATTTTGTCATTATCTGAAGATCTCTTCATACTTTTTAATATATTTTGCTTTAAAGTCCACTTTGATTGTTATATATTCACACCAGTTTTCCTTTTTTCAGTATTTACTTTGTACATCAAGTACTTTTACTTTGTCTTTCTGTAGTCTTGTTAGCTTAGGTATAAACAGTACTTTTAATATAATAGGTATCTTTTTAATAAAGAATTTACTCATTTTTCTCTTATTCCAACAATATTATTTTACAATATTATAGCCATAACAATATTCTGGGAATATTTTTACCACCTTATTTTATTACTTTAATCTTTTCAATCCTTTCTATAGAGTGGTGGGTGAAAGCAGGTTTACAGTTGTGAACACATGGCAAGGAGTTAATAAAGCTATTGTAATAATCATGTAACATGCGTGGCTTTTTAACAAACAACTGAAACTTATTTTTGCCCACCTGTATATGTTTCCATTTTCTTTCATCTGGAATATTCTCCTTCTTCCATGTATATCTATCTTCTTTATTTGGTGTTATATAATCTGTTTTTAATGTTTACTGATTAACTCAGATGTGTCAATGTGAACAAAAATCTAAAGCTCTAAGTCAGGAGTGTCAAACTCATTTTCAGTAGGGACAACATCAGCCTCGTGGTTGCCTTCAAGGGGCTGTAATAATTTTAGGACTGCATAAATGTAACTACTCCTTAACTGTTAAGGAGTTGAAATTACATTCAGCCCTTTAAAGGCAATCTTGAGGCTGATATGGCTCCCGGTGAAAATGAATTTGACACCCCTGCTCCTAAGTGCAGAAAATAAGGAAACACAAAAATAAACATTAGTATATATAAATAAACAGTAATAATACTTGATGTTAAGTTTTAAAATATACAATAAAAATAAAATGCAGGTGAATAATAGCATACAAGTTGGGAAGGAGAGATTGTATGGATTTACATGATGTTCTAATTACAACACCCATATTGTAAATCATATATTATTTAAATATAACACATAACAGTATAACTATAAGTCAAGCTATCTCTGGTAATGATTTACCTGGAGTTACAACCAAACTCAAGATTAAAGGCACAGCTCTCTAAAACACTGCTCTTACTTCAAACACCAGCCACAATTCCATGTTCCCCAGGGTCATACTGGGGAACATGACCGGCTGGCTACAAATTTGGAGTTTCCCACATCTCTCTCAGATTTAATAATTTGCTACAAAAACTCAGCTCACAAATTAGAGTAGTCAAAGTAGAGATACATGAGGGAAGCCTCAATGATCTCTAAATCCTTGGGGATGGGTTACTCATTCCATACTGAAGTATGACAACACTCAAAGAATATTGCCAATCAGAGAAGTTCATCCAAGCTGTTGTCCCAGGTTTTCACTGAGGTTTTATTACCAGGGAATGCTCACTAAATCGCTGCCACATGTGACTCAATCTCTAGTCTTCTACACTGCCTGCAGTTTAGGCTGGTATCACATGACCCAACCCAGTGGTCTTTCTGGCCTGGCCAGCCCTCATTCTGAGTCATCTCATTAGCATAAACTCTCCAGGGGCTCACAATGAGTTACCTCATCAGCACAAACTATTAGCTGTGGTCTGAGCCACTTTATTATTTCCGAATAATAAAGACACTCTCATTACTTGGGAAATTCCAAGAATCTAGAGTTCACCTATGAGGAACAGGGGACAAAAGCTAGCCAATTTCTTTATTACACAGCACTAAAAAACTTGTTAAAGAATGCATATCTACTCACAGAGTATTGAAAATAGACTAATAAACATTATAATAAATAATAAAGAGTAGAAAAAAGGACAAAATAGAAAGATCAAGACAAATAAAAAGCAAACTGCATTTTGCAAGGTTTAAACCCACATTGTTCTAAATACACAAATTGAAAAACAAAAATAACAAGACTGGGTTTAAAAGAAAACTTACATGCTCCTTATAATGGACAAATATAAAATGTAATGTTTTATTGGTTACTGGAATAGATTTTTTTAATTGCCTACTGTGATTACAGATTTGGTTATTCTCTTAGTTCTGTCATCTGTTTGCTGTAAAACTTTGAGGCAATTACATTATTAATTATATGGCAATTTAAAATAGTTATGTATTTCTGATAAATTAAACTTATATCACTATGAAATGTACCTATTTATTTTAAATAATACTTCCTAATAATAATAATAATTTCTAATAATACCGTTCGTCTTAACATCTACCTTACCTGTTATTAAGGTAGCCACACAAACTGTCTTTGTTAGTGTTTGCATAGTGCATTCTTTTCATCCTTTTACTATAATTCTTCCTGTATTCTTAAATAACCTGTTAGAGGAGAAATCACAATGTTGATTAAAAATTATTTATAACTTAATGACAATGAAAATGGGGCATATCAATCTTAAGAGATTCAACTAAAGCCATAGTGAGAGGATTAATTATAGCCTTGGTGCATACATTAGGAGAAAGGTTAAAGATTTAACTGGAACCTAATCAACAAAAGAAAAAGGCAAGTAAAATATTGCCAGAGACATTGAAATTAAGAACAATCTGACAGTAACCAGAGGGGAGGTGGGAGAGGATAATGAGGGTGGAGGAAAGGGATTTCAGGAACACCTATAAAGGACACAAGGACAAAATGAAGGAGGAGGTGGAAGCAAGGGAGGGAGGAGGGTTTGGCTGGGGTGGTGGAGGGAGTGGTGGGTAGTAAATGCAGACAACTGTAACTGAACATCAATAAAATAAGTTTTAAAAAATCAATGAGTTAAGCATCAATCTCAAGTAAGATTTAAAAACTAGAGCAAATCAACATGTAATAGCCTAGACCAGGAAAGCAAAAGTAGTTTTTTTTAAGAGTTAAGTCACTTTTTTGAGGAAGTAAATTCTGACATATGTGTATCTGTGTAACTACCACCTTATTTTCTTACTCCTTAGAAGTTTCCTTATGCCCATTTGTGGTCTTTGAACTTACATTTTGCAAGTAAAATCTGATGGGACAATGAAACATGAGCTTGAGCAGAGGAAGCTCATGCAATATGTCTACATGCCATTCCTTCCTACCTCATTCACACATAGTTTTGCAATACCCAATGAATACAGAATGCTCCACTTGGGCCAGGATGCATGAGAGTTCAGTAGACTCAAGCAAATGTCTTGGGTAGAGTAATATGTTCAAGGATCAGCAGGCTCAATATTATATTGACATCAATTCTTTATAGTATGTTTATTGGTTTTCTATTTCTGAGTAACACAACCATGCACTTAAAACTCACCCACTTATTATCTCACACTCTTTTACTCAGTCAAAAGTTTGGGCAGAGCTCAACTATGACTTCTGTTTAAGATATATCAAGGCTTAGGTTACATTGTCAGCCAGATGTGCAGTTTCATCTGAAGCTCACACGAGCTTAATGTTGGCAGATTTCAGGTTCTGGTAGTTGTAGGCCTGAGGTCCCTGTTTTCCTGAGGGCCATTGGCCAGAGCTGCTCTTGGTTTCTCTAGACAATCCTCAGGTTCCAACAATGTGGTCTTATTGAAAGATAATAACTTATTTGTTCAAATCTATCAATTTATTCTGCACAATGGAGCCTTTTAAAAAATTTATTGAATTTACTGGAGTGACATTGGTTAATAAAATTATATAGGACAAAGTATATAATTCTATAATACATCATCTGTATATTGTATTGCATGCTTATCACCCAAAGTCAAATCTACTTCTGTTACCATTTATCCCCATTTACCCTTTTACCTCCCCACACTCTTTCCCTCTGGTAGTAGTATGGTAATCACCATACTACTTTCTGTGTCTATGAAATTGCTTTATTATTTTTTGCTTAATCCCTTCACCTTTTTCACCCAACCCCAGCCTTCCCCACTTCTAACAGCTGTCAGTCTATTTTTTATATCTGTGAGTCTGTTTCTACTTTTTGTTAGGTTTTTTTTGTTCTTTAGATTCCATATATAAGTAAAATCATATAGTATTTTTCTTTCTCTGACTAGCTTATTTCACTTAGCATAATGCTCTCCAGATCCATCCACACTGTCACAAAAGGTAAGATTTCCTTCACTTTTTACACCCAAGTACTATTCCACTATGTAAATGTATCACAGCTTTTTTATCCACTTGTCTACTGGTGGGTACTTGGGCTGAGTTTTTGTACAGCAAAAGTAACCATCAACAAAATAAATGCACAACCCATGGAACAGTATAACATATTCACTAATGATATATATGATAAGGGGTTAATAACAAAAATTTAAAAAGAACTCATACAACTCAACAACAAAAAAATAATAATAATCAAATTGAAAAATGGGCAAAGGACCTGAATAGACATGTCTCAAAGGAGGACATACAGATGACATATGAAAAAATGCTCAATATCATTAGCCATCAGAGATATGCAAATTAAAACAACAATGAGCTATCACATCACACCTGTCAGAATGGTTATCATCAATAAATCAACAAGTAAGTGCTGGCAAGTATGTGAAGAAAAGGGAACCCTCATGCATTGTTGGTGGGAATGCAGATTGGTGCAGCCACTATGGAAAACATGGAGTTACCACAAAAAATTAAAAATGGAATGGCCTTATGACCCAGTGATTCCTCTTCTGGGAATACATCCAAAGAAACCTGAAACACTTATTCAAAAGAATATATGCACCCCTTATGTTCTTTGTAGCATTATTTAGAAAGGAGTCTTATATAATGCAATGTAATCACAGGTGTGGCTATTCTATTATATGGCTCATAAAACATAGCCACATTAAAAAGAAATATAGCATAATATTAACAGGCCCTACCCTCAGCCTTAAGGAATAAATTATACTGGGCTTGTATACCAGGAATTGGTTACCTAGGGCAACCATCTGGGAATCAGGATGCTAAGACTTCTGCCTATATCAGTATAGAATACCACTCTAAATAACAATGGTTTTTTAATGAAATTTTAAAAACAGAATAAATTTAATGTAGAAATTAATAGGCCAAGAAAAGAAAAACAATTTATGAAAAAAAGACATATGTGATAGGACTATATTCCATGGAAGGACACTCGTGTTAAAGTTACATGAGGGATGCAGTGGTAGTAGGAGCACCAGCATCATCAAAACTCTCAGTGCTGACTGCCCTCTACTGTCCATGATTAATGATGGCGAGATATAATATTACAGAAGTAGGTTCCTAAATAGTAAAGTGGAAGAGACAATCTTTAAATAAAGTCAACGTGGTGCAATTAATCAGAAGCAAAATTGGTATGATTATTTTGATGAGTGTTAAGGATGGACTGACAGCCAGGAGGACTTAATTCACAGAGAGCTATGTAGATGGTTGGTAGTATATGGATGGATGTCTCAGTGGCAAAAAAGATAGGTGGCCAAAAAGGCCTTAATTTACATAACCAAAAGAAATCAAGATGAATGATCATGGGCCCGAGGCAATTGCTCCAAAAAAGAGTTAAAATCTCCTGCCCAGTTTTTACACTTGATCCACTTCTTAGCCTCAAATCTCATTGACTGAGAGATTGGAAGAGACTCGGTGGAAGGAACTAACAACACTATGCCAATTGCATATGATAATAATTTCAGGAGACCTTCCCAAAAGTACCTACAGCCTTCCACTTATATAACCCTGCCCAGAGGAAAGTCAAATAATCAAATATCTGAGGACAGTCCAAATTTTCACTAGCACTGAGGACCTAAACATCATGACACCATTACAAGGAGAGCATAGGAGTGCAGGTACTAAATAGAATCCTGGACTACATTTAGCTAACTGTAAGTCCACTGGGTCCATAGACACACCTATTGATCTATTCCCTGGTCCCTGAATGTGTAATTGGAGTAAATAGTGCTAGTAGTTGACAGAAACTCCACATAGTTTATTTGGCCTGTGGTATAAAAATTATTATATAGGAAACAGCTCAAACTGAAGCATCAAACCTGCTATTTTAATTCAAGATAATAATTCTAAAATAATATCGCATCCTAGGTATTGGTAGTAAACCAGGGCTGTCATTAAAGACCTCAAGGATGATTATTTGTTCATACCATTTTATTTGTTTAATCCTCTAGTCTGGCCCTCATAATAACCAGATGGATCCTGGAGAAGAACCAAAAGTTCTACCAAAGAGTGACCCCCAATGCAACTGCTGTGCCCAATTAGGCATCTCTGCCATAGCAGATCAAACCTTGGGTTTGGAATGAAACCATTGATCCGGTGAATGCACTGTCTCCCATTACTCTGAAGAAGCTGGATCAGAAGTTCACATTCATAAGGGACAGAAAATATAAGCAATAATGGTCTTATCCCAGGCTGTGTTAACTTTTTTACCTTCTGCTTAACATACTTCTAACAGCCTTCGACCATTGGCCATTTCACAGAATATCAGATGAGTGGTCCCTAAAGAGTTTCTGTTTTTATTTAGATTTGGCTTCTTAACAGGCTTTACTTTCCCATCAACTTATCAATGTGTTTTGTATTTTATACATTGTTTTATTTATTTTTTTAAAGATTTTATACATTGTTTTAAACATTGCTATTAGGATAAATAAGAGAATCTTTCCCGCACACTACTAAATTCAGAATACTAGCTTCTATGTCATTATTTCATGAAATTTATTGTTTATATATGTTCTATAATGCTAAAATATACATGCTACTTAGGATATCATGATAATTTTGCTATACTAATCTAGCATAGTTGACAAACTAGCATTCTTTATATCACTTCATTTTCTTCTCAATTTAGTCCTTCAGTCTACAGTACTGACAATATTGAAAGATAAAAGACCTGGAAATAAATGATACTTAAGGGAAAAAAGAGAAAGAATAGCTGAAGAAGATTAATCTATTCTCATTTCCAAGCTCAAGATCCAAAAGAACAATCAATCACCTTGGTGAGAATGAAATCTTTCAAATTAACTACTATAGACACAGTTGAAATATACTATTAAATGTATCAGATTTTTTGTTTTAATTTCTACATGAAATATGGCAAAGCCATAGCAAAGTTTAATAAAAATGAAATGGTCATTACATATTATAAATCCACATCTAGAAATAATAAAGGATTATTGAATATATTAAAATATATGTACATAGCTCTGGCTGGTGTGGCTTAGTGGATTGAGTGCAGTCCTGTGAACCAAAGCCTTGCTGGTTCAATTCCCAGTCAGGGCACATGCCTAGATTATAGGCCAGGTTCCCAGCAGGGGGCATGCAAGAGGCAACCACACATTGATGTTTCCCTCTCTTTCTCCTACCCTTCCCCTCAGTTTAAAAATAATAAAATATTTAGGAATATCTGTATTTTTGCACATATTTTCACATTTGCATACATTTTATAGCCAAAAAGTGAGAATCCGCCTGCCTACTTTGAAATTCCTGAGAAAAGGTGACAGGAAATCCAAAGCAAAAGTTAAAATATATTTCTCCTGATTTTAATAACATTTACAACAGATCTATATACAGATCTATATTTTATGCTACAAAATAAAATTATCATATAAAGCAAGCACTTATACTTAATATGTTTCTAAGTGCTTTGCAATTACGTTTATTCTGGTAATTTCTATAAATAATAGGATAATTTCACAGAAATTATCAAATACTATATTACAAATTAATGAGAGGGCAAAGAAATAACCAAAATTCTGATTCACCAAATGTGTTTTTTATATTATAGGGGATGCTAGATTTAACAAATGAATGTCTTTTTAAAAGTGTAATTAGGAAAAGAGCTGAAATCAAATCTATGAAAACAGAAGTGATGCAATCAGATAGACTTTTCATGCTCCATAAAACAATTGTGAACACTATGTTAAAAAAGAAGCCACATAAAATTGAACCAACTGAGATTGTGTCTGCATGAATATGTCTATTTCATAGTACTGATAATTTAAATAAATCAAATGTGCATGTACATAGTCAATCCTCATTATCTGGATTTTGTGAATTTTCCAACTTGCTAAAATTTATTCAAAAATCCCAAATCGATGCTCACAGCACTTTCAAATTATTCCCAAATATGCTTGTAACCAAAAATTTTGAGCCTGCTGGTGCACATGTTCCCAGTTGAGGTCTGCCAAGGGGACCCTCTGCTCTGTTTCAGCTCTCGCACAAAGCTGACCAGAGGATGGAGGGCAGTAACAGTGGTGTGGTGCCAACGGAGTGAGGCTCTGGCTCTGGGCCCAGATGGATGGGATGAATCCCAACTTGGGTACCTTTTTGTGAGGTGGTCCCAGGTAGTCACTTAATGCTTTTGAACCACATGGTCTCTTTTGTAAAATTAAAAGACAAATACAGCCTACCAGTATAAGTTATTTTAGGATTTAAGATCATAATCTAGATGAGACAGTGCACATATATATTCTCACACACACATTTTTCTGTAGGAGCAATAGTTTAGTATTTGCAAATTTCGTGTTCATTGCAAAGTTTTATTATATGGAACATAACTACCACAAATAATGAGACTTTACTGATTGTGTGTATATATATACACACACACATACATTTATAGAATTTGACCCTGACACAATCTGACATATTCTTAAATTGCATTTTCATGTGCAACAGTCATGAAGACATGCTCGTATGTGAGCAGGGCTAGAAATGATTAAATGATTATATTATTTAGTGTTTGAGAAAATAAAAATCAGGCACAGACAAAATAAATCACAGACTTATGATTAATAACATTCTGCTAAAATAAAAATATAAAACAAACAAAATTAAGTACCTTCTAAGATGTGAAAAGATTACTAGAAAAATATATTTCTACCACAATTTACTAATGATAGCTTTAAACAGGTTGCCGAGCAATTACCTTTATGAAACAAAAGGATAAGATTAAGCTCCAATGAATTTAATTTCAAATTTAACAAAAATTATGCTTTTTAATTTTTATTTCCATATAACCAGAGAGATGATATTTTTATTTTGTATATATAGATGCAGTTAGTTTCTTAATTTGCTGTTTATAATTGATAGCACTGATAAAAGACATGATGGATAATGGAACTAGGTTCCAGGGACATAAATCCATTTATGTTTTATGTTCTACTGCCATTTCCAGTATATACCACCTATGGACTATTGATTTTGGTGAAGAAAATCCCCCCAGTTTCTTTTAGACTATACCTATTAAAATTCATAGTTTTAGCTAAGAATAGCAGATAAGATTTCTAAAGCTGGAAAAAAAAACACTGTTATTTAAAACTGTAACCAATGTCTGCTTCCTAGGATGATGCTTGAGTGTTGAAATTACCTTCCAATAGACTCCTTTTTGTTCCAGAAAACAACATATGGAATATCTTACAGTTATGTTAATACAGACTACACAGCTATCGATTCTGGGGGAATATCTGAATGTAGTCATTTCAACATGAAAAGCTGAGGAGTGGTTTTTGTTCTACTGTTCAAGGCTTGGGAATGGTTAGAAGTGCAGTGGAATGTTAGGCGCTTTCTAGTGACCTCCTCTGGGTATTTGCTGATCCTTAAATGATGCACATCTTTGACTGAATTTCTACTGACTAAACTATTATTCTGTCCCTGGCAATGCAAATGATTCTTGTTTTTAGCAACACAATAAATTTAATCTATTAGAGAATATAAATATCTATACTAAATTCTAATTTGAACACTTTTTGACCTCTTACTATTTTCCCAATCAGTTAAGAAACTGAATGAAATCTTCAGCACATTAATATTATGAGTTTTACATCATAAAAGTATAAAACTTTATAAGTTTTACCTTTACATTTTTAAAAATTTTACCTTGAAACTATGGACAGGATATTTTATGGAGACATAGGCAGCAATAACTTTACTGGTTTTTTTGTTCAAAAAAGAATTAGACTACCCCAATGTTAAAGTATATTGCTAGTTCTCATAAAAAATGTGCAGGGTATCTAGGAATGTAACATAGAAAAGAGAATAAGAAAATACAGATGTGCTCTTTCTCTTCAAGTTATACTAAAGAAGAATCTGAAAAAAAAAAAAACAAACAAAAAACAAAACTGAGTTTGGCTATCCCATAAACCTATCACCAGCTACTTTAAGTTTGCAATTAATTAATTAATTAGTTTTTAAAATGGAGGCAGGAAATGATCATCAGATAGTAAAACACAAAAAGTCACAGAAGCAGACTATGTACATTAAAAAAAAAAACAACAAAAGGTCAGGTGGAAAAGTGGATGAAGAAGATCTGAAGGTGTCCGAGTATCATGAGTATCATGGGCTACATTGGACTCATCTGCAAACAACAGAAATTGTTTCACCTTAGCAGTACTCGAGAGAAAGAAGAATTGGTAGCATGCAAACAAAAAACAAAAATCAGTTCAAATCTCCGTTTGTTTACTTGCTGTGTCACCTGAGGAAGTCAACTCATATCTCTGAGCCATGAAGGCCCTTCATTTTCACCTCTTGGGGTCACTGTGAGAACTGCATCAGAAAGAGTACAGAAAAGTACTTTGTAAATTCATTAGCACCATGAAAATATTATTTATGTGTGTTCATAAAGACTATGAGAATAGTTTTTTCATCTAAAAAAAACCCTGTTCTTTCTGATGGTGGATTTTTGAGGTATTCTCACTATCCCTTCAGTTACACATAAACTAAAATTATATAATGCAGCTATGTATTTCTATTCTTTCAATAAATTTATTTGAAATATTTTCAATATTATTATTCTATTTTTCCACTAACTTTGAGAATAGCATATTCCAAGAGTACTTTATTCCCTACCCATAAAATCTAGCTAAGACTTTCAGTTCCAAATAATCTAAGTATCTACAGCTACACTATACTTTTCAGCTTTATTGATATCTTAGTTTACTAAATCATCCTGATTTTTGGCATAAAACAAAAGCAGGCTTTTGTATTTTCATATGTTGATTTTTATATTCAGAAGAAAAACACTTGAACATGAAAGACACTGATGTGTGTGTGTATATGTGTGTGTGTGTATACATATATATATCCAACTGTCTTTTTTTTCTGAGTCCGCTGAGATAACTAACGCCTACTTTGGAAATATTAGCTCTTCATACAAAAGAGTGTTGGAGATTTTTGACAGATACCTGTTTCTTGGCCAAAACTCCAGTTCTATCTCTTCCTCCTAAGAAGGATTTCTTGGCAGCTGAAACAATTGGCAACTATTGGGTTTATAGCTCTTTGAGGGGCTATAAATGGTTTGATGTGATTGTCTGTCTTGGTCTTTGATGAACTGCAAGCCTTAGATATTTTCAAAAGAAGTTGTTTTCTCAGAAAAGTGTTAACTTGAATGTACATTTGTTTCTTCCATTACAGCATTGCTATTATATGGCGTATAATTTCTTTATCCACAGTTAGGCTGTGGTTTCCATCACATGATGGTGTATTCTTTCTGTTCCCTTTCCTTAAAATACATTTTATAAGAGCAGTGCAACAGAACAAATTTCATATTCCTTTCTTTTACTGGTAGTGTGTTTTTTATGCTTCTTAATGCATTTACTGTTTATTTAAGAAGAAAATCTAAACATCTCTGTCAGGTTTTTCTCCTGAATTTCTAATCTCCTTTTAACTAATTTTAGCCACTGGTGATTAAAGCATTATTATATTGTTGTTCAAAAGTCCTGACCTACTAAATATTACTGAATTCATATACATATTACAAAGCAGCATTTCCCAGACAATGTCTCATTTGCATGTCATGAAAAGTGCTCTCTATGGAGAGCAAATGACAAGATCTTAGACAGCTGTGCAGACACAAAATCTTCTACACTAAGTACTGAGCAATTCTCTATGTTATAGACAGACTCTTAGCTGTGGAGACTGTGGTTTCAGATACATGGTTTTCATCTTGGCTTATGTAGAAAAGTCTAATGAAATTGTGTTGATTTATATTTAGTTCACATAATTATTGTTTTATGGCCTTGAACTTATAATTCCTTTGTTGAGCAACACTTTGGGCCTGAATATGTTAAATTTGAATTCCGCCTCCATTATGTTTGTGATTTTGACTAAATTACAGTAAGTTCTCTGTTTCTTAACTAGAAAATAAGAATTATAACAATGGCTGCTTTGTGAAGTTGTTGGGAAGAGTCAAGGAGATGATGCATATGAGAACATTACAAATAGTGTAATGTTGCAAGAACATATGCTCATTCTTTCATGTCTTTTCCAGCCATAACACCCTTGCATTTAGGTTTTGGTGTCAGGCCATCAAAGAGATAAAGGCTGAAAGAAGTAATTATTCTTATATTTCCTTATGCATGGTCACCATATTAATAAAACTAAACATGAGAAAAAACATTTTATGAATAACATACTAGACAAATATTTTATCTGATGTAACTTTTTGTAACATAAATATTATAATATAAAATTTCTTATGAGAAGCAATAGTGTTACCAAACAAGCGTCCAGAGCCTGATGCAATAGAAGTCAAAACTGTGACACTGGTTTTATGAGAAAATAAAAGGTGATTTTTTAAAAAAATGCTGAGTCAGCTCACAGGAGACAAGCTATACTGCTCTAACCTGTCTCCCTGGTCCAGGCTTCAGGGTGGGTTTTTAAGGATTCAGGGGGAGCAGGGATGTGGAAGCTCTGTGGGGAGTTTTAATGAAGGGATCTAGAACTTGGCCATTTATGGTAAGTAGCCTCAGAGCCAGATCTTACTGGACAATGGACCCTTGGCTTCTGAAGAGTTCCAGTGTTCAATTTCTGGTTATGTCTCAGTCCCTTGGTTCCACAAGGGGTACGAGACTTTAGTTCCCAAAGCAGCTGGAGGTCAAAGCTCTCTCCTCTGTGCATGCCATGGGTGCATGAGTAGTGGTTTTGGTCTGTTGTCTCTGAAAAGCAAAACCAACTCTATGCCATCTTGTCAGAAACAGGATCAGCCAATTTTGAACTGGTTCTGCAGTTATAATATTTTCTTGTCACTTTCATGTCATAAATGTTTAAAGGTTTAGTTTTATAGGAGCATTGTCTTACATTATTATATAAATCTTATAAAGTTAAAAGAATACATTAATGTATCATGTGACTTTTCTTTACCAAGTAGTTCTTTGGTTTAATTTTATTGTCTTTGGCTACTTTACTATCCCACTCACTTCACTCTTCCTACTTGCAAGATTTCTTATGAAAGTCACAATTCATATCGTTGTTTTTCTGTAGGTAAAGTGTTTTTTTCCCCTCTGGTTTTGTTCCAAACCTTTTCTTTGGTTTTATATAACTTCCATACAATATGGCTAGGTGTCTTTCTGTTTGTTAGTTAGACTTTTTTGTTATCTGTTTGTTTTGTTTATCTTTGATCTTTGCTGGTGTTCTGTGAGCATCCCAAATCAGTGGTTTGTTGTCTGTCTTTACTTTTGGTAAGTTCTCAGACAGTATGTTTTCAAATATTTCTTCTACCCCATTCTCTCCTTCTCCTTCTGGTATTCCAATTATAAATATGTTACACATTGGATATTTCTCCATAGTTTACAGATGTTTGCTTTTACAAAATTATTTTCTCTTTACATTTCTGTTTCGGAAGTTTCCATTGACCTATCTTCAAGTTCATTGATTCTTTCTTTGACTGTACTTAGTCCATTGAAGGCATTCTTTATTTTTGCTAATGTGGTTTTCATTTCTTGCATTTCCTTTTTATTCTGTTTTTATAGTCTCCATTTATCTGAAAACTTTGCCTGTTGGTCCTACACATTTTCTGTTTTGTTTGGTTTTGTCTTTTAGTAGAATGCTTACCATATTAATCATGGTTATTTTATACTCTTTCTTTGATAATTCCAATCAAAGTCTTATCTGAGTCTGGTTCAGATACATACTCTGTCTCTTCAGAGTATGTTTTTTTTTCTGCCTTTGGCATTAGTTCTGTATTTCTGTTGAAAGTAGCACATGTTGCATAGAGTAAAATATGCCAAGATAAGCACACCTGTAATGGAAGGATTTGTTTTAATGTGTCTAGCAGCTGAGCTGTGTTTAATGTTTATTATAATTATAGGTACTAGAGGTTTCAAATTTCTCTAATGTCTTTGTTTTTATCTTCAGTCTTGATTTTGGGACTTCCTTTTGTACTGTTGCTCAGAGAGAGACCATTTCTTAACAACTCTTAATTGAAATCCACTGTTACAATACTGAAGGTATAGCAATGTGGTGGTGGGGTGTGGCGGAGGAAAGGCCTTCCATAGTCTTCTCATTGAGGTTCAGTTTTTTAGTAGGGCTGGCCTTGGGGGTATCTCACACTTCACAGGTGTGCCTGTCTTTCCTCCAGGAATATAGTTTTTTCCCCTTTTTGTACCATTTACTTCCTTCCTGGAGTGTTTCCAATCTATTCCATTGAAACGCTGCCTCCTGGTGACTGTTTCTGTGTTTCCTCCCTACTCTCTATCCCTGAAATGTGACAGGAAAAGTGGAGGAACTGAAAAGTTTCAGCATTGCTCTGGGGGAGCTTTTCTCTCTAGAGAGGAGGCTTTTGGTTATGGAAAAGAATCTGGGAGGGTTATGTGTTGGCTACTCTTCCTCTTCCCTCTGCCATGGCCTTGAGAGCATTTTTCATGGATCTTCACTGTGAGGATCTATTGAGGTTCCTAGAGAAAAAGTCCATTAAAAAATTAGGAGATCCCTGAGATGTCAGCCCTCAGGATTTTCTCACTTTCACTGTTGTTTCTGCTCAGCCTCCAGCAGCAATTCATTCAAATTACTAGTAAAGTTTTCCTCCCTCTAAGGCTTCCAGGAGCTTCCTCTCCATCTAACTGATATTAGGTACTGTATCTCTCTGCATGTGCCTGTCTCCTTAGAGCTTGTCACATCCGTTTTTCTTAGTTCTTTTGGAGTACAAGAAAAATCGTCGATTTTCAGTTTCACTAGTTTTTACTTGTTATAACCCTTTTCTATTCACACCACCTGTTTCCCTGTGTTATATGATTTCAAGTGGAAGATATTATGAAGTAAATCATCTTTCATTAATGGAATTATCACCTGCAATTCAATTCTTTGAATCATTAAAAGCTTTAATTTTATAGCATATAAACCATTAACAGGTCACTAAACAAAAAGTAACTCTCCTTTGACTATTCCAACTTTCTTTCCTCGCATCTTTCAACATTTCAAAAGAAATGCCAGTCCATTCCTGTTACTCCTAAATCTTTCAGCTACTAAAATTAAAGTGATGTATTCTATTATGTCCATTGAGGTGAGTGATAAATACAAAATCAGTTTTGAAACTGATGTCTGGCCAACAAAATCATTGGAAATGCAAAGGCATTATTATGATGCATGGTTGGTACTGCAAGCTCATCTAAAATAGCACTTTCCCAAACACAAGTTAGAGAAGACTACGTGGATGCTGTCTTCATAATTCATCATATTGTCCTGAGCAATTAAAGGGCACTTCTGTTATTCTTTGCTTCTTGCATTAAGATGCAAGTCAACTAGTCTTTTTCTCTGGAGTGTTTTCTGATAAATCTTCCCCAACAGTTTCAATTTACTTCTTGCCATTAAGCCAGATAAATATATACAATCCAGAAAACTTGAGACGTTAAAAAGATGGTGAGTAAAATGGTCTCTGGGCAATACTTCTAAGTGCAGAACAAACAGGAATTAATTCTACTCTCTGTTGTGTAATAACGATTGGAATTGAGGGATGGGAAATTGAGAATAATTAGCAGAGAAGTGAAAAGGAGAAAATTCTGAGATGTCCTAAATTAGATTATAGCAGAGGGTGGAAGCAAGAGGTAGAGATGTTAATCAGTTAACAGCTGTAGGACAAAACAAACAAAATACTGCTTACATTACCTGAATGTATGTTGAAACTTTGAATTAACTTTCAGGTAGCTATTTCCATAATTATGTATAGAGAATAGCTGAATAGAGGACCACCAGGCTCCACCAGGCCTTGCTTACCCATGAAGTTTCTGGTTTACTGCCCACACCCAATCCAAAAGAGTGTACAGGGAGTTCTCCCTTAGGGACTATGTACCTACCTCAGAACTAGCCCTGTTTCACTTTCTCTCACCCCCTTTATCTACAGCCAATGTATGTTCTTTCAAAAAAAGTTATATATTTCTTCCCTAAACTTAGTGTATAAAAGAGCCCCAGGGCAACAGACAAGCTGTCTTCCCCATTTAGCCCTGGTGGTTTACATTGGCATGCTCCAGGACCTGGACCTTTTTTCTGGCTAGCATGTGACTCACCAAACCCTTTCTTTCAGAAAAGCTTTCGATTGTGATTTTTCTTTATTTTTGTTTAATAAAAGCCACGCTGGTAGATTGCCCATATGACCTACTCAGCAAGAGATTTAAGCTGATTAAAATCACCAAGTGCTTTGTAAGTACCTTTAAGAAATCCCACTACAGCTCTGAACAATTTTCAGAATGTCTCCAACTGTCTATTTTGGTAGTTGGCAATCATGTCTTCTTTTTATTCCTTGTTGGGTAAATGGAGCAGATTCATTATTTTTGTATTGTCTTTTCATTTGAGCCAATGTACTCTATTTTCAAAAAACCAAAAGATAAGAGAAGTATATTATTTAAGACATGCATAAAAGTTGGAAAGTGAATATATAAGTGAAGAAAATGTTTTTGATTTATGACACAGCCAGTTTATTCATGACTATCCAAAGGAGGCTCCCACCTGAATAAGCCCACAATGGTTAAAGGCTATGTGGTACCATATTAAGAAAAATCTGGCTATTATCTAGTAAACTTAAGTTAGGGACATAGCACATTTAAATAGATCTGATGTTAAATTCATTCAGTTTTTAGATTATCAAATTAAGGTACAAGCTTACATATTAAACTTCAATTATAAGATTCTTCTCTTATGTAAAATTAATACTTATATCAAATTCTACTTTAGAGAATAACATCCTTCATTTTTATTAACCACCTTGAATATTATCCCCTCCTAAAATAATTGCCTTCTCTCTAACATTCCAAATTATTTCAAACATATTCTACATAGTCATGTCCACAGGCTAAATTTGTGAACATTAATATTAGCTTAATTGACCTACTACATCCTAGGTAATTAACATACTTTAGTTCATTTAAGCTTTACCATGCATTACCTTATCGATAAAGTGAGAAACAGAAATATTGAATAACTTGGATTAGGCCTGTATCTAATGAGCAGCTTATATAAGGTTAGACATGGAAATATTCTGCCATATCATGATAACCTTATGCAAACTTTCAAAGGGATCCTATTTTATAGATGGACACTCAAAATATGGAAAGTGATAAACCAATAAGGAAACTAAGTTACTGAGAAATTTCCTATTACACATAGTAAGAGAGTTACAAGAAAGAAATTCTGCTTGGATAAAGTATAGCATTGGTTTTCTTTATATGGTAAAAGTTGGAAGTGTTGGTAAGAAATTGCATGTTTGTTTAAAAATATATGAACAAATCACAAACCTCTGTGACAACTCCATAATCCTTGCAAAGCTTTTACTGGAAGCCTCTCTACATTGCATATTATGGTAAAACTGACCTAGGCAAACATATAAGCATATAGATAGCATTAAGATATGAATAAACATGAGTGATAGATTGAGTTGTCTAACAGCCAGCCTCAAGCAGAAAAACCAACTGACTTGAACAAAGACTTTCAACAGAGGGAGATTTATGTTATTCAGCTGAATTACATTCCTTTATAGACTGCTGCAGATGGGTTGCAGGAAAAGCAGCCATCTATCCGATTTAAGTAGACTGTGTGCTGGTACTATAGATATATACTTAATGCATCATCAGGGTTGCTGTAGGCACAGAACTGGCTTTGTTCTCTGATGGTCTCCTCCAGTTTAAGTAGAAATGCCATTTACTGGAGTGTCAAATAAGTAGGAACTATATAACACTATAATCAAGTTGCAGTGACATTATATATTTTAGCCTCGATATGGAAAGTGGTTAAGTCAGCAGAGACTTACAATCTACAGAACTATGCTGACCTCTGAGAGCCACTCATAATTTATCAGGTAGTTACTGTCTTCTATGTGTCAATAATAGTACTGGTATCTCTAATTTGTGCTGTATATTACAGTTCCGATGCTGATACCCTTTCCTAGACTTTCTCCTTCAATTTTTTTACAAGTTTGTGAAATATTATTATCTTAGATTTGAGGATAATAAAATTGCATGGGAGAGGTTAAATGTGTCTCTCAAGTTTATACAACCAGAAACAATAAACCTAGAATTCAAATACAGATATCCTGACTCCGAGGCCACTATTCTTTGCATAGCACTGTGTTAGGTATTCTGAAATGGAATGAGAATAAATGAAGTATATTATGGAGTATATTGTGTCCTAAGTTGTGAGTAAAGTATGCATACAAACAACTATAATAGGAAAAAATGACTGTAGGCATTAAGTATTGCTACTTTCTTGAAACACATCTAGTGTCTTGGTTATTCATCAAGTCATAGTAAACAGGCAAAGTGCTGCCTTAAAATAGCCCATGGGCAGACTTCCCTCAATAGCTTGAAATAATTAGAAATCAGGCTTTAATTCTGAATATTAGTAGGAATTTTTGTGTTCAATCCTCTGTTACCAAATGTACACAAGTAGGCTATACAATCTATGTGAAAGCATTTTAAATCTCTTTTACACATACACAGTCTGACACAAGTGGAAACATTTAATTAATGTGCTCAGGTATTTGAGTTACTAGTATAGAATACTTTTAATTTTAAGACAAAAACAAACAAACAAATAAAAACCTTAGTTTTTATGTGAGATGAGATAGAGTTTACTGAAATGTTTTCAGAGAGTAAGAAAGTCTGATGAAAGTGTGCATTTCCTAAAATTAGACCAATCAGATGCTTTGCATTTTAAACCATTAATGATTCAGTATCTGCGTTTCCAATTCAACTGGCAGCACACTGTCTTCACTCCACTCTCCCATTACCAGAAGGCTATCCGTCAACATTTAACACCACATGCAGACACGACTCCACCTGCAATTTCAGTCTCAAATTACTCCACATTAATGATGAAACATCAACACTTGAATGCAAAACCTCATTTAGGATGTACAATGACCAGAATGCTGAAATAATTCTTTTGTAGATAGTCAGTGGATTGAATAGAAAAAAAACTTGTTCTGCCCAGTTAAGCCAAAATCTCAAGGTAACCAGATGCTTAGCATATCAATAGACTTTCTAGTGCCTAATACAAACATATAGCCTGGTTAGAATTTCATGGGAATAGCTTCATTTTAAAAAGAGGCAACTAGAACAAGTCTTAAAATAGGTTTGTCAGAGGACAGAAAAGCTTCAGTTTTCTCTCTTTCCTCCTAGTATTCCTACATGTAGCTCATACAAAACTTTGATATTCTCTCAAATATCTGAAAGGAAATTGCAGGACACAGATTGTTACAAATAAGCCAAAAATACATATCCTATTTTCTTTCAGTTTAACTGACCTCTGTAATCTCTTTAACTCTTTTACTATGCCTAAAGTCAGACCCAAGCAATTTGCTTACATGTCCCATAATTCTTAATTCAATAAGTATTAATCAAATTCTTTGATATACCTAGTACTATGTCAAATATTTGAGAAAAAATATTTTAAATACAGCTTCTACTAGGCCCTTAAATTCACTATTTTGTTATAAGACATATGCTCATCATATTACATAAGGAAAAATGTAGTCAAATTTGTTAGAGAAAGAACAAATGCAATGAAAATTACTCAGATGGAAGATGAGATTAAAAAAACACTGAAATCCAATTTTATTCCTAAATTGATTTGTCTTTACTATTTCTATTTCCTCTGCAAACTTTCTTCACTTTGCTACATTATGCATGCATTCCAGAAAGTAAAGATTTATAGTATTTCTCTAAGCTATAAAAAGGTCATAGATTGGCTCTGAATGGTGTGGCTCAGTTGGTTAGAGTGTCGTTCTGTGCACCAAAAGGTTAGGGATTTGATTCTCAGTCAGGGCACATACCTAGATGTAGGTTCCATCCCTGGTCGGGGCACATATGTGAGGCACCCAATCGATGTTTCTCTCTCTCTCTTTCTCCCTTCCTCTCTCTCTAAAATATATATATCCCTTCTTCTCTCTCTAATGTAAATATATATATATCATATATATATACACCATATATTTATATATATGGTAACAGATTAGTTTGTATAAACACACAGACACATACATACACATCATTCTGCAATTGTATATGTATGATCAGGTGATCATTGCTAAAGTATATTAAATCCATATAAATCAATGTTTCTATTTATTAAATATAATTATGTTTCCTGAAAATAATGTGAGACATATAAATTTTAATTATAATGAAATATAGGCTGACAATTACTTTATTTTATGATATCTCTGAATATACTCATATATAAATGTGATACCATTTATATACACATAAATGTATGATACTAATTTATGTGTAGACAAACATAGCATGTACATATATGTATATATGTATTTGTGTGGGTATCATTTTTGTTTTCTGAGAGACTAATTCTTCACTTAACCTTAGAGACTAAAACTCTATTAGAGTCTAGATAAAATTTAAACCAAAGGCATAACAAAGTAGTTGCAAATTAACGATGGACAAAAGCTACAGCTAATCTTTTATAATAATTAGTTTTTTTAATTACCACAACAATTTTAACTATCATTACCATCATCCATATCAACTTTCCTGAAATGATCCTCAGAAATAAAAAGAAAGCTCTCTTTTTTTCCTCTGATGTAAATAACTCTTTGAAAGTGAATTAAGTAAACATGAGCCCTGTGTATTTGATAAATATGTATGCCTTATTTTCTCTTTCCCACTGCTTTTCATCCAGCTGCAGCTGGGAACCAAGCAATAAATACTATTTATTTATTTTAATAGTATGCTTAGTGGAAGTATTACCAATATTTCCTAAGCTTAAAAACATCCCAAATGCATTTTACTGTTAGGCTCAGCATTTTCATAGTAATTTATAACTTAAAAAGGGTATACTCTATTACTCTATGTCAAACCAACAACTGGGTAAGTGCAGAATGTTACCCTATGAAGTATGACCAAATTTATTGCCGCAGTCATTAGTACGCATTGATTCTGTTCATAAAAACCCGAAGGGAATAGTAAACCTGTTATGCTGGGGCTTGGTCTGTCTCTCTGAGAAGAGCCAGGCTTGGCAGTGCCAAGTTTCCAGCAATATCCAGCTAGTTCAGCAATCAATGCAGATCTTTTTCTTTTGGTTATTGTTAATAAGAGTAGTCAGTGCCACAGACTTCATGATCTTATTTCTTACAATCAAATCTGAGTAACATTACTGCTCTTTTGCAAAGGCAACTTCATTCTATCACCCTTTGAAGTCAGACTTTTCTATGTGGAAGCATTTATTTTAGTTTTGCTGCTGTAAGAAATGGCACTCTAATTTACAATACTGCCATGCACTACGTTGTTACTTCTAGGCTCTTTGATTTCGACATCATAGGCCCCCACATTTTACCTTCACGTTAACATGAACAGGCTCCATTAAATCCTAGTATGTATATATTTGGTAGCCAATTTTCAGAATTTAAATTTTCTCTTTTTAATAGGAAATCATTGTACATCTTAAATATATACAACTTTTTGTCAATTATACCTCAATAATACCTATAAACCCCAAGAAAAAATACACACACAAAAAAGCAAATTTAAAAAGAGACCATGTGGCTAGCTAGGACTTCAGATCTATGCCATGAAAGGGCAGTTTTCCCTCCAATGCATGTGTTGAAGTCCCAACACTTAATACTTCATAATGTAACTGTATTTGGAGATATAGTCTTTATGAAGTCTTTCGGCTAAAACTAGGCCCTTGAGGTTAGGCCCTATTCTAATATCTCTGGTTATCCACAGGGGCACGCCCATGTGAAAAGGCAGGAAGAAGGCAGCATCTGCAAGCCCAGGAAAGAGGCCTCAGGGGAAACCACCCCTGCTGGCACATGGTACATCATTGGTCTTGGCACTCAGGCTCCAGAATTCAGAGAGGACAATTAATTTCTGTTGTTTAAATAGATGTGTGTGTGTGTGTGTGTGTGTGTGTGAGAGAGAGAGAGAGAGAGAGAGAGAGAGAAGTTAAATTATAGGCCTTTAAAGAGGACAGCTCCTGCTACTTCCACACCAAGTCTCTCTCCCAATCTCTTGTTCATTCTCCCAAAAGGGAGAATACTTTTCTGATTAGTAAGATTTAAGAACATTGGTTCACCTTTATTAGTGGGCAAGTTCACAGAACTGGATTTGCTTATGTGTGCCTGAACATGTATTCTGCTCTTTCACTTTTATTTACCATATGTGCAGGAGAAGATAAACAACCTTAATTAGGTTTGGACTTTAGGGGATGCGGAGTCACTCATCTCCCTTTAGGATGTAATATGTGCGTCAAGTCCAGTCTCACAGAGCTCTGCACTGCACCAATTAGGTGCACTCGTTCCTTGTATATAACAAACCCACAGATTCACAAACAAAAAAAATGACTAGACCAAGGCAGGATTTAGTCATTTTGGAGTCCCTTGTCACATAATTCATTTCATATCATATAACCAGAATCTGATGTCCATCTCCTAAACAAAACAAAACCCAAAACTTATAACAGGTAATAATTTGAATGTAGGTAACGCAGCATCTTTCTTTAATCCAGGGCATGAAATGTTTCAAAGTATTGCCAGTTAGAACATTGGAGCTCAACCTATTTGACAAAGGGCGAATGGGGGGAAGGACAGGAAGTGGAGCTCAGGTGAGCTTTGCATGAGGCCCGGTTCCTAATGGACGGCACACTGAGGGTTGAGGACCCCTGAATTAGAATAAACAGAGGTTGGAAAACCACTGCCTGAAAGTAAATTCTGCCCACATCTGCTTTATAAATAAAGTGTTATTTGAACACAGCCACGCTCATTGGTTTCTGTAGTTTATGGCTGCTTATTAACTACAAAGGCACAGGTGAGTAGCTAAAACAGGGACCATCTATCCCACAAAGCCAAAAAATTTACCATCTTGTCCCTAACAATAAAAGTTAACTGAATATGTCACACTTTACATAATGGTACATACTAAAATTCCCAAAACAGTCCTTAATATGTAGTAAATACTCAATATAGTTTAGTGGGTTGAGTTATGAATCTAATATAAATCTTTCATGTAAATTTTATAGACAGACAGACCTTTATCTTTATAGACAGACAGACCTTTATCTTTCTTTTTTCTCTCCTTCCTTCCTTCCTTCCTTCCTTCCTTCCTTCTCTTCTCCTAAGTGAAAATAGAGAAAAGACAGTAGCAGTGACTATTCTCCTTGAAATGGAAAGAGATGGATGACACCATAGGTAGAGATTACCTCCCTCCAGCAAATCAACAAACTGGCCTCAGGAATACACAAGGAAGCTTGTTTTGGATGGAACAACCACACAGTGTTTTATACAACCCAGTACATGCTCTTATACACCCTCCGCTTACCACTCTAGTCACTCTACTATTCATGCCATAAAATGGCTAAATAAAAGCTTGTTGAGTAAGAGTCACTGCCACTGTCATTTTTATGGACTCATGACAAATTTGTGAACTTAAATGTTGCATAGGTGGTCATACTGGTGTGCAAATTTGCCTCATGTGTGATTTATCATTTCATGTTACATAGCCTTCCTATTTTTCATAGGAAAAGCAATTAAAGAGAGTCAGGAGGAATAAGTAGGATGAAGGGTGGGAAGAACAACATTAATAAAAATGTTATAGCTATAGCATTTTTGAGAAAAATGTCTGTAGATATAGAAGAAATAATTACTTCTTCCCAAGGTGTTGTACCATTTCTTTTTTATTTTTTAAAATAAATTAAGTCACAGACAATTCTCTTTTCTCTACTGCATCATTTGGGTGTTTATTTTCCTACATGATTATATTAAGCTCTTGAATCATTTAATTTTGAATAAACCCATTATGTCAGTTTTCATTACAGTGGTATATATGCATAACAAACTGAACTTAAAATCAAACTAAATAATCAAAAGAGATAAACACAGACATGATGCCAAATAATAGACCCAACAGAGCCAACTGGCAGTTTGGCCATAAACATTTCCAATATTAAAGAGCAGGGAGGTTCTTAATCTCAGACTATATAAATTCATAATCAAATCTGATATATTTAACCACATTCTCCTGACTAACATAGTCTTTGATTTTTACAACATTGAATGAAAAATTTTTGACATGTAAAAATTGTCTCTAGAGTAGCGTTATTTGTTATAACCTGTTAAAAGTCATAGTAATTGGTTCAATAACTTCTAAACTACAGAAAAAATAAACCTGTTCTTAAGTTTATAAAGTAGTGTAGGGAGTGTTTAAATGTCACCTGCAACAGCTCTTTGAAAATTGATGCATGAATATAATTCAAAGCATTCTCTACTGCACAACCAAACATGCCTCTGTGACCATGTTTATCATGTAAATCACAAAAGGCATGTACATTTACATTGCTTTGAATTTAGTCATAGGCTTTTGAAAGGGACTAGGGTGGGGGAGGAATTATTTAATTGACTATGAATAGCTTTTATTAATAACAAAATGTTGAAATTCAAGGTCAACTCATTCCCAGTGTGGAATAAGATACCACACTGCTTTTGGTAAATATATTTTTGGTGCAAAAAGAGTGATATTTTTGAAAAAAATTATAATATATATTCCATCTGACTTCTTTTCTCAATTTTTTTCCATATACCTTTACTATATGCTATCTATGGTGAAAATAAAAATAGAATTTTTAGTATATTGCTCATGACTCATTTTTAAATGAAATGCAAATTTACAAAATAAAGCATTGGTGTGAAAAATGTAAAAGTTCTAAAAAGTTCTCAGATTTAATTTTTTAGAAGCCACTACTTTCAGCATCTTTTAAAAACTCATATCCATCTGTTGGTTCAACATGGCATCTTCCAGGTCTCTTGCGTAACATTTACATCATTTTAAATTTATATCTAAATATGTTGATGGTGGCCATAAAAGGATACCTTTATAACAGTGTGACTGGCACCACATGTCAGGGATCCAGACAGCTCTCCTATCATCCCATTTCCAGACACTTCAAATCTTTTTTTAGCTCTTACAGTACTCTTAAAGTTGATGCCATACTGAGCCAGAAGAAATTCATGCCATGATAGCCCATTTATGTTCTCCTCTTTGAAACAAATAGATTTCTGCTAATGCTACATATATGAGCATATGTGTATTCCTCTCTTTAGGCTAGTGAGCAAAGCTATAAGTTTCTTCTCAGTTATCCAATGCCAAAAAGAAAGTTTTCTACTAAAAAACTGAACTGGTTCCTTCTAGATTTAGATTGTACAATTTTGATGAATAGTTACCCCTAAAACTACAGTAAATTTTATTCTTTCTTTTCTAAGGGGTAATTGAGATATAGCAGATACAACGTACATGGCTACCAGACGTAAATCACCCAGGTATTATTTGACATGATTGTAAGACTACTACTATTAATTTAACATCTACTAAAGCACAGAACAAAGTAGGAAGAGATGAGGTATTTATACATTGACAAATATAACCTAAAACTACTTTAGGAAGTCCAGGATGATTGAGAAAAACCAGCAAATGAACAAAGAAAATCAAATATTAAATTAAGCTCTCAAAGTTCCTGAAATGCATGAGAGAAACCACAGAGGTTTGTTAGACTCTGCCTTCAACTTTCAAACACCCTTTTCATGGCTCCCCAACCTGTCAGCTTTAACTGAACCAACACCCTAATCTATGGAAAACAAAAAAGCTACCAACACCTTAAGTCTGTAACAGAATATTAGTACAGCAAGCAATACTTGCCATCACAGCACAGTACAGTTGAACCTTCAACAACACAGGGGCTACGGGTGCTGAACCCCTCCCTACACAGTCAAAATTTTAAAAATGATTAAACTACTAATAAACTATTGCTGCTATTGATTGGGAAGCCTTACAGATAGTATAAACAGCCAACTAACACATATTTTGTATGTTGTATGTATTACATAGTGCATTTTTACCATAAATTAAGTTAGAGAAAAGAAAATGTTACTAAGAAAACCAGAAGAAAGAAAAACATATTTCCAATATTTGTTGAAAAAAATCCATGTGTAAGTGGACCTACACATTTCAAACCCATGTTTTTCAAGGCTCAACTGTAGTTGCCACATAAATGAATATTACATATATGAAATATATCTAATTCTAGAGAATAACCAGCTTATGCCCATAAGAAATGTAATAGTATAACCAAAGGAGGCAATTCCAAGTGAGAAATTTATTTGAATTTTCATTTTATCTTTAAAATTCATTTTTTTTCATTTTGCTCTACTAGAAAGTGTGCTCAAATTTGAATATATTTTAATCACTGGACATTGAGTAAAATTAATGGTTTGATAAACATTACCAAATACTCCTAATACTTCAAATAAACCTGTCTGTACTGTTATATATCCTTAAGAGCTCAAAATTCCTAGTTTGCAAAGCATAACTGTATGTAATCTTGGTCAGTGGCTTATAATATGAAGTATATCACCAGCTGCCATAGGCTGAATGTTTGTGTCCATTAAAACTCATATGTTATGGATTCTAGTTTCTAGTCAAGGTGGCAAAGCAGGAAACACTGCTCACAACCTCTCGTGACCACATGAAAATTGCAACTAAACTACAGAACAACCTTCATTGAGAACCACCTGAATCCTAGCTAAACAGAAGTTCTATAACTAAGGATATAAAGAAGAGGCCACATTGAGACTGGTAAGAGGGGCTAACATGTGAAAAGGGCTGGTTCTGCACCTACCTGTGGTGGTTAAAAATCCAGAGGGCGGCCTTAGCTGTGGAGTCTCCTGAGAGGTGAGGAGTTCCAGCTCCACAACAGGCTTCCCAGCCCAGGGTTCCAGTGCTGGGAAGAGAAGTCCCCATAACTTCTGGCTTTGGAAAATGGTGTGGGTTGTGGCTGAGTGAGATGGAGGGCTACTGAAGCCCCAAACATTGCTATTAAAAGGCCCCCACAAACTTACTCAGACTTGCTTGCTCTGAGCTCCAGCACTGGGGCAGCAGCAGCTGGAAGACACCAGGCCCACACCAAGACATATCAACCTTAAAATGCCAAAGGCTAAAGACAAAAAGAGAATATTGAAAGCAATAAGAGAAAAGTAATTAGCTCCCTACAAGGAAGCTCCCATAAGAATTTTAGCTGATTTTTCAACAGCAACTTTGCAGGGCAGAAGATTGTCAAGAAATATTTAAAGATATGAAAAGCAAAGACCTACAATCAAGATAACTCTATCCAGCAAAGTTATCATTTAGAATAGAAGAATGAATAAAGAGCTTCCATACAAGAAAAAACTATAGGAGTTATCACCACCAAACCAGTATAATAAGAAAAGTTAAAGATAACTTTAAGTTAACTTTATTTAAGTTAAATAAAGTTAAAGTCTTCTTTAAGAAGAAGAAACAAAAATCAAAAATATAAATAATAAAATGGTAATAAATGTATATATATCTATAATTACTTTAACTGCAAATAGATTAAATGCTCTAATCAAAAGACACAGAGAGGCTGAATAAATGAGAAAATAAGATGCTTACATATGCTATCTACAAGAGACTCACTTCAGGTGGAAAGACACACAGAGTGAAACAAGGGGATAGAAAATATAGTTCATAAAAATGGAAAAAAAACAAACAAAAAAACAAAACTAGTATAGCAGTATTTATACCAGGAAAAATAGACTTTAAAACAAATATTATAACAAGAGGATATTCCACTTCTGTCTGTTTACCTAAAGAAACCCAAAACACTAATTCAAAAATATATATGCACCCATATATTCTTTGCAGCATTATTTACAACAGCCAAGATATGGAAACAACCTAAGTGTCCATTGATAGATGAATGGGTAAGGAAAAAGTGGCACATATACGCAATGGAATATTGCTCAGCTGTAAAAAGAGTAAAATGTTGCCATTTGCAATAATATAAATGTACCCACAGGGTATTGTGCTAAGTGAAACAAGTCAGAGAGAGAATGACAAATGCCATATGATTTCATTTACATGTGAAATCTAAGAACAAAATAAAATGAATAAATAAAACAGAAACAGACTTATAGATACGAAGAAGAGATTGGTATTTGCCAGAGGGGAGGAGGTTTGGGGGGCAGGGCTAGATGAAAAAGGGGAAGGATTAAGAAGCACAAATTGGTAGCTACAAAATATCACAGGGATGTAAAGGGCAGCATAGAGAATGTAGTCAATAATGTTGGGAACCGCCCTGACTGGTATCAGAGGCTGAAACCCCCGCCTAAGCTAAGGCTAAGGGAACGCCCTTGGAACCGTAAGCCAGCAAGGAGACAAAAGCTTATCTTCCTGGCAGGAATGCTGCTTCTGCTGCTTTATTCATAACTTAACCCCCAAAAGCTTGGTCGGTTAGCCAAAGACGGGTAAGATTCCCCACGGGGGGAACGACCTAAGCCAGGCACGATCACTTTGGGAGGCCCCCCAAAAAGAAGGACTTGGGGGGGCTGCAGCAAAAGGGGGGTGATGGACCCTCGCTCCTCGGCTTTGACAAAGTCTGAGTTCTCAGCGTCTGGGAGAAAATCTCCTTATCTCTTGGTTGCCTTAGTTCCCTTGCTCCACCTAAGCCTGAAACAATGACAGGGTGGTACAGCTCGGTACTGAGAAGTGCGGATTCCCCAGGGTGATCAGGCCTAAGAAAGAATATGTAAATTACTGTGAAACCTCCTTTGTTTAGAATGCTCTCAGTTGAATGAGAAGGGTCTTAGGAGGAAGTTAGTTTGTTCCTCAGTCTTACAGCTCTTTGACCCCAACTCAATAGACCGGCAGAGTTCTTTGTTTTCTATAGTTCCTTACTTCCCCTAATGAGTACTGTACTTTACCTGAATTATTATGCAAAATGAGCCCAATAAAAGCAGGTATGGACTGTAAATCAGCGCGCTCCCCACTAGGGGGGGTGGCCATTCTGTCCCTACTTCCCCACAGAAACTAGTCTGTCTCTGTGCATGTGTTGTTCTTTCTCGCGTGTGTTTCGGCGAGCCATCCACAGTGTTCCGTGGTCACTGCTGGCCGGTGACCCACGCGCAACACAATAACATTGTAATACTTGTGTATGTGGTGTCAGATGGGTACTAGATTTATCAGGGTGATCACTTCATAAGTTATATAACTATCTAATTACTGTGTTCTATATGCATGAAACTAATAAAATGTGGTATGTCAACTATAACTGAAAAATAAAATAAAATAAATTAAAAGATCTCATATGTTGAAACCAATCCCCACAGTCTTCACTTTTATTTGGAGATGGGGCCTTTGGAAGTTGATGAGAGTGACACCCTCATGAGTGGGATTTTTGCTTTTATAAGAGACTCTAGAACACTCCCTTGCCCCTTCTGACATTTAAAAACACAGTGAGAAGACAGCTGCCTGTGAACCAGAAAGCAGATTCTCACCAGACTCTAAATCTGCAAGCACCCATTAGTTCCTACTTTCTAAAACTATGAGAAATTAATTTCTGTGGTATATAAGCCATTCAGTATCCTATTATAGAACCCTGAATGACTAATATGCCTGCTTGTATGGATTTTTACCTTGCTCTATTTTAAAAAAAGAAGTCTGTGTTTTTTGCTTGGATTCCAATTCCCAGAAAATCTATGTCTTCTGATTACCAGAATCTCTTATAACTTACTTGTTTTCTTTATTTGGACTTCCAAGCATCCAACAAATGTTTATGGAGGATCTATTTCATTCTAGGCAGTGTTGTAGACACTGAGAACAGAAGTAAATAAAACCAATCAGTCTAGTGAAGTAGAGACATGCACTATATCATCATTCTCATCATACAGAGAGCTAAGAGTACAAATTAGAAGAGCAGGATGAAATATGTGTGTACGACTTTTTCTGTTCTGATCCTTTCCAAGCTAGTGTCTCAAATTTATCTCTGTTGAGAGAACACATGTCTGACATGGCTAAAGAGTAAATCTTTGGCCTGTCATAACTTATTTCCTTAAATCTCCAAATTTACTTTATTTTGGATGTGTTAAAGGAAAAATAAATATTCACTGTTATGGATATTTAAATGACTCTTTACACACTGTTGATAAATAAAGATATGTATCAGAATAAATAATAGGCAATATGTAAAAGAATTGTTCAGGCCTCTCTCTGCCTTTACAGACTCAGCCATTACATTCATGGATCATAAGATGTAGCCGCTTCCTCCTGACTAACTAGACTCTTCCTGTCCTGCCTGCATTTGGCTGGATATGCTCTGCTGGTGTGTGTCAGCTCCCCTCCAGTTCCTAAGCAAGTTACTGACACCCTTAGAATAGTAACTTGGAGTTATGTGTGTGTGTTGAAGTTGAAAGGTAAGACTTCTGGAGAGTATTTAAGTAAATTCCATTGATGCCCTGCTATTGAAACTTCAAACAACTCTAAATAACGTCTTATTTGGGAGAGCTGCAATTACAGGGAAAATCAGCTTTCAAAATCATCACTCATAGAAATATGCATCCAACCACGTAAGTAATGACTTGACTTGAGAAAATACAAAGTGCCAGGCTGTCCTTGAACCACACTGAAAATTTCTCTCAGCAATGACGTGAAGACAATGATGAGTGCCTTGGGAGGGAACTGCCACAATTTTTAATCTGCCTGGCTTTCTGATCAAGCAAAATATAAATCATTTAATCAGCTTCCAACTGAGCATCAGGTACAACTAGTATAAATTTTCCTTCATAAAAGTTTCATCAAAGCTGGGAATGGCTGCACTGCCTTAGATCTTGCTTGAGAAAGTACAGTCTGCAAAGATTGGCTGATAGTCATATGTGATTGATAGGTTTAGGGTGAATGCCTTTGTGCCAAGGAGTTCACGTTTAAATGGTCTTAGCAATTATTTCCATCTTCCCTTTAAAATAATGCTTTACATCATTTGCTGTAAATCAAAAAACAACTAACATTTCTTTTCTGAAAACACTTATTACCATAAATGAATGGCTAGAAAAAGAATTAGTGTACACAATATTCAATATGGTAATTGTTTCTTATAAGCCAACACATCTGTATGAACAGCTAGAAAACTGAAGATAATCATAAAGCTCTACATAGCTTCACAATTGATGTTTAAAAAATAAATATGATTAAATTATGTATTTTGTTATTGGTTATTTTATGTTTCTGTTATAACATTTGTGGAACTGAAGGTGGAAAACACCTCCAATTAAATGAAGAAAATGTGGATTCATTAAGAGTACTAACTTACTTTCCTTTTTTTGTGTGTGATGTTAAACTGATACCATATGAGTGGAAAAATCATCTAAACTAACATACAGAATGAGAGGGGTTACTGAGAAATTCCAGAAGGAATGATGAAAGAGTCCTAATTATGAAATATTTGTAAGACAATCTGTCAAATACCGGTCACATCAAGAACAAAGACACACATCAGTATTAACAAGGAAACAGGTAAGTTAATTTTAAGAAATCTAATTTGCAGCAGCCTCATTTCACTTTAAATGTATTTCAACTTAAAAGATCCATCATTTCATATTCTCAATTCGGTAAGTACATTATTCCCCACTTATCCCTGGGAGATACGTTCCAAGACCTCCAGTAGACGCCTGAATCTATATATAGTACTGAACTTTGTGTGTATATATGTATACTATGTTTTTTTTTCTATACATACATACCTTTTCATTTAAAGGAAGCATTTTACAGCTTCTCTTTGGCATATCCAAATTGCCAGCATCCCTGCTCTTGCACTTTGGGGCTATTATTAAGTAAAATAATGGTACCTTGAACACAAGCACTTCCTCAGTCAGTCTGCCAACTGAGATATCTACTCAGTCAGGGGTCCACAAGCCCCAGGCCACTGACCAGTGCAGGTCTGCAGCCTGCTAGGAACCAGGCCATAAGGGAAGCTCATCTGAGCTCCACCTCCTGCCCCCCAATCCCTGACCCTGTTCATGGAAAAACTGGTCCCTGGTGCTGAAAAGGTTGGGAACCCCTGTACTAAGTGATTAATAGGCAGGTGGCCTACACAGCACGTACATGCTGTAAAGGGATAATTCATCCCAGGGCAGGATGGAATAAAATAGCATATGATTGTATCATACTACTCAGAACAGCACACAATTTAAAAGTCATGAATTGGTTATTTCTGGAGTTTTTAACTTAATATTTTTGTACTGCAGTTGACCACAAGCAACTAAAACTATGGAAAGCAAAACCACAGATAAAGGGAAGACTACTGTGTATGAATCACTGTATGTACCAGTCCCCTATAATTCAACTTAACGTCTTCATTGAATTACAGTAAAATTCAAAATGTGAGAAATAGTCACAGAAATTTGACTCAAATATTAAAATTTTAGTTGAGAAGACTGGGGAAAAGGTAAATGTAAAACAGTACATGCTCCAGGAAGATTGATATATATTCTGAAACCTGTCAACATAAAATCAATTAAAATTCCTTAATACAAATGAAAAAGTAGCTCAGATATTACTAGCCACAGATGAACTTTCCTCAAAGAACCATCATTCTAGTTGGTAGCAAAGTAAACTGTCTCTTCAGATAGAAAAGTAGAATGCCAGGTTGCTATATAGGTAACAGAAGGGAAAAAGGAATCTGTAATTATAATGTTTAACAGATGGACTAACAAGCAAAATTTCTCTCAAAACCAAGAACAGGGCAAGTTCTAAGAATCTAAAAATCTTCAGAGTCAATCATAATCAACTTCCCAATCATGAAATTCCATCAGCGGTAGAGTAGCTTCTGCTTTCACATCCTATGCATCACAAATCTGCCATGAAATGTCATTGTCATAAGGAAAATAGAATTTCGAAAACTTCCAAAGGCAACTTCATCCCAGGTCTCAAGTGTGAGGAGCCACCTCACAGAGGACCCCATCATCCTTGAAACTCAGATTCCAACATTTCTATACAGGTTATTTTTCAGTTTTTTCCAAATTTATACACAGGAATTACCTCAAGGTTAATTCAAATGTCTTTCTAGATTTGAGCCTCTTCCCAGAAATATGAATCATTTGGCCTGGCCTGGAACCTGGTTTTCTTCATTGTCACACGATTCTTCAAGAAAACTTGATGGAGATTTACTAATGCTGTTATAAATCTACATAAACAGTATACTTTTAAAAACACAGTAAAGGACTCTCAGGTACCAATATACAAAATGCTCATTTTTGTTAACTGTGTGAAAGATTTGAAAGAGAAAGATTTGAAAGGCACAACTTCTAATACCTAGTATGCTTGGCCACAGTGAACAGGAAAAAAAGAAAGTGAACCCACAACTATAAAAACAATAGATGTCAAAACCCATTTGAGCTTGATTTATGTTTCTATTTCAGAAGGATAAAACAACTCTTTTATTGAGATTGATGTTATTGGGCTGTGATCTTTTTTAGCCTGAAGTTTACTGTTCATCATCTTCATTCTTCACTGTAGAGCTGTAACCCGTATGTGACAGCCCTACGGAACTATCATTTTCTTAGAACTTTGAGGCCTGTGTTGGCCAGTGCTTTCCCCTTCTTCTCAAGTGAAATGTGTCTCCATCCAGACAGTTGCATAGCCAGAAATCTCTAAGTGCAATCAATTTCTTAAATTCTTAAATGTATGAATTAATGAAAGGTTATCTATTCCTAGTCCAATCATCCTTCCCCATCTTTCCCGTTGATACGGTACATTGATCTTGCTCCTAATATTTTTTTCATTTCTTGAAAAGCCTGGTTCCAACTTCATTATCTCACAGTTGTGCTCACTTGCATACCCCAAATCAAACCATGGAACCAAAAAAAGACCCATTGGTGACCAATTTCCCCATTTAAACTTTTTGGTGGCTTCACATTGCTCTTAGAATTAAAAAAGAAAAATTCCTTATTGTTCACATACAGCCCTTTACAATTTGGTTCCTACCGCCCTCTTCACCTGAATCTCTTGTTCTAATTCCATCCACCCCACTATAATTGTGTTGGTACCCCAGTGATCTGAGTCTTTCATGCCCATTGTGTTCTTTCATGCCTCCTCCTTCCATAGGGCCTTTGCATATGCCATTTCTCTCTCTGTAATGCCCTTTGCACTCAGCATTCTATAAATGCAAGGGACCCTTTATATTTTAGCTCAAATGTAACTTCCCAGGGGAAGGTTTCCTGTCCTTCCTTCCAAGGTCAAATTAGAATATTATTATAGGAAGGCATAAACCACATAGCTTTTCTTTGTAGCTTGCTACAGATGAATTTTACATTTTTAATGCTCATTTGACTAAATTATTTCCTATATAATAAAATTCATTTAATTTACTTTATTATTCTCAGTTTTCAGCACAGTCACAGAGCCACAGCATTTCTTGAATGCCTGAATTAATGAGAGGATGCCTGTTTGTATCTGAAAAAAATAAAGTTATATAACTTGAAAGACAGAAACTGAAGTAAATCTAAACTGGCAATTAAGCAGTAAAGAAAAATACAGTAACAGAATTCTCAGACTTTTCAACCTTGGGACCCTTTTATACTCTTAAATATTGATACTATTGATGGCCCCAAAAGACTTATGTTTATATGGGTTATATTTACAGACATTTGCCATGTTAGACATTAAAAATAAGAAAAAAAATATACTTACATATTCATGAAAATAATATAAGTAAAATAAACCCCATACATGTTACCATAAATAGTATGCTTTAATTTTTAAAAGAAGTATATTTTACCAAACAAAACAACTAGTAAGAGAGTGGATTTTGCATTTATGAAATTTCTTTAATATTTAGCTTAACAAAGGACAGATCTGAATTCTCAGATCTTCTGCATTTAATCTGCTACAATATCACACATCATGTAGCTCTGGAAAATTCCACTTATAAAAAATGAGATTAATGTTGTAAAAGAATTTTAGAGTATATCATGAAAATAATTTAATCTTGCTAACCCCATGAAAGCATCTCATGTATTCCTCTGGGGATTCCTAGTCTACACTTTGAGAACCACTGTATAATATATCCAAACTACCATACTTTTGAAGTGTACTAAATAAAATAATGCACTATAAATATTCATGTTAGAATTTTAAGCATAAACAGGGATTATTGTTAATATGTGTTAATGAATGATTATAGAAATATGCTAATTAAAATATTTTATAATTCAAAACAAGTATAGAGTATTTGGCATAGAATTTTTTACTACAAGATTGTAAGCTTTTTTAAAGTTGGATAAATTTTTGTATACTCACAAGACATAGTATAGTGCCTTATACAAAATAGGTTTTCAGGAAGTATCTAATCAATGAATGAATAAATTATTGTGTAGGGAAAAAACTAAATGATAACTGCATGTCTACCAGGCCTTATAGTCTGTTTTGAAATGGACAGATGAGAACAGATTTATACTGGTAGTTATGGTTCTATCATAATCTTCCCTATTTCCTCCAAGTCACTCAATTTTCTTCAGGTTATACAAACCTATAAATGTAGAATCTGTGAGGCAGAACACAAAGTCTCCTATACGGTATGACTGGAGAGGCACAGAGCCCTTCATCCCAGAAAATTTTTCACAACTTGAATTTTACTTGAAATATATTGTCCATCATTGCTAAAATTACCTGTTTCCTTTACATACCCCTATCTTTATATATGAAGTACATAGGATTTTCCCAGAGATTGTCCACACACACACACACACACACACACATACACACACACACACACAGCACAAATCACAGAAGAAAGGATATTTAATCCTTTACTCAATCAAGATAGAAAACTTCCTGAGTGTGAGATGGCCTTAGATAATTTCACTTCCACAGAGATAACCTTAAACATAAAAGCATCCTTGGGTGCAATACAGATTCAAGATAATAAGAAACGTTGAGGGCAAAGATGGATGATGTAGAAAGTTGATAAGAACTAACTTACCAAACACAAAACTTATTTTTTACAGTGAAAAAGCTTAACAAGATTTAAGATTAATGGTAATTTTTTTAACATTTTATGAAATATTTTTTCAGTAATATTACAGAAAACATTACTGTAATCCTTTTATAGTCAAAAGTTAATGGAAAGAAAAGTAAATGTCTCTCCTAATTTTTGAGTGCTTTGAATTTATTACTGGCTATTGCTATGTAATAAAAATCGATGAGGATTATTTTAAATTGACCACAAATTATGCTAAATGAAAACAACTAAAAACTGAAAGTGATAAAAATATATATAATTTGTTAAATAATTAACTTACCTCACTTATTTCATACTAGCAAAAATGGTTTATTCATATACTTTCTTAACATTAATTGGGCATATTAATATATCTTTTGCTACAAGAGATTTAAATATACAAAAAGGCTAGATTTAAATAGAAGTGACAGGAGAGAGACACACGAATAACTAAAATATAAGGTAATAATCCAAAGTCTGGGCAGTTCTTAAAGAAAGGGAATATTGCTTTTGTTTTTGATCACGTAGGAAAAAGAAACAGATTGCGGCCTTTGTTAGGTACTAAGGAGATAAACGGGGTAAAGTAGCAGTGAACCAGGTAAAAGAATTACCCTCACAACAATACCTGAATACAAATGGAGAGAAAGGCTAGCTTCAACCGTGAGGATAGAGTCAAAATTAGTTTTCAGTTATGTCACTAGAAAATACAGGCAGAAACATAGCTGATAGTGTTAAAAGCTACAACAAGGAAAGACGGTACAATGAAATGCGAAAGCCTAAGAAAACAATAGGGTCAGGATAAATGAGAGACAGGAAGAGCAAGCAAGGTATTCAGTTCTGGATCCATGGGTGAATATAATGTACGGGTAACCAAAATTTCAGAAAAGAATATAAGATATAAAAATGTAGTAGAGGAAAAATACGTTTTACTTGTTTCTATCTCTGGAACCTCTGACAGTGCCGGTTACTTAGCAGGTGCTTGAGAAAGGGTTATTAGCCGAGGACTGAACATGCAGTGTGCATCTCTGTCTCACCCCGGGAGCAGTGGATGAAAGCCTGCAAAAAACAACTTACATACAGACTGTAGGGGCCTTGACCATGCAAACAGATCACGCTTTCTTATATTTCAATACGGTGCCATAAATATTTTTGAAAAATGAGTAAAATTTTAAAGAAATATTTCAGGAAAATATTTTCAATGCCAAGTTGCATTCAGAACAGATTGGAGCAAGAGCTTTCAAATTATAGGTGTCCTTTCTATCAGGAAAAATCACTCATCTGGGGGAAAAAAAAACACAAGGAATGGACTTGAGAACTGAAATTTACTGATTTTCTTTAAAGCCAGACATGACATTACACAGATTAAGAACATTTTCTAACTGCCTTCCCTTTCTCAAAAATCTTTCATCCACATTTTTGTATGAGAAAGCTGAGGTTTGGACATACAAAATAATGAAAGTTACATGGAGGTTAATAAGAAGTTGGGACTCAACCCCCACTTTAAAGGTCATACTATTTCTACTACGATAAAAGTTATGTTCGGAGAAGCACCGACTTCAGGAAAGCTGATTAGAAGACTTTATGGAAGAACAAGAGTATGAGCATCAGTGTTGCAGATGAAGAGTGTCTCGAATTCTTGGCTACATTTCCCATAAAAACGTGGAGTCCACTTTTCTCTCCCCTGGAGTCTGCACTGGGCCTGTAACAATGGTGTGTAACGGAAGTAACACCGCCTACCCCCCAAGTCTCTTGGAATGGTCACGGGGAGGCGGGGGGGAGCCAGCCACCATGTAAGAAATCTTACTCTCAGCACAATCTGAGATCAGCACACTTCAAGAACTCCTAGTCACTTGGAGAGATGCCGTGGGCAGAGAGGTTGAGGCCACAAAGGAGCAAGGCTCCAGATATGTGAGTGAAGAAGCATTCTTGAAAATGAATTCCCAGCCCAAGCCACCCCAGCTGATGCCATGAAGATAAGGTACAGACTGCCTGACTGAGTCCTTCCCCAGATCCTGACCCCCCAATTGCAATAAAAATAAAATAGTTGTTTTGAGTTGCTACATTTTGGGGTAACTTGCTGAGTAGTAATAGGTAATTGGAACAGCCAGGGACAGCAAAAGCCACAATGCTACTTTTGACTATTTTTAAAGTGACGTATCAAATGGTGCTGAAGATGCTTGTAAACATTGAGCCCTACATGGATAATGTGACTGATAACATGTTAAAGAAGATTATTTCCATAAAGTAACATGACATGCACACATACAAAACAGACACACACACACATATACCAAACAAGATTACCAAAAAAAAGATAAAAATAAAATGAAACTGTAAGGAGAGAACATCTCTAGTAGTCAGCACTGATCTGTCAAATAGGACTCACTCTGATATCCACAGTGCTTTAGCTCAGAGGGTCATTTTTCAAAATCCTCCTCACCTCTGCAGGAATCTTTAGACCCAGGGACCCACCTTCAGTGGTGGACCCCACAGCTAGGTCAGTTAAAATCAATTCTCAGTTAAAATTCAACCAACAAGGAAAGACTTCAAGGAAAGAAAGAAAGATTTGACAATATTTTTATCAAAACCTCTCCGTACTTCATACACCTGGGACCTTGGAATGTAATTAGCATTTGGTAGTCATCCTGGGGAATGCTATTTTCTCTCTTTCCCCTACCTAAACTAAAGAATGAGGCTGCAATGCTTTGTCTGAAAATTTCCTTTTACAGAGTAATTAGTGTTAGACTCTAAACTAAGAAAGGTGCTGTGCTTTCACCAAACTCATGGCTTCCTCCCCATACATAATTCTGAGGAAGTATGCTCATTGATTTATGTCAGTTCTAAAAGCGCCAACTCTCCTGAATTATCCTCATGCATTTCAAGATCACCATTCTACTTCATTTCTTTACTCTATGGACTGCATAAGAAATTTTCAGTCATTTCAATAGAATTGTTCAAATGTGTAGAACACATGTTTAAATGCTCATATCTACTTTAAATATAGCATCTTTCAAAAGGATCTGTTACTGGGTGACATGGTACTTTAAGTGGAGTTAAATATATGTGTGTTTAGCTCCTGCAGGGTGATCTGTCAAGGACCTTTAGCGTCTCCGACAGCACTTCCCACAGTGCTCCGGGCATTTGTTTCTTAGTCGTCTTCAGTGGTGACACTCGATCAGCATAAGATTCTAGTAAACATTTGACTTTAGATAATAACAGATATAAATCATTATTGCTCCATGGGCTAGGAAATGTGGTGTTCTTTAAATTGGCATGATTCCTCTTATTCTCTTTTCTTAAAGTTTATCATAAATACCAGCAGATGACAGGCTTTTCTTTTCCATAGGTATCCTAAGGCAAATATTGAAATATGATGACCCATAAAACATTCCTGGAAGTGATATAGCATAATAATTCAAATAGACAACTTTCACAATTCTTTCCTTCTGCCTCCCTCTGTATATTACATGTAAATGAATTTATCATGTTATGAAATGTCAAATGCATAAGCTCAGCCTGCTTGGAAAAGAACTGACTATTTTACTTATGCCAAAGCAAGAAAATTAGGCAAAGATAAGACAAGATCTCCATGTAACTCATGCAGTTTAATAGTATCTGGCTCACAGTGGATACCTATAAACAGTTGTTTACTAGTTAAGAATTCAGTAGACATTTTAATTTTTCACAAACAATTATTAGAGGACAGATTAAATAATGTAACTATCTAGAATGCATCCTCCATCCCTCAGTAGATAGTTAAGAAAGTTTAACTTATGCTTTTCATCCCTAGAATATTTAGGATCCATAATTGGGGTGTTTACCATCTATTTGGAAAATCTATTTTATACTTGAAACAATACATGTATTTATCAAGATAATTTCTATTAAAATTATAGTATTCTATATTCAAAAAATTCAGGTTCATCTAGCTTCTTTATTTTAAAGGTAATGAAAATGTTCCAAAAGCTTTAGAGCCTCCTATGTAATTACAAAGCTGAGTCTAGAAAACATTCCTCACTTCCCAGTCCAGGGCTCCCCTTGCCCAGACTTGCCACTCTCTTCTTCCACAATGGGATTCCCCCTCCACACCCTCTATCAAGACATGTTATGTTCAAAGGGGTTGGGAGGGAGGGGAAGGCCAGGGCTGATTCTCCTCCTTTATGAAGATGGATTTCCTTTTCCCGTCTGTACACACCACTAGCCTATCTTCTGGTGGTGTTGATGGGTTTTAGAACAAAGCAAAAGAAGCTTCTTTTAAAGCCTGAGATTGTACTTTCTGAGGTGAAAATATTGCCTTTTAAAATAAGTAGTTAATTTTATCAGCTGTGAACAGGACACTGAAAAAGGTTTTGGATTGTCACAGCATTCAGAAGCGTGTAATTAGACTCGATGTATTTTAAAGAATCATTCCCAACCATATCTGGCAATATCTGTCATGACTAACCTGCCACTAAAAACAATAAATATATCTGAAGCTTTTTCTTTCTGTTGATTCCCCCCTCTTGCTCTCATCCTCAACTCCTTTTCTCTGTTCTGCTCTCAGCAGGGCTTCCTTGGTTTAAACTGATAGCTAACTAATCCCAGCTATAGTGACAATTTATATTAATTTACCTTCACAGGTGGATTCCTACTTTCAAGTGAAATTCTTGAGGTCAAGAGTTGGGGTTAATTCTTTGAATTAAATACAATCCTACCCTGACTTTTGTAAAAATCACAATATTCCCTCTCATCACACCCAACCTTTTTTTACCATGCTCTACTTTCTTTCTTTCAAAATGTTTTTCTAACCTATAATAAATATATTTATATATTATGTTTATACTTTAGTGACTTCCCACTAGAATAGAATAAGTTAAAATGGGAAGGAATCTTTGTTTATTTCACTGATGTATCTTAAACATCTAGAAGAGCACATGGCATTGAAGATAGTCAATAAATATGTGTTGCATATATAACAGTTACCTACCTGCATACATTTTTCCCTGGTTATGGAAGTAAAGGTACATGTGAATACTATCAGTTTTGTTTTTACTTTAATAAGAGAAATGGAGATGTGTTTTATCTTTTGTAGTATTCCTGAAACCACCCAATGACTCTAGTCATTAATTACATATTACCAGTATGTATGAGTGTTTCTGAAAAATTCTTACCAGTCCATATGGAGTTAGATTTGCCCAAGATCATGAAACCAAGTAATAAAAAAAATTCAGGTAATATTTTAACAAGTCATAATATATTTAAAACATACTGGATGTTAAGGAAAAATAATATTTATAATATGAGTAAATTATAAAAATGTATAAAGTTTAAAAATAAAAATAACCATATCCTATCCTGTCGCTTAAGATGTAGATCATTAAAGTTCCACACATGCCCCTCCCATGTTCCATCTTGTTTCCCTTCTGTGTTCCAGAGGACACCGTATCCAAACTTGCTATTGTTTTTACAGTGGTATTGCATATACTTGTATCTCTCATTAAAATACTGTTTCATTCATTTGTCTGCTTTTGACCTTTACATGATTGGAATTGTGAAGTGTATATTCCTCAGGAACTTTCAAAAATATTTCTCCATTGCATTGTTAGATTCATTATGATCCTTAATTTTCACCACTCTCTGATATTCTATTGCATGAATATCATACAATTTATGTATCTTGGCTTCTCTTCATAGCATTTGCGCTATTTATTTTCTTTTAATTAAAAACAGTTCTGTTAGAAATACTCCCCCCAGTGTTCCTCTTTCCTAGTAGCCATGTATAATAGTTTCTCAAGGTTATATATGCAAATCCCTTCAAATGGCTTATTGCAAGGAGCAGAATTGTGGGTTGTGAAGTGTGTATATCTTCACCTTTTCCTGTTAATGCCATAGTGTTTTCCAGAGTGGTTAAATAAATATAAATTCTTAACAGTATGTAAAAGTACTACTACCAGGTGTGCCCATCCTTACCAACATTTTATATTCTAATATTTTAAGTAAAATATACTTTTATGAGATATTGAGCCATTCTTGAGGAAATTAAAAAAAACTAAAACACCACCTTTTACTCCCTAGAAAGGCAAAAATAACCAATTCAGAAGAAAGTCCTGCTAAACACTTTCCATGAATGAGTAAATGGCATTATTTTCAATATATACATAGTCAAATACCATATAATAGGCATACATGTAATACACTTATTCAGATTATAGGTCAAGTTTTTTAGGTTCCCATTTCAGAGGATCATTTTTTTTAATCAGCATGCACTAATAAAATAAATAATTGTAAGATCCTCAACTGTACTATACAGCCATTTCTAAGGCAGGCCAGGCAAGGATTTCATATTCCATCATTTATTCTGTAGAATATTCAAATTATGATATGTTCAGAAGAAAAGGATTCTCTTGGAAATACTGAGTTTAACTTGTTCCAATGTCTTTACTTATTGTAGATCATTTCAGTCTTTACTAAGTTAATGCACATTTTGAATCTCCAAAGGAACACCTAATATTTATTGCTTTCCAAAACTTTTTAGATAATAAACCCTTAGTGTTTCATGAAACATAGTTTTAGAATTATCTCATAATATTTATATAAAATTCTTTTAAGAAGCCCCACAATGCAAAACTTATCTTAGCTCATGCAAGTTTTTTCTTGCATGAATTTTATTTCCCATTCTCTAATAATGAAATTTAAAAAGTCAATTCCTTCAATGAAAGGAATGTGAATTTATATACCTTTTCTAAAAGGCAAAATCATAACATAAAAGATTAACAAAAGAGGTTTATAATTATATGAAAAACAGTTTATTTTGTGTTATTTGTTAATTATTGTATTATTTATTTTTATTACTAATGTAAACCTACTTTTTCCCACTCCTATATATAAAAAATCTAATTATTTTTCTTTTGACATTCTATTTTTTGATTTCTATACATCTGGACAATGTTTTGGACCTTACGTTTTTCAGCACTAGAAATTCCTTATACAGTAAAATGAGATTCATTCAAATATGTGCCCAAAGATGGCAAAAAATTAGATACAAATTAAATTTACAGTAATAAACAAGCTTAGTTACACTAGAGTATATCAATAAGATAGAAAATATGCAAGGGATAAAAACTCTAAAAAAATCCAGAGCTATATGATAATATCAGGAAATATTCATGAAATACAAGACAAGGTTAAATTATGTGATATTTTAAGGCACACATGTACATTTATTAAAGTAGAAATAAAGATAAAAAGAAAAATGCCAAAATCTTAATAGTGGCAATTACTGATCGGTGGAACTATGATCATTAGATTTTATTTGTGAAATTTTGCATTTTTTCCTAAGTGACCTATACTTAACAACTATAGTTTTAATAGTAAGAAGAGGTAGTTGAATATTACTTAATTTAAAAAACAGTCTTTGAATGTCACCATTAAAACCAATGAACAGTAAAAAATGCTCTTGGTAATGTCAAAAATTTTAATTTTTTTCCTAAAGAAACTAATCAAATTACAAAGTAGATTCAAGGAGGTAGTGTAAAAAAAGACCATCTATTTCCAAATCACATGAGTCTCTTGACAAAAATTGAGATTCTGGGCCCTACTACTAGAGAACCTTGTTCTAAAAGTCTGAAGAACCTCCATTTCCTTAAGCAAAGCTAGAAGACCTGTTTTCTACCCTGAGATCTACCACTTACTTTAGCATTGATTTATCACTTAAGTGCTCTGAGGTTCACTTTCCTCATCTTTGCATGGAGATGTGGATACTGAGTTTTAGTTACACTAGTGACGATTGTCCCACTGGTGACTGGAAACCAGCCGCACCCAGTCCCGGACCCTGCGCCCTGTCCACTTAGCCATTTCCTTTGGAGCCTCATTTCTGTTGATGTTGAGCATTGATGATACTACAAATTCTCTACATCAGTTTGCTTTTTGCAAAGCTATGGAAAGATAAGGAAACTTCCCGGATAAGAAGAGGAACAAGGCACTGATGCCTCATATTAAAAAAAAATTTATATATATATAGATATAGATGTATATGTATGTGTATGTGTGTGTGTATATGTATATGTATACACACACACATACATAGCTGTGTGCCACACAAAGGTGCATGGAGATATGGGACTGGATTGGAGGCAAAGCTGCTGGATCCATGGACTTTGCAGGGATAAAGGGCCCCACTGAATCCTTATAGCTCAGGGTGCAGTATAAATATTGCTCTCTTATAAATGTACCAAGATGTGAAAAAAGTTAGAAAGCTCTGGATTATAGGAAAAGACAAAAGGGACTCAGATAGGAGCTTTATTATGGGGAATATTCAATGCTTATTCTAAGGAAGAAAACAGGTCTACACTGTTTTGCTATGAAGCAGAATCCACTTTAATGTATCAGACATGAGAAGTAGAGGTTATTCTCCATACAGCATGCAGTGAATCCTGAAAATGGGACTGGAGCAGCCACTTCAGTGTCACAAGAGTCCCTCAGAAAGTACAGCTGCATGTGTGCACCTGCAAACTACTATTGGTAGAACTGTGTCCCTCCAAAAAATATGTTGAATATCAAAGACCCAGTACCAATGAATGAGAAATTTGGAAACAGTCTTTTATAGATAAAATCAAGTTACCATGAGGTTATACTGAATTCAGGCGGACCCTTAATCCAATGACTTTTGTCTTTACACGGAAAAGAAAATTTGGACACAGAAACACAGGATGAAGAAAGCCATGTGAGAACAGGGGTAGAGATTGGAAATATGCAGCTACAAGTCAAAGAATGCCAAGGATGCCAGCAACTACCAGAAACTAGGAAACAAAGCCTAAGAGCCTCCAGAGGAAACCCCCTGCCGACACAGTGATTTCACAATTCCAGAGCTCAGAACTGTGAGAGTAGCTTTCTGTTGTTTAAAGCTACCCAGTCTGTGATATTTTGTTTTGCAGCCCTAGAAATCAGATACAGGTGGAAATCAACAACCCCAAAACCCTTGAACAGCCATAGTCAGTGCAATCTGGACCATTAAGAACACAGAGACTGGTCACTCCTAGAAGCAGCAACATGGAGGAAGATGGAAATTATTGCAACAAAGTCACAGAGAAGCATGTCAAAATTTTCAACGTGAAGTTTTAACAGAAATTGAAATTTGGGGAATTTCTTTTTTACAAAATCCAAGCAGAAACTGAGCATATGCTATACACTATATTCAGTCTATACTGTATACTAGGTACTATACATTCTGCATTGTACACTTTATACAATATGCATGTAACTTAGAGTGGTTATTAACAGGCCCCACTGGTGTTTTACCTGGGCCCCGCATTGGGATGGGCCTGGCTCTGTACATCGGTCAGCTGATTTTCACGTGGACAGAAGACTTTCAGACTTACAACAGCATATGCTCTGCTTCCTTTTCACTTTCTGATGTGTGCATGTTTATTCCTAGTAATTTATTTTGAAATTAGAAAAGCTATATATTAGGGGAGCTCTTTACATCTTTAAATATTTACCAAGAAAAGGATAGGGGAAAATAGGGTGTGGAAGAACAGAAAAAATGCATTACTATGTTTGTAAATATTTTATTACCTTATATTTATATTTTTTGTCAGATTACTTTTCAGTTTGTAGTTGGTAGAAGGTAAGAGGGAGAATAGAAGAGTGGTAAATATGTATTATTATTTGAATTTTTGATATTTATTCTCCCATATAAAAGAACTTTTCACTCCCATGATTTCACCTCAAGTTTTTCTTTCTATCCACAGTAGGTTAAAAATGTTCTATGTGCCAAGATATAAAAAGCAGTGAGAAATGGAGTACAGACATACGGGATCTTGTAAACATTTGAAAGTTGCACAATAATTGCAATTAAGTTTATGACTACTATAACCAGTGCTATACTCTACAGTGCTCATAAGTTTCCCCACTTGGATTCAACTTCAGATAATAAAATACTGAAAATCTTGTAACAAGTCTTAAAGAATACTAACCACTGAGTAACAAGTAGGTGTATCTGTGTCATTTCCCTATGTTTATGTACGCCTCTCTTATCTGACTTTAAATAGACACATTTATAAAGAATTAATTGGTGTCTTGTTTTCCCAGTAGCTTGGCACCAAGAAGCAAAATGTACCTCATGAACTCTTTTTGTTTTCAGACTCTAATAAAGTCACTGTATCAGGATACCTTCCTATAGTACCAAGAAACAGCACAATATTTTTAAGGGAGAAATTGTTGCTAGATTTAACATTCTTTTAGGTCCCTCTAAAAGATAATTTCGGAGAACCTAAGCAGAAAATTTCTGATATCTCACATATATAGCATGGAAAGCAGATAAAGAGGTAAAGAGATAGGTGGACAAAAAATGATAGAGGATAGAAAAGGATTGATAAATAAACAAACAGATAATATGTGGCATATTATGTGTGAGATCTGTGGGATCTGTGACATATTTACTTATCAACCTTCATTCACATCAGAATTAGAAATTAAAATAATAAATTCAAGGCCAGAGCTTTTCAACAAAATGTTAAACATAAATATAGAGCGATTCAGAGAGTTAGAATTTTTTTAGCTTTATAATTCAGTAGCACTTTCCAGCCCTGTCTCAGGTTACAGAAGGATGCTACTTTTTAGCATTTTTAAGGACTGCACTTTTCCTCCCACTCATGAAAAGTTATCCACTGAAATAACAAAAATGTAATTAAATGTAATGATCAATGGTTGATTAGATTTATTTATTCTTGACAGGTGACATAGCCAATGATAGATCAGACCTTCATGACAAGGAAAATAATTTATAGCATTCCTGATTATATATAATTTCAGATAATCAGCCTAATGGCTTTTGTATATAAAAACAAGATAACTTTTATTCAATTCAAACTCTTGGAGTTATTCTGAAGACAGAACATGTTCATACTGATATATTTTTAAAAGATCATCTAGTAACACAACCATGAACTAAAGATCATTTGCTGTGAGTCAATTAAAAATTCCTTCTTTTAAAAAATATTGATTACCCTAGAATAATCAATAGACATTTGGCACAGTCTTATTTATAATTGTTTAACTCAGCAGCAATATTATTTAGAAACTGGCTGCTAGTCATGTGCTAGTAATGAATAGAACCCATGTTTGATACAAACTCATAGGCAAAAACAATACATTTAAATAACAATGTTGTGACAGCCTGACAAAAACCAAGGGATTCACTGTTAAAGCTGCCATTCTTTCTTTAATTGAGATACGTACTGAGGATGAGAAAAGGATAAAGCATTTTGAGTTATACAGAGATTTTTGAACTGAAAAGTATATTGTATTAGAAGTTTGTTTCGTTGGCCTTTTGTGACATATTGATAAAGGAGACCTAGAGTAAGCCAAATGTTGACAAGATATAAAATACGGCTTCACTGAATCCCATGATAGTAGCCTCATACATTTTCTAATGGGAGATTCTCTTAATATCTTCAGAAGAGATGTTTTTATTTTGAAGAAGTTCAAATGTCATTAGGTGTCTTAAATACTAGTTATGAAATTTGGAAATTCAAATCACAACAGAAAGTGAACACGCTGCATTATTTTGATTTTGATAAGGGATAGTAAGGGTGGCCAACCAGAAAAAACATGAACACTTCTATGCTGACGTTTGGTTTAAAAATCCAAAATATTTTTTTAGATATTAGAATATTATTGACTACATTCCCTCTGCTGTACTATATATCTCCATGACTATGCTGTAACAAACAACTTGTACTTCTTAATAAATCCCTTCACCTTTTCACCATCCCCCCAACACCCCTCCTATCTGACAACTATCAAAACATTCTCTGTATCTATGAGTCTATTTCTTGTTGTGCTTGTTATTTTATTTTATTTTTTTAGATTTAATTGTTGACGAATATGCATTTATTGTGATTTTATTGTTCAAATTTTTTACCTTTTTTTTCTTCTTCTTCTCAAAGAAGACCCTTTAACATTTCATATAATAATGGTTTGGTGATGATGAACTCCTTTAGCTTTTTCTTATCTGGGAAGCTCTTTATCTGTCCTATTCTGAATACTAGCTTTGCTGGGTAGAGTAATCTTGGTTGTAGGTCCTTGCTTTTCATCACTTTGAATATTTCTTCCCACAACTTTCTGACTCGAAAAGCTTCTGTTAAAAAATTAGCTAACAGTCTTCTTGGATCTCCCTTATAGGTAACTAAATACTTTACTCTTGCTGCTTTTAAGATTATCTCTTTGTGCCCTGACCTATGTGGCTCAGTTGGTTATTTGTTATTTGCAAAGTAAAAGGTCACCAGTTCTATTCCTGGTCAGGGCACATGACCGGGTTGCTGGTTCAGTCCTTGGTTGGGACACATATGAGGGGCATCTGATTGATGTTTCTCTATCACATTGATGTTTCTCCCCCTCCTTTCTCCCCTCCCTAAAAATAAATAAATAAAATCTTCACAAAAAGAATTCACTCTCTCTTTACCCTTTGGTATTTTAACTACAATGTGTCTTGGTGTGCGCCTCTTTGGGTTCATCTATTTGGGACTCTGTGTTTCCAAAACTTGTATGTCTATTTCCTTCACCAGGTTAGGGAAGTATTCTGTCCTTATTTTTAAAATATTCTTTCAATTTCTTGCTCTCTCTCTTCTCCTTCCAGCACTCCCATGATGCAAATGTTGGTACACTTGAAGTTGTCCCAGAGGTATACTTTCCTTATTTTGGGGGATTATTATTTTCTTTTTGCTATTCTGATTGGGTGTTTTATGCTTCCTTATATTCTAAATTGCTGGTTTGATTCTTGGCTTCATCTGCTCTCTCTTGATTCCCCGTAAATTATTCTTCATTTCAGTTAGTATATCCTTTATTTCTGACTGGTCATTTTTACGCTTTTTGGGTTCTCACTAAGTTCATTGTGCATTCTTATAACCAGTGTTTTGAACTCTGCATCTAGTAAATCTCTTGTCTCCACTTTGTTTAGTTCTTCTTCTTGAGTTTTGTTTTGTTCTGTCCTTTTATTTGGGATATTTTTCTTGTTCTTTTTATTTTGTCAGCCTCCCTGTAGAGCTGCTACATCTCCAAGGCTTGGTAGAGTGGCCTAATGTACTAGGTGTTCTGTAGGGTCCAGAGGCACAGCCTCCTCAATTGCCCAAGTTGGGCACTTGCTTTGTGCTTCCTGTGTGGGTTATACAAAAGAACACCTGCTCATATTTGAGCCTTGATTGCTGTTGCCACATCTATGGGAGTGATTTGGCAACATACTCCCAGGCTGATGAGCTGCAAGGACTGGCTGCAACCATCAACAACCACTGACTTCAACCTCCAACCATAGTGAAGGATCACATGTACCAGGGCCCACTCCACAATGCAAGACTTACTTCAGCAGGGATCTGGTGCCTACTGAGTTTACCCCTTGAATGTATTGTCTGTGGAAGAGATTGAGTGGTGGTACCTCAACATGGTCTGAAGCTGTCCATTGGGTGTGCTAGTTCTGGGACCTCCTGGGAGGTATAGGCCAAGGTCAGCTACCACCTGTGGTCTCTCTGGATATACCCAGCATAAGCTACAAAGCAATCTGCAAATGGCTGCTACTTGTGCTGGGCTCAGAGTGCCTAGGTGAGGCCTAGCTATAAACCAAGGCCAGCTTCTGCTAATGCTAGGCCTGGGGTAATTTAGCAAGAGGTACAGGGTTTAGTGGGGCCAAATGCTGTTTGAGAGATTTTAGGAAAATCTGAAGCATGAGCCAAAATAGGACTTTCATATAAAAAAAGTCACTGAAAACAAGTTGGGTGGACTTATAGTTTAGGTGGGGCCTCAGGGAATCACCAGGGCAAGGCAAACTGTATGAGTTAGGTTGATAGAGTCTCAGATATGGCACCCACCTGCTGGCTCTGTGGGGAGAGGGCTCAGTAAAAGAACTATGGCCTCTGCCAGCACTTCTGTCTAGGGGAAAGCTTCCCCTACCCCAGCTCTTGCCCCGATGATGAGCAATTTAGTTCCTCTCCATATGTCCCTGGTTCCTTTCAAGCTGCTGCTGATGGGCTGGAGCTCAGAGCGAATGAATACAATTAAGTCCATGTACAAGAACTGGCTGGGACTCAAAAAGTCTTCCATCTCCCTCAAACTCAATCCCCACTGGTTTTTACAGTCAGAAGTTATGGGGACTTCTCTTCCTGACACTGGAACCCTGGGTTGGGGAGCCTGGTGTGGGGCTAGGACTCCTTGCTTCTCAGGGGGTGACTCTGCAGCTGAGATATCCCTTCTTATTTTTATCTGCCACATGTGTGTGTGGGACCAGCCCATTCTGCATCCCCACCCCTCCTACCAGTCTCAGTGTAGCTTCTTCTTTAATTCCCTAGTTGTAGGACTTCCATTCAGCCAGATTTCAGGCAGTTCTAAATGATGGTTTTTCTGTAGTTCAGTTTTAATTTTGATGTGGTTGTGTGGGGAGGTGAGTACCACATTTACCTATGCTGCTACGTTGACTAGAAGTCCTCAAAAAATCCAGAGTCTACTAAAATGATCATTTAAATAAACATATAGTGAAAAGGACAATTAAAATAGGTAAAAACAAAAAATAGAGACAAAATATTAGGCTCTGGTTCAAACCTTCCCACTGACCAGTTGTGTGATTTTGGACAAGCCACTTTAAGTACTATATTTACTCCATTAAATGAGGAAGTGGGACTTTAAGGACCTTCCAAGTTCTAAAATTCTATGAAAAGCACAAAATTGAAAAGCAGCACTAAAAAGCAGCAGTTATGTGTAAATTGGGGTTCTGTTTCTTTATTTAACTTTTCCTACTCACCTATCACACAATTAAAATGTTAAGAGCAGTAAAAACAAAGGCAGTTTCAGATGTAATATCATGTTGCCCTTCACATATAAATAGCCTAAATCTCACCCAAAGGAACATATACCTCTAGTGTTAATACAAGCAGTGATTAGTTCTTGCTCATTCCTCTAACTCTTCTTTTGTCTTCTTTCTGTCAACCTTAGGGAGAAATTCAGGTGTAGAGCATAGGAAGTTATTTAGCTTACGAGAGCAAACTATTACAACTCTGATGGTGTTGCTGGATAAGCTTTCCTCTATGCTTCCCTCAGGACAAGAAGGATGCATATCTAGTTCAAACCTGGCCAGTTAAGTGGCAGATAGAGCATACATGTGGACAATGGTTAAATGTGCTTGTGAAAAGCCTGGAGAGGAAATTTCAACAATCTCCTTAATTAGCTATGTATCACTAATGAGACCAATTTCCTAGTTCTAAAGCAGACATTTTGAAATTGATGAAAAATAGTGGGCTGAAATTCAATCTGCTTCCCCGAGTGATGATTTTGTATTGTTACATTAAAAGGTCCGACAGAGAATGTGATGATGTGATGATGTGCACAGAGTCTATCTATTTAGTCTTTATATGGGTATGTTTAATTATTATATCTTTTTAAAACAGCAATATAGAAAACTGAAAAAATAAACTGATCTTACTGAGTGAACTAATTTTCAGAATCTCTATCTTCCTATTCAGAACCAATTTATAACCTCTAGCCTATACTCTACCATCACTTTCCACAGGTACTAAAACTCAGGAAAATAATACTGAAAGTCATTCTTGATTTCACACTAAGAACATAGTTTTATATTTGAGCATCTGATCAACTTTAACAATACCAACTGAAGCATACAGCACTAGTCACCTGTTCGGTAAGGCCATACCACTGAATTGCGTTCACTTTACATTAACTTCTCACAGAGACTGAGTATCAACAGTGTCACAGTACAAGATTGTGTTTGCTGTCCTGAGTCCATTAACTCAGACTGTTGTTTCTCTGTCTCGAAAGAACAGAAAGCACTACTAGACAAGTATCCAATTCTTCACTGGTATTGAAGAACAAAGCAGTTAATTACATTTGTCATATAGAAAGTGAGAGAAGCAGAAGATCATAGTTCAACAGGAATAATCATTTCTCATACCAAAACAACAAACCTTGAAGTTAGCATTTTGTGGAATATTGCCATGTGGCTCCAGAATGACCTGAACTTTTTCAGATGAAGTGACTTAAAATATTTTTGTAAATCTGCTCCCAAACAAGAATTTCCAGAGATTTTCTATATTGGTTCATGCAAATCTAAAAATCATATGTACTCCAAAAAGATTAGTTTTTTTCTCTACTTACAGCAAAATCTAATTAAATTAGAAAACAAAGATTTTACTCTTTGTGAATATATGTCCACATTATGTTGTTCAGTATAATTTGAAGGTATATGTAAACTCTCAATTACAGTAAGAGTTTATTTCTTTTTTTTAAGATTATTTATTTATTTATTTTTAGAGAGGGAAGGGAGGGAGGGAGAGAGAGAGAGAGAGAGAAAAAAAAACATCAATGTGCGGTTGCTGGGGGTTATGGCCTGCAACCCAGGAATGTACCCTGGTTGGGAATCGAACCTGAGAAACTTTGGTTCCCAGCCCGCGCTCAATCCACTGAGCTAGGCCAGCCAGGGCCAAGAGTTTATTTCTTAATTAAGCAAAGCCCAAGACATATCTTCCTATTTGATGGGAAGCTGTCTTCAAAATGGTAATTCTGGAGCCTGGGGCCATTCCATATGATACGTCTGCCATATTTGACACCTGGCTTGAGCAGCCACTGTTAGTTTCTGCATGAAGTCATCAGAGAGGAAAAGAACATATGGAAAATGATTCATGCCTTTAAATCACTCCATTAGTGAGAACTAGCCATGTGGACCCACAAGATACAAATACTAGGAAATCTTTGTTATCTCTGATTGAATATTGTCTTCTCAGCTACAGCTCTGTATTATAAAAAAGAGACCACAATTGCTCACTAGAAAAGCAATTGTAAGAAGTTTTTATTCTGTTGCTAAATATTGTATGTTGAACCAAGAGAAACAAAGTGTGCTTTTGTTCCTTATTGCAACAAAAAGTATCCTGACATAATACAAGATATAAAAATATTCTGTAACATATTTGGAGGTATAAAGGTTTTATCTGTGAAATCTTTCATGAATTTTCTCTCCAGATATTAAAGCCATAGACTCTTCCTTCTTTTCAACATTCCAAGGAATCTCTAATATAGAAAAAGCATACAATATATGAAAATATTTAATTATTAATAATACATCATTTAGCACATGAAGTCAACATTAAGGAATCGGACTGGTAAAAGAAACTGAATTTCTGGGACATCTTAGTGTGGAAAACCTATTTCCATAACCACTGACATTTCTTTCTTTTCTGAAAGGTCCATATGAAATTAGAAGAAATGCAATTGATTTGGTGTTCTTTTGAACAATTTTACTCATTTCCTGACAATAAGTAATTCATTGAACTGAATCATTCCCCCATCCCAGTTGTATGTCCACCTGGAACCTCTTAATGCCTTCTTATTTAAGAAAGGGTCTTGACAGATATAATGAGTTAATTTAAGATGAGATCACAGATTAAAGTGAACCTTAAATAAAAGAATTGATGTCCTTAAAAAGAAGAGAGGAAACACAGACACACACAGACAAGGCCATCTGAAGACACAGAGAGAACAAGGCCATGTGACAAGAATGGTAGAGATTGGAGTAATGCCATTGAAAGGCAAAGAATGCCAAGGATTTCCAGCCACCGGGAAAAGCTAGGAGAAAGTCATGGAGCAGATCCTTCCTTAGAGCCTCCAGAGGGGAGCAACTATTTTGACACTTTGATTTTTGATCTTAGCCTCCAGAATTCAAGAGAATAAATTTCTGTTGTTTTAAAGTACCCAGTTCAGAGTAATCTGCAGCCAGTGACACTATTAAACTAATACAGGGAATATTTCAATATTACATCTCAGGGTTATCTCTGTTGAACACTCATGACCCTTTTAATAGGCTTTGGATTCTTTTCCTGAGTATCAGCCTGTAGTACTTTCACTTCTTACCTTCAAGAGGTGGTAGACTAGAAGTACCTATTACAGTTTAAGAATCAAGAAAACACCCCCTCTGAAACAAAGAAACAAAAAAATACTTGTATAAGCATTTACCCTCTCACTCCTTAACTTCTCTCTCTCATTCCACTTGATCTGGCAACTTAGTAATTTTTTATCCTCATTGCACAATATTAATGTCCTTCTTAATTCCACTTAGTCATCTAACCCTCCTTGTTTTTATGTGACAAACTTTTGATTTATATATTGTTAGCAAATGTGTCTTAGAGTCCTCCAGGGGATTTTAACTACAATAGCAACGATTCCTTCAATGTTTCTTATATTCTGGGCACTGTGTTACTTTTATGATACTCAACCAAAGATTGTATTGCTCTTCATCAGGTCAATAAAGAATAATCAAAATGGCAACCAACAGCAGAGGAGAAGATATTTGCAAACAATACCTCTGATAAGGGGCTAATATTCAAAATATATAAAGAACTCATACAACTCAACAACAAAAAAATCTTATTAAAAAATTAGCAAAGGACCTGAACAGACACTTTTCCCATGAACACATACAAATAGCCAACAGATAAATGAAAAGATGTTTACTAATTATATGGGAAACTCCAATCAAAACCACAATGGGCCTGGCTGGCATAGCTCAGTGGATTGAGTGCGGGCTGCGAACCAAAGCATCGCAGGTTCGATTCCCAGTCAGGGCACATGCCTGGGTTGCAGGCCATGGTCCCCAGCAACCGCGCATTGATGTTTCTCTCTCTCTCTCTCTTTCTCCCTCCCTTCCCTCTCTAAAAATAAATAAATATAATTTCTAAAAACTATTAAAAAACTCACAATGGGATACCACCACCTCAAACATGTTAGAGTGGTTATTATAAACAAGACAAGAAATAACAAGTGTTGAAGAGGTTGTGGATAAAAAGTAATCCTCATATATTGCTGATAGGAATGCTAATTTTTACAGCCACTATGGAAAGCAATATGGAGGTTTCTCAAAAAGAAATTAAGAAGAGAGCTACCATATGACCCAGCAACCCCTCTTATAAGTATCCATCCCAAATTTTGAAAACATTTCTTTGTGAAGATGTATGTACCCCTATAATGAATGCAACATTCTTCATGGTGGTCAAAACATGCAAACAACCTAAGTGTCCTCAGTTGCTGCCATTGAGTTTTCAGAATAACATTGCAATAGTGGCCCAAGGCCCCAAAGATTGAAAGTAATTTTATAAGTAAAATGTATTGGACCAAAGAAATTTCAAAAGTAAATGGGACTTCAGAGATAATTTTCATTTAAAATCTTCTTTCCATCACTAGTCTTTTGTTCCTCTTCTGATCAATTTAGCAAGACACTCAATGACACTCCAAGTATAAAGTAGATATTGACATTTTCTATATTAAAAGGGAATAGCACAAGGATGTAAAGTACAGCATAGGGAATATAGTCATAAATATTGTAATAACTATGCATGGTGCCAGGTGGTGGAACACTTTATATAGTGTATCATTGTCTAACCACTATGCTGTACATATACAACATATAAAATTTAAAAATTAAATAAAAATTTATACAAGAGAATAACAATGACATAAGTTATAGCAATCTCTCTTAGTTGTTCTGTTAATATGTATTTGTGGATCTACTTGAAGTTCTTTATTCCATATCTCTTTGGCCATAAATAACTGATGTTCAATGAGTTATGAAAAAAGGCTGATCAATTATGAAAGCTGTATTACTATAAAGAACTGTGCCCATGGGTCTGACACACCATCACTGTTCCAAATCCTTGAATCTTTAGAAACACCACCTTAAGAAAAATGCCCCTAAAAGAGCAAGAGTTTCCTTGATCTGCATACTATTTGCTCCTGTTGGTTGATACAGATATCTGCCTTTATCCTTTCAATCTGTCATTGGCTGCTGCAATACTATTTTGGAGAATTGTCCAGTTGCTGTCATGAACCTGAGATATTTGGTGATTGTAGCTTTGCAATAGTGTTTTGGGGAATCTCATTTCTATAAAATCCTTTTTACTTGTTACCAACTGCTGAAGACACATGCTTTATTATATATTCATATAAGTTTAGACCTTTGAAATGGAATTTCAATTACTCATAATATACTATAAAAATTTTATTCAGACCTCTAATTACCAGTATTTAAGACCATTTAAGACTGGAGGGATAATAACTTACAGGGACATCTAGGCTTTATACCTACAATTAACATAATCATAATTAATTTTGCAGGGACCTAAAAAGAATAAAGTCAGTCAAATGCATGCTCAGGAGTTGAACACACATTTCAGATTATAAGCAGAAAGAAATGTATGTCTTGCTCATAACAGAGAAAAAATAACAAATATGCAAATATGTGTTTAACTTAACAAGAAAAGGGAACTAAGATTATAAATTGTATGAATCTCTTTGATTCTGTGTAAAATAAGTGGCTATATTTCTACACTCTAAAAAATCATTTTTTGGAGAATGTATAAAAATGTTTCATAAAGAATATAGTTTTGACATTGTAAAATAAATAGTAAATTAATGTCTATAGTCTTGAGGAATACTTGATTTCCTTTGAGAAAAATCCTATATTCTCATTCTACATTGTTTTGTTATTTCTTATTTCAAGAAGAATATTATTATTCTAAATTTAATTGCAATTGGATATTATTTGTATTAAAATCTAGTAATATAAGAAGAAATAGAAGGCTTTACAGGTTGAAACCAAGTAAGTATCTTTGAAGTGATCAATAAATTGTTTGCAGATCAAATAAAATTATACTGTCATTAATTATTTCTAAAATGGATTAAATAGTAATTATTTAATTGCTATTAATAATTACTAATTACTAAATAATTATTAAAATAATGTAATTATTTTAATAAAACTAAATTTTAATGAATTTCCAAAGTAAAAAATATGTATTATAATATAATCAATTTTTTAAGGAATTTCAATACTTCAAAAGTCTACATGACTCCAGACATGTAAAACATTTTAAGTGATATATGTTTTAATAACATTTCTAACAAATTCTGTATTCAATTTTATTTTTTGCTATTCAGTATTTTTTAGCAAGTCATTTCATTTATCTGAATCTTGGGTTCTTTCTTTGTAAATTAAAGTTCATTATAATACATATTGCAAAGAGGTAGGAGATAAATAAGTTGAATTAAATAAAAAGGTCTTTAATACTATCCCCTTGATGAATTTTATGTAATGCTTAATTCCTAAGAGGTACTCAATATATTTATAAAAGGAAGAAAATGAAGGAAGCAAGGAGAGAAGGATCAAAGGAAGGAAAAGAGGGAGGGAGGGATGGGGGGAACAAGTAGGTAGTCAAAGGAAAGAAGGATGCTTCTCTCTTTTTTTTTTTGAGGTGATTATAAATCTTTATTTAAGATGAGGTAAACAAAACACACTTATAAATGGAAAGATTCAATAGCAAAGTTTCTGAGGGCAATTGAGTCTTGTCCCCTGGAACATATTGTCAATTTGGTTCAAATAAACTCTTATAAAAATTTTTTTTAATTAATTGTTGTTCAAGTACAGGATGTTTTCTTAAATATGAGTACCTAGGAGAAATGACATGTATCTAAAATACCATATTGCACCCAAAATAAGGAAATAGAGGAAATCAGAGGTGTTTATGTGTATGAGAGAAGGTATAGATGGATTTTTAAAAAAGAAAATTTGGAAAAAAACAGGTAGAGAAGAACATGGAACAAGACTGACAGTGACCAGAGGGGAAGGGAGAGGGGGCACTGGTGGAAATCAGCAGAAAGAAGTAGTTAAAGACCACATGTGAATGACCTGCAGACATGGACAACAGTGGGAACTGACTGGGAGTGGGGGACAGGCTGGGTGGAGGGGGAAAAGGGGGGGAAATTGAGACAACTGTAATAGGATAATGATAAATAATCTTAAAATTTTTTTAAAAACCTTGCTGTTGAGATGCTGAATTTTTAGATTCTCTGATCCTACTTTCTTTATCATTTAAGTAAACATAATGTTTATAATGTAATAAAGATAAAAATAACTATGGGATAAGACAGGAAGCTCTGTCAATAGATGCTCATTGGGAAATAACAGAAAAAGAGACGCAGAAATGTGTTGCCAAGCAAAATGGACTACATTACTTCTACATTATCCCTGGGTGTTTCCCCAGCACCTAACACAAAGTCTGGCATATAGCAGATATTCAGTAAATAAATGCTGGATGCACAACTGAATGAATAATAGAATGAAAACACTTATTTTATTTATTTCACTGAGTATAATCTATTACTGAGTTCTAAATAGTTTCCTGAACTTGCTCACTGACATAAAGGAAAGGATGTATATCTAGGAACAACAAGCGGTAAATTCTATTCGGGATACATCTCTTAAAATATCCTCCAACCATCATATCTCATAAGGGTTTGTTGATATGTTTCATCTAGAGTGATAACAAATCTTGCCAAGAGAAAACTGTTCATCTCAGGTCAGATAAAATAATATTTGAAAGAAACATTATATGAGAATTTGGGCTGTTAAAACTAACTGTACAAAAAAAACTATTCAGATAGGAAGTAAGCATGTCGTTCCATATGGTATAGAAAAGAAAATGTTAGTTAGCCCTTTAACATGTTTCCCTTAATACTGAACCTGCATTTCTTCAGGCTGTTAATAACACAACCATTACAAGGTATTGGTAGCATAGGGTCACCCCAGTAAAAAGATGTGTGAACCAAGAGACATTTGAATCACTGCAAAAGGCTCCTCATCATAATAGGAGTAACCAAACGAAAAGCAACAGAAATAAATGTAATATTTTAGTCATATGTTGTACCAAAACACATCCTACAATATGATAAATTTGGTGTTACGATAAGGAAGAATTTTAAATTAAAACATTGGCAACATGTAAGCCAATAACAACAAAACACATAATACAGGTTTTCCTGGAATCTTGGAATCATTCTAAAGTTCCTTCTACATTTTTTTGCGGTGTTCACAGCCCACACATGTTATTAAGATCATATAGTGTTTATTGAACAGCCACAGGTCACATGACATGAAATGAGGTGTTTTGAGTGCAGGACACAACACAGTGATGTTAGCTACGTGATATTTTGCTTGAGAATGGAGGATGTAAAAGCAAGGATTTGAAGCTGGCCTTTGCCTCTGGTCCCAGGGTGAATTACATAATATCAGTTGACATCTTCTTCCTGCTCCAAGAACTACATCGAAAATGCTGGCTTCTGAACAACATGTCTTAGAAAAAAAATCCATCAGAAGGCTTTGATTCATGTCCAGGAGACACTCATGCAAAAGTTCAGATTTATTTGCTCTTTCTGTGAAATATGACAGTTTTATTAAGAAAAATATTTTTGAGTTATTACTACTACCTAATAATGTATTCTCATACTATAATGTGTTATAGGATTGAAGGAAAAAGATGAAGAAAATTTGGTAACCATCTCAGAAATATCAGAAAAGAATAGTCATTAAGATATCACAAAGGGTTATGCACATTTGTGTTATCAATTGATTTGTGCAAATAAATTTTGCAAGTTTCTATCACCTAGAAATATTCATTTTGTATTTTCCAGTGAGATGGTATCTTTAAGTCATTCTTTGCATGTTCAACTGTTTTCACTGCACATGAGAAGAAATAATGTATTAGAAAAATAACAATTGGAAAACAGTCTATAACTGTAATTTGTAGCTTCCTAATTTTGTTTTTAAAAATTAATATGACTTTTGGCAATTTGTGAAATCTGACAGATAAAAAATTAAATTAGCAATCAAAATAAAACAAATCAATTTAAGATTTTTTTCTCAGTGACTCCAGGACATACCGGCATGTCTGATGGTGGTTTCTAATCAACTGCAGAGAAACCCAAGTGAAATATGAAGGCCCAACCTAGTCCATGCTTATATTACCGCTAAACACCATTTATTAAAGTTCCTGAGAACAAACTGTGTTTCTGAGGTTATTTAATAAGTTCCATATTTCAACCTGTATATCATGTAAGATTATACTTTAAAACTAAAAAAATAGAATTATCTATTTCCTTTAGGGAAGCTTTTATATTCAGTATTATAATGTAAATGTATTTAGGTTATGATTACACTCTTTTAACCAATATTTTTTTCCTTTAGGATAAGATAAACATCGATAGAAAAAGTTAAAGTTTTCTAAAATTATAGTATAATTTTATACTATATTAAAACTACAAATAAATTCATATACTGAATATATTTTATTCATATATTTTATTGATTATGCGATTACAGTTGTCCCAATTTTTTCTCCCCTTTACCCCCCTCTGCCATGCACTTCCCTACCTTTCAGCATTCCCCCTCACCTTAGTTCATGTCCATGTGTACATAAAAATTCTTTGGCTTCTCCATTTCCTATACCATTCTTAACTCCCCCCTGTCTATTTTGTGCCTACCAATTACGCTTCTTTTTTATTGTTATTCAAGTATATTTAATTTAAATAGAGCTATTCAAATTATGCCTTACTTCTTATATCTACAACTGCATTTCAGTAAAGCACAGTAACTGTGATAAATATTGCAAAAGCCCTGACTCTGAAAGACATGGGTTCAAGTCCTAGCTCTACTATACCATTCCTAGGTACGCATGGAAAAGTTGCTATAAATCTTAATACCCATTTCTGGCACTAAACATTAACCCCAGTTTCAGTGAAGGGGATTTTCCCTGAGCACACCTTTGCCCTCTTTCCCCATTGCCCCTCTCTGTGGATAACTTGCTCCCTCAACAACTCAGCTCGACCGTTCTCTCTATTGCCATCAAACTGCCTGCAGGTGGCGCAGCTGCTATTTCTCCATGCCGGCATGTGAAGGGTTTCCCTGGCTGGTTCTGCAACTAGATGATTATTTCTCCCTAATTCTAAGGTGCAGTCCTACCAAATCTACTTGGATAATAGACTTAAAGCCACATGCTGCAACCTGGCCTCCATCAATTAAAAAAAAATCATATGTTAGCCTCCATCTTTATTTTGTGCTTTATTTTTCTCCACTTATGAACTCAAAAATTAAAGGGAGGGCTATTATTTGAAGTTCACTTTTTACTTTTTTCTTAAAGTATATTTTATTGGTTACACTATTATAGGTGTACAATTTTTTCTCCCCTTTATCCCCCTCCCCCCAGCAGCCCCCTCCCCTCAGCTTCCCCTGCCTTAGGTCATGTCCATGGGTTGTACATATAAGTTCTTTGGTTTCTCCATTTCATACACTATTCTTAACCTCCCCCTGTCTATTTTGTACCTACCAATTATCAATCTCCCTGCTCCCCCTCCCCACTGATCACTCTCCATGTAATCTCAATTTACCTGATTCTACAACTGTTCTAGTTGTTTGCCTAGTTTGTTTCTGTTATTTAGGTTCAGTTGTTGATAGTTGTGAGTATGTTGTCATTTTACTGTTAATAGTTTTGATCATCTTCTTTTTCTTAGATAAGTCCCTTTAACATTTCATATAATAAGGGCTTGGTGATGATGAACTCCTTTAACTTGACTTTATCTGGGAAGCACTTTATCTGCCTTTCCATTCTAAATGATAGCTTTGCTAGACAGAGTAATCTTGGATATAAGTATTATTTTTCATGACTTGACTTCTTTCTAGACCCTTCTTGCCTGTAAGATTTCTTTTGAAAAATCAGCAGACAGTTTTATGGGAACTCCTTTGTAGGTAATTGTCTTTTTTTCTCTTGCTGCTTTTTAAGATTCTCTCCTTATCTTTAATCTTGGGTAATTTAATTATGATGTATCTTGGTGTGTTCTTCCTTGGATCCAACTTCTTTGGGGCTCTCTGAGCTTCCTGGACATGTATGTGTATTTCCTTCACCTACTGAGGAAATTTTCCTTCATTACTTTTTCAAAGAAGTTTTCGATTTCTTGATCTTCCACTTATCCTTCTGGCACCACTATGATTTGGATGTTGGATTGTTTAAAGTTGTCCCAGAGGTTCCTAAGCCTCTCTCATTTTTTTGAATTCTTGTTTCTTCCTTCTGTTCAGGTTGAAGGTTTATTTCTTCCTTTTCTTCCAAATCATTTATTTGAGTCCCTGGTTTCCTTCCCATCACTCTTGGTTTTCTGTATATTTTTATTTCACTTGGTATAGCTTTCCCTTCTTCCTTTATTTTGTGTCTGTACTCAACCATCTCTGTGGACATCCTAATTACCTGTGTTTCGAACTCTTCTGATAGGTTGGCTATCTCTTCCTCGCTTAGTTGTTTTTCTGGAGTTTCGATTTGTTCTTACATTGGGGCCGCATTTTTTTTTTGTCTTGGCACACCAGTTACATTGTAAAAGGTGGAACTCTAGGTATTTGCCAGGCCAGGACAACCCTCTTTGCTGTGCTGTGGTTCTGTCTGTGGGGGAGGGGTCAGAGAGGGAAAAATGCTTCTTGCTTGGCTCTTGCCCTGCTCTCAGTCATTTCCCCTGCTACTCACAATTTAATTGGGCCCTCCTGGTGCTGATTCCCAAGTGGGTTGGTTTGTGTATGTTCTAGGACCCTATGGTCTATGGTACATATAATACATTCTAGGACCCTCCAACAGGCTTTTCTGTAAGACTGGGAGTTTCTCCTGCTACCGCAATTCCCATAGGTTTTTACAGCCAGAGGTTTTGTGGCTTTAGTTTCCTGTGCTGGAATCCTGGGTTGTGCTGTTTGTCTCACTCCTCAGTTGTTCTTCCTGGCTCATCCACATGCAAATGTGGAATCACCCATTCTGCCAGCTGCTACCTCACCCACCCTTATTTCAACCTCTGCAGTGCCATGCGTCCTCTCCACCCCTGCTTCCTGTCTCTGCCCCTCCTACTAGTCTGGATGAATATTTCTTCTTTAATTCCTTGCTTGTTGGACTTCCATACAGTTTGATTTTCTGGCAGTTCTGGTTGATTTTTGTTTTTAAATTGGTTGTTATCCTTCTTTTGGTTGTGTGAGGACGTGAAGCATATCTAACTATTCCTCCATCTTGGCTGGAATGCCTGTAGGCCGTCTTGACTATTCGTTTTTATTTTTTTGTTTGTTTGTTCGTTTTTGTTGATGATCACCTAGTCTTCACCAGCCATTACTACAGCTGTGTTTCAGAGACTCATTTCATTCTCCTATCTACCCTAGCAGGCAGACACATTTAGCCTATGTTTAAAATGTGGAAATGAAGCTTATCAAAGTTTACTAACCTGTTCAAGGCAATAAAGCTAATCATTGGAGAAGTAGATTTAACCTGGGTTTGTTTAACTTCAACCTCCACTCTGCCCTTCTTGCTATACTGTATTTCATAGTGTATGAGTGGCCCTGTGCAATGCTTGGTATTAAGGGGTAGTCAATAAACTTTAGGGCTCTGAATTAATTTTCTATTGTGATGTAACAAATTGCCCTAAATTAGTTAATTTAAAACAACACACTTTATTATCTCAAAGTTCTGTAGGTCCGAAGTCTGGGTAGATTTGCCTGAGTTCTATGCTCATAGTACCACACACTTTCAGCTGAGATGAGCTCTCCATAGAGGCTCTGGGAAATAACAGCTTTCAAGTTCACACAGTTGTGCCAGAATTCAGTTTCCTGAAGCTCTAGGTCAGTCAGCTGTCAACTGGGGACTGACTTCAAGTTCTAGAGATCATCCACATTCTTTCTCACATGGCCCACTCTCCTATGGCCCACTCTGAGCACAAAAAAAAGCTCTCTGATTTTAATAAGTTTGTATAATTATACTAGGTCTAACTAGGTAATCAAGGACAATCTCTCTATTCCTTAAAGTTAAGTGATTAGTAACTTTAATCACATCTATAACCTAGCATATTCAAGGGCATGATAACTTATCATATTTAGGGCCCCAGGTATGTGGGAGGGAAATCCATTGGTGAGGGGTTCATTCTTAGAATTCTCCCTACCACAAATTCTTTGCTATGAGAAATGATGCATTAGTTTTCTATGTAATGTGCTGCCATAACAAATTACCACAGGTTCAGGTCCCAAAACAGCACCAGTTTATTTTCTCACCAGTTCTGTAGATTAGTTCTGAGATCAGTTAAGTCTAACTGGTCTCCCTGGATTAACGCCAAGGTATTGTCAGGGTCACAATCTCTCCTGGGTGCTCTCAAGAAAAACCTATTTCCTTGTTTTTTTTCAAAATCTCAGGGCCACCCATTCCTTGGCTCTGGCCTTCTTTACTCATCTTCAAAGCCAGCAAATTTGCATTTCTGTGGCAAGACTTCTTTAGTCATAGATCCTTCTCTTTTTGACCTCAACTGGAAAAGGTTCTCTGATTTTTGAATCCACCAAATTAGATTGGGCCTAACCTGTTATTCCAGGGTAATCTCTCCATTTTAAGGTTCTTCATTAATCACATCATAAATTCCATTCTATAAAGTATGTTAACATATTCATAGATTCTGGGGATTAGGATGTAGACATTTTGGGGGAACAAGGTGGGTATTATTCTACCTACCAAAAAATGATGTTGGTGGAGATAAATTTTAATCCAGTATCTTGAGTTTAAATGAGATCAAATTATGTGTTTACCAAATTGTTAAACTTGCTATTACCAACACAAAAATATTCGTATTTTAAAAATACTTTAAATCCTTAGTAAGCATTAATAACTTTATGGATTAATTATAATATTTAGTTATTCAAATGCACGTTCTTCAAGCATCATTGTTCATATGCTCAAATTGTTCCACCCAAAGATTAACTCGATTTAAGCTCAGGACCTGATAGTTTCAAATCATCCCCTTCACTGCAGTTGAGGGTCATCATAACCAACACCCGAGATCTGAATTACTCATGCAAGGTATCCTTTCTGTTTTTACTGCCTTTTACACTATTCATAATAATTCTTAAAATTCCCCTTTCTTTGTCTCAATAGTGCATTCAAGATTCAAGTATCAATTTAACAGAGAGTGTACTGGGGCCAGAAATTATTTTTTGACATTGAAACCACTCAGACTTCCTCACAACTCACTCTTATATCCAACTTACATTCAGTGGGAAAAAAAGTAAGCTTACAACCAGTCAAAAACGCAATAAAGCATTGCACTTGTCATGTTTTCTTTAGCTGTGGAAATTTGAGCATGGTTGAAAGTTAAAGCCCATCTGGCCATTACCATTCCTCAACTCACACTTTCTCTAAACTCACTGAGCACAATCTCTCCCCTAAATCCCTCCAAATGGCCTGCCACTTTCATTCCTTCAGTTCCTATTCTTGAATGTATCACACTGAGCTACCCTCTACACGGATGTCTTCCCTTTTCTACAAGGGTGCAGCTCCTCTCTTCTATTATGATGTCCCCACCAGAAATCTTCAGACTTCTGCTGTAGTGATTGTTTAATTTTTTTCTGACTAATTAATTGAAAGCCCATGTATGTGAAAGGTACTGATAATTTATTTAATTTAAACTATTGGAGTTTTAATGTATACTGATGGTAGTATGTTCTAATGCCAGAATGTAAGAATTGATGGGCATCAATGAGAAACTTTGAATCAGTTCTTTCCAGGTTTGAGTATACTAGGCATCTTTAGCCTATAGATGCTGTTAGTCTTAGCATAACATTATTTTCTGGGAAAGCAGCTTACCAGCATTTTTATGTGCTTCTTGCACTAAATAAGGGCATGGGATAATCATGCTTAAAAAATAATGACTTGTTTTGCTCATTAGCTGAATGAATGTAGAAAATGACTCATCAGTTCATGAATTTGTCATAACGCTGTCTTTCGTGTCAGCCAGCAGTAAGGCCCAGACTAGCAGAGTCATAGCAGGGGGCCAGAAAGATTACAGAAAATTGCTGTTAAAAATGACTTGAAAACATTTTAAGTTTGTTATTCTTTGGCAAAACAATGTAGTCAGCCAATTGCTGAATTCTCTGCATGCTGATAGCCTCTTCCTGAATTATACTCAGTTTGTAGAAACAGGATGCAGTTTTGTTTTACACGGACAGGACAGAAGGGTTACCAGCTTGAACTGGTTTTCCTATGGAAAACTGTCCAGCACCCCACTGCTATTCAATGTGTCATTAACCTTCTACCTGGGGTGTTCATTACTTTAACTTAGACTATATTTGCAAATGCCCTTATCAACATAATGAGGTCAAGGCAGCAATCAATGTCTGCTGAGCTGTCTCTTGTATCATGAAAGTACAACTGCTTTTTAAATCAAAATCTATCATCCGAGTTAAAAAGAAACAGAGAGCTACAGAGCTGAACTGTACCGAAAATCAGTACTATCGGTACATGTCTTTCTCAGAAAAGGATACAAAAGTTGGGCGACCATGTAATTTATCCAACAAGGATACTTTTTCAGAGTAAAAGGGAGTACTGCTAACAGTTACACTGGAGTGGTTATGTGCAGACAAGGACCTTCTTGGACAACCCAGGATGATTGCCCTTAAAAAAGAAGGAACTTAAAAACAATATTCTATTCTTAGCAGTTTGACAATGGTTAGGAGTTTCACATTACAGTTATAGTTAAAACTTGAGACTAATGAACCTCCTGAAACTTATCCAAGCAACTCACATTAGTCCATATTCCTTTTAATAACTTCAGAGTTTTAATCCTACCACACCCCAAAACAATCAAAGTAAATAACTTGGATGGATGGGAATTTTTTCTTTGTTTTTCTTATTTTTAAAATTATTGTCATTTAAAAAAAACATTTTATTTACTTATTCTTAGACAGAGGGGAAGGGAAGGAGAAAGAGAGAAACAACAGTGCATGAAAGAAACATAGATCGGTTACCTCCTGCACACTCCCCATCCAGGACAGGACCTGCAACCCAAGCATGTACCCAGACTGGGATTTGAACCAGTGACCTTTCACTTTGTAGGCTGATGCCCAATTGACTGAGCTACACTGGTCAGAGTAAACTTATTATCATTTTAATCTAATTTTCTTCATTTGGATTCACAAGAGGTATCCCAAAGATTAGGAATGTTTCTATATCATAACTTCATTTCAACAAACTGGGTAGTACATCATCTTTTACCACTTAGAATTCTGACTTCATTTTGGAAGCAAAATATCTGATCTACAGGCACATTTGAAAGGAATCTGTAAATGAAAAGGAACCTTTTCATTTAAGGTTACACAGTCATGTCCCTTGTTCCATATCTTGATCTGGGTGCTGGCTACATGGAGAGTATATATATATATACAAGGGGTTTTTTTTGCCAACTTTTCAAACTTGTGCAATTGGGATTTGTGCCTTGACAATATATAATTATACCTCCTTTAAAAGCTACTGTTACCCTGCAAAGACTTACAAAAGTTAATTGCTAGCAAATATTTTGGGATTTCTCTGCATTTTCATCTCTGTGCCAGGCTTTATTCTAGGCACTGGGGACACAGTGGAGGACATGCGCGTCAAAGGCCTTGCTTCAAAGAACTTAAATGGTAGTGGAATGAAAGAGAACAGAAATACAAAGTGGGGAAGTAATAACATAATATCACATAGTAATTAGTCCTAGGAGGAAAATCCCTGAAGAGGTGACATTTGGGTGAAGAGCTGAATAAGCATAAACAGTAGCAGTCCAAGCAGTTGGAGAAGGGCGCTTGGATATGGAAACATATATAGTATTTTCAAGAGGCACAGAGTACATTGACTGAGGCAAAGGGGAGGGAGGAAGGTGAGGTTGAAGAGATGGGCAGGTAACAAACAATGTAGAGCTGGGCATGGCTCTATAACTCAGTGAATTATAACCAGGAGGATATAATTTATTGAGTTTTAAGTGTAGTGTCTGTACCTCTGCCTCCCTCTGCCCTACAAATAAGCAAAATTTATATCCTGTGATTCTTTTAAATATATTACAATATACATTCTTCCCCATAAGAAATCCGTACCAAGGAACAACTAGTAATCTTTTCGGATCTTTCTAATACAGAGTTCAAGTTAGAGTAAAAAGGGGAAGAACTAAATGGTGACTGTGGCTCACCAGCCTTATTTCTGTTTTTCTTAGCTCTCAGCTGAAGCTCATAGTATCATTTTTTTAGATAAATCCCCTTCACAAACCTCAAGGAATCATGGATTCTGGGGGGACATACAAACCCAGGACGTAAAACCACTTTATTGCTTCAGGCTTTCAATGATAATTAAAAATGAATCCTGAAGAATAATAAAATGCATTTATTCCTAAAATGAGATGGTAAAATATAACTTGCAGGCAATTTATGTTTCCTACATGATTATTTGAGAGGAGAGATGTTACATCAAAGTTAACATGTTCCCTTAATCAGAATTATAATAAACATTGTTTAAAAATTCAGTACATTTTAAGGAATAATAATTAATAATATAGGAAACTGTATTTAAAAAATTGTTTCATTCTGTGTGTCAATGCATTAGGCTGTGCCAGTCTAATTTTCAAATGAAGATTTAAGAAACTGACTATCACCCCATTTCAGGAAATAATAATACCATATTCCCTCTTTAAAAAGGCCAACATTTTAATGCCCATACTTATTACAAATGTTCAGTTGAAAACATCAATATGCTATTAGCTTGCTAACAGTGTCTACATAGATGTAATGTGACAGTATTTATCAAATGATTGAATGAATGGACATGGCAGGAGAAAATGAGTGGATGGGTTAGGGTTAGGGTTAGGGTTAGGGCAGGTGTGTTTACCAGTGTGGGTGAAAATGGCTCTTTGCACATGGAGGTACAGGAAATTGTTCTGGGGGATTATCCTTCTCAACTGTAATAATAAATAATTTTCAATGCAAATGCTCCACAAAGAAGGCTAATGCTGTTCGATTTGCTGTTTAGATTTTACCATTTGGGGCTGCCAAAACTATTCAAAGCCTCACAGGATCCTGCTTATGATAGGCCAATGCAAATTTGATGATCCATCCAAATATACAGAGATGTCGTTTTAATGGTGCCATCATTATTGGAGCTGTCCTCTACACAGAAATTCTTAGCCACCAGTAGTAAATGACAGATGTGTTAATTAAGAGACTGAGGCAAAGCCAAGGTTGATGTTCTAATAAACAGGTCATTAACTTTGGTAATGACCAATTTGAGAAGATGATTGTTATTACAAACTATTTTCCATGAGTTATGGGAGCAACAGTATAACTCTGGAGTGCATTCAATGGTCAGATTATTATAATGGAGAGTCTTCTAAAACAATGGATATTTCTAATATGTCACCTTGCCTATTTATAACTTTGCATATTTGCAAAATGTGGTGGTTTTACATAAAGCAAACTTACTAAATGTTTAATTGATTACATTCATGTAAATAATTGACCTTTCCTTTGAGAGTCAGATGTAAAGCTTTATCAATGGTAAATTTAAGATTTACCTACATAAACTTGCTGCCATGTTAGAATAGCAACTCTTTTCAGAGACCACTAGTGATATTTAAATAGAGTGAAGAGATGTAATAAAGATTAGAATCTTATGATAAATATGTTGGAAAGAATTTTAAAAGTAAAATTTTCCTCTCCTTGAACTATTATGAGAATTCCCTCCATAATATCTATTGTAACTTGTTAAAATTTTTCTGCCTGAACTTCAAACATCAGAGCTTTTTCCTCAGAAGTGATTCCAGTCAAGTGGAATAGCTTTTCTTATAAAGTTCTTCCAGACATATAAGTAATTTCTGCAGAAAATGTGGATGATCTTCATTTCATAATACATAAATTTAAAGGTACAGACACAGTTTTATGTCTTTGCTAAATTCTCCCTTTTCTAGTTATATGCTAAACATTTCCAACCATTTCTCATGTGACATGGCTGACAGACTCCTCACTGTTTTTCCTCTTCTATTTCCATGCTAGAAATTAGAATAGCTAAGTATCTACATTGCCTCCCAATTTTGTAACTAAAAGTGCCCATTCTCAATCAGCTTGAGCAACGATATGTAAACAAAAGTCTACTAAGAACTTCTGGGAGATACATGCTTCCTTAGACCAAGTTCTCAGTCTTTCCTCCTTAAATATGAACAGGACAGCTATATCTGAACATGCTACACTGCAACTCAAAAGTGCCTGCCCAACAACAAAGCACCAATGGGCTGTGCTAAGCATTGCACACTAAAAAGATGGAAAGAGTGTAGGTAGGTCTTGGAAAATATTATGTAGTGGATAAGCCCACATAAAAACCCCATAATTTTATAATGTAAAGAAAAGTCCATATACATGTATACTTAAGACACTGTTCATTGAGTTTTAATTCTTTTTCATGATGGTTAAGGGATTTGAGTAGGATTTCTTCTTGGTATTTTCATTAGCTTCTCTCCAGTCTTTATTGACTCACAAAGAATTACACTTTGTGATAAGCCACAGAGAATTCCCAGCAAGCCACAGATGGACTGGCCCTTCTATGTACGTAGAACATCCTACAAGCATTTCCCTTACCATTCTCTTTAATCTCACAGTGCCTTTCTTTAATTGAAGCAACAGTCTGAAAGTCTATCCCACATCTGTACTGCATGAATTACCTACTGGGGGTCTTTGTAGGCTTTCTTAAATTTTCACACTCACAAGACTAGTATAGGTAACATTTGATACCAATAGACTCAGAAAGTCACAGATCAGGAACAAATCATGTACACCTGGCAGTGCAGGGCACTCGTCTCCAAAGAACATCCTCATGGCAGTTCAACGACCAGTTTCAGGAGTCACAAGACAAGCTCCTCATGAAATAGGTGCTACCCTAGCTTAAAACCTTCTGCTACATGACCTTTCCCGAAAATAGAATGGTTAAAGTGTGAATAGCTGAACGTTTTTGAAAAGTTGCCTCAGGACCATATAGTTCCAGCTATACTTTTTCACATGAGAAAAATAAGGTATAAGGATATTAAATGTCTTTCCCCAAAACATAAAATTACTTAAAGGAGGTGTTTGACCAGAATGCAGGTCTCCTAACTCCTAACCCAGTGTTCCAAATAGCCATGTTTCTTAAGATATGGTAAATAATTTTGTGTCATTTTACTTGTATTTGATTGGTTGATTGTTTTTTTCCTCTCCAGAGTTTAATCCAAAAATATAAACACACTAAATTTTCATCCAAGTTATTAAAAATATAACCAACCCCCTTGTATTAGAATTCTAATATTTTAGAGTAATTAGAAAGCAATGTACAGTGTCATTAATTTACTAAAAGAGAATGAAGTCATATATGTATATAGTCAAATATTGATTAAAACACTTTTAGACAAGTTTTGTTTTCTATTTATAAAAATTAGTTCAGATATGTAAATGGCAAAACTACATACAGTGTAGCAATTATTGCAAAATTTATCATTGATAGCATCATGACTCAAAATAAGAAAACTTGTGCACATTTCTGATTTCAGACAAAGTCTAAAGAGAGTAATTGCTGATATGAATAAGAAGTCAAAAAGACCTAGGGAGTGCAATTATTAATAAATATAATTATATTTATTATTTCCTAATGAATGCTTACTATGGGCCAATAACCATTTGAAAAATCTTCACATGCATAAAACTATTCAACCCTTACAAATAGTTAAAATTGTGATCCTCATTTTTGAGATGATAAATGAGCACAAGAAAATGACGAGCTGGTTCACAGCTAGAGACAAGACTGAAATAAAACACACTTTATAAAAATTAAAAAAAAAGCATCCCTCAGATTCCTACAACATAAAATGCCACTGTCAACTCAGACAAATAAATATATTTTGATGAAAATCATTTAGAATTAGACAACTTCATGCTGCCGTTAGAACTGTGTTTCTGACATTTCATATCTATTAAAGTGACAGTTAATAATAGATGCCATTAACAAATGGGAGAGCAGAGTGTTGGCAAGAAAATTAGAGTCTTGTTTCCAAGACACTCAAAAATGTGGTCTTTGGATTATTTTCAAACAGTATAAGATGTAATCCAATAAAAATGCCCTATTTTCTTGAAGCTACCATTACATGTGTAAAACATCACAGCAACAACAACTCAGAATGTAACAGGTTACAGTCTTTATTTTCCTGAGCCTCTCTCTCTGTCCTTACAGTGTTGAATCAGTGTTAAGAGTGAAACCATTCTATCAATTAACTACTTGCTTTTTGGACATGATTCCAAAATATTCGTGTGTATGACTATTTGGTTAAATTGTCCATTTTAGTTAAATTGGCTGAATATTTTGTTTTATGGAATTTATGCATCTGTGTGAAAGTTGTCCATATCACTGGAAAATATTGGTTAATTTATTCCAAGTATAAAACATAGTCTTTTGAATGATATGAGACACATCAAAATCATTTGGAAATCATCTTTTCAACCAAAGACTAATAGCATATATAGGAGAGAGAGAAATATCTGCATAAATAAGTATAATAATGTGGAGTATGACAATTCATATTAGAGTGGTATTAAGTGGCAAGAAATTCAAAGGTAATGATTAATTCTGAATGATGTAAGGAATTGGATCTTAATTTTTATAAAAATTGCATGTGTGAGAATGTTTTGGGCCTGCCCTTCAAAAAAGAGTGAAGACTTTTATAGCGAGAAGGAGGGACAGCATGATGGGAAATGCATAATGAGATGAAATAAGGAGTCCACATAAAAGTACAAATGAAGCAAGCAAAGTAGTGAAAGAAAAAGTTGGAAAAATATATTAGTAAAAAACACTAAAGGTTCATTTATAAAAGTGAGATAATTTAAACTCTGCCTTATTCATTAAACTATGTATAATTTCTCATTACAACACTTACTAGGTCAGGTGGAAAATGAGATCACTGTTGCAAATAGCCCAGGTGGGAGACGGTCAGAGAAGAGCCACAGTGTTATCAGAAGAATTGAAAGATTGAGGTGGTAGGTGTGTGTGTGTATCTGTGTGTGTGTTGTGTGTGTGAGTGGTGATAAAACTGCAGCTATTAAAATTTCTTACAAATGAATAACCAATGGGACTTATGATTTGTTAGATATTATAAGAGAAGAGTGTTAGACACAGAAGGAAAAGTTAATAATCTTGATAGGTGAGCTCCGGGTTTCTGTAGGTGATGGTGCCATTAATATCAAGGAGCAGGTAGATATCAGGATGAACTCCAGATGAGTGCTTAGTTTATTGGGAAAGGGTTAAGTTTTGTTTTTTATTTACATTTTTAGTGCATCCTGGTGGAGATGTCACCTTAGCAATAGTAAATGTAAATCTAGATTGTTGGAAGGCAGTTAATGTTAAGAAGAGTATGTACTTGGAGCTCTTCTCATAGAAAAGAAATTTGAAATTCTGTTAGATGAAAATGCAAAAACCTCATATTAAGAAAAAAATGAGCTTTGCATAACACTTGCTTCAGGGGATGAGGAGGAAGGAGACATGCCTTTGATGAAGGAAAAAAGGTTATTTCTGTTTATGTGAAGGTTATTTTCATCTTTTATGTAAGGGGCATAAAGAAATATCTAAGGAGTAAAATACTCCATTCAGTTCCAGCTCACAAGACCTTACCTAATCTAAGGAGAATTGATTCGAGGGCAAGCTGGAATCCCTGTGAGAAACCAAGTTTAACTGAGAAATTAAGTTACAGAAAGTTCTTTGGAAAGTAAGCATGGGAGTGGCAATAAGATAAATTTAAAATGAATTGTTGAGCAGGAATAAGGGTCCACCTAGGATTAAATACTGTGCTGTTCTATCATTACCACTATCTACCAAGAACTGGATTTGATGAAGCAAACAAGTCTGGTTTTCTTACTAAGTTTGGAACAAATAAGGTATACATGTAAGCAAGTCAGTAAAACCAGATGTACTAGGAACATGAGGATTAAAGAACCAGAACTGAATGTCCTTTCTAGTATATTCTCATTTGTGCAAATGAGAAATATACATATATATCATATATGCATATAATACAAATGAGAAAACTGGAAAAATATAACACATTAAAGAAAAAATGAACATAAAGCAAGCAGCCAAAACCATCCAAAAGTGTCTTAGAGGCTTTGTAAACACAGTTATAGGTTAATAAAGTATGGTTTTTGACAGATGTATAATATGCTATTTGGCCTACAAAAGATATTTGTGGCAGTTCAAACAAAACAATTAGGCAGCATCAGGGAGTATTGCAGAATTAAAACAAGGAATAAACCTCAAAGCAGCTAATAATCTTTGCAGACCATTAGAATGCATTATAAAAAGTTTTGTTTAATGTATTACACATATTTTATTCTAAGCATTCTCCTTTACTTGTAATTGTAACAACCAGAAGTGATTTAAAGTTAACAACTAGAATAGCTCAGGCATCAGCCAATCCAAACACGTTAGGAAAGAGTTTTACAGGGCCCGCAGTGTCAGCGGCCCCTCCCGCTCTTGGGTTACCCCTCAGTCCAGAGCAGGTCAGGGAGAGGTGGTGGCACCTGCAACAGTGAGAGTCTGAGAATGGAATTTTAGCAATCAGTATGGGATTATTTAAATGTTATAACTGTGCCAGCTAAATATCAGCCCTGTTAATAATTACAGTAGTTATTGAGAAACTACTTCAAATTCATATGCATTTCTTCCAAGACAGTCAAAATATCATGTGTGTATTGACAAAAATCACTGCATACAATTGATTTTTAAAAGTAATATCTTTTAGCATTTTGTAACTGAAAAAGAGGAGGTTGGAGTTAACTTCATCTAAATCCTTACATTTAGGCAGTGGATTAAAAAATAATTGATGGGTAGATTCTGTGTGTGTGTGTATGTACCAACTCAATATAGATATATGTACATATGTGGTTGCTATATATATAACATACATATGATATATACACATATGTAGCTGCTTTAAATCCAAATTGTAATATTCACATAGATTTATGCCAGAGCTACAAAACTTTAAAAAAACACTCAGGTTTTCCACTTCTGATTTCCTGTTTTCATTTTCAATAATTTTTCATTTAAAACTTGTCAGAACATGTTAGGAGGAAAAAAGTAAATTAAAATGCATTTATTAGCATGTTTTGCAGCTAAAATGAATAGTAAACACTATTTTAAAGTTTCTCAAATATAAAGTATGCCAATGAAATTTTATTAGTGATAGAATAATACTGTGAAAACATAAGAGCAAAGAACAAAATTTTGTTTAAGCAAGAAAAGGCAAGATGTAGCAAAAATGATATTTACTTGATAACATTCTTAGTAGTTTGAGCACCAAAGCTAGTGAAACATACATGAAGATAAAAAGTTGTTTTTCTAGATAAACAAAATTTTATTTTATATAATAAGAGGTATAATGTTATTTTTAAAGAATTACAAATAAATTAAAATATTCTGTCATGTTATATAAAAGCAACATAGGCCTTGGATAGCATTATATATTTTGTTCCTGTCTCTCAGACCCCAGATATCCTTGCTGATTCTATCAAATGACTAAAACAGGTTAATCTTAGTATACTTAACAATCTGTGAAATGCAGTGAGATTTTTCCCCATTATTTCTTATTTCCCTTTATTTTCAATCAGTGCCTGCATTCTGTGCTAGTTTAAGTTTCCTAAATATTTATGTCATTGGTGTTTAGATCATACAACATGTATAATGTGGCCAAATGCAAGTACATTTTTACCCCTTATTTCTCTTTAAATTTTATTCAGTGGGATGATCTTCTCTTGGCCTAAAATAGAAACTAGGGTCAATGTTGTTAGTTTGATTTCCACGCCTAGATAATAGAAATTTCTAATCAACTTTAACCCATTAATTCTAATATTTGGTATTCATGCATGATTCAATTTTCATTCAAAGGTAAGACCCCTTCAGCCCATGCACCTGGTCCTGTAGAGGACTGTAACCTGCAGTAGGGAAAGAAATGTGGTGAGTTCCACCCCACTAACTTTTTCCCTTAATCACTTGGTAACATTTTAGATCCCATCACATTCAAATTAGGGGGGAGGAGCAAAAATATGGTTAGACTGTTCTACCTCAGAAGGGTGCTTTTGAACTTTTTAGGTCTAAAAGACGGTTAAAGGTGACACTATGGTAAAGGACTTTTTTGGGTCCTTTAGATAGTCCAATTACCAAAGCCTTTCATTCACTCTCTCATGTAACAGCCAAAGTATTGTTTACCAACCTGGCCATGCCCCTCTATAGCATTGTCACTGATTCATTGGTTGTACCATCTACTAGTTAAAATTGTATCTTTTGAGGTTAAATAAACTTGGTCTGAAATCTTGTTTTCATTACTTTATTACTAGACCCTTAGACAAATTATTTTATTTACCAAATTCAAAATGTGTTAGGTATATCCAATCAAGAGTGAACACTAAATTCTTCCCTCAGAGATTTGAAGCTTAGAGAATACATTTTCCAGACCCACTTGCCTTTGGAGGTCAGGTTCAAATTACAATCAGTTAAAGAACTTGTACAAGAATTAGGAGATTGAAAAGCCACTATTCTGTTCTAATGGCAACAACTATAATGTGGGGTGGGGCATGTAACGTGAGGCTAGGAAGATGTTAAGACCTTCAGGAAACTCCTGAAAAATTATCTGCTTTCGTATTACAAGCAATAGAAATCACCAACATCTTCCTGTCATTTTAATAGTTCCTCATTTCCTCACATCCAGCAGTGGTTTTCTCTGGAGTTTACTTCCAGCCCTAGCAAAGTTCTGTAAGTGTATTATCTATCAAATCCCTTTTCCACTAAAATACCTAAATAGTTGCTATTATCTAATTGGACTAATAAGTGAATAAATTCTTAAAATAATGTTATCGATTTATAGGATTGTAATGGGAAATATGAGATAACGCATTTAGTGCTATTGTTTCACCATTGGTTGAATGCCCTACCTGATCCCAACCTTTTTGACTAGACTCATAATCAGCCACTGTACCTAAGAGAAATAAACTGACATCTTAGATTCAAGATTTCCAAGCGGTTTTCGTTATCTGCATCGGAAACCGTCTCGAGATAGCACCATTGAGAACTCTGGACATGAAGCTTCAAAATTATCTTTGACTGGAAATTTTTTATAACATCTCACAGTCAATTATGTTCATTCTTTCTCTGCAGCACCCCTCTCCTATATTTGTCTTTGTTTCTAAGGGCACTACCATAACCCAGGGATAATAACATGTAAATGATATAATATATTTAGTCATCCAGGTACCAAGAAAAGTGCTGGTTCATAGTAGGCTTTCAGTTCTAATTACTTTCTCTTTCCCATAAGACTTTTCATATTATTCTAAGTATCTCTAATTGGTGTCCTTGTAAAAATGTCTACTTGGTAACTTTGCCCTCTGGCATCTCCCAGTTTTCATCTATATTGCATTGTATTGCCAAATTCATTTTTCAAAAAGAGCCTTCTGATTATGGCATTCCAATTGTCAGAAAAATTCAAATGCCTACAGAGTAAATTTTTGCCTTTCTCCCCAGTATCAAAGTTCCCCATACTCTAACTATTGAGTCTGCCTAATGTTACCTCTCACTGCAGTTCTCTTTATAACTCATTTTCTAGTACAACTGGACTAGTCACTGTTCCCCAGTAAGCACCACCTTTTGTATATCTGCTTCTAGCGTTTGTCCCTCTGCCTAAAATGCCTTTCCTCCCATCTTTACTTACTGTAACTGTGCCCATTTTCCAAGGTTATTCAAAGTTCACGTTGCCAATAAAGCCATGGCCAAAGTGAATCCTCTCTCCTTTCAGCCTTTCTTGTGGTAATTGTCTATAGTCTGCCTTATGTTATGGTGATTTTTATGTTTTCATGTACTCTAGTTAATTATTTTGGCTTTTCTACCAAGAGACTGAATGACAACTAAATTAAAATCCTGGTACAAAAAGATGCAAGGTAGTTAAAAATGATTAAGTTCATTAGCTAAAAATTCAGACCTGGGTTGAACTTTCACTTCTACCTCCTAGCGGCGTAACTATGTAACATAGATTTATCTAAGCTTCTGGTTTTTCATCTTTCAAAAATAGATAAAATAATATTATACTCTTAAAGCACTATATTGTACTTGATTAATCAATAAATGGTTCATTTCCTTAACCTATTGATTTAAATGAACAATGTGTATTACAAATACATATCTGTTTTCATTTGGAGTCCACTTTACATTTTTCTAAAATTATTTTATTGCTATTCAATTAACAGTTGTCTGTATTTTTTCCCCACCCCTCCACACCACCCCCTCCAAACCCACCTCCCTCCCTTGCTTCCACCCTCCCCCTTGGTTTTATCCATGTATCCTTTATAGTAGTTCCTGAAAACACTTCTCCACTTTATAAACTACAAGATGCTATGACACTGTATTAATATATATAAATTAAGATATATAAATTATAGCCACTACAATATGTTTACAATGAGTTTCAAAACAGCTAAGACACTTAGAGCAGAATGATTCCCTCGGTTTTTATAAATCTAAGGATTTCCTGTTTCCAGAATGGCTTTCTGACTTTTTCTTTCTCCCTTTATTCTTTCCTTCCTGCTTCCCTTCTCTGCCTTTCTTCAGGTGTTTGTTTATTTATTTTTAATATTGGCCTCTGGTTATTTCTTTTTTTTCCAATGAAAATCTTTCTTTTGGACCTCATGGGTCAAAAGGCTACTCGTTTCTTACCTCTTCATATTTCCTATATCTCATGTTATCCTATCCTACTGTTTACTTTCTTATACACAAAGCAGTAACCTCACTGGTCTGGTTGACCAAAGGATTGCCTTAGAACATGTTTACCAAACAGAACATTAAACATGGTTTCAAAAAGCAAAAAAAAAAAAAAATCATTCCCCTAAAGGGAAGAGATGCATTCTCTCACACATGAACAATCTGGATTTTGCTTGGTTAGGTATTTTATGTCTAGAGTAATCTGAAAGGGAAAAGTATTTCTCATGCCAAATTTTATAGGACACAACTGACCAATTTAAAACAAGGGAGTCAGCACTTGTGTGTCTCTTCAGGAGGCATCATGTCAGCAACTTATTCGTCATTGCAAAGTTTTAACACACCATTAGGCAGCACTCATAGCCAAACTGATGTTGTTGTCACTTTCCTTTGCTGTTCCCAGCTCCTTTGAACTAGAGATCAGCAAAAGAACATGAACTGCCTTTGCAATCATAGAAAGCAACAAGGAAGAGCAGCGGGTCTGGAATTAGATTACTTTTTTCAATATTTCAAAAGTATTGGTCAATCACTGTACCATAGCTGTTGAGGAAATTCCAGTTCAAGAATGTACGATAGTACTAATTCAGAGTAAAGGAAGCCACAGACATAAAAACAAGTAGGACAATTGATGCAGAACAGTGAGATATGGCAAAGTACTATAAATTGCCTAGATGTCAGGGGCATTTACTGGCCTATTCTCTATCTGACTCTTTATTGAAATTTTTCCACTTACTTACCCTTTATTACTCTAAAGTTTATCTACTAGATGTCAACTAGATCAAGGTCCTTCTTTATGTCTGTTCATACCATCACTTACAAAGCTGTCATCTTCATTGTATTATAGGACTACTGTGAATTATGTTATTACAGTAGGTCTTTGGAGACAAATTTTAACTAACTCAATTGTTATCTGGAGCCATTTTCTATATAAGTGTCATATATATAATAATTAGAAATACAAAGTTTTACCATAGACTGAAGCAGAACCACATTTTATATCCACTTTAGATCAGACTCAAAGAACAAAATCCTCTTCAATACTACATAATTGGCCCTCAAGACAAGCTTGTTGTTACTGGTCCTAATAAAGACACTACAGACTAGTCACTATGGAAAATGAATAGAAGAGAAATATCCAAATAGATGAGTGGGCAAAAGACATTAAAAATAAAATTTCAAAATAGATTATATGAGAAGCCAATAAATACTTTTTAATTCTACCAGTGATTTAAAAAAGAGCAAATCAAATGAAATGGCAGTTTTTATTTGCAATGTTAATGAATATTCTTCAAGAATAATGTCTACCATGCGCAAGTATACACTTCTTCAGGAAGCATGGGTGCATCTCCAGGGAACCTTCATGTACCAACATTCTAATTTTAGGAATTTATTAAAAAGAAAAGTCACAGAGGCAGAAAATGTTTTGTACAAGAGTGTTCTTTCATAATGTTATTTTAATAATGATAGTATAATAGCGACAGATAACATCTAGTAAGGGCATCTGACAGTATACCATCTACTTATTAATATTATCTAATTATAATATAAAAAAGCTGAGAACCATGTATAGATAAACAGATATAAGCATAAAAGGGGTACATCACATATAGAATATTTAAAAACAAAAATAACACCTACTGAAATTAATATTTTTTAAAGATTTTATTTATTTATTTTTAGAGAGGGAAGGGAGGGAGAAAGAGAGAGAGAGAGAAACATCAATGTGCGGTTGCTGGGGGTCATGGCCTGCAACCCAGGCATGTACCCTTACTGGGAATCGAACCTGCGACACTTTGGTTTGCAGGAAATTAATATTTTTTAAAGCACTACATTTTTCAGTTCTAAATGTCAAGTATAAAATGTTCCTCTCACAAAAATCCTTTGTTAGTTTAAATTCTAAGCAACTGTTGATTACTATTGAGCTTTAATAATAAAGATGTCAAATTAAGGTTTTTAAAAAGTCATTTATCTTTTAATAAACATTTCTTCTATATCAAGTGAACTTTTCAAGATCCCAGTTATACAGCCAGCCTCCAACCCACATAGACTTAGCTATGAGCATTTATTTAGAGAATAACCACTTAATGATTCCAAATCATTAAGCTCAATTCAGATATAGGTTGTGTCTCCAGCCCTTGGGATCTACATATTCCTATAATTATATTTGAAATAAACAACAATAGCACAGCAGTGATAAAGAGGAAAAGACAGAACAAGAGTTACTTCAGTTCTGACCTGTTACATGTCTGTTGTAAAGTGCTTGTATGGTAGGTTACGTTCTGAGGTCTCCTCTTGGCTTGTAGACAGCAACCATCTCCCAGTGTGCTCATGTGGCCTCTAATTTTGGCATGACTGCCTCCCCCTCAGGACTTTATCTAATTCTAATTATCTATCCTCAGGGCCCCTTCTCCCAATGCCATCACATTAAAGGTTAGAGCTTCATTCAACACTTGAATTTGGAGGGGACACAAACATTCAATCTATAACACAAAACAATTCAGGAGAAATGGATTTATAATCTACTTGTTTTGTAGCCAAAAATATATTTTCAGCATCAGTGTGAATGAACATATAATCCATTGGATTTTTGCATAGATCATTGTGGATTAAAAAGAGTTGCTTATCTTTTTCTCTGTCTATCAGTTTCCTGTAATCATACTGCCTCTATCACATTGCTTTTCCACACTGTTGTATGAGGTTACTGATTATACATGTCATTATATTGAGGTTGAATTAAAACCTGTGTTTGAAAATGACACAGCACATTACAGATTCTCTTGCACATGTTCAGTATACATACCAACTTGTTCTTCACAGGTAATGCCCAAGGGCTTTGACAGAAGGGAATTGAATCTCTGATGTTTTCCTCATTGTGGGTTGAATTGTAGTTCAGGCTGGTGAAGAAAACCACATTAGTCATGAAGAACTTCCTAGGACAGCCTATATCAAAAGAGGTATGTGATATATATATATATATATAACTAAAGATATTTAGAGTACGTATCACAGCATGAAATTTAAACAAAATATAAAAATCAAAGATTTAGCAAAGGAGATATTCTCTGACATCACTTTTGTATGACTACTTTTGACAGTTCAGAACTTTCTGAAACCAAACACAGCAGATCATGAAAAAAGCCCAAAGGCTTTTGAATCAAATGAAATTAAGCCTCAACAATGCTGGGAAATAGATGCGAGTTAATCTTTTAGATTAGAAAAGAGTAAAATGGAGGCTGAAACATGTTAAATGAATTGCTCAAGGCCACTCATTAAAAGCATCACTGGCCTTTCTGAAGTATTTTATCAGATGAAAGCCAGACTAATTCCATGATTTTATTATACCCATTGTGCTTAGCTGGTTAGTAGATACTTTCTTTTATCTGGAAAAATTGCAGGTTATTTTTTTGTTTGCAGCCTTGAGGGATGAAGGATGACAAAGGGGCACAGATTTTTGCTTTACAATATCTGAAATGTCTAGAAACCACAGATCTTGTCTGGCTTTTCCCGATACCCATAACATGTTTTTCAAATTAATGTACTTATGTTTATTGAAAATAAAATTCTGCTACATCAAGTAGAAAAATTATCCAGCATGTCCTATTACTTGTTGTTCTTTCCCCACACTTTGAAGACAAGTTAGCTCTTTCCCATAAGTCAGAGAATATTTTCATTATTTTCATGTATATATCGGGCCTGGTTAAATTTCCATGGTGCTACTTAAGGATACATTTACATATGTCACTAAACAACTCTAATGTAATCCCATAGAATATATTTTATAGTTTAAAATGAAATATAAAGAGTTTATTCACTAGGGTTTACTGTAAAAGGAACTTCAGCGTTATACATTACAGAGGCATCCTAGGGTACTTACAAGAGTGGACTACATACATGCCATGGATTGTAATAGGAAACAATTTTTTTTATTTTGTTTTGATTTTTTAATTGTTTCTGTTATTCAAGGGATTGAGTAAACATCAGAGTTCTTCAAAATTACTTTTTTAAGACTTTCAAAGGGTTCCAAGTATGATATTTATAATAATTTGGATAGTTATATTTTTGTATTATTAGCATCTGAATGTACTTTTCAGTTTTCCCAGTCCAAACTTATTCAATCACCATTGCTTTACTGTAAGTAATCATGTCTGCCTGGAATGTATCTGAAATAGAATTTAGAAAATTCTAATGAATCATGAAGTATTTGTACCAATATACCCAATTCACTGTAACATTATTATTAAATAGACACAAAGTTATTTTTTTGCAGCAATGTAGTAGCAGTAAGCTTCAGTTCCCACCAAACCAACTTTATGATTTCCAGCCTAATTCTCTAAGTAGGAGTATGCTAATTATTTTCCCATAGAGTAATTAGTGATAAAAATATGAGGAAATCACAATAGAATTTTTATCATGACTTACAAGAATCAATATAATACAGTGATCACAACATGTTTGCGTATCTCTGTACATCTCCATATCTGTCACATACTATTCATAGGGCACATATCAGTCAAGCAGACTGATGCATAACCCATTTCCATTTTGAGTCACATATTTCCATTTGCATCCCCCAAATTACCCTTGAAAGCATTTTAGTAGCATAATCAGCATGCAAAAAATGTAATATATCCATATTTTACTCATATTAATTTGATTCAATACCTTATCTGTTCCATCTTCAGTTTTCATTATTATAGATAGTATTCCCTTTCAATAAATATTAAAATTTAAATATTTTACATTTCATACCAACTAATCATCTCCACTTGGCAAATGTCTTTTTATAGCAAAGAAAATACAAAAACTTCTTCAAGTAGCACTTATAGAAAATATAATATTTTTGTAAATATGACAAATAGTTTCAATTAATAAAAGCAATTCATTTAATTAATTAAATGAATATGTATGTTAAAATTTTGGTTATAGTTTCATATTTTTGAATCATGTAGTATTGAAATATCATGATTTGTAATATTAATAGTCTTATTTTATACACAGAAGGAGAAGCATTGTGAGCTGGCTGGAAGATTATTTCAAATATCCATCATTTTAAATTTCATAGGCCAAGTGACATGTAAATCATGTTTTAACTATAGCATTTTGGCAAAGCAGTTTATAAATTAAACAGAAGTAATCTCATCCTTTATCAGTATCCTGCGAGTCACATTTTGGTCATACAGTGGATTACAGTCATTTGTTGTTATATTCTGTAAAGTTCCACAAACACTGAATTAGCCAATACTAGAATCATGCCCAAAGAGGAAATATAGGGTTAGTTTCCTGTGAGCCTCTGGTCACAACACATCATTAATCAAGCAATACATAACCTTGTTTTATGTGATTTCTGTGTAATGACACCTCATTTAATATATATTGTTGATTCATTAACTTTGAACTTATGGCCAACAGCACCATGACTCATTCCTGAACAAAACTTATCTGACACATGCATTTTCTCCACAGAACACATCACAGCACTCTTATGCTTAGGAACAATAAACAGCACTTCACCACTGTGCTTGGGCACCACTTCAAACAGTAAAATCGCCAACAAAAAGCACAAAATGCAGAATACATGGCACTAAATAGACCACCAAAGAAGAGTGTTTTTAGTATGAGAACTGAAATCAAAAGACCTTGGGTGGAATATGTGCCCTTAGGTGACTGGAATTTGTTGCTACTGTCTGCAGCTACATGTCCACAAATGATTGGCCAAGGCCATGCAAATATGTATTTTAGGGCTACAGGTGACTTTTAGTAAGCAGGCAAGTTCTAAATACAGAACCTGCACATAGTGAGGATTAGTGTGTGTGTGTGTGTGTGTGTGTGTGTGTGTGTGAACTTGTGAAAGTTCACTTTTCTGCTCTTTTTAAACAGTTATGTATAGGATAATGAAAATATTTTTATATTAGATAATGATGACATTCAAGCATTTACAAAATACTCTTGTTAATACTAGTGTTAGTGTTAAAAAAAAAAACCTATCCCACCACCAATAACTTTGGAATAGAGACTAATGCAATAAAACACAAGGCCAAAAACACCCTGCTGCTTACTGAGAAGAAAGTACTTAAAAATATTAGAAATAATAATGAGAACATTTAAAAAGTACTTAAATAACAACTTGCTATCATAGCTATATAATTATGTGCCCTGAGATTACACCAACTCAAGTTTATATTAATTTATATTTGAAAATTAGACTTGAATAATTCATTTCTTTAGATTATGAAAGGCCTCCAGGAGTGCATGCCTTATATAAACTGCAACAGTCTTGTATATGTGTAGATAAATCACTTCTACACTTGATAATGAATAAATTTGGTCAATTTTTTCCATTTATTCCACTCAATAAACTTTGAGAATACAATGACAAACAAGACACCATACTTGTTTTTTTGAAGCACACAATCTAGTGGAAAAGGCAAATAAGTGGAATATAATAAAAAAATGTTATTTACTTATATGCATGAGGATCCATAGAAGAGACATCTATTTCCAACTTTGTAGGGGTGCGGTGTGAAATGCAGAGGCAGTGACTATGTAACTGTTTCTAGAAGAGTGGACATCTGAGCTGAGCTCTGAAGAGTGAGTGGGAGTTAGAGAGGCAATAATAGCATAGTAGAATGTTAAGGAACAGTAGAACATAAATTCCTGTAACTAAAACATAGAAAAGAATAAAAAAATCAGCATAAGTGCAACACATGAAAGTAGAAAAAAATGAGGGACAGAGGAAACTGTATAAACAGTATGAAGAATTATGTTTCTTTTGTCAAAACACTTGGCTATAATAATAGAGACACTGAATTTTAAACAGAGAAATGATATGTTGAGTATGGCAGGTTTAAAGCATGGCCCAAAATTTTCTCACACTAGTCCCATTGAATAAAGGCTCAATAACTGCTTGACTGGTAGGACGCAGCAGAAGTGAGGCTTTGACAGTTTCCAGAAATTCACCTCTCTAGGTAATATCTATTTCCTGTCTCTGGGGCAAATGCTCTTAAAAATGAACCACCATCGTGAAGGAACTCCAAGCAGCCCAGAATGTCCATGTAGAGGGGAACTAAAATCTCTGGCCCTCAGCTAAGCTTCTAGCCGGAACCAACTTGCCATCCACATGAATGAACCAGCTGGGAAGTTATTCTCAACTTTCTATGTGTACTCCTCTGATATTGCTTGAAGCGGCGGCCCTTCCCTCCAATCCCTGCCCAAATTGCAGATTTATGAGCAAAGTAAATTATGGCACAAACTTTATGCCCTGAATTTAGGTAACTTGTGATGTTGCATTGGATAACTAGAATATAACTTGTTTTTACAAAAATGACTTATTTGCAGTATGGAAGTAAGATTGGTAAACACAAAAATAGAAATTGGAAAGTAACCTGGAAGGCTACCCAAAGAGCCAGATAAGAACAGTATGGTGGTTATCAGAGGGAAGAGGTGAGAGGTAGTAATGAGTGAAGGGGCCAAATATATGGTAACAGAAGATGATTTGACTTTGGGCAAGGGGCACATAATGCAATATACAGATTACATATAATAGAAATCTATACTTGAAACTTATATGACCTTATCAACCAATGCCACTCTAATAAAATTTAAAAAACAGATGCTATAAATATTTGTTAATATAAAATAATAAATAATTTTATGACATTACATTTAAAAAAATTTATGATGGCTAAAACTTAGGTAACAGCAGGGCAGGATGGTCAGTTACAATAGTGAACTTTACATTTACCATGAGTATATTTTATGTAGGTAAATTATACATTAATAAAACTCTTTTTAAAAGAATAAAACCAGTGTTCAGGTTTTTGACTTTGGCACTTATGTGGATAATGTTGATGTTCATGTAGAAATTGTGTTAAGGTATGCCATCCTTCCTTGCACTTTTATTTCCATGCCAACGCAAATGATTATCTTGCTGGCAAAAATCTTGACTAGTCTCATTAATTAATTACCAATATGATATATAATATTTCCAACCAAAATACTTGCATTTCAGACATACCATACCACGCAGTTTTGAATTGTCTCATGTTTTACTCTTATCAAGATTCCAGTTTAAGAGAATTTCTATTAGTGGGAGATAATTGTAAGTATTCACAAGGCATTCATTGCTCTTTTTATCCTAGACTCCATTCCATAGCCAAGCTGCTAACGTGCTAACTTGATTGTATTAACCTCTCAGTTTCTTTCAATTAGTTAACTGACTTTGTTATATCCTTAACTTACATTGAAGGGCTGAATTACTGGAACAATACCTAGTATTTTATTTATTTTAAAGACTTTTTGAAGACATTCCAGTATTCCTTATTTTAAAAAAAGGAAACTTTTATAAATCAAGAAATGTTATTGACCTAATATAGCAGTTTCCTTTTTGACTCTCATGTATATATGTAATGTATTTGGTTAGATTGGTTAAATTTCTTGCCTTTCTTTGGCCATTAAGAAGTTCAGAGTGAATCTGTTGCTCAAATTTAATAATTCTATGGAAACTTCATGACTCACGTATCTATGTCCTTACTTTCACTTTAGTCCTGATCTCCCATTTTAGGTATTATTTCTCTGGTTTTTATTTACTTTTTTTCATGTAATTGTGTTTATGTTAGAATTTTGTTACTTGCTTTCAGAAAAAAATCTTGTCAGCACCAATAGAAAAAGAGAATATATGATAAGAATCTCAGGTACGGTAGAACCAGGGATTTAAATTTGCCAGATTTTCTTTTTGTCTCTTATTATGTTTTTATTTATGCATTTGCTTCATTTTACCTACATGTGGAAGATAGAATAGGCTCAACTCATAGACCTAAAACTTCTATGACAATATTTTATTTAGCCTATAAAAAATGTATTAGTTTGTGGTGTTCCCTCTCTCTCTCTCTCTTTCTCTCTTTTCTCTCTTCCTCTCTTTTCTCTCTTCATACCCAGTAACTCACTTCCAATCTCTCTACCAAATTTTAGGGGTTTTTAAAAAATATTTTATTTATTTATTTTTAGGGAGGGTGGGGAGAGAGAGAGAAAGAGAGAGAGAAACATCAATGTGCGGTTGCTGGGGGTTATGGCCTGCAACCCAGGAATGTACCCTAGCTGGGAATCGAACCTGGGACACTTTGGTTCCCAGCCTGCGCTCAATCCACTGAGCTATGCCAGCCAGGGCTAAATTTTAGATTTTTAAGAAAGAGAATCCAGGGGCTGGATTGGAAGTAAAAGGGAGAAAACTGTATTTGAACAATGATTAAAATAAAATTAAAAAAAAAAAGAAAGAGAATCCAATTGGATCACCTTGGGTGAAATGCCCACTTCAGTTGGGCATAAATATGGAGGCCAGAAGGTTGTGGACCACCTTACATAAATCACCTTCCAGGAAACCCCAGTAAGAAGAAGGGCATTCCTAAGCCGGACATTGCAGATAACGTCTACCTCAGCATTCAAGGAAGGTCCTTTAAACCCTTTGCAAAAATGCATGTAATGATACTGCTCATGCTGAATCATTGTCTTCACAGAACTTTGTATTATTCCCATATTACAGATGAGGAAACAGACAGAGGGACTTCAAGTGGCTTAATCAACTGCCACAGAAACTAAGTGGCAGACCTAGGATTTTAACTGAGACAATCTGGCTCCAATGTCTGTGATGTTATAGCCACTTAGAAGACCACTTCTTTGGGTGGAAGGGAGCAAGAGTGAGAAAGTTCTGTCATCATAACACATTACTTAGAAAATTAAGTCACATTCAGTAGGTTAAATATCTGACACAAAGCTTTTATACAGTCTTTTGTTTCAAAATTAAACTACTAATTTTTAGTGCACCTACACTTCCTCTGGTCTAAGAAAATGGATTTAATATATGAAATATTTTGAAAAGTGTGGTCACATTTTTTTCTGAAATGTTGTATCTTTTACAAAATGCATTCAGAATAGGTAGTATTCATCCTCTCACCCCCCAAATTAAAGGAATGTTTTATAAAAGTAATCTACCACTTAAAGAGTATTTGTATGGTATTTGGGTAACAAACTGTTAATAAATAAAAATAATATTGGATAAAGAAATATTCAAAATTGGTGTGCAGCCTTTAAATTAAACAGAACATTTTAGATGGTTGATACCCCATGATACAGGTCAATACAACAAATGAGAAGGAATCATTCATTTTATTTTAGTTCCTTTCTACTTTGAGTTGAAAGAAATGATTCAAGAATAAAATTATTTATTCAGAACTTCATTCAAAATTTATGGAAAATTGAGAGCTTAGTATGTGCCAGGCACAAAGCTAAGAGCAAGATTATTACACATTATGCATTTTGAAGTAGGAAATAATCATTCAAAGTAGAAAAATATATTAATATCCCTTTTCTCAGATGAGAACATTTATGTGTAGAAGATCTGAGATTTGAGGTTCATTCTGAAAATCGCACACTCAAAGCTGGAATTCCTTCATCTGAATAAGCATTCTATTACACAGTGCTCTGTGAATATTTAAAAGCTACATTTTTATGTTATTGGTAATCAGAGCTTGATCAAAATTATTAATATAAACTTTCTACCTTTCAAAAGAATAATATATGGGGTTTAGCAGAAGTAACACCTGCTTGAGAATGGTCGGTAGGGTAATAATATGAGTGTAATAACTTACAGTTTTAATTTGAACCTTACATCTAAAATGTCATGTGGTGTGCTTGAGTGTAATAGTGTTATGTTACAGAATTACATGCTTATGATTTCTGAATAAAAGACTTTGTAATAAAAATGGGGCATTATTTGCACCAGACCCTGTGTGTTTGAAGGCTGACCAACCATTCACCACTTCACGTATGGCAGGCTAGGTCAGAACTATGATGATTGATAGCTATAGGGTGACACTGTGTACCTAACAGAAATGTTAAACACAAAGCAAATTCTGTCAACATAAATGATTGGCTCTTTAAATGGCAGAACAGTTTAAGAATGACATCCCAAATCAATTCTTAACTAATTGGAAAATTAATTAGTGCCTGTCATTTTAACCCTCAGTATTTTTAAGCTTGAGTTTGATTACAGTTAACTGGCTGCCTGCAAGAAGGCAGTTTGTAAATTCAATAAAACTGATGCCTGAATTTTTCACAAAATAAGATATCATCCTTCATGGTCTTGGTGTATGCTAGTGCTTAAAAATCCATCAACCCACTAATGTCCATCAGTGATTGGCAAATTAGTAAACTGTGTCATATCTAATATATCTCTTGCATTGCATGCCTTGTGAATTTAGCTATTGCTTCTCTTTTCATTACGTTCTACTAAGACACTAGAATTATGCTTGCTAATCCTAGAAAAGTAATATAATGTATTTATGTTAATTCTTTCCCCTCAGGCTAATTGTTGAGATTTTTAAAATTTTGAATATTACCAAGGACCAAAAAACCATAAAACACAGGTATACAAGCATAAAAATTAATAATGAATTACTCAATAGACATGGTCAATCCACCTGTTAATTTTATAGCTCTTTTAGTACTTATGAAAGTAAGTTTCTTACTTATGAAAGTACTTATGAAAGAAATGAGTAAGTGCTTATGGGAGAAAGTAATTTTATCAGAAAAAAAGAGTCAACATTTACTGAGCATTTGTTCGTTGCTGTGCTGGGCATTTATACATTACGTGACTGACTTTTAATGAATTTTTATAAAGTATATATTATTTTCATCCTGAATATAAGGATATGAGAATCAAAGAAGCTAAGATATTTGTTAAAGGCCACAAAGCCAATGGAGTATTAAATTACATTGAAGCTTACTAAACCTATGTTCTTACCACATCACTATACTCCACCTCATCTATGGATGAAATATGAGAATAGGAAATTCAAAAATATGGAAACAACTTATAAATGAACATAGGGAAGAGTGTCCACATACAGATATAAAAGGAATATAAGTCTAAATAATCATAATAAATCATGTTTATCAATAAAAGAAGTGTTGACTTAAAATATTAATACCTGAAGCTGGTGAAAGTATGGTAGTGTGTGCTCACTCCTACTTTGCTTAAAGAATGTTAAGGTAGTACTGTATTTTATAGATGTTTTGGGAATTGTATAACATAAATTGAAACATGATCATTCCATTTAATCCAATGAACTATTTCTGGAAATCTAGACTGAGAATATAATAAGAAATTAGAAATGTGTTTTTATATAAAGCTATTCATTACTACACATAGAAAAGGTCATGTAAATTATTATACATCCATTAGATAGACTATTATGCAGGCCTTGTGATTATTATAAAAGTATTTTATTATAAAATATTTTATTTAAATTTTATTGAATTTATTAGAGTGGCATTGGTTAATAAAATTATATTGGTTTCAGGTGTACAATTGTATAATAAATCTTAATATAAAGTAAAAATAGCCAGATGAAGTATTACATAGGCAATGTCATCACAATTTTACAAATATAGAGGAAAATGACTGTAGGAAAGTACACAAAAGTCCTAAAAGGGCTGATGCTACCAGGTGTGGAATGTTTTTTGTATCTACTAAATACTTACAAAGACAATGCTAAAAGAAATACCACAATTCTATAACTTTATCTGCAAATCAAGGTATAATGATAATCAGGTACAATCAATTCCCTAAAATCAACAAAAGAATATACCAGAAAGTTTTCCACAGATAAGTAGGTCTCCTTTGTCAGTAAATTTCTACTAAGTCAGATCATGTAAAGCAAGTGGCAAATACAAGGCCCGCAGGCCAAATCCAGCCCTCCACCTTGTTTTACCTCGCCCCGCACCTTGTTTCTACCCAGTGGCAGTGCTGAGCTCCTTGCCCCTAGTTAAGGAGTAGTTACATTTATACAGTCCTAAAATTACATTCGGCCCTTTGAAGGCAACCATGAGGCTGATGTGACCCCCAGTGAAGATGAGTTTGACACCCCTGAATTGTAAAGTGTTAATAAGCTTTGGTATGATACACGTTGTGCTAGTATTCCTGTTAAGGGAAGAGTATATGAAATATATATGCCTTTTAATTTTTAAGGTAAACTAAATTTATACATTCTTTATTTTTTAGAATTAATTTCAGGATCCATATCTATTCAAGCCTGAGATCAGAGCTCCCATCTTTAATCATTTTTTTAAAAATTAAATCACCCTCAGTGGACACATGCCCTTGTAATGTTTATATTGAATTTTTTCATTGTACATTTTGCTTGAAATAATCAAACCAAGAAAGGTGAAATATACTTTTGTGAAATTTCAAATACTATGGATAATGAAAATAGTAAAAAATATGAAATTAGATAGTGGAACAATAAATATTAATAACATATAAAATAAAGTATTCTAATAATAAAGGGTAGTCATATAAAAATAAGTTCAAACTTCAGTCATATCTGTACCTTAAATATTATGTTCAATGGTTGCCAGATGGGAGGGGTGGGAAGGGTGAGAAAAAAGGTAAAGGGATTAAGTACAAATTGGCAGTTACAGAACAGTCATGGGGATGTGAACTACCACATAGAAAATATAGTCAGTAATATTGTAATAACTATGTATGGTGTCACTCATCAAGGAAATCACTTCGTAAGTTATATAAATGTCTAACCATTACTCTGTACACCCAAAAATAATATAATATTGAGTGTAAAAATAAAAAATTAAATTACACAGAAAAAATAAACACATACATACATATTATGGTCAATTAAAATACAATTTTAACTTACTACACAAAATGTTTCCCATATGACTACTATTTACTGGTATACACTTCTATATTTTTCTGAAACATCTTATAAGGTTAAAATTGTCATCTTTAAACATAAAAATTAGTGTTTCAAATATTTTTTTTGAGATTCAGGAAACTGCCAAGTTTTTCATAAACAAAAGGCAATAGATAAAATAGCATAATATTCAAATAAAACATAACATTGGGAGATGTTCTCCATAGCGTTTATTGTGTGCCCCACGAAGTGTATCATCTTTTCCTAGTGGTTTTTTCAATCATTTATTCAAGCATTTCAGGTGAGTTAATTTTGTCCTTCAAACCTATAGCTCACCTCTAATATCTCCAGACACCCCAATATCTTTCCCCTGCTGCCTTTGTATACTGGATGAGTAGGCTTCTTGGAGAGATGTTTTGTAGGTAAGATAGGTTTAAATGATATTGAAAGGAAACTGGGGAAAGGCCATTTCATTTGGCATATGTTGGTTTTGAAGTAATGTCAGGGTGGGAAGCAGAAAAATCTTTCACTCAAAAATTGCAAAGGAGAAAGATCTCTGTAGATATATGTAACTTCACATAATTTTCAGTTTTTCTTTTGCACACTTAACGAGGCTCTGAAATTTGTATGCGATTGTCTTTTTATGGTTATTGTTGTAGCTCAAAGTAGTGTTCATTGTTAACTTGGTAAATAACATCCTTGATCATTCTTTAGAGATGCATCAACTCTAAAGGAATCAGTTACCATTGGCCACTAATATGCACATAGCAGTCTAAAGCAGAGAAACATTCATACACCAGATGTGGAAACGTAAGGCACCTATGACTCTGAATATATCTGATTTGAGCTACTGATGCATAATGGGCCCCCAAAAATCTGTGCCCTTGACTATTAAAAACAGACTCTGGCAAACCACTTTCAATAGCCAATATATACAGGGAAAAAAACATGTCATTGCTTTTTCTCATACATATATATGAAGAGTGGGAAGATGTTTAAGAAGGTAGAAGACAGTCATACTTGGAGATTATGTATATGACTACATGTCCTATTGTTAATCCACTTGTGAAAGGTAAAAGTGGTGTTTTAGATAAATGAAAGCCCACATATGAATAAAGTAAGTAATGATCCTGGACTATATTTCTTTTCCCATCATGTTACTAGTCAGCTAATACATGTCAAGCATTCAAAACAGTTCTTGGCACTTAGCATTTCATAAATACCTACTACTGCTTCTGCTTCTGCTGCTACTGCTACTACTGCTACTGGCATTGAACTTAGTAAAATTTGGGGGAAGAATACAAAATCTTCTCCAACAGAGAAGATCAACAAAATAATCTACCTTTGAAATTAGGAGATTAAAATATAACTTCTATCTTATCATTTACTAGTTTTGTGTCCTTAGAAAAGTCAAATAGCATCTTCAACTTCCCTTTCTTTGTCTTTAAAATAAGGGTATTAATAATAATATTCACAGGATTATTATTACAAAAATGTCATGAAATTAAATGCAATATATAATACTATTCATTATTAACATTCTGCCTAGAATGTTGTAGATTTAGGATTAAAATGGATTTTCCTATCTTTTATACTGGTTCATTTTGAAGTCATAGTTTCTATATGGCTAGCACAAATGAGTTTTAGTTGCATAGTACAATATAGTCACACTAGCATCATATTATATCTACTTGAGACAAGATACATAAAGATGCTCCATCTGTTTCTCCCCACACCCCCTAAAAAATGTACTTACTGTAACCTGCATTTGTGCTATTTACTGCTTGATTATCAGAACACAGATGTGTCAGCAACATCAGATCTGGTTAAAATCCCTCCTTTCTCAGAGAAAGTACTAATGAATCTGCATGAAAGTGGCATTGAGATAGAACCACGATAACCTTTCTTCTAGTCTGTCCTCATAGATTCTGTTTAGAGATAGTTGCCTTGTACTCAGTTACTTCATCAGTCAATTCCCTAAGCAATATTCCTTAAGCAATTATCTGCATGCCTAATATATGTTCAAACATTGTTTTAGAAACAGCAAAAATATGAACATTAAATATTCCTGCTTTGGAGGAACCTACAGTTCTATTAGTAAGGCAAGGTATGATCTGGAGAGCATTATGCTAAGTGGAATAAGCCAGAGCATGAGGGACAAATACCATATGATCTCACCTATAAGTGGAATCTAATCAACAAAACAAACAAGAGCAAAATAGAAACAGAGACATTGAAGTAAAGAACAAACTGACAGTAACCAGAGGGAGTGAGGGAGGAGACAATGGGGGTACATGGGCATTAAAAAAAATGTATAAAGGACACATGGACAAAGCCAAAGGGAAGTAGAATTGAAGGTGGGAGGTGGGGACGGGTATGGTGGGTGGAAATGGTAGGGAGAAAATGGAAACGACTGTACCTGAACAATTAAAGGACATTTAAAATAAAAATTAAAATAAAAACTTAAAAAAAAACTTTAAATGAACTTTATTAGTTGCAAAGAACACTGGGTGCTGAGGTTGTCTAAAGCAAAGTTAATTATATGGATTGATAGAGTGCAAATGAAGCAGAATGAATCAGAAGTATTATGAAAATGTTTTGAAAATATTCAAAGATCTAAGTCTAAGTGTACAACCTGATGTGCTATTTTGAAAAGTCTGCCTTTTTTCTCTCCTTCTTGTTCATTTTGACCACTTTATGTAAAGGACACCACCACTAGTCAACTGCTAGAATTAAATGAACAAATAGGTATATTTAATATCTGGCCCCCAAATGTCTTTCTGTAATTCTTAGATAAAATAGTTTATGTGATGAGTGATAACTCAGTGAGGCCTGCCACTTGATCTACAATGAGAACCAACAGTAAAACTCTCAGGTCAGAGCACACAAAAAATGTATTCACTGACGTATAGATGGTTCTATATTGAGAGACTCTTTGTATATAACCCTGTATCTAGACATCATCTTAGTATTAATAGTTATCTTTCTTTATGATTTCTCCTTTTTGAGGATTTCTTGTTTATTTAGTGTTCCATAAGACTCCCTTGGCATTTGTTGTCAGTGAATAACGATGTCCAAATACTCTAAGTGGGCAGTTAATTATTCATCAGAAATTATTTACTCTCTATGGCCACGTATTTCAGGGCTAATGTGCAAGGAAGGCTTTTTTTCTTTATGTGACTTTTCCCTTCTCCCAGGAACCTTTGTGTTATGAGGTGCATGCCATCTTAGCTCACCCTCTCCACAATCCTGTATATTATCTACCAACTTTAGATCACATTTGACCACTTAGTAAAGTTTTTGTCAATTGATCCACACCCTTGCTTTCATTAAAACTAGCTAATTTCAAAATCTAATGCATCTTGCCTCCAATAGCCTAACCAGATAACTACTGGTCTTTTTTATCTAAATAACTTGACCTCCATTCCTCTTCAGCAATTCTCCTCCTGCCCTGCATCGATTATCATCATTCATACCTACTTAACTAACTTCTGAAACTCTCAGAAAAGGAAAAACATTTAACTCCAACCCATCCTGATAATGGATTTCTCATATACTTTCTTATTCGCCTCTCCAGAACACCCAATAGCAATAAATCTCTTCTTCAACTAGTGAAGACTTACAGTCTTTTGATCTAGTCCTTCATTAAGACCCGTTAGAATTTAAGTAGTGCCAACTTAAAGTCATTTAACATAAAAGGAAAATTTAATATAAGATGCTGGCATATCTCATGGAATCAAATGAATGGTAACAATAGAGCTGAGCTTTAAAAGGTACTAGAATTGGAAATTGTAAAGGTATAAGGGCCATAAACAGTAATTTCTTTGTGGGTCAACTTTGTTCTCTCTGTGTATTTCTTTCCTTATTGGATACCAAATTCTTCTTCTTTTCTATAAAGTAGTAGCAGAATCCTACTGTAAAGCTTCTATATTTGCATTACTTCAGTTTCATCCAAATCCAGATTTAATGACTGTTTCTGAATTCTAACTTATGGGAGAAAAAAGGTACTTCTCAGCAATCTGATATTGACTCCTAGACCAATGAAAGTCCTCAAGTGTTGACCTCTGGGCCAATTAACCATAGCTAGTAAGTGAACATACAGCTAAATAAATATGGCTACTAAGTAAGTACCAAGGAGAGGGGTTTTGTAAGATCAACATAATATGAAAGCATAGATATCTTTTATTGTTCCAGTCTAGTAGCATCCTCAAAGATTCATTCTTCTCATTTTACGCTCAACTTCCAGATCTCTCTTCAATGATATTTTAGGTTGTTCGGTTATATTTACACCCTCCATTCCTTGATAATGTTTAACCCTGGGTCAAAGTAATAGCTTTACCTACCTCTACTTACTTGCTTTTGAGCCCAGTGGAAGAAAATGTAATGATCCAAGTTTGCATTATTTAAAGGTATGCTTCTAATGACATCCTAGTATTGAATACATTCCAACAGTTCTTTTGCTGATCCCTAATAAATTATTTCTAATTTCATGGTTTGGTTATTCCCAATTCATCCACTGTTATCACCGATCACACTCTTTCTCCCTACATGCACACACATAGAGTTTGAATATCTGACATCATATCTGACATCTGCAAATTTTTAGTAGAAACAGGGCTTCATGCAGAGACTACCCAATTCCTTAAATTTCCAAACTCATCTATGATCTAGTATCTGTTCTAGTTGTAGGCTAGATTTTAATGACCACCTATAGGCTAATTACCCCTAACTCCAGAATCTAGCATCCTTCTTTCTCCTGAATTCAAGAACAATTTCTCTTCCTATATCCATCCATTGCAAGGTACTCTGGAACTCTTTCGATTATCACACCCACTTCTATCTTTTATCTTATCTATGAGTTTCTCCCATCCATAGCCTATAAAAAGTGATCAATTTTCTCCCACCCCTCAATAACAATAATTTCTTTAACCTCCCTCCATCACAAGCTATTTCCTTCTGTTTTCTTTACCAGAACTTCTTCAAGACAGCAATTTCTATATCTACTTTATCACCACTTATTCACTTCTAAGCATGCTGAAATTTGGCTCCTAATAGTGAACTTCACTGAAATTTCTAGAGTAAAGGTCAAGACCTCCTATTTGCCAAATCCACCACATTACTTTAATGATGCTTCCCTTTTCTTCTCAACTCTCAAGTATCAATTTTACCCAAAAGCAGTTCATCACTATTGGTTGCTAATTAAACAGCTTCTTGCCTTGCTATCCCTTTTCCTTCACTGGCAAATCCCAATGCCTACACCAAGGGCTGAACATAAATATTACTCTCTTTCCCAAACTGCCTTAAAAATTTTGATGTCTTTATGGTCAGTTCTCTCCAATGAGACAGAGAGAAACTCTTCTAGGGGTCTTCTCAAAAAGACTAAATTCACAAATAAGAAGAGAGATGAAAGAGTAAAACCTTCATCCCTTCTCCTTCTCTTGGCTATATATAGACTGGTTATAAAAGCAGATAATAATTATGATTTGGGAGCCATTTTTAATAATAAAGGCATAAGACAAAAATGAAAGATGAAAAGGTCCTTGGTCCTTGATAACAGTGTGAGCTCCTACATTAACCCTGGGATTGACAATCTGTTAATTTCTTATTCTGTAGGAATTAACATTCTTTTTCTTAAATGACTTTCAGCTTTCTATTACCAATGATCTATGCTTACTCATTTAATTACCCAATCTGTTTAATACTTTGGCTTCAACAATAATATACTTACATGGCACACATAAAAAAAGCACATGGTAGCCTGGCAGACAGTAGATGAGCAATCAGTACTTATTAAATTTTAAGAAATTGTTTTGAGTGTATCCTAGGACATCATCCTATTTTTCAGGATGAAATTCTAACTCTTTGGCATCATAGAAAGGCTATTTATCAAGCTGACCTTGTATTCATTCAAACTTTGTGAATATTTGCCTATGCTAATATCTCCAAGTTGTTTTTTTTCCTATCCCTCCCTTTTTTAGTTTTCTGAAGTCTCATTACAAGTCATATACCAGCTACTCTGATAACCCTTGCTTTCTGCTGGAGACACTTAAATATTCTCTCTTCTATGTTTGTGACATCTGTTTATACCTTTATTATAGCATTTATCAACTTATATGGCAATGATTTGTTTACCTGTCTCTCCTACACTGTGAGTACCATCAGAAAAAGAACTGTTTCACATCTAAGTGAGCCCAGATCCCAGCTCACTGTCTGGCACAGAGTAAAAACCCAATTAATTATTCTGTTATGAGTAATGACTTTTGCTCATTAGTTTCTCAGGAACAAAAGTCACATAACAGCTTGATTTTTATTTCCTTGTAAATTCTGAAAAAAATGACAGTCCTAAAAAACATATGCTGTGAGATTAGATAACAACAACAAGAACACTGGATGAAACTGTGCCATATGTGTATCAGAAAATACTAAATTTATTAGTGTTTTATATATCATCTTAATTACAACACCCACATTTTTACAATGCCAGTAAAAAATACTGCTCACTTTCACTACCTCACTGAAACATATGAGCAAGACAAATATCTATCAAAGGATGCTTTCAATTGTATCATTAACTTTCTATGTTTATATAGTCTTTCTCTAGAAATTCATACTTCAGACAGAATCCCTAACTCATTTCTGGTCAAACCAGGAAGCATCCCCTTCCTTGTGATATTACTTTGCTTCAGGTCCCTTGTAATACAGCACGAGCAGGAAAAGAAATTCATCATTTCCCCCTGTCTAGTCATAAGATACACCCATCATGTGTGTGCCTCTTACTTTTCATTTCGGAGGTCTCCTCTGACTTAGAGGGGAGAAGAGACCAGGATGGAAGAAAAGGGTCTTTGGAAAGAGGCTTTTCTTAACTCAAGTTCTATGCTCTTTGGGCAAAGTAAAGGGTAGAACCAAGCTCCAAGGTTCAGATAAGAGAGTCTTCTCATGCTTGTCTTTCTGATCCCCTAGCAAAGTTTCACCGTTATTGTGTGCTTTTATCACCTGACTCCCATTTTGAGGTAAGTTTTTGTACATACCCAAAAACAGTCAGGATGTTTCTCATAAAGCAAACTAGTTACCTTTCTCAACTTCATTGTCTAAAGTTAAAAAGATATTGACTCCCATACAATTGTCACTCCTGAGCATTGTTCATTCGAGCAATGTGAGGTGACTTCTAAGCTGTGGCTAACCTGTTATCTGCTTTAATCACATTTCCAGATACAGAGCTAGTAGGAGCAGTCTCCCTCCCACCTTTTTCCATGTGAGATGAAAACAGATGAAATACCTGGTGATAGATTACACTGACATTTCACTGCAGAACACAGATCGACAACCAGGCACCACAACTATTAGCTCAAGATACTCTCAACACATTTTTTCAATAAAAAATAAATTAAAGACAAAAGTCTAAGTAAAAATAAGTACACCAAAAAACAAAATTTGAAGAATGTTGTAGCAAACCTTAAACATGCATTATCAATAATAAAAGCTTGTTGCAAGAAAAATGAAAATTCATTTCAAGGAAAAATGAAATAAGATCAGAGAAAATGTGGGATCCCAAGTACTTGGTGGCATAAGGGAGCATTTCTTTGTTCATTATAATTATTATGCTAACAAATAAAGTAGACAAAAATCAATGTAAACTTTTATAATAAAATGAACTAAGATAATTTTTCTATTATTATTGTAAAAGAGAAAGCCAGGTTAACATTAGAAGTCTGTTCACAGAACACAAAAACCTAGCCATGGAGGAGAGGAGACATTCCCTTAAAGGTGTATGAATTCACTTATGCTCTATTCTTCTTTTTCTAAAAAGGTAGTTTAATCAGGAAAGGGCTGATAGAAAAGAGATTTCAATTTTATGAACATTTAGAGTTCTTTTTTTCCTATCTTCTCACCATAGCAACTTGACAAAAAAACTGCCCTGTTTTAAATTACGATTTCTTGCTCCATAAAAGCAAGGTAAGAGGGCTTTAGCAAATCATGTGGAGATAGCTTTTTATCTGTAGGGGTTGGGATGAAAGACCACCATAACAGCTCATTTTTATGAGCATACATAGTCTTTCGAGGAAGTACACATTGTCACTTTTTCACTTTCCTATTTGAATCATTTCACAGCACTCTGAGAGTTACCTGTGCAAGCCTTCGTTGTCTAGAAATGGCCACCACTAATGCCATGAACAGGACAACAGTCTCCAAGAGTTTGTGATGACCACTCTACTGCCAAGGAAAAGCACTGTCTCCAAATGCAGTGCTTTCCTTTTATTCTTTTTTTAATATTTCCATCATATTAGAAAAACTGGCCTTTAAAACACTTGCAATTTGATTGTTTGAATGGAAACCTGACTAGATGGAGTTTTCTTTCCAACTAAATTACTTCTACCAGAGAGAAATATGACTCTGAAAGCTCTACCACTAAGAAAAGAATAAAAGGCCATTAACAGTTTCAAGTTCAATAATTGGTAATTCTTGGCTTTAAAGTGTGTATATATGTATATATATATATACACACACATATATAAATATATCATACAACTCATTGACTAGTAGAAAGCATTTCCTGAGGGTAGTCAATAGTTGTCATGTAATTAAAGGTACATGTTGAAAATCTACACAGGAAGGAGGATTCAGGGAAGATGACAGTAGTGGCTGTGTAGTTTTTAATGTTGCCAAATCCCCATGTAAAACAGAGCATTTAAATAGAAAAACCAGTAAATGGGAGCCAGCATGAAATACATGGGATAGAGACCAACCACCAACAGTCTCAAAACTACATGAAACCTGCACCTCTATAGGAGGGACAGGAGGAAATCAACAGAGCAATGTATTAGGAGCCTGAGAACAAGAGAACACCAAAAGCTCCAACAGGTATACACTGGAAAGCAGGGACCAATGTGGGAGCAGCACCTAAAAAACTGCCAGGAGTTGTGAGTATGACCCCTGTTCTGGAGGAGGACTGGACGACCTGGAAGAGAGAACAGCTGTTACCTCTCGGAACTAACCCCTTTCAGAAATGCTGGATGGGGAGTCAAACTGAACAAGATAGAAACCACAAAAAGACAGGAAAAAATATGAAGACCAGATAAAATCCCAGACAGCACATTGACACATTTTTAAACATAAAAACAACAAAAGAGGGAACGCTGTGAAATTATATAAGCTTTCCTAAACCCAGTCTTAGGAAAATTAAGTTCACATAAACATGAACAACCTTAAAGTATCAAGATCATATCCCATAGAAAGTTATCACAATAAAAAGGGGGGGAGCTGAAAAACATGTCCACAAAATGGTAACCTACCTGCTCAAAACTAGCTAGGACACATTAAGAAAATGCTACAAGACATAAAGGAAAAAACAAAAATCAGACCTAGAAAAGCTCAGAAATGATGTTTCTTAACTCTGAAAATAATTAGAAATAAGAGAAAAAAGATTTCAAAAATGCAGAAATAAATGAGAAATAACATAATAAGAAGTAAACACAATAGAAAATAGAAAAAAATGGGCGATTATGAGATTTTTCTATTATTCTCCATGCCCTTGAGAACTACTATTCTTAGTGATAAAGAACAGATGCAATGAAGAGGAGATTAAGTAAAAGCCCTGTAGTCTTGAATTTGAATTGAAAGGATCAATCTGAACTCAGGTTAGGGGGTCATTAATATAAAGGAGAAAAATAAAACGGAATCAGGGTAGGAAATGAAGGAAAGATTTATATTTTAAATAGGACAATTTAGGAAGATGACTCTTGAAAAGAGGTTGACTGATGTGAGGCTGAGAGCATGTCACATCTGGGGACAAAGGTTCGGGCAGAGAGAGCCACAGGTGAAACCATCCTGAAGCGTAACATTGGTACCTTGGCCTTTGTAAGTCCCACTTCCCTTTGGCCTACTAGAAAATTGTATCAAATTTTAAAAATGGGCTGTATTATTAAATGAGGACCTCAAATCTAAAAATGTAAAAGTTTAGAAATAGGCATGTTAACATGGAAAAAGATTCATTATTAGAATGTAGTTTGCCAGACACAGAAAAACTTGTTCAAAGAGCAATGGAAATTTTTCTTTCCCATTCTCTCTTTTGCTTCCTCCTGCTCCAGAAAGAGTTCTAGCAGGGATTCTGGTCTCTGTTTTTTTTTTTCTCCTTGGATAGCAGTGGATATTAAGGGAGGTAATGTGAAACAAATATAGCAGTGGACTCGGGAACTAGGGTCTCACATGGCCACCTATCATTTTTATGACCTTGGGCAGGATGCCTAAACTTGCTGCACCGTCTATCCACCACTGAAAATAACAACGTTTACCTCACAGAGTTCTTACAAGTACTGCACGAAACACCACATACAGAGAACTTAGAATGGCTCATGTGAGCCTGCAGTAAATATTACTTATTATTACTATAGCTGATTAATTATCACTAGAAATACCAATGCAATGAGCCAGAAGATGTAAGATCATATCCTAGTCTCATTCCTCAGCTGAGTTCCTTAACCTTGCAGAAACTCCTTCTTTCACCTTAAAATAGAGATAACAATTCATCCTAAAACTAATATGAAGACATTAAAATTTAGTTGAGTATGGATATTTATTTATATATTACCTTACATGCTTTCAAAACAAATATTAAATATACACACAAAATGCATTATAAAAATAAATTCTGAGGTATCCTTCTCCCTGTTTTCTGGAAAAAAATATTAGATGGTAAATTTCTGCCACAAAATAAAAATGCCAAGAGTGCTTGACTTGGCAACTGGTAGCTGAACAGAAATTGCAAACCTTGCTGAGGGTTAGCACGGCCCAGCACAAGGCTGGTGTGCAAGTTCAAGTGTTCCCTGTTCCTAATGGTCATTAAATTGTATGCTTACAATAGGAAAATTCCATATTGTGTAAGTTGTGTCTCAAAAAACCTTGTTTTAAAAACTTTGTAAGTTACTAGAACTTGAGAAAAATATTTTGCTGTTGTTGATTTGCCAGATCAAGGATTTTTTTTTAGATCTGTTACCTAATCCCTCAAATTTCCTATGTTCCCTAAGGGTACTGTGCATGTAATTGTGGGTATATTTTCTTAACTGAGAATCCACAATGGACAGCTAATACAGTGGAGATCTATGTCTAATCCAGTGGGCGGTGTTCTGTTTTATTGTGCATACCAACGCACTACAGATGCAATCTTCAGGGCTGCTTGACTGGGTATGTGCAGGGACATGTGGAAACCCTCCCTTCCTGTCACCTTCTTGAGTGCACATAAAGAAGAAAGCCAGATTCCACCTACCATTTTCCTTATTAGTGTAAGGAAGTAAACACAATAAATTATGTTTTAAAGTTCACCAACTTAAATTATTCCCTACATTTTAAAGCTTACTACCATCATTTGAAAAATAATTGAGCAGCTGAGCATATTTTCACAAAGAGGTAAGTATCAAAGCCTCAGACAAATTTGTTGAACTTAGCAAAGACAGTTCTCATTCTGTGCAATATTTCAGTTACTCTGTTTCAATTAAGTAACACCAGCCCCCAACAATATCATGGAGATCTCAGTCAGTTACCAGTTTATATTAACTGTGAGTGATTGTATAAAAAACAGTCTGCTACTATCTCTTCAATCCACAAATCACATCATAAATAACAGGTGCATATCATGATCAGTGGCAAATCATGCTATTGCCTTCAAACTCTGTCAGTGATTGGCGATTGTACATTTGTTACCCACTCATAAACAACAAAACATGTCATTGTTTTGCCTCTTTATCTCCCAGTGATACAGAAATACTACAGGCAAAATAATCTAACCTTTAAAGCACTACACTGGTAAATAATACTCCAGATCACTGTAATTTCCTTGGGTACTTGAATGGAAATGTGAAACTTGCTTTTTTTTTTTTTTTACCACCAAATACAACTTCATCAATCCAGCCACTGGACCAAGGGTGTATTTCAACTTTTAAAGGTTATTTTCCTAGATGGTCTTTCAGAGAAGCTATTGATGCTACAGCTGGACACAACATCATTTCTTCAGCTGAGTTCAGGAAGAAATATGATCTAAAGCATGCAACTGAAAACATTCAGCCATCATGGAGGGAAGAAAATGTGTGCAATATGGTGGAAACTTTTAGCTCACTGTACAAATGACTCTGCAGGAATTGAATTGTACACAAATGGAATTTTAAGTGAAATAGGTGCCCATGGAAATGTTCACACTGGCTGCTAATAGGGGGACTCCATATATACAACCAGAGAAACTTAGTAAAGGTGAACTTAATGACATAAATGAGGAAAGCACTTGTGATGAAAAGGATAAAAATGCCCCAGAGGAAGCAACACTGGTAAAAAAAAAATACCTTTAAAGAACCTCTGAGATATTTCATGGCATTAAAAATGCAAAGGATATTATATTAGAATCTGATCCAAACTTAGAAAAGGGCATAAAAATTTACCAAGCCATAGGAAAAAAAAAAACACTCACTGTGTATCATGTTGTATAGGCAACAAAACGGCAAGCATTCTTCAAATAATTCTTGAAAAAAATTAAACAAAACACTTTAATTTTCTATTTTTCTGACTTCTAAATAACATTATTTTGAATATTTTGTCTGTTTTCCTATATAACCAATTAATAAAATTGATATTTTTATAAAAACAATTACAGGTTAAAAATAATCATAACACTTCCCATTTATTATTAGGATCACTTCCACAGTCTCAGCTTGTACAATCATTTTTTACGGTTCCACACTGCTGTGCAAAGTGAGGCCCCCTAATATTGTTCAAGTACAAAATACTCAAAGTGGGTATTTTCATTCAAGATTAATATTATCTATGTAAAGCTAACTAATATGCCATTAAGATATTAAAGTGTTTTGTACAATTTTGGAAGCCTAGGAAAATAACAAATAGAAAGTTACTAACATGGAAATTGGTTCCTCTGAGGAAGGACCCTTTCATTTTTCTTCTGAATTTCTCCAAACAGGGTTAATTAAATAAGCGTTCCCAAATTTCGCCACCACACCCTTGTGCTCTCTGACACACAGCAGACTTAATATGGCCTTGCATATGTTTTCTTCTCCACCCAGAGGTTCAAATTTAGTTATGTAATGTCAGTGTGAATTAAAGTTGTTTCTAAAGACTGTTTACCTGACAGAGTTATTCCCATTCAGTTTACTGAGAACAACCCTGTTTAGGAATATTTCACATTTTGTTTAATATTTAAATTCTAAAATGTCCTTCTGGTAAAAATGGTGAGTAGATAGGTTTCTACTATATAGGAACAAAAAGGTTGAGGTTAGCAGAGTTTAAGCCCAATCAGAAGGCTTTTTAAATATATTAAAATATATTTTGAAAACACTAGTGTTTTAAACATTGGAGCAATTTATGAAAGAACTATCTCTGGAAACATTTAAAGAAAATTTCCCAAATATTTTCATTTGTTGAAAATGAAAATGGGCTTGTATTGACTAAGTCAGCATCAAGCATAATGTTTAGAAACTTCTGGTATGAAGTGCTGTTACAAGATAAACTGACGTGAAGGGTTCTCTACCATCAAAAGCTAAAGGAGAGAGGTTTACAGAGAAAATGTGGAATCAAAGCAAGGAAATTATCTTATTGGCTATAGTTTAAGTGGTTGCCTTAATGGAGAGAACCTAACTGGCCATGATTAGTTGTTCTTAAGTTTCAATTTCTTGGATTCCAGTTTATTGATTCTGGCTTAGGTTTTGCTTTGTTTTTGTAGTCAACCAAGGCATTAGAGCGATGCCAGTCCAAGAGCCTCCTTGTTTTGTTACTTTTACAGCTCTCACTTTAAAAAATATTTTATTTATTTATTTTTAGGGAGAGGGGAAGAGAGGGAAAAAGAGGGGGAGTGAAACATTAATGTGTTTTGAACCCCCTACTGGGGACATAGCCTGCAATCCAGCATGTGCCCGGACTGGGAATCAAACCAGTGATGATTTTGTTCACAGGCCTGCACTCAATTCACTGAGCTACCCCAACCAGGGCCTTCACTTTTAAAAACTGATTAATAGTTCATTTAAATGCAATAAGTTTAAGGTAGAACTAGCAATAAGATTTAAAATTTTAATTACCTTTTGGAAGTCAAGCATTCTGACTTTACTTCCTTGCATTAATTATAACTAGTTCTCTCATTTCCACAGCTAAATGTGGAGACAACCAGAATAACAAGAACATATTTCTAGCCATTCAAATTGGTGGGGGGTGGGGTGGAATAACTTCTTGAATCTCTTCCAGCCACTTAAAATGATATGTCTAGTAAGCATTGTCTTTCTTGTTTCATCAAAGTAGTGCCTGATTATTTAGGACTATAGGTGATCACCTGTTACTAACATAAGCTAGTTAGAATAATCAATCACCTTAGGTGAAAGATACTTATTACTACTGCACATGTCTGCATGTGCACACATGTGTGTGAATGTGCATGTGTGTGTGAGGGGAGCATGGTTTGAAACAATTGTTATGTGACTGAATTAATCAGTGTTTGTGTTATTGTGTTGATCCTTGTTCCTGCTCTATTTTCTGAGAAGAGTAGGAAAGGATTGGTTGAAAATTGTTTCCTTTGGTGATGCAGGAAGAAGTGGATGAAGTTTAAAAATCAATATACAAGTGACTTTGCTCTATAACATAAAATGAAAATAATGCATATGTTCCTAGCAAACATATTACATGTGACCTAACTTGATGTCATTCATTGGTCCTTTTATTTCCAAACTCAGTGTTCTCATAAATATTTCTGACTTAGAATCTAAACTCAAGATGAAGGAAAGTTATTTTTATTGTGTATCTATTTACTCCTGGTCACCATCCAAAAGGAATGGAAACAACTGTTTTTAAATTAATCTCTGTACTAAGACATCACAATTTGAACCAATGTCCAAATGAACCCATCTGAATCAAGTTAAACCAAGTTCAAATAAATATTTGTCCCTAATAAGATAATAAAGAATAGAAAAATGTCTTTCATTAGCATATCAATTAAATTAAATGATCAAACCCCTGCCTATGAGATGTTATATACATCAGAATATCAGAATCACAGGTGGCACAGACAGAATAAATGAGAATCCCTAGAAATAGGGTCTGGGCATGTGTTTATTTTAACAAAATTCCACAGAGTTGACCTGATGTATTCCAAAAGACACTATACTGGATAAAAATGAAGTAAATGACATAGGCACAACCTCAAGAAGTTTAGAATTTTGCTAGAGAAATAAATTTAAAAATATAAAACCATATACATGTGCTATATTCACTCAGTAAGAGGTTAATTTTAAAGCTTTTCAAAAAGAACATGATGAAATTTTTTTCATAACTTTTCCTGATTATAAAAAATGATCATTATTTAAATGTATAAATATATTAAAATAAATCAAGAAACAAATACACCAACAGTAGGAATAAAGTAGTTTAATGCACTGTCCTTCAGTTAAGTATTTCTATAAATACATAGTTCGTTGGAAAAATGTTTCTCCCTTAACATTATAATATCATATCAAGAAACTGACAGTTACCAGAGGGGAGGGGGGAGGGGTAATAATGGGGGCAATAAGAGGAAGGGCCAAGCCAAGGAACATGTATAAAGGACCCATGAACAAAGACAATGGGGTGGGGAGGACTGAATGTAAGAGGTGTGGGAGTGGGTAAGGCAGCGGAGAATAATGGGGGGAAATGGGGTCAAGCATAATTGAACAACAATAAAAAATGGTTAAAAAAAGAAAATAACCTTTGGCATCAATTAGTCTTCAAAAATATTGTTTGTAAAAACTGCATTTCTCTATCACATGGAAGAATTGATTAATCAAACAGTTTCATAGTTACCTGTTTATATTTCTAAGTTTTGGTGCTTTAAATAACACTATGATGAATCTTTTTTCATGAATACTTGTACATATATTATTTCTTCACAATGCTTTTTGAGTGAAATTGAATAAAAGAAATGAAATATTAAGGTGTTCACTATATGCTGCCAAATTGCCTTTTAAATATTTTGCCAATGTGATTCACATTAGCAGTGTCTGAGAATGCCAACACTGATTATTATCTTTTTATATCAGTGACAATTTGGAAGAAATGAATGGTATTTGATTGATGCTTTAGGTTGCATTTTTTTTTCTTACTAATGAGGATTAATCTTTTTTTCAAGATTCCTTAGCTAAAAATATCCTTATATTCACTAGCAAAAGTAAATTTGAAGAAAAGCATGAAGGAAACTCAATCAGGATCATAAAGAGTGTTTCAGTTTGGCAAAGCTTACAACACAGCTGATAAGTATAGATGGGTTTCTCTGAATCAAAATCAAATAGGACATAAAATTTTAGAGCATGGCATGTGTTTGGTATTTGGCAGGTTAAAAGAAATTTATACATTGATTTTCATAAAACATTAAAAGTCTCTTCAATTGGCAAAAAAGACATCATAGAATTTTAAAATTTATGTGGCACCTATAACAGAACATTTTAATTAGTCAAGCCTAAGTGACACAGAAACATATGGAACCGGCAGTAATCTGGTTGCAGAATGATGGAGCAGTTGTGGGTGAACCAAGTTAAAGAGGATAATCAACATTAATGTTAATTTTTTTTCTTAGCATTAATGACTTCTTAGTTCAAAGCTTCACAGCTTCCAGGTGTCCATCCAGATGCCACACATTAAAATGGTCCTTAGGTGCACGCTGAGTCACTCATGCAGGGCTCAGAATAGCAACCAGCATGGAAAATTATTCTCAAAATGAAGGTGCCGATGGGACATGCTTCAATTTCCACATCTTTGACACTCATAAAGATGAGCCCCAGCTCCAGCTTTAGAATTTTTAAAATTTGAAAACTCATTTAGTATGGTAAACTCTTTTTTTAAGAAAAAAACACTTTTGTATTCCATAGTCTTCAAACCTTCCCTATGACACACGAATTATAATGTAACGCATTACTATACACACACACATTCTGTAGAGCAAATCACACTTTCTCACCATTGAAAACTGTAAACATAGAGCACCTTTCATACCAAGCTGATTGGGTTTCAGTTTTGTCCTCAACAGACCAGAATTGAAAATAGGGATTCAACTGCAGGTAAAAATGGAAGAACTTGAGTTGATCGGCCTGGACAGCCTCACTGCACAAGCACGAGGCCCCTCTATTACCATCGAACAAAGACAGGCATGTAACCGGGGTCGAGTGCTTCAGAGAGCAGATGTGTTCCATTTTGGTGAAGTCCAATTTATCAATTTTTACTGCAATACTGTTGCTGTTAAATATTTAAAAGGCAATTTGGCAGCATATAGTGAGCACCTTGATATTTTTCATTTATTTAATTCAATTCCACTCTAAAAATATGATGAGGAAATAATCAGATATGTACAAATACTTATGAAAAAAGATTTATTCCCCTGCATATTTAAGGTCATATGAAAGAAATTCTGAAGTCAGCAGCTATGGTAGGCAGAATTGAAATAATGCTTTTGGACATGAAGGTGTCAACAGAGGGACATTCATCTAAATATTTTAGAAATGGCCTGTTATGACCAAATTCTAAAGTGAATGAGTAACCAACAGTAACCACTGGAGAAAAACTTTAAAAAAAATTCCATACAAAAGAAATTCAGGGTAAATATATGTGTATTAAGAAGCTTTTCAAAAACTTATATGATACCACTGTCAAATCCCTGGGCTTATTTATAGCCAGTCTGACAGAACTGTTCATAAAATGTTTAAGAAACACTGGTTGGTATCATTTTTATTTATACTAGTTAACTTTCTGCACTGGAAATTTGTGTTGGCTTCTGATACAACTGACTCTTCCTTGTTCCCTATTTCTTATTAAAGCAAAAAAACAACTTAAATTCTCTGACAACCCTCTGTTCAATTTATGTTCCAGTCAGAACAGGTAACATTCCTCTCAGTGACCCTTTTTCATCCCTTAAAATCAAAATGTCCATAGTTATCCCTTCACTATTATGGACTCACAACTTCCCCCATTCACTCTGCTCAGACAGGCCTGTCTTCTATCCCTTATCAAGCATGGCCATTCCTTGGGGAATAGGGGCCTGCCCTGCATCTCCTCCCCCTTCTGACTGGAGAACTATTCACCTGTGCACAACTGACTGCATTTTATTCAGGCTTCAGCCCTTTAGAAAAGATATCTTTGACCATTCTTCTTAAAGAGTGCTGTTCCTCACTTTGTACTTGTCTTTCTTTATTCCACTACTGCCCTACATTCAAATGATCTTATTTGTGTCCCTGGTTATTCCATTTCAGGTTTTATTAATATTCTAACTTCTCTAAGAACAGTGATTTTTGTAAGACTTTTAACCTGTAGCGATAATCTGCATACATAGTGTCTGTTACTACCTTTCGGGTGATGATAAAATCTCTTTTTATGACCCTGTAGAATACATGCCAGATGGAATTTAAGGAGAAGAGTGTCCATGTAGTAGAAAAGATTTTTAAACTACACTACATATCTTGGACTCTATAAAGTAAAGGGAAATATTCCTGTTATCAATAATGTGCATCCTCTGAATTCTTATTCAAAAGAAGCAAAAGAAAAAAAACGTACTATCAGTGGAACATGATGTACTGGAAAGGGCAGAAAGCAATCCACCACACAGTTAGAAGACCTGGTCTTGGAAACCACCAAGATACATTTTATTAGGGCCAAGAGATAAAGAAGGGGCAAAAATTGTTCAGGAAAAAGAAACATCCAGGGGCAGAGGTAGGCATGTGACAGGGCGGCCAGAGGAGAGACAGGGGAAGTTAAGGAGGATTGAAGGATGGAAATTAAAAAAACATGTTTAAAAAGAGAGAGATATTGAAACACACTGGCTCATGCTTGTTGGAAATAAAATATCTCATCCAACGCTTAGTAAATTACTGACTGTTTAGAGGTACAGTGTCCATGTGAAAGGACTGTGCTTACATTATTTGACCATATAGCTATTATTCTAAATCATAAAAGGAATCACAATAATCTGAAGCCAATATTGAATTTACTTCTTTTTTATAATATTATACCCTGTCATTGCATGAAAAATGTCTTAGATTAGTTATTTATGCAATAATATTTTCCTTAAAAGGTTACATGGGGCAAACTAACTATATTCAAATATAAGTGTATGCATTTTATCTCAAAGACAACAGTATCCAAAACGGGGTTAGTCTCTTAAGGCTACTTAATTTAGTTAAACATGCAGCTACTAGGGCTTAAAGAAAGGGTTGCAATATGAAATAGCTGGCATCCAGTAAGCTCCTTTGTGAATTCACTGTACTTAGAGCCAGCCAAAGTCTCACCTGTCATCACATTTGTACTTACACATAACATAGCTGTCCTTATTAAACTTTGAGGGACACTGAGATATAGAGAGTTAAAAGACCTTCCTTGGGTTTTGGAGTAACTCAGCAGTGTTGTTGAACTAGAAGCTGGTGTCCTGCCTCTTAAACTGGTGGTTCTGAGACATGCCCATGTTCTGTGACTCTTTAATCAGCATGTTCCATTTACTGATGCAAACACATTGTTTCTGTTAAAATTCAATCTTAGTGGGAAAGAAACATACTTAAAGGAAAAATTTACAAGATCCTTTTGCTTGTGATATACTTGGTCTTATAAGAAAAATGTTCTTATTAAACCCAAAATGTTATAAACATTGAAGCTGAGAGTGCCATTGGTTACAGCATACATAATTTTAAATAGATTTTTTTTACATTTGACCATCGCAACAAAATAAAATCTTTTAAATTCAAACATTATTTTTAAAATTTATTTTTAATGTTTTAATCCTCACCTGATGACACTTTTTCATTGCTTTTAAGAGAGGGAGAGAAAGGGAGAAAGAGAAATAGAGAAACATGGATTTGGAGAAAAACATACTTTCCTGTACATGCATCAATCGGGTTTCAAACCCATGTGCCCTGATCCGGAATCAACCTGCAACCTCTGGTCTACAGGACAATGCTCCAACCAACTGAGACACAATGGCCAGGGCTCAAACATAATTTTCAACAGTATATAATAATTAGCATGCAGTAATGTTAGTGTATTCATATTTAAAGTCCACAGTTTGATCCGATCTGACATGTATAGACCAATGAATTCATCACCATAATCAAAGAAAATAATATATTCACCAACCTAAAATGTGTCTGTATCCCTTTTTTATTCACCTTCCTGCCATTCTTCTTTTTAAAGTATATTTTATTGATTACACTATTACAATTGTCCCATGTTTTCTCCCCTTCATTCCCCTCTGCCCTGCATGCCCCCTTCCACCAGCCTCCCCCTGTCCTTAGTTCATGTCTGGGTTGTACATATAAGTTCTTTGGCTTCTCCATTTCTATATTATTCTTAAACTCCCCCTGTCTATCCTGTACTTACCACTTATGCTTCTTATTCCCTGTACTTTTCCCTCCATTCTCCTCCCTACCCTTCCCCACTGATAACCCCCCATGTGATCTCCATATCTATGATTCTGCTCCTGTTCTAGTTGTTTGCTTAGTTTGTTTTTGGTTTTTAGGTTCAGTTGTTGATAGTTGTGAGTTTGTTGCTATTTTACTGTTCATATTTTTTATCATCTTTTTCTTAGATAAGTCCCTTTAACATTTCATACAATAAGGGCTTGGTGATGATGAACTCCTTTAACTTGACTTTATCTGGGAAGCACTTTATCTGCCCTTTCATTCTAAATGATAGGTTTGCTGGAAAGAGTAATCTTGGATGTAAGTCCTTGTCTTTCATAACTTTGAATACTTCTTTTCAGCCCGTCCTTGCCTGCAAGGTTCCTTTTGAGAAATCAGCTGCTAGTCATATGAGAACTCCTTTGTATGTAACTTACTTCTTTTCTCTTGTTGCTTTTAAGAGTCTCTCCTTATCTTTCATCTTGGGTAACTTGATGATGTGCCTTGGTATGTGCTTCCTTGGGTCCAATTTCTTTGAGACTCTCTGAGCTCCCCAGACTTCCTGGAAGTCTATTTCCTTTGCCACATTGGGGAAATTCTCCTTCATTATATTTTCAAATAAGTTCCAATTACTTGCTCTACCTTTTCACCTTCCAGCACTCTGTGATTCAGATATTGGAACACTTAAAGATGTCCCGAAGGTTCCTAAGCCTCCCCTCATTCTTTTGAATTCTTGTTTCTTCATTCTGTTGTTTGAATGTTTGTTTCTTCCTTCTGCTCCAATCATTGATTTGAGCCCCAGTCCCCTTCCCGTCATTGTTGGTTCCCTGTATATTTTTCTTTATTTCACTCTGCATAGCCTTCACTTTTTCCTCTATTGTGTACTCAACTCAACCATTTCTGTGAGCATCCTGATTACCAGTATTTTGAACTCTTCATCTGATAGTTTGGCTACCTCTTCATCACTTAGTTCTATTTTGGGAGTTTTGATTTGTTCTTTTATTTAGGCCATATTTCTTTGTGGTGGCATACCTGTTACATTGCAAAGGATGGAGCCTTAGGTATTCACCAGGGCAAACAACTCACGTCCTTGTGTTGTGGTGCTGTATGTGGGGGAGGGGTCAGAGAGGGAACAATGTCACTTGCTTGGCTCTCACCTGGCTTTCAGTTACTTCCTCCACTACCCACATGCAAATTGGGCCCTTCTCGTGCTGATTCCCAGGTGGGTGGGTTTATGTACATTCTAGGGCCTTGTGGGTCTCTCCAATGAACTCTCCTGTGAGGCTGGGCATTTCTCCTGCTGCCACAACCCCCACAGATTTTTACAGCCAGAGGCTTTGAGGCTTTCTTTTCCCATGCTGGAAGCCTGGGTTGTGCAGTCTGTCTCACTCCCCAATTGTTCCTCCTGGTTCACTCACACACAAATGTGAGACTGCCTGGTCCACAGCTGCTGCCTCACCCACCAGGTCCTCCAGCTTCCACCTTGCCTTGTGTCCTTTCTGCCCCTCCTGTCAGTCTGGGTGAATATTTCTTCTTTAATTACTTGGTGTTTGGACTTCCATACAGTTTGATTTTCTGGCTGCTCTGTTTTTTTGTTTTTTTTTTTTTAATTTGTTGTTGTCCTTCTTTTGGTTGTGTGTGGAAGCAAAGTATATCTACCTATGCCTCCATGTTGGCCAGAAGTCTCCCCTTCCTGCTATTCTTGAACTGATTGTCATTTCCAGCCAATTATGAACCTACTTTATGCCAGTACATATTAATTTGCATTGTATAAAATTTTATGTAAATGAAACAATGCATAGCATGTACTCTTTTTTCTGGTTTTCTTATTCTAAATAATTATGTTGACATTCATTCATATAGTTGCATGCATCAATCATTTATCTTTTGTACTGCTGAGTTGTATTCCATTGTATGAAAATACCACAACTCTTTAAGTCTTCATTTGTTGATAAATATTAGGGTTGCTTTCATATTTTTGTCTATTACAAGTGAAGTTTCTGTGAATATTTATGTACATGTATTTGGATGGATGTATTGTCTTCATTTTTCTTAATATCTAGAATCAGTATGGCTGGGACATAAGATAGGTACATGTTTAACTTTTAAAAAGTTTCAAGGTAGCTGGATCTGAGCTAGTGAGATATGAACTCATATAATTAGTGGTGGGCCAAATTATATTTAGGCCATTATAAAAATGTTAACTTTTACTTTGAAAAATATAGGAACTCATTGTATGTTTTTTAGAAGAAAAGTACATGACCTGCCTGTTTCTGTGTTTTAAAACATTCATACTACAGCTCTTGAGAGGATATACTATGGAGTGAAATTATACATATATATACACATACACACATACCTTTATGGTATGTGGTATGGTATGGTATGGTAATTATGGCTAATGATTACTAGCCATCATTACCTAAAATCATAAGTAAGGCTACAAAATGATAAGAATAAGAAGACAAGTAATATAATTAAATAATAACACATGAATAAAATCTGTGTTGCATGTACTCATAACTGTAAACCTTTGCCCATCCCTGTATGGACAGGTAACTAGAGAGGTTAATATAATAATACTCTAGGTGACAGTTGACGGGGCTTGGACTAGGGTGTAACAATGGATGAGTGAGACAGAGAGTCTTATTACCTGTTCAAAGCAGAGCTGACAATATTGTTTGTGAAGAGGGTATAGGGTGTAAAAAAGTTCAGGAGGCAAAAGTGGGTTCACTGTTTGTAACTTGAGTGGTTAAAATAAAGTAACTACTATTAAGTTTCTGGGGATATGTACAGAAGGAGAAGGTTGTAACATATTATGATTGAGATTCTTATTTGATATCAGTTGGAGACATCAAGTACACAGTTATCTATAAGTATCTGAAGTACAGGGCCTGACCCATATGGCTCCATTGGTTGGGCGTTGCGACACAAAGCAAAAGGTGGAAGGTTCAATTCCCCAGTCAGAGCATATGCCTGGGTTGTAGATTCAGTTCCCGGTTGGGACATGCAGTGAGGCAACAAATCAATGTTTCTCTCTCACATTGAATTTATCTCCTTCTCTTTCTCCTTCCACCCCCTTCTCTTTAAAAATAAATAAAATCTAATTAAAAAAATAACCCGAAGTTCAGGACTTAGATCTTATCCAAGCTAGACATGTGAATTTGGCCTATAAATGGTACTTAAAGCAATAAAACTGTATGAGGTTACCTAGGGTGTGAGTATAAATAGAGGGAAGACTTCTGAGGATCCGTCCCTGATGTTTATGAGTCTAAACACATTGTAAGAAGTTTCTCATATGTTATGCTGTGGCCATTAATAGTATTTTTATATGTTGCTTGAGATTATATTAACCATACATCAAAGTCGACTCAGAATATACTAGAGAAACATGTCAGCACATAACATTTTACATATTTATTCTTTCCTCTAGAATCTTACTTGCAACTACGTGTGTATTTGTCATTCACTACATTTAGATTTTCAACATTTGGCACTGTTGTCCTCTGAATATCAAGTGAAGTCTTCTGTTAACTTCTGACTCAAGATATTTCTGATTACATATGATCTCTCCTTGTCATGATGGCAATTGTGTTTTCTAGGTTCTTATTACCAGTGACATGATAAGTAACTGAACAAGATAAATAAATGTGGCAGATAAAATGAAAATAAGAGTATCATTCAATTTAAGTAAATATTCTCTAAATTGTATACAACTATGATAACAATACACATTGTCCCACTCTCTGAAAGTAGAGATTTCTTGTGAAACATTTCATAAACTGAAATGGCATAAAGTGAAGAAGCAACTTCTGTTAACTTACATGGAAAAATTTTTAGTGTTCCAAGACCCCCCAAAAATAACCTACCAAATACGCTTAAGAACATTCAGTTTCACACAAAGCATAACTCCTATGAGCTCTTTTAGGCTTTTCTTATCCTTAGGACACATCTTACTAATGGATGCAAAACAGAAACCACCTTTGTTCCCTGACAGAGTTCAAAGCTACGGCTGAGATACCGTGTGGTTCCTGGGGAAGGGGCTTGGAAGAGCCACTCTCACTGCTGGGTGGCTCACTGCAAAGCAGATGTCCAACGTTATTCTCATTTTCTGCCTTTTTTCATAACAGTAAAATGCTCTTTGGATTTCTTTCAGTTCATGAAAACAGGTACTAATGCAGGTCTTTTACAAAAGCAAAGTGGTGTTATGCAAATATTTGAAAAGCAAGGGATACTTGTACCTACTTTGGTGAACAAATTTCTTTACATCTCTAATGAAATATAGAGAACAGACTTCTCAGATTTCAAGTATTCTTTTTGATTCATCAGTTTAAAAGACAAAACAAGCAAATGAACTCTATCATTTACATGCTGAATCGAGAAAAAAGATTTTTTTAATTTTTAATTTACATGACATGAGTTCTAATATTTATCACAATATTACATAGTTTCAAAAGAACAACATTCACACAATTATCTAAGTAAATGGAGACACTGGGAGAATTATTCACAAATAGATAAATGAACATCTAAAAGAAAGTATATAGGTAATCATATTTAAAATAGAAAATGATAATATTTATTACTGAGAGATGACTACAGGAAAAAATATTGATAGCCACTAAGTTCTGCTTCACACCATTTTCATTACCTTTCTAGGTCAGTGGTTCTCAAAATGTTGTCTCTGAACTGAACATGACCTGGCAACTTCTTAAACAGTCTCAAGTCCACTGGAGACCTAGTGCATTATTAACTGTGGGGGCAGCAATCTGTGTTTTAATGAGCTCTTTAAATGATTGTTATTTAAAGTTTGAGAAGCATTGATCTAGATTAATTGTGGAAGAAGAAGGAGGTGAAGGAGAAGGAGGAAGTAACCCAGGGTTGATAAAACCTGTGTATACTTGATACTGCGTTATGTACTTCACACATATTTTCATTTTAGAATTACTTTGCATGTTAGCTATTGTTATCCCTATTTAAGGATGAGAAAATTAAATCTCATAGAGGTTAAAGTAGATTTTTTAAATTGATTCACTATTTTACAAATAATGTTTTTCTTATTTTAAAGTTCTTTAACTTCAAGGGGCAAATTGAAAGATGAACTTCAAATTTCTAAAAGACAAGGAAGCAGAAGCATTTGCTAATGCTAATCAGTCCTCAGAAGGATTTTTCTGGGGTGTTAGTTTTTTGTAATCAAGTGTCAACTTAATAATATCTCATTTTAAAGGATTCTATGAAAATTAAGAATAAAAATGATGCAATCTACAAAAATTAGAAGCCAAGAGCAATATTTGCCTGATGTGATCATCTTCATTCTCAAGGAAAGGAAAAAAATTAAAAATAAATGAGAATATAGAGCAAATTTATTAGGTAAAAAGAAATCAACTCAATGACTTTTTAAGCATAGTAGATGCAGGTTAACTTTTCCTGAGAAAAAGTGTGTAAAGAAAAAGTGTTAAGACTGTATTTATGCAAAAACACTCACTTGGAATAGGAACAGAGAAAATTAGGACACAAAATGTCCATTGCATCTAATATTGCCACAAACAATCAAAACCAATGTTTGTTCCAATCTATCAATGTCACATTTGACTTGACCCTCATTAAAAATGAAGATATAATCCCTTTCAAAAAGATAATCTTGTTATAAACATTCTGCTGATGAAATATTTCCTGGTATGTCATAGCTGTTTCACCCCGGGATGGGACAGATTTCCAAACATACTACTGTAACTACAGGGGTACGAGGATGGGAAGCTCTTTGAAAGAAAAACTTCATTCGATTATGTCTGGCACCAGTATGATTTTCTTTCCTGAGTCATTTTAAATAATAATAACAAATTATTGTAGGGGTTTCCCTGCTCACCACCTGTACTGAGGATATCACAGATAAATATAGGTCATGACTTGCAGTAGAATGCTGAAATAAAAACCAGACAAAATATGGCAGAGGATGTACATTTAAGGGAAAGAAACATATTGGCAGAAAAGCCATCATTGGTTGTTCTAGAAATATTTGGAAGTATTCTTCACAGTTTTCTGACTTACTTGTGTAGGTTTGGAAAAATAACTTGAATCAAATATTATCAAATACATAAAAATGCACAGAGGAAACCAACACTTCATTACAGGCTGAACATACATTTTTCTTTTATGTCTTTGTTTTTGTGTTCTCAACTTGGAACCACTCCTCAGGACCATGAAATAAATCTCTTGAAGAGGAACTGGTAAATGCATCTTCATAAGCCTCTGTTCATCAGTTTCTGTCTTGTGAAAATTAACTCAAGGGGCTGGAGGGACAAACAGAGCACAGAGGATTTTTAGGCCAATGTAACTATTCTCTATAATACCATAATAGTACAGACCCATGTCGTTACACATGTGCCCAAACCTGTAGAATGTGAACCTTAACATAAATGATGGAGTTGTGTGATAACAATATGCCGGTTCAGGTTCAATGGTTCCCCTGCAGTGCAGGACGTCCATAGTAGGAGAGACTGTGCATGTGTGGGGACAGGGCACAGGGAGCTCCCTGCACTTGCCAGCAAGTTTGCTGTGAACCTGATACTGCTCTAAATGTATTAATTTAAAAGAAAAAAAGAGGAAAAAACAAGTATTTAAAAACAAAAGTGTGGAGTTAAAATATTTTCATATAAAATGTTTTGATAATGACATTTTTAAATTTTATTTTCTAACCTAATTTTAAAATGTGTATATGTGTGTAAATTCAGTAATCTTAACTGACCTGTTTAAAAGAAAAAAAACTGACAGTAACCAGAGGGGAGGTGGCAGTGGATAATGGGGGTAAAAGGGGAAGACTTTTCAGGAGCAACTATAAAGGACACATGGACAGAACCAAGGAGGCATGGGATCAGGGGTGGGAGGTAGGGATGTCTGGGGTGGCAGGGAGTGGTGGGGGAAAATGGAGACAACTGTACTTGAACAACAGTAAAACAGTAAAAAAATAAATAAAGTAAAATAAAAAATAAAAAAACAATAAAAGAAAAAAAATACTTGGTACATATTCTGTGTCAAGAACCGTCCAAGGCATTAAAGATACATTGATGAATTAGATGTTGCCACAGATATAACAAAGCAATTATATCAAAGAAATATAAATAAGGGATAAATTGTGACTCCATTAGCTTTTGGCTTTGTTTTAAGCATACTCAAGGCATGTTTCTTGAATATATTAATCACACAAAGATAGCAGACATTCTCTTTCACAGATTTCTCTTTCTCTAGGTTGTTCCTCAAACTTTAGTGTTCTACAGGTTTCTACCTTAGACCCTGTGAATGATTTCATTATACGATATTAATTTTATTTTTTAAAGCTGGTGACTCTCAGAGCATCTCTCCAGACAATATCTAACCCACATTAAAGAAAATCTGTTGGTGCTCCCAATATCTGTAACTCTTGGCATAGCATCTTACTGCCAGGACCTGCGGCACTCTGTCTGAGGGTGTTCCTGCGTAGGAGGAGCATACGAGATTTCCTTAAGCAGTCACCAGTGTAGTGAGCTAGCGCCCAGGAGGCTGCCTCAACCAATGAAAAACCAGAGCTAGTGGATAAACAACCCAGCAGCCTCACCTTTCAGGCGGAACTACTCTGAGGCATGTACTATGCAGTTGTCATAGGGCCCCAGTGGGATAAAAGCTCAGCTGTGCCATACAGGTAACTTGCTAATAACATGCTATCAACTTACTTGCCTTTCCTTTCATATTTCTCTATTTCTCTATATCATGGGAATAACTTCCAAATGAACTATTTGTACTCAAATACAAGTCTCCATTAAATATCTATTGGGTCTCTGTATCAATGTTCCACAGGCAACTAAAATTTACAGTGTATGAAACCAAATTCATCTTCTCCAGATATCTAGCTTTAATATTCTTAATATTAATAAACAGTACCCACATTCACAATGGGAAACAAAAGCTCAGGTCTCATTTTAAATTTTACTCTTTCCCTTATCCTCTGAGTCTTTTCATCAAAACCTCACAATTCTAACATTTTAAGATCTCCCAAAATTGGCCCATTTTCTGCATTATTATGAGCTATACCTTAGTTAGGATCTAATCATTATTGGGCAAATTACAGCAATTGATCTTTCATAAAGCCTTATCTCCTTTAATCTAATACAACCCCAATATAAACATCCTAGCGTGACATTGACCATTAAAAAAAAATAAAAGAAAAAAGAAGAATGAGAGAAGGGAAGGAAGAAAGGGAGGGAGGGGAAGGGAAGGTAGGAGAGAGGAAGAGGGAAGGAAGGTGGGAGAGAAGAAGAGGGAGGGAAGGAGAGAGGGAGGAAGGGAGGCTGGGTGGGAGGGAAGGAAGGAAGGAAGGAAGGAAGGAAGGAAGGAAGGAAGGAAGGAAGGAAGGAAAGGTAAAGAAAGAAAGTTTATCACCAATCTACTGTAAACCAAACAGTGATTGGCCCTGACTGGTGTGACTTGGTTAGTTGGGCATTGTCTCACAAAATGAAAGGTCACTAGTTAGATTTCCAGTTGGGGCCACATAAGAGAAACAACCGATCAGCTTTTCTCTCTCACATCCATGTTTCTCTCCTTCTCCTTCTCTCTCCGTTCCCCTCTCTCTGAATAAATGAATAAATATTTAAAAAAACAAACAGTGATTGTACATTGCTTTCAGGATAACATTCAAGTTCCCTGAGCATGCCATACAAGCTGTCTGCCATCTTTACTCAATGAATATTTCAAGCCCCATCCATCTACTCGACACTATAATCATACTAAATGATATGCAATTCACACTCTCCTTTACCTTAATGCTTTCAGTTTGTTCGAAGAGCTTAAAATATCTTCCCACACTCTCTTCCTTTGAGCTATCTTATTAAGATTCAATTCTAGTGTGACTTACTCAAGGACATCTTTTCTCATCTACTTCAAATCCAAAGTCTAGTTTAAGTGTGAATTCTATGTTTTCTTGTATTACGACATGTAATGACACTGTGAAATGTTTGGAAAGATTGAGTAATAAAACACAGTTCTTGATTCTATGGAACTCACAGTCTTACATAGTCTAGAATATAAGTTTAAGACATTTATTTGAAATGAGTAGAGGGAAAAAATGACCAAAAAAGTACAAAATGCTTTCATTTCTCATCCAGAAACTTTGAAGCTGATTTAAGAAAAGTGATTTTGGAATTATAACTTGACATTTAAGCACTCTCAGTAATTAATTGTTTGTGTAAATATGTCATTAATTTATAATACTCTCTCTAAAAATAAAGAGAGGAACATTTGAGAAACTAAATAATTTTCAACTGAAGAACAATATGTTAAGTCCCAAATTATTAAATATTGAAGAATGACAACAGTATACATCAGAATTGTAAGCATACAAATTACTTTAGGGAGGGAAATTCATTTTTAGTTTTATATTCATTTAATGTTTTTAAAGAGAAAATAATAGACCATGAAACAAATACCGTACCACGTGAAGTAAATTTAGGAAATGGAGGGGAAAAAGGCAATTCCTCCAAACTATAGTAGAAGGAATGGTTAGTAAAGGAAAATTTGTGTGTGATGTACTCTGGAGAAATCAATTGACAGAACTAAAATTATAATTTCTCATGTTCCCAAGCATTGAATAGAAGTTGACCTTGGTGCCCCCAATTGTCTTCTGTCCCTATCTTTCCATTTGAGTTAATGAAGACCTGTAGAAATCTGCCAACATGAGCTGCAGCCCAAAGCCCTGGGGTAATTAGTTGATGTATTAATTTGCCAGCTAGACATGAATTGAGCATTTACTATCATGAATTATCATGCCAAACCCTAGTAGTATAAGACTGGAAGGAGATAAAAAATATAGGTCATTTCCAATCTCAAACTACTCACTGAAAATTTAACACAACAAACCATTTTCACTGAGGAGATTCAACCCTCTGTTCTCAGCACATGAGCAGGCATCCAGCAGCATAAACAAACATGCCTGAAGAATTAGGAGTCAGAACACCATTACTATCACAGGAAAAAAGAGAAAATGCCAACAATAAAGCTCTCCCACAATAATTTAATATTCAATATGTTACTAACTGATGTATTATTAAAATTCCATTTAGCTAAATGTTAGATCTACAAAGGCAGACCATCTGAACTACTGCATTTGATTTATGTTTTTTCTTAATGTTTGTATCTCTCTATAATGAAAGTATTTTATGTAGATCAGAAAAAATAAATATAGCCATTAATATTGAAACTGATAATTTAGTTACATAAAGGCAAGTCATCAATCATCTCATTGTAAATAAAAATGAATTAACAATCACAAATATAATTTGGAAGATACGTTAAAGAGTAAACATGGCAAAATGGATGAGAAATTCATCAATCCATTTCTTTTTTTTCCCCTTTTACTTCTGTGTTTTCAATATTTCACCTTAAATTTGTACTATGATCTAGGGATGAATAAGGCATATGTGACCATGGCAATACGGCACTAAGTATAGTACCTCAAACAAAAAGGTACTTAATAAATATTTGTGGAAAAATACTTAAATGAATGAGAATAGAGTTTCCACATTGTTTGTAAGAAGCCAAAGCAATGATACAATTATACAATGAATACAGATAGGTGATCCCATGAATAGGTTGTTTAAAAAGAATTAATGCTTTATTTCAAGCTATATAATTAATACACACACTTGCAAAGCACAAAGTAAAAATTGCAAGTCTGCACTGATGAAAGTCAGCAGAAAAATATTCTGCCCACACCTCACTCCAACCTACCAAGCCAAAACAAAAGAACAAAATAATTATGGGAAAAAACCTGAAGATTTTTCTTTAGTCAAAATTTAACAAATGGTTTCAGTATCTACTAATACAGACACATTCACAAAATATCCATAATAATCAGCTTCTAACAGACCATTGATTTTTTTTTTTTTTTACTTTTGGATCAAATTGTTTGCCATTAAGAATATGGTCTGTGGAAACTAACTGATTTTCTAGTTCTAAGTGGATTATTATTTCCTTATTTAAAAATAAACAAATGTGAGTCCTGGCTAGAGTGGTACAGTGGACTGAGTGCCAGCCTGCGAACCAAAAGGGTCACCAGTTTCGTTCCTAGTCAGGGCACATGCCTGGATTGCAGGCCAGGTCTCCGGAGTGGGGTACATGAGAGGCAACCACACATTGATGTTTCTCTCTATCTCTTCCTCTCTCTCATCCCCTATCTAAAAATAAAATCTTTAAAAAATAAATAAATACATTTATTGTAAATATTGACTCAAATTTATAGGCAGGTATACTATCTAATAACAGCTGTAACACTGACATAAACTGGAATCATGTTAGGTAAATGAAATTCTAACCCACAATTTGCTGACTCCTAAGATTCCAGAAACCAAATCATGATTTTGGATTGTTTCCTGTACCTAAATTTCTTATGGTTTCATTTCTCTCAAAATCTGCATCTACAAATTGTTATCAACCCAGTGCTAATCTAGTTGCAAGGCTCAATCTTGTGAGAGTAATACAGAAACAATCCCCTAACACAAAAGAACTGGGAATTTCATATTTTGCTAATGATTTTAGGAAATATGGCAAAAGGTGAAATAGGACATTGCAGAGTCTTTCACTATTTCTTTCACTCTAATCCCTTTCTTTTTCTCTCCATTTCCTTACCATTACAAAATGTGGCAAATAAATAATCTACCTTATCTTATAAAAAATTTAACTGATTTCCTTTTATTCTTTTGCCTCAAGCCATAAGAAGTCAAAAGAAAAAATAGACTTTTACTGATAATTTTTCTTATCAAGAAATAGGAGTAAGATAACCCATTATTCTGGTCACTATTAATTTGCCATCCCCTGATCCCAAATCCTTTTTCAAATACATATTCTTTTTATTCCTTTCTCCAGTTCTCCTCCTTCTGGTATTTCCATTATGTATACGTTACAGCTTTGTAGTGGTCCCATAGTTCTTCCATATCCTGTTCTCTTTTTGCAGTTTCTTTGCTTTCCAGTTTTAGTGGTTCTTATTGGCATGTCCTCAAGCTCAGAGAGTCTTTCCTCAGCTATATCCAGTCTACAGATTTGCCCATTGAGCCAGCCTTTTTTTCTGTTACAATGATTTTGGTCTCTAGCATTTCTTTTTTTATCTTTCTTCAAATTTCCGTCTTTCTATTGCTTACCTTTTTCTTTAAAGACTTTAGTATATAAATCATACTTGTTTTAAATTTTTGCTGTAATAATTCTAATATTCCTTCCATATCTACATTTGGTTCTAATGCTTGTTATATGCTTGTTCTTTAAACTATGTTTTTTGCCTTTTAATACTCTTTGCAATTTATTGTTTAAAGGTGGACATGATGTACTGGGTAAAAGGAACTGCAATAAATAGGCATTTAGTAATCTGGTTGTAAGTTGTGGGGAGAGGAATACCATTTGTATCCCTTTGATTAGGTCCCAGTCTTTTAGTGAGCTCGTGCACTGGATGGTGAACTTCAGAAGTGCTTCTTGGTTTTCCCAACTCCTGTCATAAAACAGAATGGCTAGAGAGGGCTAGAGCTGGACATTTCTCTTCCGCAGATGGAAAGCTAGAGGAAGCTACAATTTAGTATTTCTTTTCTCCTAGGTCAGTTAGGCTATGATAAAATCACAATAGATTAGACTCTGGTATAATAGTTTCTCTTCAAGACAGGCTATGGTAAGAACAGAATTCTCTTACATATTTTGAATCATTACCTTAATGTTCTATTCAAATGTCTCATATCTCAAATGTAACATACCTCAAATAGAATTCTCTATTCTTCTCTTCTTAAAACCTAACTCTAAATATTCTCCCAATTTAGTAACTCATGTCAAACTTCAGTTTGACAAGCCTGAAGCTTAAATCCTGTTCCGTGACATCATCCCCTGTACATCACACTAAACACATCAACAATTCCTATTTATGATTCTTATTCTACATGGAGAGTATAATAAGCCAGCCAGAGAAAGACAAGTACCACATGCTTTCACTTTTATGTGGAATTTAATGAACAAATTACACACAAAAAAACACAATAGAAACAGGCTCACAGATAGAACAGACTAACAGCTGTCAGATGGGAGGAGAGTGGGGGCTGGTTGAAAAAGGTGAAGAGATTGAATGAAAACCAAACAAACAAAAAACTCATAGACAGAGATGACAGTATGGTTATTATCAGAAGAGAAAGGAGGGTCGGAAGAAGTAGAAGAGGGTGAAGGTGGGTGCGGTAAATGGTGATGGAAGGAGAGGTGACTTGGGGTGGTGAACACACAATGCAATGTACAGTGGATGTATTATAGAATTGTAGACATGAAACCTATATATTATTCACCAATGTCACCTTAATAAATTCATAAAAATACATTTAAAAAAGAAAGAGAAATCACACAGGTGAAAAATGACAACAAAAAACAAAACATATCTCAGTTTTGCCCTCTTGATCTCCATGATCAACATCTCTGGCCAAGCTTCAGCAAATGAGTCTTAAATAAAATGTGTACTTCTATGCCTATTTCCCTTGAACTTATTTTCCAAAAGAGCAGAAAGAATGCCATTAAAACTCAACTTGCATAATATTATGTCCTTTTAAAGCTTTTGCATAGCACTTAGATTAAAACCCAAAGCCTCCTCTATGGCCTGTAGGACCTATCTGTTCTAATCACTATCCTGTCTTCAGTCTGCAACCTCCTAGAATGTCACATTTTTCTTTTCACTTCAGCTACACGCTGTTTTTCTCTGTTTCTGAAATACTCCAAGCTCTTTTTAGGCTTAGAGTCTTTGAATGCAATGTTCGTTATGCCAAAAATACTTCCCTCTTCTCTTTGTACAAAGAGTTCTATTTCACCTCTTGATCTTTTTTGAAATGTCACTGGCAAAGACATAGCTTCCTTGTCCTTGTTGAAAGTCAGGGTCAGATTTGATGAAAGGAGGAATAAAAAATTCCTCCCTGTTACCATCCCTTTCAGTACCATTTTTTCTTCTCAATAGCAATTGATGTTAATTTGCAATTCATTAATTTTTTTTTGATTCCTTATTTTATTGTCTGTTTTCCTGGACTAGAATATGACCCAAAAGGGTCAGTGATCACATTTATTTTGTTTACCATTTGAGCCATAGTAGAATGACAAGTTCTAGATGACCATAATAAAATATTTTAAAATAAATTTTCAATATTTAGAAATCTATTCTCTCCCTATGTTTGAATGTGTTTATGTATTAATCTGTCATCTTAGATTTTTCTTATTAAATACTTGCTTTTGATCTCTTCCCTCAGAAAAATCTACTCAGTGTTAATACCAACATAACAATGTTCTACCCATGTACTTACTCAGTGTGAATGATGAATGACACATTTGGTTAAAAATATCAGGGCAATTGACTTTGAGGATGTTTAAATAGTTCCCTTGAACCATTTAATTTTTTCTTCAATAAATTTAGTTTATTAAAATTATAAAATATGCACCAACTACACTCAAGTATAAAGTTGATTCAATCTAATATCTGATGAATCATTTTTCTTATACTGTGCTTTTCAAATAATCCAATTAAAATATCTTGAGAATATGAAAATATATTCAGTATATTTTCAGTATAGTTTCACTATACTTAGTTCAGTATATTCAGAACTCAGTTGTTTAGTATATTTTTTATAGAAGAAGAAAATCAAATTAGTTTGCTTTCTTAAATAAAATAGAGTCGGTACCAATGGGTTTATAATAGAAAGCTACAAGAATGATGGAATCCTAACAAAATACCAATTTTTAATGGGTATTTAGTTACCCATCAAAAAATCTTGTACACTGCATCACAGGTGTGAAAGAGAAGCTTAGCAATGCAGAATTAATCCAAGCAGACATACTTGATCGCTTTCAGTAAAATAAAATTTTAAAAAGAAAAGAAAGAAAACCTAGTATTTCCAAGCAAATGATGGATTCTTGATTTTTGTAACATATTTTTTCTAAGCATATTCCAATGTCATTTGTAACATTTACAACAGTTTTAGTCATCTGAGGAATTAATATAGCCCATAGTAGAAGCATTTATACTTCATAACTTTCTCCCATTTAGTTTCTACCTGTCACTCAGATACTCAACAATCGAAAAATTCAGCAGCTGTACATAACCCAGTTCCAAAAGACTATTGAGACTACCAGGGAAGCTCTGGCTGGTGTGGCTCAGTGAATTGAGTGCTGGCCTGTGAACCAAAGGGTCACTGGTTCAATTCCCAGTTAGGGCAAATGCCTGGGTATCGGGCCAGGCTCCCAGTAGGGGGCACATGAGAGGCAAACACACATTGATGTTTCTCTCCCTCACTTTCTCCCTTCCCCTCTTTCTGAAAATAAATAAATAAAATCTTTAAAAAAAAGATGATCAAGGAAAAGATAAGATTCATTTTGAGCTGTATTATTTGAAAATAAATTCAAATGTTAGTTGGTTTAATTTGTCATTTAATAGTTTTACATGTTATCTTGCACATTCCTAGATACCCCAAGGCTCTTAGAAAAATAATGAACATACATTATGCTAAAATGTATGCTAAAAAAATTGTTAAATTCAGAATTTATTAAGCTCTAGTTATCTCTAAAGAATAACTTAACTTTGGATATACTGTATCATATAGATTTATTATTTTAAAATCTCAATCCAGACATTTTTTAACTTAATTAAGCAACCATTATAATGGTAATAGCTATATCCTCACATATGGTGGGTAGTGCTGAAACCTCATCTCTGTAACATTATCTGAGGCAAACCAGATATGTTTTCCCTCAAGAAAAGTTTACCCCAAATATGTGAATTAATAATTCTAATTGAAATCATAATGACCAAAATACTCCTCTCCCTAAGAAATATCTTTATGTTCAACCAAGTCTGACAAAAACAATTGAGTATTATCTGTATTTAAATTATGTATTGCCAAACACTGGCATTAAGATATTTTAATGATGCACATATGAATATTCTTTGTTTAATGGTTCATTACCTACCTAAGAGCATTATTCTAAATAAAGGCAATAGGAGTAGTGTTATTTTTAGGACAGAATTAATTTTACATAACTCACATAAAAGGTTCATATTGTACTTTGCATATAATATTATAGCAAGTATGTTTCAGTGTTTAAAGGCATGCTTTGTCTTCTAAAATATTTTTTGTGATTTTATATTTTGTAAAATAATTTCTAACTAAATGAAATTTTAGTCTCTACATTTCTCCCTTTAATGTCTAAGATAAAATAGATTATTATAAAATCATTGTTTCCATGTTAATAAGTTTTATCATAATAAAAAAAATAAGAACTTTAAAAGAAGACAGAACTACAATCAGAAAAAATTGGGGGCATTTTTTTACTGATTGATTTTAGGAAGAGACAAAAGAAGATCAATTTGTTGTTCCACTTATGTATGCATTCATTGGTTGATTATTGTATGTGCCTGACCAGTGATCAAACCTGCAACCTTGGTACATCAGGATGATGCTCCAACCAACCGATCATCTGGCCAGGGCTGGAGCATTTTCTAAGACATTCAGTTGCCCTGATTATGAATTGTTTTAGTTAAGTCAAATTTTCATTTGATTAGAACCTCGCTTTAGAATTCTGGTACTGGGGCCAAGGGTATTTTTTACTTTTTTATTTTTTAATTAATTTTATTATACTTTGTTCATTATAATTTATGCCCCTTATACTCTCTTCTATCTCCAGCCCCTCCCCCCCCCCACCCCTTGCAATCACTAACTACACTTTTGTCTATGTCCATTTAATTCTCCATTCCAGGCATTTAGATCTTCCCTTTCCTCCCTCTGTGAAGTCAGTCACCATTTGTCCTTTGCTCTCTCTCCCATATTTTTACTGACACCTCTATCATCTTCCGTCTTATCCACATGGCCCATGTGGATTTCTTTTCTTTTCTCTTACTCTCAGGGAGTAGAAGTAAATACATATATTTAACCAAAGGTCTACAGATGTTTTAAAAGTATGGAAATATAGGCAGCATCATTTTCAATCTACCCACATCCACCCTTATAAAATGTTATGGTTAATGAGTTCTTCAATATATTTTTAAACACTACATACTGAAAGAAAGAATATGGGACTATACTTTACAGTGGTTGGGTTGGTATAGTTGTTCACATTCTTTTTATTTTTGTATTATTTTAAGTTTTTGAGAATATTTATGTTTATTTTATATTAGAATATAAATTAAACTTTGTTCTCTTAAAGTACAATCATTTTATACTTGGATTATTTATGCTATAAGTAGACATTCTGTCATGAGAAAGATTGAAAAGAAACAGGGGAAAAAGAGTAAAAAGTAGGAGCTAATGTGATTTGTCTTTGTTGGCTTGTTTTGGTTGTTTTGGCTGGAAATAGCTTTTTCCTTTATGATTTAGTTTCCCTGTGCTACTGTAACAAAGTATCAAAAACTGGGTTAAATGACAAGAAGGTATGGTCTCTGACTTCTGGAAGCTAAAAGACTAAGAGTGAGGTGACAGCAGGGCATGTACTTCCTGAAGGTGCTAGGAGGCAAAGAGCTGGTTCAGGCCCCAAGTCCTCACTTCTGCTAGTTCCTAGGCTTGTGGCTGCAAAACACCAATCCTCACATAATATTCTACTTGGGTGCATGTCTGTTTCTGTGTTTAAATGTCCCCCTTTTATGGGGATTGGAATTTTGTGGCTAATCCAGTCATATTGGATTAGGGTCAACTGTGGTGACTTCATCTTAACTTGAACATCTGCAAAATCCCTATTTCTAAATAAGTAACATTAGCAGATACTGAGGGTTAGGGCTTTAACAGTTTGGGGCAACACAATTCAACCCAAAACACCTTGTTAATGTCAAAGACTTTTGGGAATCCCAAAAATCTGTTTACTGCATCCTGCTGGATATCATGTTGACAACCTCAACTGTGGATGGCTCTAAAAAAGTATCTGTCTGGAGCAGTGAATCCCACACACAGCAGCTAGCAGACTCACTGAGAAGTGTTTTTAAAAAATGCATATACCAGTACCATCCTATGTCAATTAGAAATTCTAGTGCAGTCAGTATGGGGATGGAGAAGGCAATATAAAATTTTAAAATTTATCTATGCTCTTCTATTAATCAATCAGATATGGAAATCACTCATCTCCAAAGTGTGCACCTCTGGGTATGCAGAATAATCTACTGGAGTGCAAGAGAAAATATCAGAATTTCTATTTCTATTTATTCCACTATAGACTTTTAAATATCTATTTATATGTATTTTCATAATGTAACTTATATTACAGTAGTAATCAAATAGTACATATATAAGGTCTATAATTTATAAATTAAAATACATGGTGGGCAAAAGTAGGTTTAAAGTTATTCATGTAGGAAATATTGTAATTAATAAGTAATTATACAAGAATAAACTGTTTTGTTTACTCACCACTGTTTTATATACTTACAACTTTTGCCCACCCTATATATATACCAGAGATACACTTTCAAGACCTGCCACTAATGGCAGACTACAAGCAAAGGCTTTTGTAGACCATTGTTCTAAAGTACCAACATAGATGGTATCTGTTCTGCTTTATCAGGCAAATATTCACTAAAACTTTTTTTTTAAAAAATGATGAAGATGACAATGATAAGCAGGATTCCCATTGGACTTGCAATAAAAATATGTTTGTGGGATATTATAATAGATAACTTTGTACTTGCTATGGGGCCTTTAATTTATACCACTGAAATGTTCTATACACCAGTCTCATTATATAATGTGGACATTTATTGCCAAACAATGCACAAACTGTGTGCATAAATCTGCTTGCACATAAATCAGTGTTTCACTGGTGCATTTTAAAGCAAGAGAAATACATTGAGATGAGGGATATTTTTAATTTTACCTTGAGAAAATAAGTAAAAATAGATCCAAAAAGTAAAGAACAATAGAAGTTGGGGAATCAGTACATGATGGATTTTTATATAGCTTGAAGGAGGACAGAGAGAAAAGAGAAGAAAAAGAAAGGGACAAAGGAAGGTTGTTTTTTTTTTAAATGGAAGAAGCATAAAAAGATTCCAGGTATTAATTAGAGGGAAAATACCTTTCCTATAACAATAAAGTCCTGCCAATTGTACTGAGAAAGAATGAGGTGGAATTGATTGTGCCAGAATTAGATAAAGTACTAGCTAAACAAAGAGCTTCTGGCATCCTGAGAAATGAGCCAGCAAGTACAAAAAAAGATCAACTCAGTGGCAGTCATCCATTAGATGCCAATGAAGCTAATCCATACCACAAACTTGTGCAAGAAGTAGATTTTCCTACTTGTCTGTTCTCACAACTAATCATTATTTTAAGTGCAGTTTGGGCAGGTGCACGGAGAGTCCCTACTGTTTTGACATTGCATTGGAGAGTTTCCAAGCAGCAAGCTGGTACAGTCCTTGAGTTCCTTCCACTTTACTGCTTCTTAAATTCACTTACATCTGCAGCCAGCCAGCCAGTTTCCTACCAGTAACATGCAGAGGCAGACCAGCTATTCTAGCATCCAGAGGTGTTCATCTTCAAAACCTTGGAGTCAAAACATCCATAAACTTATTCAGCAAGTGGCAGCAAGAGCGGCCAGTCACTAATACGAACTGAGTGAGTCTACTGAGCTAATATGCTTGTGGATCATCTGCCTATTAGATCAGTGGTGTTTGGCTAAATTTCTGACATCTTTATGCTCAAAGAAACAGGCTATGTACTCTGACTCACTTCATTTAAAAGCAATGCAAGTAATATACTAACTGATACTGGACTCAGTATGAGAAAGCATTGAAAGGGGCCTTAACTTCTTAAGGTCTAGAAGGTCTAGACTTGCACCACTTAGTTACCATTCTGCATTCCACAGTACCCGAGACTAGATGTTTACTTACTTTGCTCACTCACTGTGCTTTTGCCCTTTTGGGGGAGGCAAATAAGAAATGAGAGAGAAAAGGACTTGAAGCTATTTCATCTACCTCTTTGCTCCCCTTATGAAAGTCCCAAACAAACAGAAATTTTCCTACAAAGATCATTAGCAAGTATTTTTGTAGTTATAGTTCATTAAATAAAAGCAAATGTGTCACAAAAGGATTACAAAACCTAGGGAAACCATGTCCCCATTGTGTGAATGACACACCCCCTGTCCCAAAGGTTTGCAGACTCTGCCACCTGTCTTGGTGACAGATCCACTGTGTCCCCTGAAAGCTTTCCAGGTGGTGAGCAGAGAGTGAAGCCACATGAGAAACCATCTGTAACATAAAATCATCTGCCAACTCTCCCCTCAAGATCCAGTGAGGACCTGTGACATATGTATAGATCAATTCAAGTTCCTTAGAAGGAAGAACCTCTGAGATAAAAGTACATTAATTTTCCCTAGGAGTTAGCAGGTGGCTGATGATCCTACCCACAATATGTGGATCTAGCTATTGACACATAGGTAGAGTAGATGGATTGCCCACTAACATGAAAGAAAAAAATAACAAGGTTAAAAGAAAAAATACAAAACACTATTGTCTCCTAATACAAGTAATCAATGCTCCATTCACTGGAGGAAAGATTTATATGAGTGCTATCAAGGTACAGAAATTTTGAGCTTCTTCTCTAAATTTCACATACTTGGAATTAACTGTTATAAAATACACTAATAAAGATCATCTGATATATGAATAATATATTTAAAAAGAAAATGGGACTTGAAAAATTAGAAGTCTATGAAGAAGGCAATAAAACCTCACTTTCAAGACATCAATGAGAAAATAAAACAATAAGCCAAGAAGTGATTTATAAAAATCACTCTAATTTTGGCTCAGACCCAGACATTTTTAAATAAGCTCTGAGACTTTTGTGTTTTAAAAATAAAGTTACATTCTTTGAAGTGGAAACCTGAGAGATTATGAATGCCTTACTTAGAGATACTCATGTCTTGAATTTTAATTCCAGTCATACAGCTTGTAAACTAACCCCAGAATGGACTTGTTTGCCTCACTATTTAGAAAAGGGCGGAGGGAAGGGGAAACTACACATGGCATCATTGGACCCAAGCCAAGTGGCAGAGTGCTGGGGAAGGAATTGGCAGCTACATTATCAGAGAGATTAAAATGGCAACAACTGTTGATGCATTTCAAAAAATAAGATGTTGCATAGTATGACAAGTATACACTTTTTCACAAAAGCAGTGAAAATCATTTCATTCCCTCCCCCTGCTTTTTTTGCAATTATCATTCTAGCTTTCTAAATGTTCCCACTTGATTCCAACTACATTGCTATTTTGGTGTAAATGTCAAGCAAATCTTAAAGACTGTATTTTTCTAATCTCAAAAAATGCTTCAACTTTTTTGAAGAAAACAAGCTTCTAACAAAGGGAATTTGGAGGTAACTTCAGACTGATTAAAAATGGAAAATATCAGAAGAAATCATGGCTTAAAAAAACAACAAAAACTGGCTATTAAAATTGTAAGCATTCTGCAATACCCATAATCTAGTCCATGATACCTCAATATAACAGCCCTTTTCATTTGAGGGCCTTGGAGCATCCCCAAGACAGTTACCTTCTTTAATCTCCAAACTAAACTATTACTGCAAGATAGAGAAATGCTCTCTATTAAACCCCCATTTTCCAAATAATAAATTCTCAAGTAGAAGAAATTTAATTCTTACTTAATTATTCAGAAAAACAACAACAACAACAACAACAACAACAACAAACAGGGTTGGGGGGAGGGTGCAGCTTGCAAGGTCTAAAGCATGTCAGCCCAGATTGAGAGCAGTCCTTCCATTTCACTTTCTCTCGAAGGGATGGACCTTATCCTGCCCAGGAGGGAGCAGCATTGGAGGAAATGTATCTGGTTACTCTTCTTAGCCCCTCTTTCCCTGGAGAAGAGGAATGGCTCACTTTAGAAATGAGATTGGGAGAAAGGCTCTGAGTTGGTGTACCTCAAATCAATCTGGGTGCACTCTCCGACCTAGCCTGCTTACGAATGCGAGCACTCTCTTATGTTTCCAAAGTGAAAAATCTATCAGGGCAGACTCTGCCTAGAAAGGATAGAAACCTGAAGTTTAAGGTGGGGTGATTGATTCATTCGGAGAAAAAGCAGGAATTCTGGTTTTGGTTCAGGTTTAAGCAGGGTTCTCTAACCCAGCTTTATTAGTTACTGAGCTGCTATTCTGATCATTTGCTATAGCTATCCTTCAACTGATTCAGAATAAATAAGAAGTATGAGTGGAACTTCAATCACCTCCATCACAGTGTCCTATCAACAAGTTTATATCAACCCAAAAAAACAAATATGCCTATTTCACAGGTTTTAGCCTAGTGATAATGATGTTAGTAATGACAATAATAATAATAATGAAAAATAACTAGCATGCTTCGACACTTACCATGTGCCAAATACTGTACCACCTATTACTGATTTACATGTATTAACTCACAAAATCTTCTTGTTAAGTCTATGAAGTAGAGACTACAATTATAATATCACATAAAAAATTGAGGCAATTCAGGCTTAATAACCTTTCCAAAGTCACAGAGCACTCTTTACCACCATTTTTATTGTCACTAATAACCTCAAACATTATCTAACTCTCCTCTGAAAATTACCAGTCAGTGTATAATTAGTAGTATTTTTTAAATCTGCTCATTTTGATTATTTGATATGATATGTTTACACATCTCTTGTTTTTTTTAATGGTGACTTTTGAAAAAAGTAAGAATAGTAAGGACAATACCTAACATTTATGTATCAGGAACTATATTAAGCACCCTCTAAAACAATTGAATGAGGAAATGGTGTTATCTCCATTTTACAGGTGAGGTTTGAAACTTGGTTTCTTTACCAAGGTTATCGAGCTTTAGTGACAGTTTTCAATGTCTTTGCGGCAGACTCTGACACCCACAACCTCAACTCCATGTCATATAGATGAAATTTGAAATGAATAAATCAAAACATCTTCAATCATTGATCAGTCTGTAATGCCCCCAAAATTCACCCATAAAACTTTAAGAACACGTCTTAAGAGTAGACTATTTAAACATAACCAACATGTTTATTACATGTTAAATCATAATCATGAAGTGTTTTTGCATATTTAAATCACAAGCCTCATCACAATTCTCTAGTTTTGACATAATTTGAAGAAATTTGTCACGTAAGTGGACTGAGGTATATTATTTGTATTTCACAATACAAATATCCCAAAACCAAGTTTATGGCACCTTATGGTAAGCCCTGAGCTTATCCTTCATAGCTGTGTGGATGGTTTTTGCTTCTTTATCAAAATAGTTTTAGTAATTTTGACTCTAATTAAACTATTTCTGCTTTTTCCAGAAAAAAAATGTATCTTTAACATTTGTTTTGAACAGTTTATTAGCGATATCTAAAATTCCTCATCATTAAGTGGCAAGTTAGAATTACCAACAAGGAGACCCTAGAATGCAGACAGTCAGCCTGCATTGTAACTTGATGAGATATAGCCACCTCTCTGTGTCTTGCACATAATGGCAACTCAATAAAGATGGACTGCTTTGTTAACAGATCCACAGAGCTGGATCGCTGGCAGGATGGATGTGCATGGGATATTCAAGCAGTTTATGGATGAGGAGCAAAGCAGGGTATCTACAAACAGGGAGATTAGAAGCAAAATGTTTTCAAAGATACCCTGAAGCAAAACTTCAAACACTGTCATAGCTGTAGGCCACTGGGACTCTTGTAGCAGATGGCTCAAGCTAATGCCCAGCTAAAATGAAATGGCTGCTTTGACAAAGATACCAGTCACCCTCCAATGAGAGAAAACAGAGTTTCTGATGCAGGAAAATAGAGTTTCAAATAGAGTCTGCGCGTGTGTATGGCTGACAATGGGCTGCAACATACAGAAAAAACAGTTCTAAATCAAATGTCTTCAAAAACACTTTCCCTAAAAAGCTTATTATTCTAGAATTTTTGGTTAAATAAATGATGTCATGGCTTTTTTAGCCTAATTAATTTTTTAAAAAATATAACATATATAATTATCTGCATCATTTAGCTACATACATTTTTATATTAAATTATTTTTAGCATACTATTGACTTGCCATTATTCACAATAATTGATAGCTAAGGTTGCCCATAACACCCTACTTAACTTTTCCATGGTGCTCCAATCTATCTGGATTTAAAATAAAATAATTTAATGTCACAAAAATTGGCCCTGAGGCAAAATAATTATGTAGAAGCTCTCAGCAGAATTTCTCTCATCTCATCTTACAGTTTCTTTCCCATTTTTATTGTCAACGCTTTTTTCATGCCAGAAAATCTTTTTATCTAAGATGACCTCTGGTTCTCTCTATTCTCTGTTTACCAGAGCTTTCCTTAGCTGTTAAATACACTGGATGGGAGGACCCCGCCCCCCGCCACACACACACAAGGAGCACCATGAGAGGAGAGGAGAGAGAACTGAGTGCAGCAGGACAGAAGGAAGTCCATGGGGCTAGAACAGAGCCTTGCCTTAGAACTGAGAGGAAACTGATGCCTGGTTCCTGGTGCAGAGATGCTACAGAGGCCACAGTGTGCTTGCTGGGCATCACAAGTGACCACATTGGAAAGGAATCAAGAAAGTAATTGATATCAATGTATGACTGAGTTATATTAACTGCATATTCCACCCTTGCAAAGGTTACATAGAATCAAAGGAAACAAAGTTGGGGTGAAGCTGGGGGACTTAGTTGACACCTCTTGGTTTTGATGAGAAAAGATTTTATCTAAACCCTCCTGACTTCTTGCCTGCCCCTGTTCTTCATCATGGGGGTAGGATGTAGATTGGTCATCCATATTACTCCACTTTTCTCAAATGGGTTAAAATAATTCATTAAAGCCCTAAAGACAAGGAATTTCATTCACCTTCTGCTCTCTTCTCCCTCCATGATTAGAAGGGCAATCTGTCTGGTCAAAGTATATGTGTTCCACAAATGCAAAATTTCCCTCAAAAGCCTTGAACAGAGAGACAGAACATAGTACCAGATCCATACAGCTCATATTGGGCCAGTTACATTGGTAAGACCTAATCTGTTCTCCAAATCTCTAACTCATGCATATATTTCTCAGTTGTTGTCTCTCTAGTGACAGAGGATAGAGATGCCATTTATGAGACCTGATAATAATTTTATTCTCTAACTAGAATTTGAACTGTCCATAACAGAATTAGATGAGAATTAGTCTAACACTCTTTGAATTATATTCCCTAACTAGCCATTGCCTTTAAATGCCCATAAATCAGTTCTTCATATCAATATATAATCAAATATATCAATTATTTTTCTGAGTTGTAGTATCTTCTATAGAAATTAGAGATATTTTATGTTATCCACATCTACAGTACAATTCTAAGCTTGCTATTATTATCCAACTAACTGTTGAAACCCCAGCTAAGGTTCCATCATTTTCTTTACCTAAACTCCCAAATATTTACCCATTCTATTTTTCCAGTTGACTTGTGTGGCACATGTGTGCCATGCATTTTTTTTTCTTTTTCCTATTGTATAATCTACCTATGTGCAGTGGTTTCCATCCCAACTTAAGTTCTAGGTAAGATCTTACCTTCCATGCACTGCAGGAAACACAGTGCTTTCTGCAAGATTTCAGTCAATTTGTGGGTTTCTTGAACTTCTAGTCCCTCCTGTCTCCCTCTTTTTTTTCTGACTTCATTTTTATGCTGATGTTTTATTCTCTGCTCTTTTACTTTCCTTCATCTTTATCCCAGTATTGATCAAAACTTGAAACACTATCCTTTTATTGTATTTCCATAAAAACAACTCAAGAAACTTCCATGTGTCTAGCACATTTATAAAAGTATTGAGAGATGAAAGGCATTTAGATGAAAGAAATGCAAGATACCAATTAAAATTTAATATTAAATAGTGTTATTCTTAAAAGCCCACTTTGTCATTGTTCTATGATGCTTGGCTATCCCTTTTATTATTTTCCTTATCTCTTTTCTCTCTCTTTCTTTTTTCTTTCTGCCCTCTGCTAGGAAAGGGAAAACTAAGAAGAAATAAAGGTAAATATTTCCTGCAGCCTCTTGGTTCAAATACAAGTCAAGAATGCCTTCTCAAGAACTCAGAAGAAGCTTTGAAAGCACCACTTATGGGTAGAGTATCACATAATGATGGTTTCATTCTCCTGGTTACATTGCCAGTACTTTATTAGAATTTCATGATTATAAATCTTCACTAACTCACTGAGACTCCTAGTCAAAGATAATATTTGTACTTCAAAACTCCTCAGCACCTAGCACCATGCCAGGTGTGCAATGTTTTCTCAGGACAATAGAAGTGCTAACCGACAAAGGAGATACTCAGCTTTAAGCTCAAACCAGGCTGAGGAATAAATAGGTAGGTGCCTAAGAGTGCCAGTCCCATCTACTTTCATGGGTAGTTAGCTTTGTCTGAAATGTCAATTGACTCCATTCTTCTTTTATATCTTTGGTCTTTTTCTAACTACTACTTCAGCTTGGGAGTTGGTCCCTGATTTCCACAGTCTTTATTTTGAACCATAAGCTCTACAAATATTAACCCTTGCTTTTTCCCTGAACAGGAAGGGACAAAAACATCCTCTTGAAATACTAAGAGGAAGTGAAGTGATCTATGAAAAAAATTGCTGTATTTAATTGTTCTTCCCACTTTTGTCTCTATTTATTACTTCACTAAAAATATGTTCATGATGCATAAAAAGCCAAGGAATAAGTGCTAATTGTTACACCCAAGCTCTAAAAATCTTGTAGATACCACCACAAAAATTAGGAACAAATAAAATTATGAATACCACTGAAATTTTATTTTCTTCCATAGTTCTAGTATCTAAAAATCAAATTTCTAAGTGATTTTAAAAATCATTTGCCTTTTTCTTTATTTCTCAGTTATTAGGAATTATTTATTCACTAAATGTTCATTAATGATATATACTATGTACTTTGCCAGGTGTTAAAATATAAATGTGAGTAATCTGTGACAAACCAATAATGCTAATAATAATAACAACAATATACTACTAAAGTCATTGAAGTTTTAATGAATACTATTTTATCTCTGTTTCAGTTTTAAAAAAGAGAATTTTTAACAACATCAATTAGACTGTCAGGCAACTAGTATTAAAATTTAGGAAGGATTGTTATTTATTTTAAAGCATGGGTATCTTATATAAGAAATATTTCTACAATTAATGGAACACCGAAGTTTCCTAAGTGAAACAGATCACCTGAGAGAGTACAAAAATATTTCTTACTTGTCCCAGTATCCATCCACTGACCATAAAATCCAAGCCCTGAACCGACCATAAAACTGGGCATTTATTCTCCATATATAAGAAAAGCATTTAGAAGACCTAGAAGAAAGACATATCTTTGAAATAGCTCCTTAAAAAGTCATAAGAAGAGAACTTGCTCAGTTAAAAATGCAGTAAGATGAAAAGAAAATGGAAATAGGTAAAATGAAGAATAAAGGAATATAAACAACCAAAATAGAAAAAACAAGCAGAAATGGTCCTGAATGCCATAAAATCCCTGACAAGGACTCATATTAGAGTCCTCATATTCTGAACACAAGGTGGTGTTTGTATCAGATGAATAATTTTATAAAAGACTACTCACTTATAGAAATCATTGTATTCTTTGGTAAAGAGAAAAATGTAACCAAAATTATAGGATACTTAGAAATTAATAACAATAGAATGATTATATATCAGATCCTAAGGATATAGTCACAGCTAGTGTTATATGCTTCAAATTTTAACTAAAGAGAAATAAAAGCAATTGACCTAAGTATTCAGTTCCATATGTTAAAGAACAATGCAACAATCATGAAAAGTAAAGGAAAATTATTAAAGACTACAAATTAATAACTTAAGAAGCATGTCCCCAGAGCTAATTATTTGAACATATCAATAAAACAGACTGATGGTATTCATAAGCGAGACAGATGGGGAGGGGGAAGGGGAAATAGGAAGAAGAAGGAGAGAGAGGGGGAGAGACAGAGAGAATGAGAAGGAAAGAGTAAGAGATTTGTAGAAATAAAATTGGAAAAAGTATATACCATTCATCATGAAATATAAATGCTTAAGAATAGTTAATATAAAAGCTTTGAAAGTAAAATAATGTAAGAAAGTAAAGTCGTGTAAAGAATGTAATACTTTATCTTATGATATATTAAAACAAAAAATTAAATGGATGAATAAATTTAAAATGTATAAAATAATTTTTTATGTCAGTGAGGAAAGGTGAATATTAAAAAAAATGTTATTGAAAGCATTGGAAAATAGAATAGTAATTCTAATGTCACACTTTTTTCCAAAACAAATTCAAAATTAGTATTTTTAATAATAAAATCACAAATATATTACAATAAGAAATCACATATTTACTTATTTCAAAAAATAAAACATAAAGTTTGATACTTTTGAATACATACAAATTTAAAAATGTGTAAAGACAAAAGTATTATTAATAAAGTAAAAATTTAAAAACCAAACTTTGAAAGAAAACTCACTTGTAGTATTATGTTTATATTGAAGATATTGAACATTGGATTTTCATGTGGGCTATGTGTGAGGAATCACACTACCTGATATCAAACTATACTATAAGGCCATAGTAATCAAAAGAGCATCATACTAACATAGAAACAGATATCTAGATCAATAGAACAAATAGCTCAGAAATAAACCCACATCTTCATGGTCAATTAATATTTGACAAAGAAGGCAAGATCATACAATTGTATAAAGATAGTCTATTCAATAAATGATGTTAAGAAAATTGGACAGATACATGCAACAAAATAAAACTAGACCACCTCACATCATATATAAGAATAAATTCAAAATGGATTAAAGACTTAAATATTAGACTCAAAACCATAAAAATCCTGGAAGAAAACATAGGTAGTAAAATCTCAGACATTTCTCAAAGCAATATTTTTTCTGATATATATGTTCAGACAAGGGAAACAAAAGAAAAATAAACAAATGTAGCTATATCAAACTAAAAAACTTTTGGAGAACAAAGGAAACCAACCATCAACCAAGTGAACAGACCCACTACATAGGAAAACATATTCATCAATGGTACTTCTGATAAGGGGTCAATATTCAAAATTTATTTAAAAATAAAAACTTGTACAACTCAAAACCAAAAAAAAAAAAGAAAAACTCTAGACAATTCAGTTAAAAAATGGACAAAGGATCTGAATAGACTCCTTGCCAAATAGGACACAAAGATGGCCAATAGACATATGAAAAAATGCTCAATGTCATTAATCATCAGAAAAAATGCAAACTAAAATCACAATGAAATATCACCTCACAATTTTCAGAATGACTATCAAAATACAAAATACAAGTGTTGGCAAGGATGTGGAGAAAAGGGAATGCTTATGATGTCTTTGTGGGAATGCATATTGATGCAGCCACTACACAAAACAATACGGAGTTACATCCAAAAAATTAAAAATGGAACTAACTGATAACCCAGCAATTCCATTTCTGAGAATATATCTGAAGAAACCTGAAATACTAATTTGAAAGAATATACCCATTCCCTATCCTCATTGCAGTGTTGTTTACAATAGTGAAGATTTGGAAGCAGCCGAAATGCCCATCAGCAGATGAGTAGATGAAAAAACTGTGGTGCATTTACACAATGGAATACCACTCGACCATAAAACTGAAGGAAATTTTACCCTTTGTGACAGCATGGATGGAACTAGAGAACATTATGCTAAGTGAAATAGGCCAGTCAGAGAAAGAAAATTACCATATGATTTCACTTACATGTGACTTCTAATAAACAAAATAAACTTATAGCAAACAAAATAGAAACAGATTCATAAATACAGAGAACAGACTATATTTATACAGAGAACCCCTGTCAGAGGGGGTGGGGCTGGAGGTTGGGTGAAAAAGGTGAAGAGATTAAACAAAAACCCTCATAGATTACCAGAGGGAAGAGGGGTTAGGGAATGTGGAAAAGAGTGAAAGGAGGAGAAATGGTAATGGAAGGAGGCTTGACAATACAATATATAAAGGATGTGTTATAGAATTGCACACCTGAAACCTATATAATTTTATTAACCAATGTCACCCCAGTAAATTCAATAAAAATAAATAAACAAATATTCTAACAAAAAAGAAGAAGAAAACAAATAATTAGCCTTCATACAAGCCCCACTCTCTTCCTGGTTGATAAATACATCAGAGCAGAGAAACTCAAGTTACCAGAGGGTATGTTGAGTGTTTCATATATACAGAGCTATGTCTTACTCCTTTCCTAAAACCAAATAACAAAGCTCTCAGAGAATCCATTAAGGAGACTGGCATCCCATTCATTAGTTGGAGATCCTCTTCCACAGCAAACTGAATGGTCGTCACACAGGAATATTTGAGCAGGAAAGGAAATGAGAAATGGAAAGAGAAAGAACAGAAGGGGCAGAGTGGAATAGTCTGTACTGTCATTTTTGCCTTGGGGAAGGTGAACATTACAGAAAGTAATAAAGCTTAAAACATTGTGTTCATCTCACAATCATGAAGGCTGACTACCAGGCAAGGGAAACCCAGAAATAAAACGCTGTGTTGACATCCAGAAAGATGAACTGAGGTGTGTTTGACACAGTTATCCATGGAGCAGATCTCCTATGTCAAAGAACCAAAAAGATCCCCAACGAGGTTCACAGGAACACCCCAGGAGAGCCAGCATATGCATGCCTGCCACGGGGAAAGAAACCATCAGCAGTGCCGAGAGATGACCGAACCACAAACTTAATTAAAAAAGAAAAACATTTTCTCTCTTTTTAAAATTTTTATTGTACCTTCCTATACTAGCAGCTAGAAAAGAGGGGATGCTTAAGAGGGAAAACAGTGGTATAATGGATATCTTAGGAGCAGACATTGTTTTTTCTCTACCCCAAATCCCCCAGGCCTGCCTGACACAAGGAGAAAGGGAGGTGTATAATAAATTGGATAGGCCATTGGACTTTTAAATTGTACTTGAAACTACTGAACATTTTAAAAATAAATATGTGAATGTAACTAAAAAGTTGAGGGAACTTCTAAGATGTCCCTAAGGAATGGAAAAAAGGACATCTGAGAGAGCATAGAAATAGGTAGTTTGACCCTACCAAGGTTAGACTGTTCAATAAACAAGTTACAGGTTTCACAGTGTCTAAAACAGAAGAATTCCCCTTCTGGAATTTATCTGTGCTGACACAAAGTATTATATTGTTAAATCAAACTACATAAGCCATAGATGTTACCCAATATCAAACTTCACCAATGATTTAAATAATGTAGGTGAAGAATTCTTCCTTTGGAGGTATCGGAGACCAGAAGATACAACCTAAAAAAAAAAAAAAAACCAGAAAGGACGTTCTTCTTTCACAATGGGACATAGTTTGGCTCCAGATTAAGAGAAGAAGCATTTGAGCAATGTATCAGACACATCACTCACAACAGGATGCCATTTGGGCTATCTTACTCAATTACACAGCTTTTGTGAACTCCCACAGCAAGCCACCCTGCCCCGTAAAAGTGTTAATTGCAGATGTATTTACAATAAGCAATTTCAACAGTATAGATTTTTCCTGCTAAAGATTCTTTCATAGATAAAAAGTTACCATTATCCTTCTGCTAATATATATAATTAGTGGGTTTATCAGGTCATTAGCATGTTTGCCAGGAGGTCATTAGCATGTTTGCCAGGAGAGTTAATGCAGTCATTCTTTTTGCCTTTACATCTCTAGGGGAAAGTGAACTGATTACAGAACTGCTGCAAATTCTTTTTTCCCAAGGCCCAGTGAAATAAAAGTGTGTTTTTAGGTGCAAGGATGTTTCATTCAAATAATTGTGAACAACCTAAATATATGATAAATCATCATATGTTGTTATACTCATATTATTATGGAACAGTCTATATTTATTATAAGTGATAACAGGTAGATATTTATGTGTTTTGTCATGAAATTATGGTTATGAGAAATGGCTTAATGAATAGGCTGGTTACAGAACAATATATACCACATGATACTGTATGAATGTGAATTTTATAACGCATACACAAATACATAGAAAAAAATGGAATGCTTCAGAAAATATACTGATAAGGTCTATGTATATCATTTCTCCTGTCAAATTGGTTTGATTCTAATCTTGGGTTCTTCAGTAGTTCCCCCAGATTCATTGAGATGTATCACACCAAAAATAGTCTAACCCCCTTATAAACACATTACCAAAAGAAATTTTCTTAACTTTGTAACTTACTGCCAAAAAATCTTGAAGTTATTACAACCCTCCTCCCTTCCCCAGACATTATTAGATACAGCTCCTTTCTTCCATATTACTTTGTTTACATATATATATAACATGCCAGATGCATGTGCATTCTTTTGTTTGTCCTGTGAAATTCCCCGAGGCAGGGGCTACCTCTATTATCTTCATATCCTTATTGTAATACCTAGCATGCAGAATCTATTATCAATAGGTCTCGTTTGCTAATCTGGACAGGAGGAAAGAGGAGAAAGGGCAAGAGTATTGCAGGGCATTGGACTGTTCGTTACTGAGAATAAAGACAAAGATGAAGTGACTGTTTTCATTTTTAAGTATTTAATTTGGAAACATAAGATATGATAACAACTTTGTTCTGAAATTACGGGCAGAATTTCTAGAGACAGAGTAACTTCTTCCAGACTCCTCTTCTCCCAGCCCCTTTCTACCTTGCTGTATCCACTCCAGGGGAAGAGGACTGTCCACCTTAGGAGTATGCTCTACAAGTGACAGAAAATCCTACTAAGAGTAGTTTAAACCAGGAGAGATTTGTTATTCACATAGTATTGCTAGAAGTCTGGAGTTTAATGGTGGCTGGTTTTGGCTCTCCTTTCCAACAAGAAACCAAAAGCTTTCTATTTTTCTACTCTTCCGTTTTTAGTACATTGGTTTGGAGCCTCATAATTGCAAGATAACTCCTAAACTTCAGATTCTATGTCTACATTTTAGGGAAGAAGAGGTCAAAGGAACAGATGTAAAGGAGTACTCCAAGTGAATATGTCGTATTTTGTCAGGAATTTAAAAGCATTCCAAGGAGCTCCACTCAGCTGACAGTCATTTATATCTCACTGGATACAAAAAAACCTCATAAGGCCATGACTAGATGGATAGAAGCTAGAAAGAAGGGCATAGTGTTCGCCAGAAAACATGGCAGCCACATTTCTAAAGCCAGTTAGTTATTACTTAGGACATTACTTGGACTACAAATATTTGAGCAATGTTATCACATTTAAAGTGTTGCAGACCCGTATTAGTCTCCTTCTCTCAAAATTACTGACTCCTACATCAATGTGATAAGCAGAAGTGGTCCTCCAGAACAGTCCTCCTCTAGTAATGCCTATCCATGCCTCTCTTTTTTCCTACTCCTTTATTTGATGTAGTTGTATGGGTAGACAAACTTGAAGACCTGCCTCTTGATAGGTCCTAGCAGTGGTTCTATTTTCACCCTGCTTCTTCCATGCAGGTAGTCAAAAGGACCAGGTCTCAAGATTGCATTAAAGTAGATGAGGCATGCTAGAAGAACTCCCTTAAACTTAAACATAGTCCTTTTTCTCCCTCATAGCCTTTGCCAATACTGTCATTGAGGACAACAGGTACTAAGTCATTAAAAAGAAAGTAGTATTTCCATGTTATTTATCTGGTTTAGGGGGAAACCTATGAGCAACAAGGGGGAACTGGACGTTTCAATTATTTTATCATGTTCTATTCATAATTCTAGTCATGACTCTCATATACCAATTTCTAAAACACCCATAACAGGCATGCAACAATTGGATTCGTGAGTACATAGACATATTCAGATTTTTCCAACTAGCAGAGAGTAAAACTATAACTATTACAACATGAAGCATATTAAGTAGTTGATGCCATAAAGGAATTCCTGTATGCAGAAAAGGTTGAAATGTTCTGAACTGGGGCAAGACAGATTGTCTAAAAATCAAAGAAGCATCCATGTTCTTATGGCCTGACATTCTAAAATGTTAGAGACAATTAGGAAATATATTAGACCAAAACACCAATTGTGAAAACCAAATTATATTGGTGAGGTAAAAAGAAGATATATACCCCTCTGAAGAAACAGATATAGCAATACATGACAACATCCAAACTTAGATTTTAAGGGTAATATACATGTAAGCTTCATGCACACAAATGATGTTACATCAAAAATAAAGAAAAAATTCACAAAAGTTGAGATTTTTTTAAATTTGTTATGATAGAACATATTTTTCAGTTTATACACTATTACAAAAAGCAGGTATTCACAGAAGTTGGAGAATGCCTTGTTGTTAATATCAGAAAGAAAAATTAGTCTTACGTTCTACTTTATTGCCCTTTTTATCTTCAAAGAGAGCATTTGTTACAATGGGAAGGATAAGAAAAACAATGGTAACAGGATTAAAAACAAGATATATGACACCATCAGAGAAGAATGCTTTAGGCTCTTATGAGTGGCTCTGAAATGCAAACCCACAGACCGGCTGCAGAGGAAACACTGGAGAAAGTGTTCACATCTAGATGCCTGGACCTGCCTTTGAAGGTAATGACTCAATAGGTCTAAGACAGAGCCTAGAATTCTGTATTTTTAAAAAAGCTCCATGAATGATTCTGATGTGTGACAGGAAAGTGGAATCCCTGAAAGAATTCTAGTCTCATGACCTGGACGACTACATATCTTGGACTTGAAAGAACCTGACTTCTGTCAGCTTTGAAGAATTTAGAAAACAGGGAGCTGAAAGCATTAAATAAAGACTGGAAATGGATACGGATGTTCAAGGCAAAAACAAACAAACAAACAAACAAATTCAAAGGTCCAGAGAAAAGGGGGAATTGGCCAGGATCACAGAATAGCAAGAAGGCCACAGGAAGGCCACTAGAAAGCTGTGAGTAAGTTCGGGGAGCAGCAGAAAATGAGGGAGGAGAGATGGATGAGGACCAGCACTTGTAGGAACAAATATGTGGGTTATAGTATGGACACAACATTTATTCTGAATACATTGAAAAGCCATTTAACGATTATGAGCAAAAGATTTGTTTTTTGTTTTTTTTAGTTTTTTTTAAAAGATTGTATTTATTTATTTCTAGAGAGGGAAGGGAGGTAGAAAGAAAGAGAGAGAGAAACATCAATGTGCGGTTGCTGGGGGTCATAGCCTGCAACCCAGGCATGTGCCCTGACTGGGAATCAAACCTTCGACACTTTGGTTCGCAGCCTGCGCTCAATCCACTGAGCTATGCCAGCCAGGGCTCAAAAGATTTCTTTTAATTATATTTTTAAAGATAATTTTAAAAGCAGGATGGACAAAATTTATTATCTATCCAAATGAATTAGTTAGCTTAATATACATTTCTTAGAATGGCAGCAGTGGAAATAGTGACAATTTGACTAATCTGGATATACTTTAAAAGTATAACTGTAAGGACTTGGGATGAATAGGTTATATGGAGGATGAGGCAGAGAGAAAACTCGAGGTCCTAGATGTTTGCACAGCCCTTGGGTAAATGACGGTACCCTTTATTTAAATAAGGAAATCTGAGAAATAAGCATGTTTGGGAGGGTAAGAAAAGTAACAATATAATTCTAATTGGACATATTAAATTTGATATGCCTATTTAACAACTATGTGGAGATGTCAAGGAGGCAACCAGACATATGAATCCAGAGCACAGGCAGAATCTAAGACTAGAACTGAAAACTGGGAGGTCATCACTAAGACAAGAAATTTAAAGCCAGAAGACCGGAAAGTTATTTTGTAGCACATGTACAGATAAGAACAAGAAGAGGATTGAGGAATGAGCTGTGATGCATTCCAACTTGAATAGATCAGGGAAGCAAAAGGGAATATGAACCACCAGGAAAAAGTCAAGAGACAGAAGGGCTTGGGAAATCATATAAGAAATATATTCCAAGAAGATGAGTGAGTAATCAGTTGTATCAAATATTGTGAAGTCATGAAGTCAAATGAGAATTAACTATTGGACTTGAAAAATAGATGACTTTGTCAATTGCATTTTAGTGGAGAAGTAGAGATGAAATCTGATCCAGAAAAATGACAAATAAGAAAATGAGCAATAAAAAATTATTGAAATTTTTTTCAATAAAAGAGAGTAAATGTGTACAGGTAAGGGGCATAGGAACATAGGGTATTTTTCCTTTTTAATGGACACTTTTGTACATTTGTATGTGGATAATAATACTTCAGTAGCAAACAAAATATTCACTTACTTATGAGGGAGATCTACTTTCCAAAAATGAGAACATTATGTCCCATCTCATGTGCTGTTCTGCAATGTGACCTTAACACTCCTCTTATAAAAAGTTGACACAGACACCGGCCCGCAGTATCAGCGTCATTGTGGATGAAATGAGACACTCATGCGGACTACCATGGAGGAAAAGGGACAGCATGGCTTTTCTCTCAAGGGGAGCAAAAGCCACAGCCTCTGCCATGATAGGCCTTTATTGAGTTTCTCTGCCCATTACATGATGGTCCTCATTTACTATGTACAGATTCACTTTAGGTAGTTACCTTTTACAGAAAACAAAGGAGCCAATGCTGCTAATTACATCACAGAAGAGGGACATTTGCAAATGAAAAGGCAAAAGAAGTTGGACTGGTTACACTCATCCTTGGAAGGTTTAGCATGGTTTTTAGGAAGTTGCTTTGCAGTAAATGTCCTCAATTCGGGGTGAGGGTGTTTTAGCAAAAAGCAAGACTCATCAGCGTCCCAGGTACACTGCAGGCCTGATTCCCCACTGGAGAACTTATCCATGGGCATGAGTCCTGTGCATCTCCCAGTGGGAGCTGGGCTCACACCATGCAGAGTGGCCTCCCACAAAAAGTGGGGTTTATATTCCTTCCCCTCAAATCCGTACAGTTTGTGACTGGCTTATAATCAAAAGGACCAGAATAGATGCTGTGTGAAACATCTTATTGTTCTGAGGTGGACCAAAAAGACAATAAAACATACTCCTGGATCACTGGAACATCCCTACAGTAGCCCTAAACTGTCGTGTAAGCATTTTGAATTCCTAAGTTACTGGGTTGTAAGGAAGCCCAAAGCACCTTAGGCAGAGATACCAGAGAGAGAGTTCTGAGTTTGTATGAAATGACAGCTGGTCGATCCCCAGCTTCTCCTGAACCTGTGCTCCATTTCCACTAGTTCCTACCATGATCTGACTGCTGTCACAAGGGACCCTTGGTCTGAACCATCCAGCTGATTACTTTCTGATCCACAGGACCTTATAAGCGATAACAAAACACTTATACCAAGGTTTGGAGGAATTTGTTATGCAGCAGTAATATTCAAAACAAAAAAGGAAATAAAAAAAATTGTATGAATAATTTTATTGAATAAGTCGGAAGGGCTGTGCTCCAATGAACAAATGTAGAATTCGTCCATGGGAAAAAGTAGATAGGCAATAATGATATATTTTGATGCATGAAGTGGGTAGATGTTATGGTGAGAAAATGAGGTATTTGTCCTCTGATTATTTCTATTTTCTCAGTGCTATAAAAATAGAGTCATCAGCTCAGAGTGAGAAGATGAAAGGAATGTTGAAACCCTAAGAAAAGGGGGAAAGATATGAAATGATCTTTTGAAAGCATGAGAAGCTGAACTGGTTGAGGAAGAGGAGTAGGACAGAAAGGCAGTCCTGAGGAAACACGTGAAGCTGTGATTGTGATGACTGTGATTTTAAAACGAAAGCCATGAGAGCATTTGTGTTTTGCCTGCAGCTGTGTTTGGCTGCTACAGTGCACATATGCCTGAAAGGAGGGCTTACTCCACGTTGGCATCTTCCTAGGTGAAGCAGAAAAGAGAGAGAGAAGAGGGTTAAAGTGAATTCAAGAAACTGTCATGGTGATAAACAGTTCAATATAATCTGGAAAAGTAGTATGTCAGAGGTACTTATGGAGTAAAGGAATTGTAGGAAGCATAAACAATTATAATTGTAAGCCAGAAATATTTGCCAGTCAGTGAGTAGAATACCTGAAATCAAGATTTTGTGAAAAATGAAGTTCTTTGTAATGACAAGGTCAGAGTATGGCCAAGGGATGTGCAGTCGAGGATAAGTGAAGGGCACACTCATTAGAGACAAAGCAGTCAGGAAACTGAGGGTCCAGGTTGTCGGAGTTCTTATCTGGATGTTTCCGATACTGAGAAAAACAAAAGGCACAGTAAAATCAATCACTAATGTCTCCAGCAAATGAGAAGATGTAACTGGCAGTCTGGGGAATGAGTGTCCCAAAGTATAAGGGATGCCATGGTCATGTGCTTCAGACAAACTGAGGGTTTTAATGAAAAGGGACAGTGTCCAGAAAAGACAAGAAACAGAGAAACAAAGAGGACACCCGGTCCGCCCTGGGCCTTGTGGAATATGGAAGAAAAAGATATTACCAATCAGAGAGCTCTTTTCTAAGAGGATATCTGGGCTTCCTTTAGAACAAAAGGTGATGAAATACTAAGAGCAAACAACATTTTGTAGAGAGCACAGGGAAGGAGTGTACACAAATGGGAAAGGGAGACACTGAGATGCGGGAACACACTGGGCCACGTGATGCTAATGGATGTCCCAGGAGGCTTGGGTTTGCATAGGTGCCCAAGGTAAGGTGTGATAAAATTAATCCTGATGGCTTCTCAGGGAATGTAAGGAGTCAACTTGATCCTGTCTTGCAGTTGGCCTCTTCAACACTGTGCAACGCTATGAGAAGTACAGTGGCAGGTGGTCGGGATAGAGAGCAATCATCTTATCAAAAGCATGTGGAGCTCTGGGGTTTCCTAAAATCCTGCTGTGGGCAGTGTCAAACCTGTGGAATCCTGTCTTACCAGAAGCACAAGGAGTCTTGGGAACTGCCTTAAATCCTGCTAGAGCTGCTCTTATGACAATATGAGGGTTAATTTCACCACAGTCAAATGGAGCTTTGGGGCCTAAAGAAGTTTGGAGATGATAGAGTCAAGCCCATGGGTAGAGAATATTAGCCTTGAATAAAAAAGTCATTTCTGTTTATAAAGCAGGAAGGAATAAGTAAAGACTAGTTTAAAATGTATAGAAATGCTGGTGTTAAGAATTGAGAATTTTAACTGAGAAACAACTTCATTAGTGTTACAATGTGGAGTTAAATATACGTTTAAGAGATTAAATTGTTTACAAACTGTTGTGGGGTCCAGAAAGATAAAGGAAAGGCATGCAAGTGTTGCCAGGTAGCCCAGAGAGTTGAGTATGAACATGTAGGTGGCAGGGAGAAAGTTCTCCCTGATCCTCCATGATGTAGCCATCCTAAGCAATGGCAGAAAATTACCTAAGAAAAAACTATATTTAAAAAAGAAAAGGTGATTATTGACATTTTATCTGTATACCTTCCATCTGACTATAAATGTGATATTGCCCTCTAGTTTCAGGCCTTATCCAAGTTGGAAGATATTTACTATATATTCTTACTTAAGTTATGTTATTTGATATTCCAGAATATGATCTCCCTGAAGTCAGGAAATATGTTTTATTCATTTTTATAGCACCAGTATCAGATACCCAGTAGGCATGCACAAATATTGAACAGAAATACATATATATTTGATATACCTTCTAAGAAAATAATGCATATTTATGATTTAATAAGAATAAATAAGTGAACTTGTCTTTTTTATGTTATAAATATTTTAGTACATTCTTACTTGTTATATATGTGTAATATATAGAATATAGTATGTATTAGTGAATATTAGTGAAAAATCTCATCTAACAGCCAAGCTTCACCAGTGCTGGTAATTACTGATGCATGCTCATCTACCTTAACAGCAAGAAGGCCAGAAACCAATGTGAAGGGAAAATGGTATTGTCAGTGTCCTTTAAAAATAAAAACCTATTGTATTGCAAGATTTTAAAGCCCAGGTGTTACCTAATTTGCTGTAAATATGTACAGCAGATAATACCAGAACAAGCTATTTCATTTCCATGGTAACATCAGGGCCACAATGAAGGGTGCTGGTTAAAAATGGATTCTTTTCATTAGGACCACACAACGGGAGGGGACAATTAACAGACTGAATAGAAGGTCTAATGAATTTAGCAAAAATACAATAAAGTTGTCTCTCTATTTTTACTGTAAACATTTAGAAAGTGAGAGTAGAAATAAATGCTTTGTTTGATATATTCCAGCCCATTTCAAGGGATAATTCTACAACTCTTGAATTTCAGAGATGCACTAAATATTTTATGATTTCCTGACTGGACTGAATAGAAAAAAGGGGGAATAAACAAAGTTCTGCTTGATTGTTGAGATAACTTAAATTCCATCCAGCAAATAAAATCATGAAACTTAATCACCATTCAGTGGAAGAAAACTAGAAAATTAAAAAACACCAATTAAAATTTAAATAAGTACAATATATGATTAATAAGTCAAACCATAAAATAAGACTGTTATCAGTCAAGATTGAAAGAATTCTTTTTAAAATCATGCATTTATTTGCCAGATACTCTGCCACTGTCCAGTGCCAAAGAATATAATTCAAAGTGAAAACCGTATCAGTTATTCAGAGCTTTTGCCTACACAAGGCTACACATCTGCATATTTGGACGACTGCCTGGCTTTCTAACTCACTAGCTGAGAGGAGACACACCATTAGCTGTTATCCTAAGCATCAAGAATGCTAATTGAATATGCCTATCAGACATCAGTGCACTTCTTGTTTGGGGTACATCTTATCATCTAAGATTAAGTTGATTTTATTTAGATTATACACACATGAATAAAGGATAATGATACTACTAAGTGACAGAAAAGAGTCCACTGTTACAGAAATCTGTTCAGACTAAATCAACTCCCTGGATGACCTTCATTCAGTGTCATGGGGAAAAGAGTGTAAAAAACAAGGAAGAGGCCTACATCAAACCTCCTCCACTAAATAGCATGTGGATCTGTGTCTCAGTTTCCTCATGATTAATATAGACATGAAAATTATTTACATATCTCTAGATACAGTGATAAGATTCATGATTAGCAACAGATTAGTGTATAAGACTGTAAGCTCGACAAACTTGGTTTGAATCCTAATTATCACTAACATTATAAATTCAGACAAGCTTCAGTTTCCTCAACCACAAATTATTGACAATCACAGTATCTGGACAATAAGTGTGAATATACTGCCGAATGCTTAGCACACTGCCTAGAATATTGTTAGCAACCAATAAATGTGAACTTGGAAGAACCAAAGAGAACACATATTCAAAGCAGCATAGAAAATGAAGAGGGTCATAGACTCCATCAACTGTCTGAATTTGAAATGCCAGAACCTATAAGGCATGCCCCATTTTGTAACCCCCCCCCACCATGGTTTAAATAAAAAAGGTGTCATTAATACTGGAATAAATAACACGCAAAATTCAATCAAACAAAAAGCAAATGTATGTACCTTCTTGCCTCTATTTACTTCTATATATCTTCTTTAAATTTACTCAACACCTATCCAGAGACAGCCCACAATTGCCCAGAAGTCAACCCACTGTCCCTCACCAAAGGTATCAAACTGGAGTTCAAATCTGACCTGCAGAAAAGGTCCCTCTCATGTCATAGTGGTTCAAGAGATTATCCCAAAATGAAAAATTTGAAGTTTTCAAATAAAATCAAGATTCCTGGCTTAATTAAAATTAGAAACCCGATAGGCCTCAGCACACATACCCACATGGCACATCTGCTGATATATAATGCAGCTGCCCTCTGTAGAAGGGCACGGACTCGCCAGTTCCCATGGTCTTCAAGTCCCATTATTCATTTCTCTTGACACCAAGACCCAATATCGGTGCCCATTTACAGTCATAATGTGACACATTACTTTTCTTATGGCTAAGAAATAGCTTTCCATACTCATGCCAGTATCAAAAGTTAGAATACGGAAACTAAACCTTCAGGCAACAAGTTTCAAAAAGAGGGTGACAAATATTTGTGTGGATTTGGAGATTTGTGTGGACATATTTTTAAACTTCTCCTTGAAGTAAAACATATACACAGAAAAGGACTCTAATCATATGCATACAGCCCAGTGAATATTCATAAATTTAATTCTTCTATGCAACCACCAACCAGATCAAGAAGTAACATTAGCAATGCCCCAGAAGCCCCTTCATGCCTCCTTCCATCCACTATTCCCATAAGGGAACTACTATCTTTACTTCTAATGCCATAGACTTACTCTGTCTGTTTAAACTTTATGAAAATGAACTCATTAAGGATATATTCTTTCTTATATGTATGCTATATTTTGTTCACATCTTGTTTGTGAGATTTATTCATATGGTTACATGAAGTTAAAAGTCTATTCTTGTATTTTTAATGTGCAAAGAAAGCTTGTTCATATGCCCACTAACTTATATTACTTTCTAGCACTTATCAGCATCTGAGTTTGGCACCCTACTGTAGACATAAATCCTTAAGGAATCATTCTCCTTACAATTCTCTTAACTTCTCAAAATCCATTGGCCTCTCCACAACCATTTAACTCTCTGCCTAGTGATTTAAATTTTCAAATGTCCTCCTTGCTCACGCACAGATAAAATTGCAATAATTACTTACTGATTTGACCTCTTATCATCACCAAACTCACTCCCTTCCATTTTAAAGAGACCTAAAACATCTTGAATTGCCAAAAAGATTTTCTGTTACCTTCCTGCTCTGCTGCTGCTTGACAAAATGAAAGTGATATTCAAATATCAGTCTCTTTATTAAAAAAAAAATCAGTGCTTAGTGAGCAAGAGAATTAGAAACGTTAATATAATTTTTGACCAATTTTAAATGATAAAATATTTTGTATCTAATACCTGGCCATTGTCAGTGATTAATACCACATCACAAATTACCCAAGACTTTTCAGAAAGAGAATAAAACCAGTGTTTTCCTAACCTCAAACTTACAACCTGTCCAGATGTTTAATAGCTAACCAAAAATCTTGTTCTTAAGACACACACAATGTGTATGTGTACTTTTCAGTGCCTCCTTGGAGAAATTAATGTGTTATGATTTAAAATATTATTTGGGCAACAAAGAGAAAAAGACTGCTTTCACTGTCGACCAAGACTAATTTAACTATGAGTCCTCTATTTCATATTTTCTCTTGAGATTGTCCATAGGCATTTAAAGCAGATGCTGAGCTAGAAACTAATCCAAGAACTAAAGAAAGCCAAGGGGAAAAATAATAATAATGGACAGTTGTACTTGATTGTTTCCATGGTCAGGGCATCCTTCTGAGTGACAGATAATTCATCTTCTGTCAGTTTCCATTGCCTAGAGATCATTCTGAGCCTTGTTATCAGCAAAGCCTCCACAAAGTGAAGGGTTTTCAAACAGGAAGCCAGATGTGATGGGATCAGGCCCTGCGTGTGATAGGGATATTTGGGTTAATGATGATTGATGCCATATCACATTTCATAAAGTGCACACTTGCCCAATCAGGTATTTCTGCCATCACATAGCAGCAGTTGCTGAATGCCTTTACAGCAAAGTGCCAAGGTCAAAGAGGAAGGGGTGAATACAAGAGAGCCCACTGGCTTTACTTAGAAGGTGGTCTAATAAAATTCAGATAACCAGTTGGATACTGCATAGAGTTTACATGACAATCCTTTCTAAATGTCTGCTATTTACCTGGAAAATCTAAAACATTCTAAACTTCCCCATATCTATAATATTTGCATTGTTGTTTTGTTTGAGGGGCATGTTTTTACTTTGCTTCTCTAAATTATTATTTCAACTAAATCCTTAATGTCATGACTTTACCTAAACCAATGATTGAAATTGTAAACTATTAATTTTTTCATAACTTAGTTATTTGGGACAAAAAATTTTACATGAAATATAAATGTATATTGAACAGTACTCTCTTCTATTTGATGGTACATATGCAGGGAGCAACTTTATTACCACTCGTGCTTTAGTAAGAAAAAAGATTTGGTTTGATTTGTATAATATTTCACTATGGGTACATATTTACAGGGTAAAAAGGAATGATTTCCAAACATGTTGAAGGGGAGAAGAGCCCTCACCATTTAATTTTAGAAATAAAACTTTGCAAAACCATATGCTATTATTTTAGAGTTTGATGTTTTCAAGGGAAGTATAATGAATCCTCTAAAATCATCCTGAAAAAGCTTAATGGTTATTATTAAGTTGATGTTTCTACAAGGCTTCTAAAGCATTCTTGGTTTTTTATAGCTATTAGTATGATATCAACTTTTCCAAAATAGGCATAATATTTTAAAGAAGCCTATAGTCAGGATTGGTGCAGAATCTTACATAATTGATTCTGTAATTCTTTTTCTATAGTTGAGGTCTGCTTGGTAGAAGGAAATTGGGAAAATTGATAGTTCTGAAAGCCTAGGTGCTAAATAAAAAGCAAAACCTCATTGTCAATGGTAGATTTGGAATTATATGATCTAATAAAATATACAGATATGATGATTTCTTTTAAGTATCAACTGACTGGGCCATGGGATACCCAGATATTAAGTTAAATATTATTCCTTGGTTTGTCTGAAAATGTTGCTAGATGAGATTAGCATTGGAATCCACAGACTGAGTCAAGCAGGTTACCCTCTCCAATATGGGTAGGACTCATCAGATCCCTGAAGGCCCGAGTATAACAAAAAATGCAAAGGAAGGAAAAATTCTCATATTCTCTCTCTCTATCTTTCTCTCCCCACTTTTCCCCACCCACCCCCAGTATTTGAACTGGAACATTAATCTTCTCTTGCCCCTGGAGTAAGACTTACACCATCTGCTTTCCTGGTTCTCAGATCTTCTGACTCATGATGAAATGATGTCACCAGGTCTCCTGGTTCTTAGGCCTTTGGAGGCAGACTGAAATGATACCACTGACTCTCCTGGGTTTTCAGTTAATGTGGATGTGAACCACAGATTTCATCTCAATAGCAGCCAGAAACTGAGATAGGATTATACCAAAGAAATACTGCTGAGATTAAAGGAAATTGAGAAAATGGGATAAAATGAAGGAAGCCTGCAAATATGTGTTACCTTTCAAGAAAAGAAGGACCCAAAGATGACTCAGAGATCATCAAAGCTCCTGCTCCCATCCCAGGGCCAGGAGGGCAAGGCTGCCTCCACCTTGGTTTCAAAGGGCAGGAGTCGCCCTGACTGGTGTGGATCAGTGGCTTAGGCATCATCCCTGAAAACTGGGAGATTGCCAGTTCCACTCCTGGTCAGGGCACTCACCTCGGTTATGGACTGGGGTCCCAGTTGGGGGCCTGCAGGAGGCAGCTGATCGATGTTTCTGTCACATATCAATAGTTCTCTCCCTTTCTTGCTCCCTCCCTTCCTCTTGCTCTAAAAATAAATAAATAAATTCTTAAAAAAAATAAATAAAAGGGCAGGACTCACTGAGCCAAAGAGGTAGGATTGCTCCCTTTGCCCCACTAAGCCCTGGAGATGGTGCTGCCCTCCAAGTGGGTTCAGAAGGTGAGACTGCTGACCCGATGGGTCTGAACTGGAGAGCATCAGACCAAAGGGGATTATTCTCAAAGGTTAACATCTAATGGTACGTGTTCTTTGCTACATTTTGAACTTGCTTAGGACCCACTACCCCTTTCTTCTTTCCTGTTTGTTCCTTCTGTAATGAGAATATCTATCCTGTGCCTATCCCATTACTGTATTTTAAAAGTATATAACCTACCTGATTTCACAGCTTGAGAGAAATTTTGCCTCAGCATGAATTGTATTCATAGGGGAACTCAAGAGTTAAAATGTTTAGCCTTAGTTGATAGATTTGATTGAATACAACAGGTGGAAAGCTGTTATTCCAGGAACTGGAATGCATTACCACATGACTCCAGGAAGTCAACAAGGAATTCAGCCTTTGTGCTTCAGGGGGTCAGCAAGTGATGGGGATGGTATCTGAGCCATTGTGTTCCAGGGAGAGAAGTCTGTGATGCCAGTGAAGAACTGTTGATCAGATAGAGAAGTACTAGGAAAGTCACCAGCTGGACAGCAACTGTTACCCAGTTAACCTTCTTTCTACACCACTTACCTACCCTTCTCCTTATAAAAAGATTGGTTTGAAATGAGATGTTAAGACAGTTTTTGAGGGTACATAACCCACCATCTCAGACTGCCAGCCACCTGAATAAAGCACCCATAAAGACTCAATCCTTGTCTCTACTTATTGATTCTGGTAATGACAAGTAGCATGAACACTGCTTTTTTTTTGTGATTTCAATATCTCTAGTGTCACCTATAATGGATTTAGATGATTTTTAGATGAATCTTAGACTCTCTCACCAAACACCAAATCTCCTGGTCCCTTCATCGTGGACTTCCCAACCTCCAGAACTGTGAGAAATAAATTTTTATTATTAATAAACCTATAATATTTTGTTATAGCACCCCGAGTAGACTATGACACAGCCCAAAGTAACTAAGACAAAAGGAAAAATCCCACATTGAACTTGGGTAACAAATAGGGGTTATCAACCACATCCCCAGGTGATTAGAATGCATGAGGAGACTTCAAGTCATAAGGAGACTTGGAAGATCACAAAGATTAAAAATCAAAGCTCCTGAGAGCAGCAAGAAGTATGCTGAGGCTGTCACTAAGGCCAAGCAGATTGTATGGAATGGACCTGTAGGCATATTGGAATGGAAGTTTTTTGTCCAAAAGCCCTCCTGGATGAAGTGGTGAAGCCACTTCCAGGGGTTGCATCACCATCATAGGTGGTGGAGACACTGCCACTCACTGCCCCAAAGGGAACGTGCAGGACAGAGTCAGCCCTGTCAGCACCAGGGGTGGTGCCAGTTCGGAGCTTCTGGAAGGTGGTCCTTCCTGGAGGGGATGCTCTCAACAATGTTTCATATTTTTCCTGCCTTTTGGTTCCTGCGCACATCCCCTAATTCTGCTTAGTACTTTCCACATCTCTACTTGTTATTAGCTAAAATCTTCCCCTGTGTCAAGATTCAGCTAGTGCCCTGGCTGGTGTGGCTCAGTGGATTGAGCACCAGCCTGCAAACTGAAAAGGGCTGCTGGCTCAATTCCCAGTCAGAGCACATGCCTGGGTTGTGGGCCAGGTCCCCAGTAGGGGGTATGTGAGAGGCAACCACACATTGATGTTTCCTTCCCTCTCTTTCCTTCTCTCTAAAAATCAATAAATAAAACCTTAAAAAAAATATTCAGCTAGTGGCCAGAAGATGCAGCCCAGCCCAGGAACACTTAACACAGCTATGCAGCAGCATGTCAGCTCATCTTTATTGCACCCTGGATTTGACTACATTCTTCAGGGTCCTCTTGGAGTTTCTTAGTGGCTAAACCATTGTGCATTCTAGACTGCATATATTTATATTTTGCCTGTTAAAGTAAACTGTTAGCTTAATTCTGTTGGAGTAGCTTACTCTGATTAGCTTTGTCATTGTTTTGCTACTCAGCATGAAAACAAGATGAAATTCCAATTGTAGGGAGGGAGGGAGATGAAGTTGGAGATCTATTAAATAAATAATAAAAGTACTCACTGAAACTGGAGAAAAATAAAAATAAAAATTCTCAAATCCTTTGAGCCATCAGCCTTGGGTCCTTTTCAACATGTATTATTAATAATTAATTGAAAATTATTATTTATAAATACATGGTGGAGAAGAATAATCATTAAACATTTAATGTATTTGAATCCATCAAGCTAATGACTCTAGGTGAATACAGAGAGGAACTGCAATGAGGGTAAGTGAAACCAGGTAAGAACACAGAAGAGGACTATTTGCATTTACTCGTGAAAATTCTGTTTAAGGCTCTGCGAATTTCTCTCTTGGAGATCTTAGTTTGAGGGTCTACTGATTAATAAAAACAGACATAACTATCACTGTCTTGTTCAGGGAAGTGCCTAACCAACTAACCTGTTCTACATAATGTAAATATAATGTATTCTCTCTTTAGGGTAGTGATAGTCAAATTGAATCTTTATCATATACTGCACAAGAATATTTTGGTGACAGGTGGCATTTTTTAAGGGAATTATCTGTACACCAAGTACCAGAACAAGAAGTACAGAAAACAAAAGTCTTTCAAATATGCTCTCACAAATCTCAGATAGATAGAAACCCAAAGTACAAAAGGAGCAAAGAAGAGTGTTCATAGTCTTCTGCCAGAGGCATAGGGAGGAAATTGAGACCTTTACTTTCTCATTGCTCAGGGTAAAATTGCTCCATTCTGAAGGCAACATGAAAAATGGAGAGAAGGGCCAGCATAGAGCAGCAGTGCTGCGAATCACTCCCTCCCGAAGCCTTCCCTTTTTCACAGTGACATCTTAGCAAGAATAAAACTGACAAGCCTCATAGACACCAGCACAACCCACATTAGCTGAAGAGGTGATTTTTTTATTCCTCCTTCAAATGTATTCCAAGACATTAGCCATTATGAACCAAGAAAAGCTCTGCATAACTATGTGCAGAATTTAGTAGTCTGGTATTTACAGTCTAACTGCAAACTAAAATATACATTGTACCCACCATTACCTTTGTTTAGTATTCCACAGGAAGAGCACAGGAAGTGCATGTGAAAGGCAATCTTCCAGTGTTTTCAATAACAAATCCAAACTAACATAAAAGGGAGTTATAGATGATGAGCTTTGCAATTCTGGGGAATGAGGAACAAGAACAGGAAGGTATTTTATTAGCATATTTTTTATACCATTCACACAAGCATATCAAAACTTCCCAATGATATTCCAGAGAAAGGACTACATATCTATGAAGAAAAACAGAAAAAATCAGATAACTTGTACATATTATACACAAGTTTTTTATAAAAATTTCAAATTGAGATACCTAAGAGTAACTCATATCAAAAGCAGTCCCTTAATAAAAGTTTATAATACTTTTAACATTTGGTTTTCTTTTTAAAACTAAAATTCTTTTTTATTAAATTACTGTGCACACATGGATAAAAATCAAAATATGTAAAAGATTATGATTAAAATCATTGGTTTCCTTTTTCTTACTCATCCTAAGTTTAACTTTACTACTTATAATACACTATTTTAAATAATGTTCATTGTTAATGGTTTTTGTATTTTGTGGAAGCCATATTTATAAATAATACACTTATGCCACCAGTTTTTTTTTTAATTTATCAAATTTAGACCTTATTCATTATCTTGCTCCTGAGCTATATGAAGACATAACACATTTATGCCATTGATATTAACTCTCACCTTACTCTCCCCAATATGGTAATATTATTAGTTCCTCTATTTGGTTAATTTTATAATTAAATAATCTTCTTATAACTTTATTTATTTCAAAATATACAGACAATTGCTCTTGAATAAGACTATATGTGTCTCTATCCTCCCCTTGACTTATCCTTCCCTAATTCCTGCCTTATAACTTTGATCATCTCTACTTTTATATTTCTGATTGATAATATTCATAGTTGATTCTCTAATTATAATTGATTATCATTGTATGCACAGATTGATTCTAAATGCTGAAAATGTTTTTTGCTGGAAGTTTTGTTCACTGTGTGGGGCTACAGTTGGATTTTCCTCTTGTATTGCTTTTTTGTGACTCTACTTTTTTTGAGAGTTAGCAATTGCTTTTCTACTTGTGTATGTGTTAATTATCTTTATCACCTCCTTAAGTTGTTCCACATTTTCCAAAAAAAGTAACAAATCTTGAAATCCCATTTTTTTTATCTCCCACCAGATTATTACTTTAAGTAACATTCTAATAAAAAGTGAAGGAGAAGCTTATTTGAATGCTAAAAATAGTGTTTGTTGCCATAAAATTCAGGGTTTAATATCATTTTCATTTATCTTTGAAGCATTTCCTGTTGCCAATCCAATTCCCATTTGTTTTTAATCTATTTTTCCTTATCTACAGAAGCTTTTAAGATCATCTTTCTATCCTAAAATATCATAGTGTCCTGTGGCTTGTATTTTTATTCATCTGACTGAACATTTGGCAGGACTTTAGCTCATGGGCCATTTCTTACTCCTTTTTCATAGCATCCTATTCTTATTTTATAGACTAACTGTAATCTAAATCTCAAATATATGTAACCAAATATATTTTTAATTTTCTCTTTCATTCCCTAAATTATATCATTGTATTTTTAAAAAATATTTTTATATTGGTGTCTTAAAATATCCAAGAATCTCAGTTGTTTTCTTTTATGTGAGGAATAGAGGATACTTCTTTAATTTTCAGGTTATTTAAAAATTATCTTCAGCCCTGGCTGGCATAGCTCAGTGGATTGAGCATGGGCTGTGAACCAAAGTATCGCAGGTTCGATTCTCAGTCAGGGCACATGCCTGGGTTGCTGGCCACGGCCCTCAGAAACCTCACATTGATGCTTCTCTCTCTCTCTCTCTCTCTCCCTCCCTTCCCTCTCTAAAAATAAATAAATAAAATCTTTAAAAAATTATCTTCAACTGTCTAATGTAGCTCAAGAAATTAACTATTATCTCTATATTAATGATGATTCTCCAATATATACCTCCAGTCAGCACCCTCCTCTCATCTCCAGAATCAGAACACAATTGCCTACTCAAACCTTTATTGATTTCTAACTGACATCTCTTCTTAACCTGTCCAAAAATGAATTCCTAATTCTACATCCCCACACCACTAAATTTCCTCCTCTGACACTGTTCTCACCCTTCAAGGCTGAGCCCCAGAACTCTGGAATCCTTTCTAACACTTTCACAACCACCAACCAATCCATCAGGAAATTCTCTCAGTTCTACCTTCTAACTATTTCCAGAATAAAACTACTTTCCAAGTATCCTCACTGCTGCCCCTCTGACCCAGGTCCCAACCCTACCAATCCTGGATGGTAGCTGTGGCCTCCCTAGGGCCTATGCTCTGCAGAGCACTCAGAGTGACTCTTTTAACACATTAAGTCAGATGCCATCGAGTTTTTGCTAAAAACTCTACAAAAGTGAAGGTCTGAATTTACTACACAGACTTTCCTCTCCTCCTCTCCAGCCATTTTCTCAGAAGTCACTCCATTTTAGCCACACTGGCCTCCTCACTCTTATGCAAATATCTCAAGACCTCTCTCACCTCAGGGCATTTCTACTGCTGTTCCTTTTGCTTAACTGCTCTTCAGCTAACCTCATAAATCCCTCTGTTACTTCCTTTGAGTGCATGCTCAAACATAACCTAATTGGGAGAAACTTAACTACTCCACCCTATAAAACAGAAGCCTCTATCTTCCCCACTTTTCTGAGTAATTTAAGCCAGTTTTTTTTGTTCTCCATAGCACTTACCAAGATCTGACACATTCTATATTAATTTATTTTTTCCCTTACCATGCTACCACTAGAATATAAGGTCCTTAATAGCAGACTTTTTTTTTTCTTTTTGTTAATGTCTCACCTCTAGCACTTAGAAAAATGTTTGGCATATAGTAGGAGCCCACTTAACATTTGGTGAATAAATGAATGAGTGAAATAACAGATAAATGAATAATAAGACCATATTAAATAGGCTTATAAATGATATCGACCAAGTGAGTTAGGAAAAGCTTGACACTTTTGGACTGGAGAGAAAGCCACAGAGGCCAGTCTAGTGAACAAGAGGAAAAAGGCCTCAGGATGCCAACAAGGACTCAGGTACAGACTGATGACCCTGGGACCTGCCCACCAGGCTGAAGAATTTAAATTTTAAGGAAAATACTAGAAGGTTTATTAAGCAAAGGAGTAATATTTTTTCTCATCTTCCTCCCAAAGTTTACTTTGTCTCCTGAGTAAAATAAAGAATAAAATAGACCAAAGAGAAGAGAGACTATCATAAGGCCATTGCCATAGTTTGAACAGGACATCATGCCCTCTTGGACAAGAATGGTAGCAGTTGAAGATGAGGACTAAAGATATACTTTGTAAGTAGAAACAGCAGCAAGTGAGGGGGAAAAAAATAGCTTGAATAATTAAGAATGTAATACTAATAATCCAAATGGGAAACGCAAGAGGAAGAAAGGTTTGTGGGCAGAAATCAAACATTTAGTGTGGATGAATCATGTTTGAGATGTTTTTGATGATTATAAACCCTCTCCCTTCTCAAGACCTTACTTTACCATTCTTCTTGTAAAAGTAGCCTCTGTCTCAGGAAACTGCATAGGCACCAGGCACTTTGCAAGCACTTCCCACGGAATAAAGCACAAGATCTATGGTTTAGAATATCCCATGCTACCTTCCCTTGGAGATTCTAGAACATAGTATGATAGGAAGTCAATACAGTCTTACATAGATTTTGTAACTGCACTCGAATGTGAAGCAGTTCTGCATGACATAACCCCTATTCCTCCTTTGACAGGAGATGATGCCCCACCAGGACATTTGGCCTGAAACCAAATGGTTTTTACAAAATTCATATTTAATTGTCTTCTCTCTATGTCAGATAATCCTAAATGGTCACCAAGAAATGACATCTCCCTTCCTGTATCATAGGGAAATGATGAAAGCACAGAGGACAACCTCAATTAGGCAGATAAGGATCTCTTTCTTAGTTATAAATTAAAAAGTTCTTGACTTCAAGTCATTTATCTCCAACCCTACAGTCACATACTGATGGCTGAAAACTATGTGGGGGCTCAAAAAAAGTAGTTTGAACTTGAAAACTAAATTTGAAAATTACAAACAAAAGGAAGCATTTAAAACCATGGAATAAATAAATTACCTGGGAAGGATATGAATAAAGATGAGGCACCAGGAGAGAGCTCTGGGTTTCATGGATATATTGGTTTTGGGTTAACAATCCAAAACCAATGGGTTAGCAAGATTGGTTAACAATCTTGCTTTCACATTAGATAGAAGAATAGAAATTGAGTGTGCAATATCGGTGATCGTGAAAAGAATAGATTCAGTGACATGATATGGGGAGGAAAGAAATTTATACTGGTTTAACACGGGATTGGATAATGAGAGAGTGAAGGTACCTTATAGAGCAAATGCCTCTACCTCTGGTCAAGATGGCGATGTAGGTAAACATGGCTCACCTTCTCACACAACCACATCAAAATTACAACTAAACCACAAAACAACCATTATTCAGAACTGCCAGAAATCGAGCTGAATGGAAGTCCACAACTATAAAATTGAAGAAGAAACCACATCCAGACAGACAGGAGGGGCAGAGGCAGGGAATGGGCTGGTCCCATGTGTGGTGAATAAAAATCAGGAGAGATACGTTGGGAGCAAGGGGTTCCAGCCCCACATCAGGTCTTCAGCCCAGGGTTCCAGTGCCAGGAAAATAATTCCCCATAACTTCTGGCTTCAAAAACCGGAATGGATTGAGGCTGTGGAAGACAGATACTGTGGAGTCCCAGGCAGTTGCTCTTAAAGGTCTCACACACAGATTTACTCAGATTCACTCCCTTGAGTTACAGCCTAAGCGCAGCAGCTTATATGCACCAGGGACATATGGGGAGGAACCAGTGTCTGGCATTAAGGCAAGAGCTGGGAGGCAGCTTTCTTCCAGACAGAAGTGCTGACAGAGGCCGTTTTTCCTTTTCTGAGGGCTCACCCCAGAGAGCTGGCAGGTAAGTGCCATATCTGAGACTCCACCAATCTGCTCACACTGTTTGCCCTGCCCTGGTGATTGCCTATGGCCCTGCCCCACCCAACTTTCTGGTTGAACCAAGCTTTTCCAATGGATATTCCATATAAATGGCTTGTCTTGGCTCATGCTTCAGATTTTCCTAAATTTTCTCAAACATGCAGCATCTGGCCTCAGCAAGCCCCATACCTTTCCCTAGTAGTCCAAAGCCTGGCACCTGCAGCAACCAGCCTTGGTTCACAACTTAGCCTCACCTGGGTACCTCCAAGCTCAGCACAAGTAGCAGGCATCTGCAGATCACTTTGTAGCTTATGCCAGGTGACCCCAGACAGAACACAGGTGGTGAATGACCTTGGCCTGCATCTCCCAGGAGGCCCAGAGCCTACTCAACCAGTAGATAGCTACAAACCACATCAGAGCACCACCACCCATCCACCTGCATAAGCGACATACTCAAGGGTCAGATTAAGTAGGTAGCAGAGTCTTGCTGAAGTACATTCAGCTCTGTAGAATGGGCCCCTGAACAGCTGATGTTCCAAGGTGTTTCAGAGTTGGTGGTTAATGGTTACCACCAGTCGTTGCAGCTGATTTATTGGCCTGGGTAAATCTCTCCCATTGACTACTCAGCTGTAAGAGGAGGGTGTACATGGCTCACAGGGAATGCACCTTGACTACCCAGCTTGGGTGACAGGGGAGGCTGTGGTACCGAACCCTCCAGGACACCTTCTATTTTAGGCCACTCTACCAAGCTTGGGAGATGCAGCCCCTCTATCTAATACAAAGCAATAAACACAGGGAGGCTGCCAAAATGAGGACACAAAGAAACATGTCCCAAATGAAAGACAGAACAAAACACCAGAAAAAGACCTAAACAAAATAGAGACAAGCAATCTACTAGATGCGGAATTCAAAATACTGGTTATAAGGTTGCTCAATGAACTTAGTGAGAACCTCAATAGCATAAGAAACAGCCAGTCATATATGGATAAAGTAATTGAAATAAAGAATAATTTACAAGGAATCAAAAGTAGAGTGGATGAAGCTGATAATCAAATCAGCAATTTTGAATATAAAGAGACAAAAAATGCACAATGAGAATGATGCAGACTGGCCAGCAGTGCCCAAGGTATTGTGGATGAGATGAAACAAATTTGCACAGACTACCGAAGTCCTGTAGAGAAAAAGGGATGGCATGACCACTATCTAAGAGAGAGTGCCTTGACCACTCTCTCAAGGGAAGAGCACCTTGACCCTTGCCTTGACAAGCTTTTGTTGGCTTTCCAATAGCATACATCAAAGAAGGTTCTCACTCATTATGCTTAGGTTTGCTTTAGGTGATTACTTTTTATAGATAACAAAGGAAAGGATGTTACTTCTTATAAATTACTTCTTACAGATATTAACAAGGAAAAAATGTAGCAAATGCAAGGGAATGATAAGAGTGATTGGTCTGGTTACACTCTGTCCTAGAGAGAATTAGCACAGACTTCAGGAAGTTGCTTTAAAGATATGCAGTAAGCATTTACTGCCTCAACTCAGAGTGAGGGAGTTTTCTCAAGAGCAAGCCTCAAAGCAGCCTAGCTATAATGCAGGCCTGGTTTCCCACAGGAGAGCCAATCCATGGGTAGGGTATCCTGTGTACAAACACATGCCTATAGGTTTTCCAATAGGGCTGGCCTACATTTGACATTCCACATGGATAGGTACCCTATATAAGAACGAGAAGAAAAAAGAATAAAAAAAAATTAGGAAAGTGTAAGGAACCTCTAGGACAACTTCAGGTGTGCCAACATTCACATCATGGGGGTTCCAGAAGAAGAGAGAGAACAAGAAATTGAGAACCTATTTGAAAATATAATGACAGAAAACTCCCCAAACTTGGTGAATGAAACAGATGCACAAGTCCAGGAAACACAGTCTCAAACAAGATAAACCCAAAGATCCCACACCAAGGATCATCATAATTAAAATGCCAAAGGTTAATAACAAAGAGAGAATCTTAAAAGCAGCAAGAGAAAAGCAGTTAGTTACCTACAAGGGAGTTCCTATAAGTCTGTCACCTGATTGCTCTAAAGAAACTGCAGGCCAGAAGGGAGTGGCAAGAAATATTCAAAGTGATGAAAAGCAAGGATGTACAACCAAGAGTATTCTACCCAGCAAACCTACCATTTAAAACTGAAGGACAGATAAAGAGCTTCCCAGACAGGAAAAAGCTAAAGAAGTTTATCACCACCAAATCAGTATTATATTATTAGAGGGTCTTCTTTAGGAAAAAGAAGAACATAAAAAATATGAACAATGAAATGGCAATAAATATATATCTATCAACAACTGGACCTAAAAAGAAAAATGAATGAATAAGCAGAACACAAACAGAATCATAGATATAGAGAACATTATGATGGTTGCCAGATGGGGTGGGGGTCAGACGAAAGGTGAAAAGGTAAAGGGATTAAGAAGTACAAATTGGTGTTACAGAACAGTAATAGAGATGTAATGTGCAACATTGAGCATACAATAGCCAAAGAACTTATGTGCATGACCCGTGAGCATAGACAATGGTATGGGGATTGCCTGAGAGAGTGGGTGGGTCTAGGTGGAAGGGGACAAAGAGGGAACAACTACGGCAACTGTTATAGCATAAAAACATAATTTAAGTTAAAAAAAAGAAAAGAAAATGTCTGACTAAAAATGGATATAAGGAGGAGCAGAGAAATGCAGCAGTACCTGGAAGGATGTGGAAGTCAAGGAAGTTATTTTTAAGCAAGCATAGATAGCAAGAGGTCAGCAGAGAATGCACAGCAGTGCTCAGCAAGCTAAACAGACTCTGTAAGAGAGTGCTGGCCAAGTAAATACCAAGCACATTATGGAACTATAGCCACAGGAGACAATAAGATAAATCTACTGGCAGAAGACAGTATTATGGGCTTGGAAAATGTCCTCTAATAATCTGAGGTAACTTTGAGTCATATATTCTTTGGGGGGAGTTTTGTGTGAAATATCAGATTTTAAGGGACCAGAGAACTATGTGTAAAACCCATAGTTACTCCAGCATTTCTGCTACTGATACTTACTGCTGCTGCTGATGATGATGATGATGACTACAATTCTTTGCCTAATTCTGTTTATATAGACTCACCATGTGCTTGGAACTGTCCTAAGTACATTATAGATATTAAATCATTTAGTCCTCATTACTTCATAATATCTGAATTCTCTTCTCCTTAAGCCAGATTTCTGAAGACCCAGTCATAGAAATAAAACAATTATATGGATTGATGATGCTACAAGCCTTGGACATCACACTTCAGTCCATTTGGATGGCTCAGGAAAGCTCCTTTTCTCCTATCCCTTCTCATTAAGAGATGAGCAGGACTCTGCCTGACTCAATTTTGGCATCACATTACAGAGAGGAGTAAAGTACTTAATTTCCCTTCTCACCTCCACTATCACCTTCCTCCCCATGTCAGAAAGGAGCATGGCTTCTCTTTTCCATGGTATTTCTTTCATAAATGTTTTATATCTCATCTGTCCCTGCTTCCTCCAATATCTTGCTTTAATTATCATCTAATTTTGGCTATTAAAAGTCAATTAGAAATATTTTTAAATTTAAAATATTTAAATAAATCTATAGTTTTAATTTTAAAATAGTTAATTAAATCTTATTAAATACTTTATAAAAATACAATTCACCACAACTTTGTATTTAATATCTTTCTAGTTGCCAAAGGAAAACATCAGTGATATCATGCTTCATGAAAGTTATATCTAAACCCAGATAAATAAAAATTTAAGAGAAATATGAATTATAAGATATTATAAAATATTCTATGTTCTGTAACCTACTGTGAATATCTGTTCATTGTGATATCTTTGGGAACACAAATTGGAACATGAAATAGATGCTTAGCACTACCTAGAAATGATACTGTGACACTGCATTCTATAAGAATCTATTGTGTTTAGGCTATTTGACCTAAATACAGATAAAGAAAATATTACCCTAGGGTGGGAGTAATAATAGTCAGAAGAGCAGATATTTGGGATTATACAGGTGCAAGCATTAAATGCTAAATTCTAAGTGAAAGAAAATCCTATGTATGCTTATGATGGATATGTACCTATAATTAAGATTATGTACAGTAATCTATAGTATAGGGCTCTAGAAAAGGGTCATCTGGGCTGGATCCAAGGGAGTCTTGTTCAAGATAGAAACTATTGTGTAGAAAAATTGAATAAATGTACATTTCTTGCATGGCCAAATTCATGGCTTCACAATACATATAGTACACATTGCTATAAAGTATACATATTTTACAAACTTTATTGGTAAAATGTTTACTTATAAATTGGATGCTTACTAAAACCTGGAATTGGGTCTCCACTGATGATTGTAATCTTAATAAAAGGTCTGTCTCTGGCACACAACAAGAAACAGTACGGGAAATGGTGCGTTGTTTCTGAGAAGGTTGCACTGGGATCAGGCACACTTAGGTGACTACACGCTGGGGGCAAAAACACCCTCAAGGGATTTAAAATACAGTGTTTCAAAAGATAATTAGATACAAAGAGCAAACACAAAGATTATTACTAATACAATATGTGCATTTTTTCCTCGTCTTTTCTCATTTTTCTTCTTTAGATGAACAATTCCCAATGGTAAATATATAAAACCAAAAGCTCTTTAACCATTATGTTTTCTGATATCTATTACTTGTATGCAGTTGATATACAAGGAAAAATGGTGCTATTAAACCAAATTTTAAGTAAAAGCACATTATAGTAGAAATAAGACCCTCCAGAGGATAACTTTATGAGACCATTATTGCACGGTAGCTTGGGCAGTTGAACTCACATGAAACAAATGGCTCTATAAAACAAATCCCAAAGTGGCCTATTGTTTAATTAAATTCATATACAAAGCATCCCTCTGCCTTGACATGTGTACATTCATATATTAAATGTATTTTAAAATTCAGTATAAAAAAATATGACCTCATGGAGATTCAAAGGGTTAGAGACCACTTCAAAGCCAAAGAACTTCCCAAAGCATTATTCTACATAGAACTGTGACCTGTAAAATAACTGCTTTTCTTCCTTAGTGTAGTAAGAACAGTCATTTTGATGAATACAGTGTGTTTAAGTTTTCATCTATAAAGATATGCCATAGTCTACATAAAATGCTTACATAAATGCAAGTACTGCTAATTCTTTCATCTCCCATTTCACCAAAATGGAAGCATTTCTAAAGAAGCCTGGGTGTGCACTGGAAGAAATAACAAGATCCATAGCCCAGTCCTTCAACTAAAATGTGTCTACTTAGAAGAATGTTAACTCGCTAAATGCAAATAAAGTTAAGACATGTTTTTCACCTTGAATGTAAAATTGTTTTACTACAACGTATCACTCCGTGCTTGTTGCACGAACTGCTTGCATGTGGGTAACAGCCCTCCAGGAACAGAGCGCAGTCCGGTCTGTTCGCTGTCCTAAAAAAAACCCGAGAGCCATCTGGCATTAAATGTGTTCAGGGAAGATGGAAGCAAGGGAGAAAAATGAAGAGACATTATTCAAAGCAGATTACCAATTAATTTTAAGATTTCGGGTCTGCAAATGTTCTGTATCAAAATTTCACACTAACTGAGAATGAATAATTTTAGCCTCTTTATTTTCACCTATTCTTTTGGGAAATTCTTAATAACTCCTATTTAATGCATACCCCAAAGAGAAGCGGAAAACAATGTATAAAATCTAGAGAAGAAGTACAGGTGATTCTAAAACAGAAATTAAGTGAGATCAATGTTTACATGTTTCCTAAATTTGGGTGAAATTCTCTGACTTACAAACAGAAAAATGAGAAAAGCTTGGTATTAGTTCAAAGAATCTTTGCTCCCAGACATTACAAATGTCCTGCCTAAGAAAAGCAATCAAAGTAATAAGTTTTCTTTGTTAAGTGCTCACTGGCTCCCAAGCCTTATATGAAGCATTTCACACTGGGTATCTTCTTACAATCCTCATGACAGCTCTGTGGAGGTAGTCTTAGTTTAACAGTGAAGAAACTATTATACCCAGACATTAAACAACTCCTTTACAATTACAGTTAGTGAATGGCAGAATTAAAATTCAGCACTTTTTCCACTGACGTGAAAGCTATCTTTTGAACCCCAACCCCCCTGCTGCCAACTCTGGTATCAAGTCATGCACCTTGATCTGGCCACAGGAAGAACCTCGACAGTGCACCTAGAACCTCACAGAGATAGCTAAATTTTGGTCATTCACACACAGACACACACACACACACACACACAGGTTTGGAGATACATTCTGAATATTTACCTCACCAAAGGTAACTATATAATCCAAAATGCCCAACCCTATAACTGTAAAGAAATATTTACATAACAGAAGAGTTTTATGTTTAGAATCATGGGTATCTCCCTGAGTCATTATGTTCACGGAGAGATTAAATATGGGATCTTTCCTCCCAACCAGACCTCTAACGGTGACAACTGAGGAGAGGTCACAGAACCACCGGCCCTTCCTGCTACCCGCTGTACAATCCTGAGCAGACGGTGTGAGACTCCAACAGCAGAAAGGCTGTGTGAGCTCCCCGCCTGATGGAAGAGCATGTGTGACTGTCATGGCCCTTGCCTCACTTCCACTTCAGTTGGCCTCTTCTGGAACGCCACAGCTGAAGATGAAGGGGCACACCCAGTGTGTGAGATCAGATGTTACTATCGACTTGCAAAAGGAAAGCACCCCATCTTCAAAAGCATGCCATAGGGAGCTCTGGATAATGTTCACCAAGCATTCACACAACTTTATAGGCACTTTGCAAGGAAATTCAATGTTTACATGGGATAAATAATCACAATGAGGCCAGAGGATCTTTATGGGGTACCCACCACTAAATGTCACACTCCAACAAATACAGACATAGCACATCATCCTGGTGGTTTGGAGCAGCCCTGATGAGATAAAAAAAAGTCTGGGTGAACGATTCTCAAAAAGAGTCCACAGCTCTCCTAACAACTACTTCCACAGAAAGTTCAGTGGAGGAGGAATCGATCTCTCTTTGCACCTGGAAAATGTTATTCAAAATATTTATAACAAGAATATCTAAGAGAGGGTATCTGGATTCTTGCTTTTCCACATCATCAATTTTAAGCCTCTAGTTTGCCATTTTAGCACAAAAAGAAACCATGAGACACAGTAAGATGAGGTATGCACTTCAGAAATTTCCATTAATCTTATAGTGAAGTTTGAATCCTTTAAGGCCTCAATCGAAGGGACATGGCACTGATGCTTTAAAGAATTTTGTTCTGCCACTGTTCCATAGTATTGAGATTTTGAAGATGTTTTAAAGATTTTTTAAATAAAAATCTTTCCTGACATGCAGTACACTTGAGTTTTACCCCCTGAATTTTTTCAAAGAAACCCATTTTAAGATCCATATATTCAACAAATATATATCAAATGCCCACAAAATAAATACAAGGCATTTTCCTATGGTATGTCTGAAGACATCAGTGTATATAAGAAGCAGATATTCTTGATCTCAATGAAAACTTACTGTGAGTAACAGAGATAAAACCAATAACCAATGCTAATATAATAAACAGCCCAAGGGAAGTGCTATTTGAATGATAAAAAATAAATACTTAAGAGAATTTCATATTTGAATTAGGCTGCAAAACTTCTTAACGACCTTATAAACCCTCAACTTTGACCAAATTCCAGGCACTTGTGATAAGGAAGGCTTTTGTTTTAAAGGTCCTAGGATGTAAATTTCTTGGTATTTGTGGCCTTTAAAGGATCTTCCCTGGCTCAATCTACATAATAATGAAAGAAACCAACCAGTAAACTGTTCACTGTTAAATAACTTTGATTCAGCTATATTGCAATGCATCCTTGTTATCCTTGTTCTTTGCCAAAACAACAAGTATACAAAAATATTAAGAGAAAAGCTCTCTTAATATGTTAAATGTGTGTCAAAAGCAAACCTATTGGAACTTTTGCTTTGAGCATCTTTGATATATTTCATTAAACATTGCTTTTCAAGTCATGTATCTATGCCTGGAATAGAAACACTTGAGTATTACATTTTGAAAGTAAGTAAAAGGATAAAGTCACTTGACATAAAACAAGAAATAACTGCTTTTGACACACATTTTACAAAGCACTGTGGATGAAAAACCAGGTTCTATCGAAAGTGACCTCACAAGGTGACCTCATCATAAATTTCTAACTGTTAGGTCATGGTGGGTAGTCACACCCCAGGCATGTAACTTATTAGGAAAAGGTTTACCTTTGCCTAAAGCAATGCCTGCTCATTGTTTCCGTACATCTAGGTTAACACACCTTTGAAATGAGCCATAACCACTCTCCAGAAAGCACATAACCTTGTTAACTAACTACCCTGTAAGCCAATCCCCACCTTGCTTTCTTCCATGTCCTTATAAACTTCCTCACAGTCCCTCAATTCCAAAGGCATACAAGAAGCAGCAAAACGGTCATTTTCTGGAGTATTTGAGATCTTGCTCCCTACCATGTGTCATCAGTTTGGCTCAAACGAGGTCTTATGAAAATTCTCCACAGATCTGGACATTTCTTCTATTTTTTAAATCTTTATTGTATTTTTTCCTTTACCATTTAGTCCTTTTATATCTCCCTTACCCCAGCAATCACATTGTAGCCCATGTCCATGAGTCCTTTTTCCTTTTTGTTCCAATCCCTCCAGCCCTTAACTTCTCTTCCCCCAGCTAGCTGTCAACTGCTCTCCATCTATGAGTCTGTCCCCATTTTCCTTGTTAGTTTGGTTTGTTCATTAGATTACACATATGAGTGAAATTACAAGGTATGTGTCTTTCTCTGACTGGCTTATTTCATGTAGAGTAATGTTCTCTAGGTTCATCCATAGTGTCACAAAGTATAAAATTTTCTTCTTTTTTATAGCCACATTGTATTCCAGATAGATAGGTATTCCATTAAATAACATACCTATCTATCTTTAATTTGAGAGTTGATGTCTTACCATTTTCAGGTTTTGAAAGGTTAGCTTCACGGAACAATAGGGACTGAATCTGACTTCACTATTGATGCTAATTTGGAGATCCTCAATTGTACCTTACCCAATTTTACCTTGCCCATGAAACACCCCTGAAATTCATATTTCATTTATAAATTAAAATTACCTTTCAAGTCCACTAAAGCAAGTGTAAGTGTTCCTAAAATCTGCTCTTCCTTCAATTAAAAGATAGTCTATGATAATCTCTCTCACAGTATTCTGTAGCATGCCATTCTTTTCATTCATGATACTTTTTTCATAGCAATATCATGATTTGAAATTTTATATCTATGTATATTTGCCTGTTCAATAGTTTAATATCTGTCATCTGACACTCTATATACTCTGGGGAGAAAAGAAATTAGTCAACTATGCATCAGTTTCACAGGGCACCCAGTGGTTCATTCAGTACATATGTTTTGAATGAACAAAGAATAAATAATTGAGCACCCTCCTGAATTTGGATATTGGTGAATATTCTTAAATTTAAGCTAGACAGAATTAATAAAGGAGAAGTAATACTGTGTTACCCACCATAAATATTTTGGAAGTCTATTACTGTCCATATTAGGAAGGGGTGTTTTAGGTCCAAGTGATAATTAACCCAACCCAAACTCAAACAAAATTGAGAATTTATCGAAACAAAACTGGAAAGCCCAGGGATGCTGTTGACTTGAAGTAAAATTTGATCCTGTCTTCAGCACATAGTAATATAAGAAATACTTAACAATATCAAGAATATTCATCTGTTTTGTTCAATGATGTATCCCAAGGTACTACACTAGTGCTTGTCACACAGTAGGTGCTCAATAAATACTCGTTGAATAAATGAATAACAAAACCCTGTCTCTCAGATAAATTTTCCAATCTAACATTGTGACAGAGAGAATAATTACCCCTAAAGATATCCACAACCCAGTCTTCCAGACTTGTGAATATATTGCCTGACACAGTAAGAAGAACCTTACAGATATCTTGAGATTATGAGATGGAGAGATTGTTCTAACAGGCTCAATCTATTCACATGCATACTTAAAATCAGAGGACCTTTCTCAATCATAGTCCAAGAAATATAACATTAGGACAAATTGATCTGCTGTTGCTGGCTTTAAAGGTCCATGCTTAGGGAGAACAGGCTCATGTGACTGAGAGGCCATTAAGTGGAAAAGAAACTGCAAAGAAAGCAGTAGGTTATGCAACCTGATAAAAAGGAAGGGACATCTCCATGGTTCTTGACATCTTATAGGGAAGACAATTTATACATAAGACAGAATACAAGTTCAAAAATAGTTGTTATAAGTAATGATGACTATACAACCTAAGGAAGGAAAGAAATACTGCTGGCCCAACATGTCACTAAAGTGTGTAGGGTAAGAAAACTTAAAATGGATTTTGACAATTGCAGGAAAATAGAAAAGAATAAAAATTGAGGGAGGGTGTTCTAATTATAAATCACAATAAGAATGTGGCCACCATAGAAAATGTAAAGAGACAAGGCCATTTTGAATGGAGTGGGGACTTCATTTTGGGAAACATCTTTAAAATCTTAAGATGGATGAATGAGAAACAGAAAGATGTCATCAAGGTACTGGTTTGACAAGTTATATACAAATGTGTAAAAGAAGATTCTTTTTTATAAGACTATTTTATAAAGTAAAAATATACCTCTATAAGTTCACTACATATTAAAGTTAGAAAATATTTATGGTTTCTGACTTTGTCTGTCTTTTTAAAATTTTACCAAAAGACTATTTCCCCAAAATGTAAATGTTCCAAACTGCTGTGTATGTCCAATATGATGAGTATAGAACTTCAAAGATGTAACCTTTGCTCTTGAGGCAGAATTAGAAATACCATTGTAGAAAGGTCTGATAGACTTAAAGGAATCCATGTAATTAAAGAGAAATGTTGATGTTAAGCCTATAAAATATGTGAATCCTCCTTTTTCTTGTTAGGATAACTTGTCAAATCATCTCACCTTTAATTCTTATTTTCTTCTTCAAGGAGAAAAATATAACTGAAGCTTCAGCTTCCTATTTGCCACCAAAAAAATTATTGGCATTTTCCATCAACTATGCACCATCAATCCCCCACTACACATCTCCTCCCAATATTTTTAAAGATAGTCATCTCTGATTTTATTTATAAAGTGAAACTCCATTAAATCTTCTGTAGGTCTCTACCTATTGTCTGGTTCCTCTTCTTCCCTTCTCAGGCAAACATCTTTAAAAAAGAAAAAAAAAAGAAAAAACCTTGCTTCCCATTTAGTCTTTGATTTGCTGCCCTGTTACTCTGCCTCCAGCCTTCCAAAGAAACTGATCTTGGAGAAGGTACAGTGACCTCAGCTCCTCCCATTCGTTCTCATTTATTTCACTTTATTCATGCCTCTGTGCTAAATAACTTCCTCACAGAGGCCTTTCTTGTGCCACTTGCTCTGCTGCCTTATTCTGCTTTACTGTTCTTCAAATTACCCTTCCTTCACTAAAATTACATGAGTCAGTCAATCAATTGAGTGTAACTCCCCATCAGCATGTTACATCCAGGACAGCAGGACTAGGCCTGCTCCTATCCTTATCCCAAGGCACAGAGCCCTCCATGTCCAATGCCAGCAGATGCTCACCCAGTATCTGTTGAACTGTTTTTAGTATCCAGGTGAAACTCTTCAGCTTTGACCTGCTTTAATACAAATTAAAAACCTCTTTCTGTTTTAACCATGCTTTTCCCATAACTTCAGTGACATTACTCTTCAATGCTTCTTCTCCTGCATCGTTGCCCCATCCTTCCCATCCAAAAGCAGAGGCTTCTTTCCTTAACTGCTCCCCGCAAATTCTGGTCCTCAGTTGTCTTCATTGTTTACTGCCTTGACCTTCTTACTGTGTGGTATTATTTGCTTCCATGACTTCAGTTACTACATGTTCCATGACAACTTTAAAATGATGTCTCCACTCTAGACTGCTCTCTTGGGTTCCAAACAAATGTCTCTGGTAGTTACTGATGCCTCCTATGAAGACAGGAAACTAAACAATGTACCTTCTCACCTCTCCCTGGTATGCCTTGTGTCTTTAATTTGTATTTACTGATTCTTAATTTATGTCACCACCCATTTTCTTTAGCAACTACAAGCATTACACCTTTTCAATTCTGCCTCCTCAGTAGCTCCCGACTGCAAACATTTTCCTCTCTCCCTGCTGAAATGTCTATACCTCAGGCTTTCATTATTTCTTACCTGGATTCTTGCCACAGACTTCTAATTGGTCCCTTTGCCTGTAGCCATGCCCAAAGTCCTAATCAATTTGGCATATTTGTTATGAGAGTGAGAGTTTAAAAATTCAAGACCTCCTAATATAAAAGACCTGTTGTGGTATCTTCCTTATTCATCGTCACCATTGTTGCTAAGCACATGTCCAGTGCTTTTTTTCATCTGTGCGACTTTATACGTGCTGCTGCCACTCTCTCCAGTGTTTTACCCATTATTTCCTCTTTGCCTGATTAACTCCTGTCTTTCACACTCTAACTGAAATATTGCTTCCTGCAAGTTCCTTCTTCTGACTGCTACCTGCTCCCAGTACCCAAAGCACATTAGGCAGCACTCTAATTCCTACAGCTCCCTTTCTTTCTTGTCACAGATTCTTTGTACTCAAATTAACACTGTATTCAAATTACGATTTACTTGCCTGTCATCTTCTATTGATATGGTAATGCTAGTTGTTAAGAGAAACCAGCCTATAATTTTAATATTTAACACAATAAAGGTTTATTTCTCATTCATAAAAGCCCTGTCAAAAACAAAACTTCAGTAACCAAGGCTGTTTATGCATAAACTTGGGCAGGAGAACCCATTTCAAAGGTGCCAGAAAGGAAAGTAAGTTGTAAAGATGCAAAGAAGAATACTGAAAGAATTCCTGATTAACAAATGTTTTAGTAAAATGATAATTAGGAAGTGGAGGAGACTCTCTGATTGTTTTCAAATATGTTTGGAAGACTTTAGTTGGCTGGAGGCGGGACAGGTGGTGGTTTATGGGTATCTCAAAAGAGGAAGGGGTTGCTCAGTGTCAGGTCTGTAGGATTTTTTTGTGTCTGGTCATTTCTTGCAACAAGCAGAGGTTGATGGAGTGCTTTTTGTGGCTGAACTGTAATCATGGTCCCTAAGGGGATAGCTGTCATGGCAGAAAAGTTCTCAGTTGAAGCATGGTTTTCCTATTAGGTGGGTGCCTTTCTTCTGTTGTGGTGACCTGGGGACCTCAGCTCCTTCCTTTCATGGCCCTGCCATCCTCAAGGTTTAATGAGCAGATGAGGAAAACTTCTTACAATTCCCAAAGAGGACTCAATGCATATCATTTCTGTTCATGTTCCATAGGCAAAATCTAATCCTGTGACAATACCTGGATACTAAGGGTGCCAAGAAACATCGCCCCCATTGGGGAGCTGCCTCCCAAGGGGCTCCTTCACACTGTGGAGGGAGAACATAAACTGTGGATGAACAGCTTCTAATACCACCTCTACCACACACTCCTACCTGATTTTGAGTTGTAAAGAGAGATACTATGTATTTCTTTTGCTTCACAAAGGGACAATGCTGCATATTAAATGCTTTAAAAAATGGCTCTATCAGCTGAAAACCCAGAATCACTAAAATTGGTTCTTCCTATTCCTGAAGATTTACTGAAACAAACTATGGTTAATAATGGAATAACAAACATATAATCTATGGATAAAAGATATTATTCTGAAAGCTAATATTAAGTATCCCTCTACCTACAATAAATGAAAATGAATCTAAGAAGCATTATAGATAGATAGTAAATATCAAATAAACTAACAGTAATATTATAAATAGTAAAAATAAATATTATAAAATAAATTAAAGAAAAAAAACTGAAAACACTTGCCAAAGGAATCACCCTCATATTTTAAGAAAGAATTCAGTAAGGCCATAGATTTGATCTTAATAATCATTTAAAGTCAGTTTGTACTTAGAATTTTGAGCTAATTTTAGAATCGTTCTTAAAAATGTTTCTGTCAGTTGAAGGTATTTCTAAAATAAAATTGCCAAAAATAAAGCATGCAATATCAGCACATCATCTAGTAAAAAATATAATAAACAACTTTCCAATTAGTTTTACAGGTATTCAGGAATGAATTATCCTCTGCTTGCAGGTTTTCATGAATAATTCAGTTCTGCTGTCAGAAGAGCTAATTAATAATTGTCCAAACTATTTCTAAATTATCTAGTTTAAAGCTACCTGCATTGCAACCAGAATTATTTCTGATATAATTATTAACCCCATCTCTCTTTCTGTTGCTGATAATGAAGCAAGCATCTCCACACAGCAGAGAACCTAGAGATTCAGTTTATTAGTATAGCATTACCAATTGGCTCCTCTGGTGCTAAGAAACTGACAACATAAATCCTCAGAAATGCTCGCCTTACATCCTATGGATTTAACTGTGGATTCTATGGATAACCTAAGGCTTTAAAAGAAAAGACCAAACTCCAGAGTGTACATGACAGAAGGACAGTGAGGCAAAAGGACTCACTCAGGGATGGAGGGAAACATATTCCTGTCGTTGTCCAGGCCCCATACACTGGATCCTCTTGCCCATGTGAACCATGAAAGAACACTGTTTGCATTCAGAAACAACATGGCAGGAGAAAGAAAATTTCATTAAACTCAAATTTAATGCTAGGTCATAGTGCTAGAGATTACGTTTTCTTTGTTTTTTTAATCATAGTACATCTCATGGTGTATATTCCTTAACAACAGCACTACTTAGACTTACAAATATCACTGGTCCTGCCCAAAGTAAGGCTATGAATTAGATTTTTTACGTTCCTACCCCCAACAAAATCTGAAACCTAAAAAAATTCCCTAACAAGTATTAGGATAAAAAAAAACATAAAGTAAGATTATAGTTACAGTAAATGTGACTCATCAACACTGAAATGAAAGGGAAAGCTGCCCTTTTTACATGGAGTTGCCTGCCCACAGGACTGTCCCCAGGTGACTCCTGGGTGATGGGGTCTGGGCTGCATAATGGAGTCAATGAAATATGAAGCAATCTACCAGCTCTGCTTCTGGAATGATACAACATTTCCATGTTGAAATGATGATGCTTTGGGGATTCCAGCCCATCCCTCCTTTGGAAGAATCAGCTCACAGCCTCTCTGTTCCAGTCTTGGATCCCATTCCCTTTTCTCCCAGGGGGAGACTTCCATAGTCTATGCAGGCAGGGGTCATGGTCTTTGTCAGCAGGAAGCAGTTGCTGAAGACATACACTCTTCCCTCAGCACATCTAAAAGATTTCAGGGATGGAAGTCTCTGCATTGGAGAATGAGACAGGCTAGTAAGCCAAGACAAATAGAATAGGGAAACAGAGACAGATAGTTAAGTGGACAAGCACTTTACAGCCTTCTAGTAAATTGCAAAATCTATCTTCCCCAACCAAGGACACTTAAGAGTAAATGGTTTGCATTTCTCCTCCCCAAACATAGGGTAAATAGCTTAAGTTGTTCTACTCCAGGAGATAGATAACAAAAATCTAATTAGTGCCATTTGTGCCAACCACACCCAAGGACAAATGAAATCAGGGGAATAAATCTCTTTTTGGCATGTCAGCGTAAAGCTGATGAATATTCTATTGAGATCCTCCCCTAAGACCTCCTTGAAACTCCCAGCCTTTAAAACCCTCAAGAAAAAGATGCAGCATAGATATCTGCCTCCTGAAGGCAACCCCACAATTTCCCTCTACCCCTCTTTGCCTCCCCAGGCGCATTACCTTTACCTTTGTCTCTCCTTAAGCTCCAATGGCCTTTCTTTTGCCTCTGGCTTCCTAAATAAACTTTCTCTTATAGTTTGAAAAAATATATAATTGTGGTGCAAAACATACTTTACCAATGGTTCCAAGGGAATCTAATTCTGGAATAAAAATTTTAATTAATCGTGCACCTATTCCCTGATTTCATTCAGATTGTTTCTATAAAAGAGGTTTTAAATGAAACTATATTACCTTTCTCTTCTTCTTTTTTTCTACTGGAAGCTTTTAGAGATTATAACACTCTGTGTGATTCTTTCAAAACATTCAGAAGCAATTTAGTTTTAACCCACAGGAATACATCATAAAATTTTATTTCATGACTGATATTTTCCCCAATAATAGCTTTGTCTATTATTATCATTAAGAGCTTCCTCCATTTACGTACACATTCACAAATAAATAAAAAAACTGAATATCTTTTTTATTCTTTTTTTAAATCCATATTTTACTGACAACTGAGAAGAATAAAAGATGTAATAGGCATGTATGTGGTCATTCCTTGAGACTGTGCCTGCTCAACATTTTTACTTTATAGTGTTTTTGTCTCTGTTTTGTTCTTTCTCTTGGATGTATTTATAGAAACCTTTCTTATTTCCTTTGAGTCCCCTAGCTACATTATTTCATTTTGCTTTCTTGCCTCTCTTATTGTGTGCCCCTGTTCCTCACTGGCTGGCTTATATCAATTCCTTTCAATCTCCCCTCTTTTTCATTTCCTATACAATTCTATTTTGTATTTCAATGCTTAGAGAAACCCACCCTCACCCACAGATATTTTCTAATCTTCTCTGTATTTTTAACCTATATTGGAATAGCTATTGAGCTTTGCATGCTGAGTTCATCTTAAAATTCATTTCTTGCCCTGTCTCCCTGTCCTCAGCAGTCTGCGCCTAACTTCATTGCACTGATTATTTTACTCAACACCCGAATAACAAACTCTTGGACTTTAGCCACTATTCAATTCATTAGGAACACTTAACAGGTATTTAACAGTCATAAGGGACATAGTGGTCTGAAAACAAAAGGAGACACATTACAAACACCTCTGTGCTGCTGAGCAAATAAGCAAATGGATGATACAGTACTATTGTATTCTAAGTCCTTCTGAGTCCGTGAGTCAGGACTGACCTCCAAGAGCTAGAACAAGAGAAAGTCTGAATAACCTCTTTGTGGATGACTATTGTTGATCAGGTAACAGATTTAATGAACAAAACGGTGAGAGTTGGCACTACCAAACCCAGGTTCGCTTATCCCGGGACTACTCTGTGTCCAATTCCAACTTGGACTCAGTAAATTTGTCCAAGTGACCTTGAATACAAACTATTAGTTCTAAACCCTCAAGTTGTATATTATCTTTGTAAATATAAACATGAATCCCTACAAGATGATGTCCTAGGAGCTTAACCTAAAAATCAGTTTCAAGTTAAAGACCTTTTAGTTAAACCTAAAAATATACATGTTCAGACAAAAGTCTACCAAACAAACATCTGTGATCAGTTTTGAAAATCTAAAAACTGACCTGGAACCCTGGCAAATTTAACTAACCAAATCTACCTTCAGATTTGTTCCAGCCCAGATATTTAATGATGTTGTCCCAGTCATCCATCATGGGCCCTTAAATGAAAGAGTGGAATTCAAGGATATTAAACTAAAAGCTCTGCCCTCCACAATCAAATGAAATATAGAGAAGATGTAAAATCTAGCTAGAGACTGCCCCTGAGCCATCACAGTGGCACACCGGCGAGCAAGGTCAAATCTCACTCCAATTACCTCCTTTCATTTGACGGGCACCTTGAAAAAGACACAGAAATTAAATATTAGTTTCAGTGTGGCTACTTAGGTACTGTGTATCTATCTGAATCAGCTCACATTTTAGGATCTTTTATTTAACCATGTCAGTACCTCTAAGTCTGATCATTTTTAAAACATTAATAGTCATTAGTAAGTGATGGGTTCTCCCAGTTCTTCTGAATGGTTGTTTTCAACACAAGAAAATTACTATGCTCTAGATACTGTGGAGCCTACAAAAATAAAATTAAAATTAACTTTTATCCTCTCAAAATACTTTCACATTAATCACAATCTGAATACGAATACACATTTTCACAAGTCTTCATGCCCATCCTTTTAAATATGTGTGTGTGTGTGTGTATTGTATAGTATCTAGACTATATTCTTGCGTATTCCTGGTCACAAGTGTCTGGATGGCAAAAAGCAAACGATTAAGCATAAAACCAAGCAGTTTCTCACAGGGGGTGAAAAATGAAAAATCAGCTTTCAGAACCTGGAAACAAGTTTGCCCACTAAAGAATTATTCTCCCCTCCCCCACACACACCAAGTGAAAAACAGGGCATTTTCCAAACACATCTGTAAATAAATGACATATAAACTTGGTCATGAATAAATGAAAAAGGACAACTTTTGTACCATAAAGAAAGGGTAAAATACAATCAACATTAAGTGATTTTTTCTTTTTTATAGATTTTACATTTTAAACACATATGTCATGACATTTTAATGTAGCAGTTCTGAAATAGAGAAACAGCACATTGATTTTGTGCCCCAGAGAAAAATAAACAATAGCACTTTCAAAGCAGGCTTTGGCCTCAGGTCCCCTTGAACCATACAAAGGACATTTACCCCAAACTCAATGACAATGGTAATGATAGCACTTTCTTTTTTTTTTTAGTAAATTAGTATGCATTTTATTTTTTAAAATTTTATTTAAATTGTTTTTGCAGTACAATTTTCTATCTTTTACTCTCATCCCAACCCAGCCACCCAGCCCTCCCCTCCTCCCTCCCATTTCCACCTGCCCCTAGTTTTTATCCATGTGTTCTTTATATTCGTTCCTGTAAGCCCTTCCCCTTTACCCCTGAAATTCCCCTGAAATTCCCTCTCCTCTCCCCTCTGAACTCTGGCAGTCTGTTCTTTATTTCAGTGTCTTTGGCTATATTTTGCTTGTTTCTTTGTTTTGTTGTTTAGGTTCCTGTTAAAGGTGAGATCATATGGTATTTTTCTTTCACTGCCTGGCTTATTTCGCTTAGCATAATGCTTTCCAGTTCCACCCATGCTGTTGCAAAGGGTAGGAGCTCCTTCTTTCTTATAATTGCACTTTCTTGACTACTCTTTCCAGCTACATATTCTGATCTGGTCCTAACAATGTCACCATGCTGCTCGGGCTATAATATAATATGCTGATGAAAAAGTACTATGAAGTCAGACTGACATAAAGAATACTACCAAATCCAAAATAAACCACATCAAAATAGAATGAATTCAAAAGGATTGGCTGATACCCTTCATGTATTTACCTATAAAATCAGTTATTTTCAGATAAATTTTACTGAGAGGCATTTAAAAAATAAACATGGGGATCCAAGAAGCATATGTTTTAAATTTTTTTTTTACCTGAAATTATTTTCCTTTCTATTTTGGTTTGTTGGTGATAGATTATTTTGTGGTGATCCCTACTAGTCTTAAAGAAAATAGAAGAAAATACTTTTATTATGACTAAATTAAACAAAGAGGTTTTTAAAAATATATGTATTCTATTTTTGACACAGGCAAAATAAATTAATGGTGATAAGAACTACATTTGTGCTTTGGCTGGTGTTTCTCAGTGGATTGAGTGCTGGCCTGTGTGCAAACTAGAGGGTCACTGGTTCAATTCCCAGTCAGGGCACATTCCTGGGTTTTGGGCCAGGTCCCCAGTAGAGGGCTTGTAAGATGCAACCACACACTGATGTTTCTCTCCCTTTCTCCCTACCTTCCCCTCTCTAAAAATAAATAAATAAAATCTTAAAAAATATATAAATAAAAATAAAAAGGGTTTAATTTGGCTACAGAGACAGTATTTAACCTCTCTTAACTTTAAATATTGTCATCTTAAAGATTCTTACTGTGACACATGTCATCTGAAGTCTATTGGACATAGAGAAAGTAAAACAGTATTAGTATACCTTTTTTTTGCATGAAAAACATTACTACCATATTTTTCAGACCATAAGACTCACCTAGGTTTTAGAGGAGGAAAATAGAAAAAAAATTGAAGCAAAAAATGTGGTAAAATATTTAATAACCATAAATAACATAATATTTCTCCAATGTAAATGTAAACAGAACTCAACAGCAGCATTAATAACCATTATTCCTCCCAAATTGGAGGGTGCATCTTACAGTCTGAAAAATACAGTACGTCCACAAAAATATATCACTGGAATCATTAAAATACCCTAATTAAGATGTATGATACAAGTCTAGTCATTAGACAAAATTATATTATGCTAGTATTCTTCTGATAATATTTATTATACATTTTTTTCAGTATGGCCTCCATCACAGAAAACCAAATTTGCAGCATGGAGAGTAAAATAAGCCTACAACATGAATAAATAAGCTGATTTACTTCAAAAAAATCACCAACTCACATACCACTCCACCAACAGAAAACTCCCATTTACCAATTTTTTTAAAATTAGAAATAAATAAAGTCTTCTTCAGGCACTTCTGTATTGTTCTCTCTAATCATAGTAGAAACCCCAAGTGTAAAAAGCCCAGGATAATGCATCTTCTTAGCCTCTTGGAAAATAGTGGGAAGCCTCCTTGCCACCTGATATTGGAAGAGAAGGGACAAATAAAGGCAAGAGAACTCTTTTCAAAGAAATGAAGAAGGTGTTTTGTTTTGTGTTGTTTTTCATTCCTGACATTCAATCGTACTTGGATACATGCTTTAAAAGATGGAAGGGAGTCTGATGGGCCTGTCCACTATTACCAATGCTGTTATCTGCTCTGGACTCTACCCCTTTTTACTGAGCGTATCATCTCTATAGCTAGTCATCTGTAACTGAGTCCAGATGTAACTGAGTACTATGCCATATCTTGACGCCACAGAGGCCACCTCCAAAAACACTGTGTATTTTCATTTCCATTTTTATAAAACTACTTGGGAAAGCTCAAGTGGCAATTTAAAATTTCGTATTACAGGATGCTTAACAGTTTAATCAAGACAATGACAACTTAATTCAGCTGGCATTAGAGCTATCCAAAATTATTTTTAGGCTTTTTGCAAACAAGTTACTTGGCTCAAATTTGTTATTCTCACACCCCTACTGAGACGTATTTTAAAGAATAAAACAGTACCACTCTAAACTAAAAGACATACATCAGTTATCAAAACAGCTAATGAAAAATAATGCCCACTAAGGCATATCTATAAGAGGATCTGAGCTCTAGAGATAAAGAAAGTAACCTAAAAGTTTCAGAGGATAACAAAGAAGAGCAGGAGGAGTAGAACTAAAGTTACAAGCAAAGATATAGGAATAAAGTTGGTGTTGATTTTCTCAGAAGTTTTCCATTCTAAAATTTCCTCCAAATTATTAGTCAAGTAATAAGGTAATTAAAGACAATTTTCAACAACTGTTCAAATATTTTACATCTCTTATACTATACCTAAGACAGCTAAATGGTAGACCAAATGGTGCCTGCAGACATATAAAAAAGGAAATAGGAAGATGGAAATAATGCTTCTGTCTTAAGGGAGAGGTAAAGGAAATCCCCACTGATGGGAGGAAGGAAATGCCGCGTTGACATTTGTACAACAGGCCAAGACAACAAACAGTCTCATTGAACCAGGGACATACAGGGCACCAGAAAAATGTCTCCAATGAAGGAAAAAGAAGCTATTGGTAGATTACTTAACATGTCTGGTCTCAGTGAAAACCATTCTTTCATTAGATGAACTTTATATTTAGGCACAATTTTAGATTTACAGACAAGTTTGCGAAGCTAGTTCATAGATTCCCCATATATTCCTCACTTAGTTCCCCCATGGTAGCACCTTGAACTATCATAGCATATTTGCCAAAACTAAGAAACAGACATTAATACTTACAAATAAATAAAGTTCAGACTTTCATTAGATTTCACCAGTCTTTTCACTGATATGCTCTCTCTCTTCCAGGAACCAACGCAGGCTACCACACTTCATTGAGTTGTGACATCTCCCCAGTCTCCTCTGATCTTAGACAGTTTCTCAAACTTTCCTTATTTTTAATGTGACAGTCTTGAGGAGAGTTAGCCAGGTATCTGGGTTTTCTGATGTTTTTCATGATTAGGCTGGGAATAGAATTCATCTCCTAAAGAAGAAGTATCTGAAATTTCTTATAAAGATGTGTCTCATCTCCCCCTTAATTACGTATTTAATCATGCATTTATGTCAGCATAGAGATCCATTTATAATTAATTTTTTCTTGAGGTTATAATCCAGTACTCCTCAAAGTGTTCCAGCTTTGGCTATTAGAAGACCTTTCCATTATTTCCTTTGTCCCTTTGACATAACCTCGCCCTTCCCTTTCAGAGTCTTTCACAGCTTTCTCACACTTGAGATGCTCCAGGCTGATGTAGCATTTGCCCTGCCCCAGCCCAGGAGTCAGTCACTTCTCCAGGAAACACTGATTCTCACTACTGAAAAACAATGTTTAAAAACCAGGACTGTGTTGAATGTGCTTATTGCTAGTAGCATTCATTCCTTCTAGGGAAGTAAACAGCATTTTATAGCTTTTCAGAGGATTGGTGGAATTTTAGTAATGGATACAATAGAGAAGAAAACAAACAAAGAGAGGCAATTTTTAATTCCAGCTTAAGAAAATTTTTCAAAAGAAAGCAAATACAATATGATATTTTGGTATTTTGCTTAATTATAATGATATTTAGATATGAATCATGATATAAATACTTAATATTATTTTATTTAACCAAAATATATGATATAATTATATATTAAGAATGGGCATACTAGACTGCTTGTGAGCTTAATTGAAAGTGGGTAGTCCCTGAACACAAATTTCCATCTACCACAGCAGAAAAATCAATAGGTATCAAAATTTGAAAATCAAGAAATGGAATATACGTGTTTTTTTTTTTAATGAGGGTATAAATGCCCAGAGACATAGCTAAAGTGTTGAAAGTTCTTATCTCAGGGGTGTGGCGTCCTATAGGTGGAGCATGTAACTATTTTTATTTGTTATACTGTTATATTTTAAACTAAATACATATAGCCAAAATAGAAAAAAAGTAACCTTTAAAAACCAGTTGTCCAATGCTAGCTTTAGGCAGATTATGAATTCTTGTTTGTAGTTTCCAAAATTTCAAAAATACATATGAAATTTCATCAATGATTGAAAAAATATCTCACAATTTTAAAAAAAGCAAGCACACATAGCAGCACCTAATGTTTTGTCCAAAGTAATAAAGTTAGATCAAACTGAAGTCTTAAAAAATATGATCAGCAATGTTATAAATAGAAATTCACTGTGGGGAAAAACCTTTGTTAAGAAATATGAGTGTAAGGAGGAGGCCAGGGGAAGCTGAAAATCATGTTTCAGGTATAAATTTAAAAGGAAGTCTTTATACCACACAGAGATACAATTAATATAAGGAGAAATAAAAGATTTAAAATATTCATATCTGTATCCATGTGTATGACCCAGTTTGGCTACTTCTGTGTATTTTGATAGGAAAATGCCTAAAAATGCCAGATCTGCAAACTGGAGAGAATGTGCTTATCTTTTTTTCCCCATTCCACAGACAGGGGAAATTCTCAGTGAGGAAGAAGCTGAATAGTTCATGCGACTAACATTGTACTCATTCCCAAATACCTTGTGTACCCATGCAGTGCTGCTTCAAGATTCTAGAAAAGACTTGCAAGACACACAAAGTAAAGTAAAGAAATGTACCAACATAGGCCTACCTAAGTGAATACTCAAATAGAAACATATTTCCTAGGGAGGGTAATAGCATATGCCTGGGATACAAGCCTTTGTTCTCAAAAAGTCTCAGATTCCTCAGCAATAAAATGGGCAGCTACCTTATAAAGATTTAGTAAATATTAAGCAAAATATTAACTCCAGAATACTTAAAATCCTGCCTAAAAATACTGAGACCCATAAATTATATAGTATTTGTTTTCATGTACAGAATGGTATTATTAACTCATTAACCTCACTGCTCTTTAAATCAAGGGTATTAGCATAAATGTTAATTGCAGGGAAGAAAGGCCAAAGTGGGTACCTAGACTCTGAATTCTATAGACCATTGAGGCATTAAGGCAGGTAGGCCCAGATACTCCGATTGTGTCCTTTATCCCCCTCTTCTAATCTATGAACCAGGTCATGTGTTCAGTGAAGCGGATCCAGAAGCAAGAATATGTTATCATAATATAACTTAAATGGTAGTTTCTCAATATTAATGATATCAAAAATTAATAAAAACTAGACTCCTTAAAAATACTATTTTAAAAAGAATAAGACCTACATGTCATAGTTTAGTTTAAGTCCAAAGACTTTCTTTTTCTGAGGGATTCTCTGATTTGTCCAAAGTCTGATTATTTAGCATTTTACTTTAAGTATGGGGAAGTGTCTCTGGAAACACTCTCTAGGAAATGATAGTTTTTTGTCCTTGACATGGGACTTTCTATGTATAAGGAACAGATAACTGCACAATAATTATTTCCTTCCAGACAGTTGAGATTAGTTAAATTGGCTAAATCATGGACATTAACATCAACATCGCCCACTGGCTAGACACCAAGTTTGTGTTCTAGAAAATCATGATAAAACAAAACTCTAACTGCTGTTAAGAATTAAAAGATCTGTTTCTGAAATAGATGTATCCATTGTAACCTTGACATTAAAGAGGTATGGATAATGGTTAAGACTCACTTTTGAGTTGGGATCTATTTTTTATCTTGAAAAGTGGTGTCACCCCATGAGCCTTACTTTAGTTGTATAGGTACAATAAGATAATGTTTTTTAAAGCACTTCATACAGGATCTGACTTAAAGTAAATGCTCAGTAGATTATCATTATCATCATTTTAAAGGTAACGCATTAGACTATTTTCCCAAATGCACATAGTTAATAAGAAAATAAATCAATACATTATTATTTTACTTTTTACATTTGCTTTCTAAGTCCCAAAATGTTATTTTTCCTGTTGGCAACAATTCAAGTGGAGGAAATAATATTTATCCCAGCAATTCCAACTCATTCTGTAAAACCTTAGTTTCATCTCTCAAAGTCATAAATCACTGGAGAATTATTTTCTAAGACATAAACTTCACTCTCCCTCCTTCCCTTTCTTCCTTCTTTTCTTCTTTTTGCCTTATTTGTCAATGCTATAGCTAGGAGAATAAAAAGAAAAACATTTTCTGGGTTCTATACATGGTCAAAATTGTTCAAACATCTAGCATAAGCCCATATTAAAAGTTTCTTTCTTTTTTTTTTCAGTCTCTAATGGAAAAAAAACACAATATATATGACTTGCTCTGGGCACCGACATTTTACATCCTGCCAGTTGTTCGTAGCACCAAGGTTGCCTCAAACTTCAATAGTAAAAGGAGAGGATTTTATGATGAGTCAAGGGAAAAGGGTTCACATAGAGACCTATCTGGCCGTACTCTCTCTGTGGCCTATATACTTGGAATCATTTGGTTAAATAAAAATCATTAACACTTTCCTTTTTTTCTTCTTTATATTTTAAACTCCAGAACTTCTCAAAGCCTTTAATATGCTAAAGTATGCTGTGGATTGCAAAGGCAGAACTATAGACTGACTTATATTTCAAGCTTTTGGACCAACGGTTTTCTTTTTCCTAACAGTACACTTATGAAGTGGTTCTTTTAAACAGTGTTCATGGGAAAAAATGATAATGTACAGTAATCTAAATGAGTACACATAGACTAAAACTGGAAACCAAAGAATGAAGTTGTTTTCTCAAGAAAAACCAACTAATTAGTAATATCCTAGAGATGGAACTTGGTCTTCTGATTCTCAGTCCAGGGTATTTTCCACTCCACAGTCCTAAATATTACAGACCTCACTTGAGACCCCCCCAAAAAAAAGAAAGAAAAAAAGTACTTTTTAGCTAGAGAAATGTTGTGTTTTGATATTGAGCTAAATCAAGTTATGTGTCTCAAATCCAGTATTTGATGATAGGAATGGAAATGTCAGAGATAAGAAGTTGGGACTCTTATCAACAGTCTTGGTAACTGCTAACCCAAGTTCTTTCATTTCAGGAAAATGGACACCATCTTCCATCATCCATATCACAAGATTATTATGAAGATAAAATAAAATAGTAGGCTTAAAAATAGAGCCATAAAGTAATATACAAAGAAAGGGTGTTGTCATTGGCAATAAATACCATCCCTGTTATCTCAATTTTGAGAACTTACAATACTTTAGGTAACTACTCTGTTTCACCTTTTGTTATGGTGTCTCAGGATGTTTGGTAAAGGGCTGTTACTAGTTTTCAGAAAAATGAAGGAATTATCAATTATGTTATACCATTTAATCTCATGGCAAAAAGAAAATATCCTGCAAGTACAGAAGATAGATAATTGGCCAAAGAATTATTGGAATGTGGGGCATTTACGATGTAAAATCATCATTTTCAACATAGCAGTAATCTAGTAGAATGTGTAAATATGAGACACTGTATACTTAAAAATGTCCTCATAGAATAACATGAGTTTCAGTCTAAGCCCAGGTTTTGATATGTTTAACATACAAATGTTAAAGAAGGGGGACATTTTAAAAATGAGCAACTGGAAAAATATCTACAGAGGATTCCTTCTGTTATTTCATAGAAGGATGATCTTTCCATCTACTTGTTCTTTCATGAGACAAGTATCTTGGCTAGTCAGAATGTGCCAGAAATTATTTTACCTCTAGGAGGTATGTTGGTAAACAAAACAAGTAAGGTTCTTGTTCACATGAAATGTATATTCATGTGAATAAAATGAACAATAAACAAGCAAAAAAATAGATAATCACAACAAAGAACTTTGAAGATAATAAAACAGGCTAATGAGATAGAGAAGGCAGGGCAGAGAGAGTATTCCAGGACAGGGAGGAAATATTTGAATGGGATGGGCAGGGAAGGAGAAGTGGCAAATGAGATGATACCTGAATGGTGAGAACGCACTTGACAGCCGTGTGAAAATCTGGGGGATAGGGCTATTGTTGAATGGGATTCCTTCTGTGCTAAGGAAATTTTAAGAACAAAATTAAAAATTCCATAGGGAGAAATAAAGAAGGATCATAGGTCATAGTTCAAAAATACAAAAATGAAGAGAAATACAGAAGGATGATCAAAGAGACTGTCACACTAACAATGCAGCTAAAGTAGTGATTAGAGATAAGAAATGGAAATGGTGAAAACCTATCGTTCCATAGACAAGGGGCCTCTCAAAAACTAAAAAGAAAAACTAAACAAACAAAAAAAAACAACAACAAAACAAAACAGATCAGCCCTGCAGTGTTACAGAAAAACAAAGCCTGAGAAGAACGGATACAATCTTCCACATGTGAAAACAGCAGCTGCAGGCAGGATAAAAATATCTCCTGCTCAGTCCTGTGGTACAAGGGTAAGAGATGGAAGTGAATGAATAAAAAGGTTAAAGCAGTATGGGGGAAATTTAGATGTTAATAAAATAGTTTCTAAACTGGATCTATGAATATGATGAAAGAGCCTAAGGTACCTGAGAGATCCTCATCCCTCCAGAGATGTTTGATCCAAGTGTCACCATGAAAAAATTTGAGACTATAAACAGGTGACAATCCAGGATAAGACTACAATTTTGTCTTCTAAGTGGATAGAGAGTTAAACTTATTCCTTACTTAGTAAGAGTTTACTAAAAGAGATTCACATTCATTATATAGATTGTATTTACTGGTGCATGTTTTTAATTCTTCTCTTCCCAACCCCTATCCTCCAACTCATATTGGCACAGTAACCCATGATTAGCACAGATGCCAAATAAATATTGGCATCATTTTAGTATAAAGTGCAAGGATTTTGGAAGCATGTGAATCTGGTGCGACCTTAATTTCTTGGGCCATAAAAAAAGACATTGCCTTCTCTTAGAAGAGAAATTTGAAGTAAAATATTTTTACCCTTTCAGTAGCTCACCTTCTTAGTCTTCATCAAGCATATGTCAAAATTCAAATATTTTACTTCACTATCAATGATATGTTGCTGTGAATTTATTCAAGTTTAAGGATACTATTAAGGCCAAATTTACTAAGAGGTAGAAATTTGGAGGAGGGTGTATTTGTCTTCTCTGTCTACCATAACAATGTACCACCAACTGGGTGGTTTAAACAATGGAAATGTATTTTCTCACAGTTCTAGAGGCTAAAAGTTCAAGATCTAGGTGTCATTAGGTTTTGCTTATAAATGACTGCCTTCTTTCTGTGTTCTCACATGGTTTTTTTCTGTGTGTGTTGTATGTGTGTTTGTAAGAGAAATCACTAGTGTTTCTTCTACTTCTTATAAGAACACCAAGATTAGGGCCCCACCTGTATAACCTCATTTAATTTAATTACCTCTCTAAAGGTCCTTTCTCCAAACATAGTCATTGGGGGTTAGCATAGGAATTTTAGGGGGACACAATTCAGTACAGAACAGAGAGTTTTAAAAAATGATGTGCTTGACAAATGGTTTCTCTCTTATATCTACTTTTGCTTCTTAATAGTATGAGTATTCTTTAGCTACTGCCACAAACTTGCTGAGTTGCAAACCTCTAAATATAGTACCTGAAACAACAGTCCTCTATTCTCACAAAAGATGGGCAGACTGATGCTGCTGCACCTGGACTTGCAGGCCCTGCTGATTTCACCAGGGTGTCTTCCAGACATGATGGGGTGAAGGTGGGTCCTGGATGATACCCGAGCCTGGGCTGTGATGGGCTCTGTTCCATGTAACCCTCCTCCTGGGATCAGCAGGTGGACCATGTCTTGTTCATCTTCCAGTGATTGCAGAAACTCATGAGAGCATATCTCACACTCAGGGACCTTGCTTGTGTCAACTCTGCCAACACCCCATTGTCCAAACAAGTTGTTTGGCTACACGCGGAATCAAGGGAGAGGAATACACTATACCTATGGAAGTAGAGAGAGTGAATAATAGTATAAATTAATTTAATCCAGCATTGTATATACAACTTTTTATCATATTCAAATGTTGCATTTCAAGATTCTGGTATAAACTTTGGGATAGAAATAGAATGAGCAGAACATTAGGCATACCAGTAATTTGGTTCCAGAGCTGAGAAATGAGGTCTCAATAAATTATAGCTTAATAAATTAAAATTCTATATTGAAAATTGAGGGCCCAGCAAGTGTTAATTTGTCTCATTTAATTAATTATGTATGTCTACCCTTAAAACCTCTCTCCAATCCATACTAACCTGTCTTTAAAATGGTCTTAAGAACCTAGTGAGGTAAAATGTGACAGTATTAAGCCCAATACCTGACTTAAAAAGTAGCTGTTCATTTAAGTTTCCTTCTAAATTTTGTCTCTGCCTGTTATACAATCATAATTTAAATTGGCTCATGAACAACACTGTTTCTTCTTAATGCCTTAGCTTGTAACATTCAAGTTGAAAAACTCCTTTAAGATTTTAAAAGAGAAACACCTGAAAACAGTTTAATTGAATGGACAATTTGATCTCCATTCAAGGCCTAGGCAGGACAACAATCCTGACTGAGTTTGCCAAATAGATTTCCCAAAACCTTATTATAAAACCAACAGCCTTTGGGATTATTTCCAATGGGAGAGGCCAACCCCATAGTCTGTTTACTCAAACAGATGCCATAGACTTGTACCATTCCCAAGGGGCATCAAAAGACCTTTGCAAATTCCCACATGTGTAAATGTCACTATAACATATAATTTCCCACATAAATCTGTTGAATGTAATGATGCATTTAAATAACCCCTTCAGAACTCTAATGAGGGCTTCTGCATACCTGATACCAAGCCGAGAAGAATGGAGCCATGCAAATATTTAAAAATAACAGTTGATGAGGCTCACTCAGAGCTGCATATTTTTTCCCCTCAGACTGACCTTAAGAACACAATGTTTTCATCATGAGCCTCACACACTTACAAATACCAGGTTTCCTGCATCTCATCAAACCCACAAATGTTAAATCTGTGAATGGCAAGGGTCCACTCATCATGAGAGCAGTTCAGGGTAATGGGGGGTGGTAAAAGATGTTTGCTAGAATAGAAAACAAAATAAAGCACATAAACTCCCTGCAGTGGCACAAATGAGAGAGAACATATATCCAACTCTACCTTTCCAACTCTACCTTTACATGATCAGGTAAGATGTGTAACAACTGAGTACAGACAGGAACCAACAACCTGAGTTACAAGCTCTGCCATCAGAAACAAATATCCCAATGCTCCCATTATGCAAGGAACATCCATTAGTATATAACCCTGAACTTACAAGGGCACATGGGAATTTTGCCAATAGGACACTATTCGTAAGAGATGATTAAATCAGCATTACAGAGAAGAGAGCACAAAGAGAGACCTTCCAAACAATTTAATTACAAGCCCCACATTTATTGGAAGACAGAGTTGGGAATCTCAACTTGTTATTTGTAAGCTGAAATTTCAGACTAGTAGGAGAAATACCAGATGCTCTTTATTACCAACCAACTCTGTTGGTCTGTTACAAATGTCCTTTCACTTTAGTGTTGGGTGTTCACATAAGTACTAAATTCTATTAAGTGGTGATGAAGATAATGATGATGAGGCTGATGATGATGAAGGTTACTGACATTTATTGAATACTTTTTATCTACCAGGCTCCATTCTATGTGCTAAACATACTTTATGACATTTAACGATTTCAAAAATTCTGTAAGATAAATCTTATTGTTTCCCCACTTTATGAGAAAGAAAGAAGATGAACAAAACTAGTAAGCATAACAGGAAACACAGAACTCAAAATAAGGTGCTTTGGCTCCAGAGTCAGAGTTCTTTACCAGTTTACTGACTGCAGTGCTGAAGCGTGATTAATAGCCCTACCAGACCACCTTCTCCATAACACCTGGAGTTAGCTCAGCCTCACAGACTGGCTTCCGGCACACAGCATTACAAGCCATTTAGTCCACTTCCCATCCAGTCCAGGGCCATGTTACACGATCCTTGACAGTTGATCATCAGCTCACCACTTCCAGGACAAGCAATGCAGTCCTCTGACCCCTCCACTTTGCACCATTGATCTTCTCTGAATATGTTTTTTACATATAACTGACATATAACACTGTATTAGTTTCAGGTGTCCAACATAATGATTAGATATATGTACAGACTTTTGCCTTCCCACTATCCAAAATGACTGTTTCATCAACTTCTTAGTGAAATCCAACTGCTACAGTTTGTCATTTTTAAGGCATATTTTTTTTATTTTAAAATCTCTGAACTTTTACAATTGCTATCAGCCATGTGGCAAATTATGTTATTGCATGTTTCACTCTCAAATATGCATTAGTGTCAATATCTTAAACAAGAAAATGTGTTTTTAGCAAATCATATTTATCAAATAGTAAAAAAGTGAATGCTTAATATGTCTATTGGAATTGGGACATCTATGTCTTAATCTAGAAATAAACTCTACCTACTTCATTTGAGAATTGCTAGGTACAAGGGAGCAGAGAAAAATCAACAGTTTCTTACTAAAGGAAAAAAATAACATAATTCTGCTACAAATAAGAATTGAACCTGATCATGAAGATCAGATCTCTCTTAAGTGCTATCTACAATAAAATACACTATATCTGGCCCTGGCTTGTGTGGCTCAGTTGGTTGGAGTGTTGTCCCTTACACCAAAATATACGATACCTGCCAGTAGACCAAGTGTCATATTATGTCAGTAGGGGCTACAGAAATTATAGCTATGGAGGCAACTGTAGAATTAATGCACCTAAGCAATTCCATTCTTTCCTTTTAAAACAATTATGTGTATGCACACAGTATGCTCAGATACACGGGATGCATTTGTCATTCAGTGCTAGGTCACCGGGCAATGGGCATTTACTATCTTCCAGCTATATTTACTCATTTATCATATAGTCATTTCTCAACTGTTGTATGACAAATACTTTGACAAGCACTAGGAATGTAAAGATGGACAAAACATGTTCCTACTCTGAAGACTACATGTCAGCAAACAAGACAATTTATAAGATTACTGAAAATGGCCCTCATTTTACCTGAATTATATACAGGACTAAACCTTCGTACCTGCTGAACACTGGAAGAGGGAGAATGTCTGATTCAAGCCAACCAAATTATCTTCTCTCTGCTATCTTTCAAAAATTTTAATTGAGAGTTATAGACACAACACTGGCAGCTGGACCAAATTGCTGGTGAAGAGCAAGTTAAATTTCCACAAAGCACTGTCCCTACAGTCCCTTTATTGTTGCCCCTTTTGAAGAATTCTTTGTCAATTATTTCAAAATTTCCTTGTATTACATGAGATTAGAACCCCAAAATTTACCTTCTTTCACTAGAAGTTTTGGGTCCTTTCAAATAAGAAGGGAAGATGCATCTTTAGTAGAATGATGTATGAAAAAATATATTATAAAATATAAATGATAAATATGATAAAGAAAAATTTAAGATTAAAATATTTAAAAATGAAAAATGTTTTCTTTCCAAAAGAGAACCTAGTACACTCCTCTCCTTTTTACAAAATAAAAATCCAGTACCTTCAATTTATTTTCCATTTCCTAGTTTAAGGGTTCTGCAAAATATGACTACAAATCATGAAGAAAATAAGAATACATTTTTCTCATCAGAAAGGTGTATTTCCCTAATTCTAAATATATAATAATGATTTTAAGGTCAATATAATTCAATTTGGTTATGATTAAAATGAGTTCACCCAGTTCTTGACACATAATATTATGTATATTTAACAAAGTATTGAATCTATTTTTCAACATGTTACCTATAAAATTAATCTTTACTATCCCAGATCAGTATACAAAATTTGAAACAGAAAACAGTCTAAAAGACGAAAGGCAAAAATGAAAATCCAATAGTACCTACCTAAAATTAGGGAATTACATGATGTATTCAGGTATTACTATAATAATCATTAACATATGTATATATAACATACATAATCATATATAAAATTACATATAATACACATTATATAGTTATATGAATATAAAGTATATATAATATAATGCTGATATTAAATGTATTATAAATAATATTTCTATAACTATATATATCACATTTGTATTATTAAGTTACTTAAACAAGGAGGCCATTGGGTGGCTCAAATGTCATGGTAGCCTTTGTAAGCAAACTAAAACTTAGCTTGTAAACACAAGTTATAAAATTAAAACCTAAGGACAACCAATCACAAACAACCAACTGGGATTTAAACTATAGCCAATTAATGATTTCCTTACTCTGCTTCTGCCTTTTCTTTGTAAAAGTCTATCCCCAACTCCTCTGGGTGGAACACTCCAAACCACTTGTTTGACACTGACCAGTTCAAACAGATTTTGTTCAAATAACTCTTAAAATTTTTAATATGCCTCAGTTTACCTTTTAAAAGTTCATACAAAAACATTATGTATAATATGTATACATATATACATACATACACATGTCATATGTGTGTATGTGTATATTTGGATGGCCAAAAAGTTCATTTGGTTTTTCCCATAACTCTAGTAGTGCTTAATTGTCTTTAACTTCATTTAAAACAATTTTGTTAGATTGTATTGTGACAGCTGTCTTAACAGCATGCATTTAAAAAAATAACTTATCATAACTGGTGAATAGATATTTTAATATTGAAGATGGAAGAAAATGTACAATATTTCCAGCATATTATTTCAAAAAAGGTAAAAATGCAATTGAATTGCAAAAAAAAAAAAAAAAAAAAAAGATTTGTGCAGTGTATGGAGAAGGTTCCATGACAGATTGAATGTGTCCAAAGTAGTTTGCAATTTTCATGCTGGAGATTTCTTGCAGGACGATGCTCCATGGTCGGGTAGACCAGTTGAAATTGACAGCGATTAAATGGAGACATCAGTTGAGAACAATCAACATTATACCATGTGGGAGAGAGCTGACATACTCAAAATTATGAGTCAAATAAAATAGAAGATAGAATTCAGTAAAGAGAAATATCAGTATGAATCTAGGTTATCAGAAAAAGCTCCAAGGAAGAGATTGAATAAGTCAGAGGTCTTAAAAGACTGGCAAGATTTGGACATTTGGAAATTATTTACCAGATTGGTGTAGGCCAAAGTAAGAACACAATAACATGAAGGAAAGGGACCTAGAGCATTCAGGAAATGGTGAGTAGTGCATCTGGACTGGAGCCAAGTGTGTGAGAAGTAGAAAGTAGGACAAATAGAAACTAGAGTTCAAATAACAAGGTTCTGATCGTGGGATACCCTGGAAACAAACTAAGCAGTGAAGATCTCATGTTTCTATATGCTACGAAGAACTAGCCTATCTGGGCCTTTAACAAATATGAAATGACAGGAATAAAGTTTAAAAACCTTAGGATGTTATACTTGCAGTTAATGGAAAGAAACATTGGCAAAAATGGGCCTTTATAAAGCAAAAAAAATACATACATTCATAACATTTAATTTTTATTGTTTCTTATCAATTCATTGAAGGTAATTATGAATCTCAAATATTTACTGTACTTACATATGTGCTAAGTGCTAGGAAAATATGAAGGGAGCATAAAATACTACCTTCGCCTTAAATAACCCATTTATCTAGTTAAGAACACAAAACTAAGTCATGCAAAGCAATAAGCAATTAGAATATGACTAAATAATTCATGTTAGGTCAAATTAATATGCAGTTTCAGTGAATGGAGAAGTCAGGGAGGGTTGGCTTAATTAAGGAGGGTTAGTCAGAGAGTCAACGTAGATTAGTGGTTAAGGAAACATGCTCTGGAATTAGAATAAATTATGTTCAAATCCCTGCTGTGTAATTAACTGAGTGATTTGGGGCCAGTAACTTAACTACTTAGGATGTTTCTTACTCTATAAAATTAGGAAAATTCTAGGAAAATTTATGTCAAGTCCTAAAATTGTACCATGTACACATTAGAAACACAACATATATTAGTTAGTTCCCCCTTTCCTTTCCCTTCCCTTTCCCTAAGAATAAGTCAAAAATATCAGGAAAAAAATCAAAAGATACTATATAATTTTTAGATAAAAATAATAAATGAATTTTAAGAATTTTTTAAAATAAACACACAAAAAACAAAATAATGGGAAAAAGCACCTGTAATTCTACTTCACAAAATAAATACACTTAGATTTTATTCTCTATGTAAGGAAGAGAAAAAGATCCTGCTTTCTTGATTGAAAATATAAGGACTGCTTTTCCACATGTTACTAAGCATTGTGGAGTTTAAGTTATTATCATCATTATTATTTGTTTTCTAGAGTTCTCTCTTCTGTGAAAATTTCAGGGCTCCCAAAAGGACCTATTAGTACAAGACATCAGTACCAATAGCTCCTGCCTTCGTTAGCCAACAAGACTCTTATTTTTGGTTGGTGTAGTTCCCACAAGGTACAACTCAGGCGATTTGGCTGTCCACATGCTCATCTAGGGAAACACATATTAACTTCAAAAATGGTAACCTAGCAGCATGGCAGAGACCATGTTCACTAAAGAAAAATGTTAGGTAATCTGGCTTCCAATCCAGGCAAAATGGATTATTTCTTTCTCTGTCAACACTCCATGTACATACCTTGAGATTATTTTTAATGAGTATGTAATAATTTATAATAAGGATTCAACATACATCAAATATGTATTATTGAATGTCTCCTATGTGCTGGGTACTTTTCTGAGCAAAGACAAAATCTTTGAGAATGGTTTCCAATAGCTTTAAATCATAATTGCTTCTAATTTTTCATTATTGTAAGCCACACAGCAACAAATATCTCTGCACCTAAAGTTTTTTGAACATCTCATTTACTTCCTTAATAAAGAATTCTGGAAGTAAAAATAAAAATATAAATTCCAGACTACTGAAACATGCAGTAAGCATGATTTCTAGACAATGTTCTACTTTGACCAACCATATGAGAGTACCCAATTAATTGCACTCATGCTAGAGTATTTTTTCATCACACACACACACAGACATGTATTCTGTAATCTTCATTATTCAACAAAAAACATCTAGGCTCATAATTATACTAAACATGTCAATCATGTTATCAAGGAAGCTAATGTCCTAATATCAAAGGCCATGTTGACTACTTGTGACTAGACACGATATCCCAATAGGCAAAACCTGCAATGGGCACCCTGTTTATAAGCTGGCCAGAATACCTATGGGATGATTTGGTATAAAGGAATTTAGTACAAAGCTTAGTCAATCCTTTAGAATTTGAAATTAAAAATATAGAAATACCATCATTCACATGATTGAAATTAAAGAGATATGTAAGAAAAGGCCATATGGCTACAAAAAGATTATGTAGAAATCAAACCTATTCAGGAAACAAAACCTTTGAGCTAACAAAAGCTATGAAATTTGTTTTTAAAGTACAAAGGGTACCTGTACAAAAGCAGGAATTAGATATGAGAAAAAATTAGATTCACAAACTGAACAAGAGGTACTATGAGAGACCAGAAGTGTCAAAAGAGAGACACCATGAAGAGAGACCAAAACAATCACACTTTTGGCAGAGCTGTGTTGTAAATTATCCCTCAACCTGTTCACTGGCCCACAAGACAGAGAGCTGGAGTGCTAGTGGCAGAGGTACAGAGAATGCACAAAGAAGCGTGAGGATGTGACTGGCGGTGAAAGAACTAGAAACACTATGAAAGGCAGAGAGAAAGGCTGCAATAGAGACAAACTATTGAAAACACTTAGCTTAGCCCTGGAGTAGAATTTCAGTGTTTGGTGCCCTTTCTATGACACCATTCTCTGAAGTTACCTGAACATCCCTACTCCTTGCAACTTGAAATAAACTAAAGCAATAATGTTTTTCCATTTATAAAATACTTTCTCCTAGACTGTCTCATCTAAAATCCCCCCAAACTCATAATGTTCAAAGCAACTATTGCTTTCTATTGTTATTTTGTTTTAAGACTCAGAAACTTTAAACAATTCATTCCATCAGACCTTTTGATTCTGAGTCATCTCATTCAGAAAAATGTATTAAGAAATAGCAAAGTAGCAGATATCACTAGCCAATATGTGCACACATACAAACACACTACAAAGATACAATTCCTGCCATCAACAAGTTCACAGTATAACAGAAGAGACAAACAAGAAAACCACAAATTATAATACAGTTAATTGTGATGATACTTATGTACATAGGATTTTAATTACAGAGGAGAGAGAACTCAAATTCAATTTCAGTGGATACCAGTGAATATCTAGCACTATCCAGCAGATTGCCAGAAACAATGGGAATGGAAGCAAGGAATAGAGAAACTAGATAGACAAGGCTTTGTGAAGAAAGAGATAACAGTACCTACTACATCAAAGATAGCTGATTTCAATTGAACAAAGGAATGAGCTCATAATAACCCCAGAAATTGTTATTGAAGCATTGGTAGGGGTTAGCCAAGTAGATAAAGAGACAGAAGAGTATGTTTAGGAAGATAAAGAGATTATGGAATCTTTGGAAAAGTTTACGCTATTGAACATGGTTGGAGGGGTGGGAGCATTGGTTAGAATTTAAATATTGAAAGGCAGTCAGGTGTCAACTCCTGCAGGGCTTTTTTAAATGCTATTTTAAGTAATTTGGCCTTTATCCTGAGGTCCCTGAAGAGCAAGAGTAGTGATACAATCATGTTTGCATTTTAGAAATGTGTGTTTGGTGGCCACATGAAGAATGGGTTGGAAGAAGACAAAAATAGAACAAGTAGGTGAAAAAGGAGACACTCAGAGTAGCCAAGAAATGTCATGCATGGTTAATATAAGAGAGAGAAGTCAAACTGAACAAGAGGGCACTAATCAAGCAAGGGATTCAAGTTTATTAGCTCAGAAGTCAGTTACTATTTGGCTGAATAGAGTGATGGACAAAGGGATGATAGATTAACTTTCTAGGTCACCTTTGGCACTTTCAGGTGCTATAGACCAAATATTGAATAAAACAATAGGGCAGATTAAGGAGAAAATGAGAAATGGAAGAAAAAAACTAGGAGACAGTAGTGTCAGGGTCTGAGAGAATTTAAATAAAAAGGGAATGACCACAGTGTCAAATGGCAAAGTAATGTCAAATAAAATATGGACCAACATATGTCTGTGAGATTTGGCAGTTAGAGCATCGGTGGCCTGTGCAACAGCTGGTTCAGTGGCACAGTGGAGACAGATGGCCAGAGCAGCTGGTGGAAGTACTGAGAACGGGAAACAAGAGGAGGAAACCAAAAGCCCAGAGACTTTCCCCCTACACCTTGCTAGTAATATTCTGCAAAAGTTATACACACTGAGAAAATATTAGGGTGTTAAGATTCAGCTACTCATTCAAAGGCTGTGTAATTACCATTGGTGCAAAATAGGCAGCACATACTTAGAATCCTTTACTAGATGAAGTGCATTACAGTTTCAGCGTGAATCATCCCTGCTAGACTATAAATTCCAAAGCATCAAGAACTGTGCCTGTCTTGTTTCTCATCACACAATGCCTGGCAATTGGTATGTATGCAGTAGATAACTTTCTCATCTCTATTTTTGCTCCCTTATCATGCCAGTAGAAATCCCCCTATGTGAAGTATTCCTGAAGCTCTAGAGGTGTGGTCTCGTCTCTTCTCTCTTCTCTCTCTTTTTCTCTCTCTTCCTCCTTCCCTCCTTCCCTCCCTCCCTTTCCTGCCCTCTGCTTCACCCTCACTCTGTCTCCCATGCTTGCAATATGATAGAACCTATAATATCTATATACATATTACTTTACAGTTACTTTTATGTATGTGTATCTTTCTGACTAGAATATTTATGAGACATGTTCCCTCAGTAGCAGAACCTCTTTGGGTAATTTTTAGCAATTTATTTACTTCAGGTCCATCTGTTACTCCTACATGCAGTGCTAGGCTTAAAGTAAACTGGGTCAGCAGTGGGAAAGGGGAGATATTTATAAACAAAAGGAGAGCAAGGACAATTGAAATCCTCGAAGATGAACTTTAACCTACAAGGATCAAGAAACCTGCATATGTCTCTCACCAGAACCTGCCTTGTCTTGTACCTCCTGCATGCCTCTAGCCTCCAACTTTAGTGGTGCAGCTTTCCTGCAGACCTGCTGCCTGCACCATGGAGCTATGTAGGAAGCTTTCCCAGGATTCATAGAAGTTAAAGAAGAAATCTAGCAAGACCTGGAGGTGAGCCTGCAGATCCACAACAACGTGCATGAGGTGCAACTGTACCAATGCCTGCACTAACCTTCTGAGTATATGCATGGCTACTGGTTCCCTTCCAACCTTCCTGTCGCACACAAATTTTTCTTGAGGTCAACTCCAACACAGAAGCATGGAGGGAAAAGAATCCAGCCTAGTTAAGTGGAAACCTTACAAAGTCACCACAGTTCATCTTTTATTAACTTGGCATTGCACATATCTCTTTTCACCATACTCAACTTCCAAATAAAAACAATAGCTAAATCATGTATGTATTCACTTAACATGATACAACTATCCCTTGTACAATCAAAACTATGTTAATTTAACCCTCCCTCCAGGAAAGGATGCAAAGTCACTCTATCCATCTTTGGATTTTGTTCATTTATCATCCAGCTAAGTCATGTTCCTCCTGTTACCCTATAACTTAAATACTATGAAAGGAGGTTAGCTACTGGCATCATATGTTATGTTTGGATTATAGAAGAATGGGAAAAGGAAAGAAAAATGGTTAAATATACATGAATAAATTTATATCAAAACAAGGAAGGAACATTTATGGTTATTACAGTTCTCATTTCTTTAACTGAGTGCACATAACAGTTGACATTCATTGGTGTCTTTCTTTTGCTACCTATTTCATATATGCACTGCTCTCAGAAACCATCTTGGTCAATAGGGCAATACAAATCTTCATTCCTGAAGGCCATTAGTCATCCTGCCTACAGAGACTGTTACATGTTTTGTTCCAGTAAATTTAGTCACAGAAACGGAAAGTATTAAGAAGTGTCCCAGAGGAGCTAATGGAACCAACCATTCCTGTGCCCCCTGCTGGAAGAATTTCTCTTGGGAACTAGGATCTTGAGACCAGCAGAACCCAAAGTTAACCAGAGAGATGGAGAAATTACATTAGCTGATCAATGAAAGTAATAGAATAATAAGTCACTCAAATTTTCATATCTTGATTCCTGTACCCATGAATTCTGCTATAGGGAAAACATCACCATAATTAGAGCATATACCACATTCTGATGGCCATTACCCCAGCTTAAGAGATGTTGCCCAAACTGGCACCAAAACTGAATATTCAAAGCACCACTCCACACACCTATCAAATCAGGTACCTCAAGGTGATGGAGAACATGGTAAGACCAGTGAATTCCATGATCAAAGCCCATTGTCACATTTTATTTGCTCTCTTGCTCTGAAATACTATGAGGAATACCATAACAATGAGTAAGTTATCTATCTGTAGGTCAATGTGTTGTGGTTTTGGAAGAATAACAGAGGAAAAGGAAGGCAAATCCATATATCTATTCCAATGAGAACAAATCCCAGACCCTTTTACCAGGGAAGTGATTCAAGGTAACTGATCTCCCACAGTTGGCTGGCTGATCATCTCAGAGAATGGTGCCACACTAGGGACTGAGCATTGGTCTCTGCTCTTAACATACTGGGCACACATCAGTGGCTATAGCCATTCATCTTTGGTGAGTGAAAGTCAGTTCATTGAATACACGCATAACATAACCTCCATTCCCACCATGATGGAGCAAGCACAAAAATGGCTGGTGACAGAATGTATCATCTCATTTATATCATTATTAAGCTTCTCCTCTGCCAAGTTTGCTCTCTGGTGAGCATTCACATGAGAGAAAAATGACTTTCACACTCTGTGCCCATTTGGAGTGATGTATTAGTAAACCTCTAACCCTTGGCACTTTGTCACCAATTTTCTGTGTTTCTTCCAAGTTCATGAACATCTGATCTAACCAAGAGCAACTGATGAAACAGTGTTCTGGCTATTTCTCCCTTAAGGTTTAAAGTTCTGCTAACTAGGGATATTTCTTTTCACTACCATCTTTCAGAACCACCCCAGAGTGTAATTGTAGTACTACAGATGTTTACTTCTAGACAGTGCTAGTACATTGTTCAGAGTCAACTTTGAATTTTTTTAAACTCCTTTAAGGCTGATACCACAACATTTAATATAGCATCTTATTTGTGGAAGTCACTCAACAAATAATTGTTATCATGAGCATAAAATGCCCCATTTTAACTAGTAACTTGGTTGTCTCTTGGGAGGAAAAAAACTGAGCAGCTAGGGGAGATGAATGGGACAGAAATTTCTCCCTTTTCATTCAAATATATGGATTATTTTTTAATTATTTTAAATTGGGGACAATAAGCTCAACAAATTCTAATTTTCTCAAAAGAATGATTTTACTCTTTGTAGATGAAAATTTTTAAATGTACTCTAAATGTATTTCAACCGCTTTGTACTAGAATTTTTATATTACTATTGATATAATGGAAGCTGACTCTCTTTTTTATTTCTTGGGCAAAATTTGCACAGCTTTAAAGTAAGCCGTGCTTACATAATACATGCATTAACCTTTTGAAAAAATGTCATTATGCATGCATGTTCACATACTGGCAGTGAATATCAGATGTTCCTCAAATCCACTCTACCATTTCTAATCATGTCAAACAAATTTCTTCTGGCTTCTTTCACTCAATAATTAATTGTTTTATACAAAGTGTCAATATGGCTTCAGAGAAGAGCTACAGTGAAAAACTTTGAAATAGCAGCTTCCTTTCTTCCCCTTACCAAAAAAAAAAAAAAATCCAGAAAATGCGCTAGTCAATTCCCTCACAGACTGCAGGAGTGAGCATCACTTCCACACATACCACCTTTTGAATCAAATGTCTCTGCTGATGCAGGAACACGCATGATCTGCATGTACTCTAAGATTGATTAGGAGATCCCTATTTATTTCCTGTTCTGTGTGTTTTCTTCGTATTTGAATTAGGGTTCCTATACCAGTACTTCTCAAGTTTCTCAAGTATACTCCTAGAATGAATGAATGAATGGTAAAATTTCATTTGAAAATATGATCAAATCTCAGTTCTCATCATAACTTATTAATAGCATTTAACGTATTTCACCATTTCCTCCTTAGAGTACTTTTTTTCTTTTGTCTCATTTGATGCTGTATCTACATTATGACCCACTTTTTCTCAGGTTCTCTAGTTGGATTCTCCTTACTTCTACAGTTTCTAAATATTTCAGTTCCTAAACCTTGGTCTTTTCTTCCTTATCTACTTTTATTCCTAGATGATCTATTGCCTCATGATTTTTAAATACTTTGGATAACTAATTCCCAAATTTACGACATCCTGGAACTCCACCCTAAATTTCAGACTCATATTAAACTACCAACTCAACATTTCCACTTGGATGTCTGATAGGTATCAAAAATTTCCTATGTCAAAACCCAACTCCTCGTTCCCAAGTACACCTAAAATTCACATATCCCATAGTCTTTAAGTTTTGATAAGTGACCATTATATCCATCTGTTTAATCAGGCCAAAATCCTTAACACCTTTTGTACACACCCACAGCACTTACCCATTACCTACCTATGAGCAAATCCTATCAATTGCTTCTCTCTCACCTCTCCCATAACCATTTAAACCAACATCACATCTCACCAAGTTTGCAACAAGAGTTAGTTTTGTGTCTTACATCCCACACAAGGCTTTCAGAAAGATCATTAGTAATTATGACAGATCCTGTTAGTCCTCAAAATCCTCCAGTGGAACTAATCTTATTACTATTATTGTTATCATCATTAAAATGACAAGATTTCTGGTCTTAATGAATTCATAATGCAACATAAAATGAAGTATAAGAAAGATTAAACAAATTAGCAAATAGTTTGCTGGTAAAAAGAAGGAAAAATGATTCTGGGAGTGAGAGGAGGGCAGGAAAGATGTTATAAAAAGATGGTGCTCAATCTAGATCTTGAATAATAAATAAAAGAAGGCTCTCAAAGCCAATCTAAAAAGGGAAATACAACATACAAAGGAATGAGCATGAAGAAAGACAGCCTATTTGAGAAACTGGAAGACACTCATTAGGGTTGGGCCTCTGGGTTCAAGGTAGAGGAGTAGTAAAGACAAGACTGAAACAATATCATTTTATGTGTCACACAAAAGACTTAACCTCCAAGTTATACAATGCTACTGACATATTTTAACCATAACATTGACATGGTTATATTAACAATTTTTAATGATGATTTTGCATAGATTAATTAGGAGAAAATTAGGAAGCTGCTGAAATAATAATAATAAAAGAATTTTTCCACAAGAAAACAAATAAAAATGGTGAACTATGAAGGAAAGAGATGGGAAAAAGTTTGAACCAGCAGAATGCTTAGGTCATTTTGAGCAAAAGGGAAAGTATATAATAATATTTCTATATTTCCAGGTTAAGAAAGTAGGAATATTTTGGTATCTTGCAAATTGAAAGGGAAATAAGTTGAAAATGAAGTTGAATGCATTATTTCCATTCTGAACATTTTGTATTTAAGATAAATACCAGTTTTAAGCCACTGGATATACTTATGAGCTATCCCAATGGGATATTCAATAAGTTTAGGCAGTTCAAAAGAAATCTGAATTGCAAGTGGAACTTTGGAGATTATAAAACTATGTGTGTTTATTAAAAACTATGAATATAAGTGACCATCCATGAAATGTAGAGACCATAAATATGAGTTCAAGAAAACTATATTTCCCAGAGAGAAAAATCACATGAGAAAGGGACAGCACCAAGATCCAAACCAAGATCTGAAACACTAGCTAGAGGGCCAAATGGTGGAAAGGCAGCCTAAGAAAAAGAATGGAAATAATAGTTAAGAAGTCAGGAGGAGAAACAGGAGTCTGAACTACTAAAAAAGTAAAGAGGGAAAAATCAAAAAGTGACTGGTCAAAAGTGTCACATCCTAAGGAAAATCAATGTTGAAAGGTAAGATGTAGAAGTTGATATTTGGTAATCACACAACTGCTTGGCACATTCCACTATATAGGAGAAACTGATCTTTACTAGATGCCAATGGGAAAGCAATTTTCTTTCCATTTATTTGATATGCATTTACATGTCTCTGTTATTTCATGGCTAATACATAGCCTCTTGAATTAAAATAGATGATCCAAAACAAAAGTCCTTTTCCCACATCATTGAAAGCCTTTGATCCCTAGGATCAGTCAAATGTTTGCCCATTTCCCTTTATCAATACATTCACCCTGCAACACAAAAATATGTCAACTTTTCAAACATTAATTGTATTAATCTTTAAATGGACATATCTGTATTGTCTTTCAGTCTTTTATCTCTTCTACAGAAATGGCAGCACCTTTATGTTTTATTTTGCAATCTTCATCAAAAGATTTAGATTGTATAGAAGCTTCCATTGGTCACTGTCTGTTATGGCCTTTACCCCTCCCTTCTTGCAGCTTACTCATTTTCTAAGCCAAAGAGATAGCATAAGATGAAAGTGAGCATCAGATGAAAGTGAGCAAGATAAAGGAAGTGAAGCTGAAAAAAGTTGGCTTCTAGAACTGCAAACAATTAGAGGACCTCTTTCATAATAAGGAGGCATTTGGCTGGAAGCAATCTTTCAAGAATGTAGTAAGGTGCATAACCTTGGAGAGATAAGGGGAAGTCATACTACTATAGAGATGGTTATTTTTCCCAAACCTCAGTCTATAAGACAAAGTTTTCTTCCGTTGTTGGAATACTCACTGGTGAAATGACAATACTCATTCTGAACTAATCCAAAATTTCCATCATAAAAATAGGAAAGGATGCCATCTGAATTTAAAAAAAAAGAGGAAAACTATGGTCATGAACTAGGTTTGGATTAGCAGGACACTGAAGTCTTTTTAAAAAAGGCAAGAATAGCACAACAGCTTTCAGTTACACTTATGCCACACCATCCTCATAAAGAACATCTGGTAACTTTCAGTTGCAAATTCTCAAAAGATTTCACACTTATTAAATTCTTATTAAAATTAATAGCAGGCCTGCAAGGCATGGCGATATTAGAACAGCCCTTTATCAGGAAAATAAAATCAGCTGAGATAATAAAACTACTTTCCACTGTAAGAAAATCAAGGCCAAATACTATGTACAGGAAATTAGTTAAATTTATTCCTGAAAAATGTTGTTCTTTTCTACACAATATTCACACACTGATTATTTACCCATAATACAATATCACAGATATTAAAAATAAATGCCTCGGAAAGACTAAAATAGATATTCTCACAAGTCCCAAATTCTAATTATGGCCTTTTGCATATTCTCTTAGTCTATAATCAAATGGTTTAAGTAACTAAAATGTCATTTTACATATTGTATCATTACCACAATCTAATAAATGTCACCTTTAATAAAGGTCATGTTTCACATAGCCTAAATCTGTTTAGGGGACCTGTCAATCCTGTCTAATTAATTTATTTAGAAGTTGATGCACTTATTTACCTTGGTTTCATCATGTTTCAATATAATCTTTTATACCCCCACTTCAACTCTGATGCTTGTGCATTCTCTGTCTTTCTTTTTCTTTCTGTATCTCTGTGTATCTTTCTATGATTCTCTCTCTCTCTCTCATTCTCTATGCATATCTCGCTGTATTTGCATGGATAAGATTGCATGGATAAGATTTTTTTCTTTTGTGTGTGTTGCATGTGGCTACTATATCCTTCTTTCCCTGATGTTTGTGTGTATGTGGTTGGATTCTCTTTCATTTTTCATTAGATAAAATCCATGTAGCATAAAATTCACCAGTTTAACCAATTTTCAGTGATTTTTAGCATGTTCACAATTTTTGCAACCATCACCATTGAAAGCAGAATATTTTCATTACTCCAAAAAGAAAGACAGTACCCATTAAACAATCAATCTCCATTTGCCCTCCAATCAGCCCCTGGGATCACTAATCTTTCTGTCTCTTTCACTATCAAGGATAACTGAAAATCCAAAGTGGTCAGTCCTAGAAGAGGAATCACACCTCATACCCATATTCCCTCTGTCCTGGGAAGTCCCATATGAGTGGACACAAAGGGCCTGCCTATTAACAAGTACAAAATTATCTGTGCATTAAATTGTAAAATTAAAATAAAAGCTACATGTCACAAAAGGTGGAATTTAAAAAGCTTTGCAAAGATCCACATTAAAGTATCTTCTCCACATTACATTGGACTTGCTCTTCACCGTACTCTCCAAAATCACAATTGTAAGCCACAGATCATATTATGTCATTGTCTTCATGGTCTCCTTTTGTTCCCAATGGACTACCAAAAAATTGCAAACTCCTTAATATGGTTTACCAACAGCTATATAATTATGGATTATCAGCAGATATATAATCTATGCACAGATTACACCTTTAAAAGTATCTACTGCTTTCTTCCACTCTACCCTAACCCTCAGTTACTCACCTTGAATGAATCATGTCCTTTGCTGGTACTAGTTTCTCTACTTGAGGTATCTTTGCTTTTCTGGTCTGCGGAACCTCCTTTAAGTATCAGATCAAATTTAATCACCATGCTCTAGTTTCTCCCTATACTCTCACCACCCAATGAAATTATTCTCATTCATTGATATACCTGAATTTTAAAAACAACTCTTTTCTTGAACTGATCATATTTTTATAGTTCTGTATTTACTTTTCTATACCTATTTCTTCTAAAGTGTCATATTCTTGAATATTTTACTCATAGATATCTAGTGGTTAACACGGTGGCTGGCACACAGTAGGTTCTGAATACACACTTAGGTAGAATTAAATAATTTTAAAATATATTTTAAGTCATATGAAATGCACACTGTTTAATAAAAGCTGAAACTAAGAAGAAGAAAAAGAGGATAAAATGAAACAAAATACAAATAAGAACATTATTCCTAAGCCCAACCATAGAGAAAGAATACCTGGCATGAGACCATCTGTTATCTTTGTGACTGGTGAGTCAAGCAGAGAGCTCCTGTGTGTTCAGCTGGTGAACAAGACCACAATAGTGATGACAGAGGATGGGCATTTGGAGGAACTTGCTAAGTAACATGGACCACTGAAGCAGCAATCCTTCTCAAATCAATTTCAGCTTCTCAAATGCTGAGTATGTAGTGACATTTCAAAGCAATCTCCAGAGAAGCAGTCAAGCATCACCAGGAGATCCTAAACTATTATTTCATTTCCACAGATGATCCATACCCAAATGTGACTATGGAAGCATCAGGTGTTGTTTTTATAATTTTTTAAAAGAAAAGAAGGCACGAAAACTTCAAAGAAGGCACGAAAACTTCAAAGAAGGCATAAATCAACATTTTATGGTCAAGTGTAATTTTACCCCTATTCCATTTGAGCTACCCACAGTTTATCACCTCCAATATTTAATTCTAAATAGCCAACCAACTTAAGTCTGATTATGAGATATTTTGAGGTTATTATACTTAACATTTCTGTGCATATGTGTTAAATAGCTATACATTTTTTACATAAGCAAGGAATGTCTCTTTCCCCTCAGCTGAGATGAATCAAACATTAGAAAATAATTGTATGTGTTGAGTTATATTCTTAATCTTTTCTAATGCCAAACAACTCAAATATTTATGTAAGTTAAAGAAAGAAAAAATGTATCTCATGCAGATACAGAAACTAAAAACATGCAAGCTTCTTAAATAGGCAAGGATAAGTGACTGTAGTAGTAGTAGTAGTAGTAGTAGTAGTAGTAGTAGTAGTAGTAGTAGAGGTAGAGGAAGAAGATGAAGATGAAGAAGGAAGAGATGAAGAGAGAGGAGGGGGGAAAGAAGGAGAGAGAGTGGGAGAGTTAAGGGGTTATGATACAACCATACAGTCTTGGTGGAAATAGCAAGGCAAGAATTTTGGGTGATTCAAATAATCTTTGGGCACAAACTGTGTGTTGATATTATCCATTAAAGAAGAGTCGAACTTCCTTTGAGAAGTTCCTGTAATGAACAGTCATACCATTTGCTTAAGCAGGACAGCCCTGTAAGAGTAAAGAAATCCTAATTAATTTCAAAGTCATTAATGTAGACAGTAGTTATGGTTGCAGTTTTCAGTGTCCAGGCTGAGTGTGGGAGAAACATTTAGTTCACACATGTTTCTTATTTATGTCTAAAAATTTTTAATAGATGATTACAGAGAGCTTGATCTAGTTTATGATATTTTACTCTCTCATAGAGGTGCTTTTTCTCAAAATGATTATCTAAATATTTTCTAAAGTGTGTGCCAAAGAACTTCCTTTTTTTCAAGATAATGAAAAGAAGTTGGTGAAAATATTGCTATAATTGAATAAGATTGACAAATTCTTCTAGATCCTTCTTTCATTCATACACAATGCACTTGAACACAATAAAATATAAGAAGTGAAGAATTCAAGACTTATTTTTAACTCTATTTAACTCAGCATTTTTTTAGTGTAAATGGTTTATTTATACCATTAGAGTGGTGGGGGGAGTGAGAAAGGAAAGAGGGAAAAAGTCAAGGCTGTCTACATTGATAAACAGACTGCTACTGTAGACACCTGGGGTTCAGTTCTGCCAGAGACAGTGTGAAAGGAGATTCAGAGTTGTCCCATCTAATGGTAATTATAATCTATAAGTATGCTCAAATTCCTATTCCTGTTTGGTTAAGAGCTTTTCTTATAGACATTAACTACCCCCAGCATTTCTGGCATGCCTGGGGCAAGGGCTAATGGAAAGCCCTCAGGCAGAGAACTGTAGGATTTCGAAATGGATCATCATCAACATGCTGTGTCTTGTACCAGAACAGCAAGTGCTGTTGCAACAGTGAGTGCTGAAGGGAGCATGCTTGGAGCTCTGAGAGCAGCTGCTATAGTCTGCCACTTGTAATGCACAGATTCACTCATCTCCCAAGACAAGCTCAATTTATCCCATCACTATTTATTTAAGTTGATGGTTCATAACAATTTCTAGAAAACAAATAAGACTTACAATGAGAAAGATAATGGGGACTTAAAGCTGGAAGCATATGGAGGTAAGCTACAGTACTCAGTATTGCAGTTGACATTGAAGTTGTAGTTGACATTGTACATCTCCTGTTATCACTCTCTCCTAATGCCTTAACCTCTACTTCTGCTTGCCCCTGAGAAGACCAATCCCTGCTTATCACATCTTTGTGTTGCGATGAAAGCCTCAAGCCTCAAGCCTCAAGAAGAATCCCAGAGAATGCGTGGGTTTCAAACATACTCCTCCCTGCCTTTACTATACAATTAGCAACCTCATCTCCTTGTTTTAATAGGAGTTAATTACTTGTTAGTACAGTAACTCCTTTCTTTGCCTGTTAATCTAAAAGCACAAAGAGCCTCAAATGACCTGGCAGCAGTTATTTAGTGTGACCATTACTGTGTCCCCAGGTAGACATGCCCAATCTTTCCCTCAGAGATAGAAGCTTTAATCCAGCAGAGGGCACAAGAAGCAAAATTTCCCCAAGCAAGTCATTGGGAATAGTGAAAGGGTCCTCTCTAACCCTCACCTCAGTCCCTAGATTCATGTATTCTGTCACAAACATAGTATCATAAAGTAATCATTGGTTGAAAGAGATACACATCCTAAAGGGCAGTACCCCAATTCCGCAGGGCTATAGTTCACTATCCTTTTAAAAGGCTACCCCAAAGTTTCATCAAGCCAACTACTTCAAGGTTAAAGGATATATATGATAGAATCAGTGAAATTCATGATCATTTGCCTCCTTTGCCAAAAACAGGTCCCTGCATCCAAAGCAATATTATGAGATGCTGTATATTGATATGTGAGTGCTCAGACAATGGTGCCAATCAGAAATGTGGCAGAGAAAGAACACTGATACCCAGAATACATATAAATCACAAAGTGGAAAAATCACTGTCCCCTCCAGAGTTCAGCTGCCACCTCCTGGTTTTTGTCTGATCTGTTTTATTTGGATAATGCCGAGCAGCATTGGCTGGGAAGAAGTGATACAACACAGGAAACAAATACAGGGTGTGCTAATGAGCAAGATACCACTGTGTACAACAGAGACTCATTCAGGCCTGCTGAGGGTCTCTTGGAGACAGTGTGGAACATGCCTCAGTTTCCCCACCCAAGGGACAAGGACACGAGGGTATTTATACTACAGCTACCATTCATTATCTCTTCCTGGTAGCATTAATTCTCCAGAACTTCTGTATGTCTTACACAAAGGCTGAGAGAAAGCCCTTAGGCAAAAAGATAGTGGAGTACTTGAGCCTATAAGGAAATACTGAATGCAGAGGAGACATTGAATACAGAAGTAGACACGCAGCATTTGGCAAGATAATCCTACCTTAAGAACGGAGATGATATTCCGTTCAGCTGGTTTTCTCTGCACAGCTGCTCCAGTTGTTTACAGCTGTTGTTTCCTGATTGGTCAGTACCAGTGTTCTGTTGATTAAATGTAATGCATATCACCTTCCTTAAGGGTATGTAGTAATGTCCTAATTAGAGAGAGGCTAAAAGTAGAGAGTGAGCTATGGTTCAAAACACAGAGGTAAGAAAAAGCTCTAAACACTTGACAAACACAGAAAGTTTCCCTAGTGTCATGAGTGTAGGTTCATAATATAGTCTTTCCAGTAAGTCAACCAGGCAACTGCTTGGTTAGCTGCCTACTGAGTAGCCCAGCACCAAGGAACAAACAAGAGTCACACATAGTAACTCAGCTTTTATTGAATGTGGGTTCACTCAAAGTAGAACATCAACATACATTAATATCCTACTCACACTCTAACAATCTAAGAGAAGTATAACACACATGCAGAGGAATCAATGGAGGATAATGAACCCAAGTCCCAGGGTCTCAGTCTGCAGTTCCAGGAGATAGCACAGTGGGCAAGGGAGTTGTCAGCATCTTGTAAGGAAGGATCTCCAAAGCCAGGTGGGTAGCAGGGCAGGCAAAGTCTTCAGTCCAGCAGGGAAGAGCCTCTGGCAGCCAATACCAAGGGAGATCAGCGTGGCATGGAACAGCACTGTGGTATGTGGAGCTCAGCTGCCTTAGCAGTGGTCTCAAGTCTTCCTCAGTTATAGCTTGAAAGTGGTGTACTCCACCCTTCTGGGTCTTTTCAATAAATGTCTTGACATCCCAGACTCCAAGTGTGGAATTTTCCCAGGAGACTATTTATGGGTGGTCTCACTCTGTAGACACGGCTGTTCTGATCACATGTGCAGATTAGTGTATCTCCTTGCCAGATGTGTCTGCACTGACTACATGGGCAGATATGTCTCCTTGGAAGATGTGTTTACTCTGACTTAAGTAATTTTCCTTTTGAACCAAAGCATCATGACTGACTGATAGCCATTTTGGTAGACATGAGTGACCCTGCCTTGTTTTATATATTTTTTGCTATCTTGATTGGGTCAATGCCATTTTATTGGTCCTGCTCTCTACACCTACACACTTTGCAAACGCCACCCATTTATATGGCCAACTGGTCTTGGTGAGAAAATGTAATTGTTGATGGTTACTTCAAGTAGAAAATTTAGGTTTTTAAACAAGATGAGACCAGATTTGATTCTGAGCCCTCAAAGCAGAGATGTTTCTAACACACTCAGTGACAAAGTATCCTCTACATCATGAATTTGTTCACAGTTCCCCTAAATAAGGAAGGCTTGTTAGCAATCCTCTGTCAGGCTTACATGCTTTTTCAGTCTTGTATAGAAGAAAGCTCCAAAATGATCATCTACAAAAAAAAAAACAACAATTTACTTCTATTTTCCATGGGCAACATCCTTAAAGAGTAAGTAGCATGCCAAATATTCTATAATAAATATATAAATAAAGCCCATTTCTGTACTTTCAGTTCAGAGTTCTACCCAAAAGGTAACCTTGCTTCCTATTTAAAACTTGTCAGTGATAAGATTAGTTTTAAGTCATTTTCAAAAGGACAAATCTAGCATGAAACTCAAGCCAATACCACATGGAACCAGAGAATAAAATGAATTAGCATATTATTAATTGCATACCATTAATTTTCAAGGACAATTGCAAATTAGACCAACTCATTCACTTCTAAAAAGTAGCTTATGTATGGGGAATATCTTCATGCCTCAGACAGGTTACCCCTTTATTAAGATTAAAATATTTCCTTTCAATCTCAGTTCTCTGAAGGGTACCACAAAAGGAGGACAGATGTTGAATGGGAAGTGTGAGAATTTGTGAGCCATAGCCTAGCACTATAAATCAGGGACAAAAGGAGCAGACAAATAGCACAAAGAACAAGGAAGGCCCTTCTGCTATAGTCCAAACACCCAGTCCAGACACATAAAGAAAAGGAAAAACCATTTTAATGATATCATTAAAGAGAAACTAAAAACTTTACAGCAAGAATCCATCCCCCTCTCCTTTGTCATTACCTTCATTATTCAGCTGACATCAGTAAAGCAAGACTGCAAAGTTTCACTCCCGAATCGTTTACGGCACACTAACAATGCATTGCCTTGGAAGAGGATTCGGTCTCTGCCCCAGATTCCTACAATCTGGTTGAAGTAGTCACAGCAATTCAAACATAAAAATGCCATCTGAGAAGGGGATTAAATCTCAAGGTACAAGAGTGCATGTAAAATCATTAGCTAGAACATCACATAGATGGTGAGGATGCAGAAAGCACTTCCATTTTGCCACCCTCAGGAACCCATATCTAAAGGTCACTATTTAATTTGACCTATGACCTTAATGTGACTTATGATGTGCTCAACTCCTAACACTGCACATCAGTAATTCAAATACATTTACGTAATCAGAGTTGAATGCTCTGGCTTTACATTATCTCTTGATATTTTAGAACCAAAACACCTGGGGTTTTAGACTATGAAACCATTTTACAAGTCACCACAACATAGGAATATAGAAATGTAGAAACTACACTGGACTTGAGTACACTCATCTGACATGGCCATTACTAAGTCTTACCCCTGGAGGTAAATTTATGAAGAGTGGCTTAGTAAATCAACAATATACATGATATTATGTAACTGCAAAATTCAATCTATACTTAAACATCAGTGAAGCTGGTTCTTCTCTGCACAAGTCAAATAAAATCAGTGATAATTATCATTTACCTCAAATATATTCCACATCACAAAGCATCATAATTAATCACACAGTCAGAATAATCTCTTAGCTCATAATGTCCTCAAGCAGGCTCCATTGTTCTGGGCATATATATTTTGCTAAGGTCCTATTTCAGTTCATGAACTTGCCGTATCCTAAGGTGATGGGAAGCTGATTATTTTTTCTACAATTTTATCCTTCCCAGTCTTCCTGAACTCTGTAACATAAATGAATAATAATATATTAATTTTCAGGGTTCTGCCAATAAACTTGGAGATCTTGAGTATTTTTTGAACAAAGGCACTATTTACAGAGGTTTAAGTGGGTTCATGGGAATATTAAGCAAGCAATAGTAAAGCACCCTGGAACCGACAATAATAGACAGCCATTACAATCCCTGGAATTTAAAGAACAGGGGAAAGAAAGGTGTTAGTGAAGCCCGGAAATGTCTTTAAGTTGTGAAAGAGAAGCCACCTGTCAGAAGCTGTAATTGTAGGGACAGCCACTGACAGAGTCACAGCAAGGCAGGGAAGAGGATGAGGATCTCCTGCTTGTGCTTCGAATTGTCTATAATCAATAGGAAGGCAAGAAAATTGAGGTGAAGCAAAGGGTAGGTACCAGTCTGCTGGGGCATAAGCAGGACAGAAAAGGGTGAAGAATATACAACACAATAATTAGATATGGTAGATATAGTTAAATATTCTACTTTGCATATAATGAGTAAATATTTGTTTATTAAACCTATAATATGTGGTCTCATCCAATAAAAACTATAAAATTTATTTTCTATCTTAAGTCTGTTTCTTTTCTTTCAGTAATTCATTTCAAGACAAAATAATTTGAAAACAAATTTTAAGTTATAATTAAGTATCTCTACTAAATGTTACTTATCCAAAAAAAGCTCTCATTTATAGAATACCAAATGTTCTTTAAAATTGCTTCCTTATCTACTAGAGACAAGTTCAACCATAACATGCCCCTAGGAGCACAACACTGATAAGCATGAATAACACACTTAAAATGACCTTAAAAACCGGTAACGATAGAAAGGGAGACTGTAGACAGAGGAGAGGTGACAGATTCTGTATCTCAGGGGTGGGGCATGCTTTCTAACAACCAAGTTCATACAGAGTAGAAATGAAGGTTACTGATTTAAGGAAAGACAGGAACTATTCAATTAAGAAATGCAATGAGCCATCAACAAAAATAAAAGTGGAGGTAAGTTATAAAGGGTGAAGGCATAATGCATGCTTGTCGCCTCCTCTGAAATTCCTTCTTAATCAATTAAAGTTGAAATGTTGACCTTACATATTCATAGAAATTCTGCTTTTTTCCTCTTTTTCAAAGTATGCTTCTCAATTGTATGTAGGTATGTTAATTAGTCCACTTATATAACCCTACCAAACTGGAACTGAAATTATTTCTATATTTGGTCAACTGATCAAGCATGATAAAAATATTTCATAATTCCTCAAAATTAGTAGACATTTTGAATCTACTTGACAAACCCCAATAAACACAGTTTTTCCAAGTGGAAATAGTCATGTTTACTTTGCTTTTCAACATCCTTTTACACAAATTGGAATCCAGATCCCATGTTCCTTTTAACACTATTTTGTCTCTCTTCATGAAGATGTGCTCTGTTTTCCAAAATAAGGGAACCACTAACCAAGTTTCATTGGAAAGACTAGACTTGTGATTCCTGGTAGCATATAGCTCATAGTGTACAGCAAATTGTTGAAACTCAACAGATTTTGTTAAATTGAAATTAATTCATTTTCTACCTATCAATTTTTACAGCTGAAAGGCTCACACCTTTTTTTTCTTTAACTTTACAGCTAATGACCTAAAGCAGAGTGCATTCTAAATGTGTCCCACCCATTCACCATGTCATGCAATTTCTGGACATCAGTCATGTGAATCTAAATTGTATTTTATCCACTTATAAACATCTACATGAAATGTAAACAAATGAAATTTTCTTATAAACATGAAAATGAAATCTAGCAAATGATGAACTGTGGTGAATTATATTGATCACTATTCTTTGGGGTCTTAAGACTTTCAAATGGGCTTTAAGATACTTCTAAAGCCATAATTATATTTTGTATTGACTTTATGAACACAACATGTATTTAGCATCATTTTTTTTTTCACATAAAATAAAACCTCACTATATGTTTTTATCATATGTGATGTATTACTAAACATGCTCCTTTATACCATCAAAAGCCAAAAGTAAAGATGATAACCTTCTTCTATAACAGTTGCATCAGGTTCTCCTAACTTAAAAAATAAATTTTCTTGATAATCTCCATATTTTTTCAGTGACAGCACAAATTCAAAAAACCAACTCTTGGGACCAGGTAGGATATTAAAAAGACACTCAAATATGTTCACTTCCCCATCCCATCATCCTCAAAGTGGATTCAGTTGTCCAAATCTAATGTAGCTTCTACACTGCTGTATTCCTATGTTGAGATGACTTGAAAAACAATTTTACAGTCTAAAAATTACCATGAGTTTTGGTTCTAAAATATCAAGAGATCACATAAATCTGCAGCTTTTAACTCTGATTATTTAAATGTATTTGAATTACTGGTGAACACTGTTAAAACTTTAGCAGATCATAAGTCACATCAAGGTCATAGGTAACTATTACATCCTGAGTTTGGTCACCAGCATTGTGTGCTCTACCACTGTGTCTCCCTTCTTGGGAAATACTCCAAAGTCACGACCAATAAAAGTTTTTAGCAATTGCGCCACCACCGTGTGCCAAGAATAGGGTCCCTGGGGTAGGAATTCTGCCTGGAATAGGATCCTTACTGCCAACCAGATGGTGAGCAATTGAGACCCCAAATTCCATCTAACTGACTGTTTTACTGAAACTCTTTTAGCTCCACTATGTCAACTAAATTTTCCAGGAAGCAAAACCTGAGACAGAGTCAGGGATAAAAAGTTTTACTGTAAAGCAACATCTATTAAAGGAAAAAAGGAAAAGCAGAACTGAGCAGGAGGTTTCTGCCAGCCAACAGGAAGCTCTGGCATAACGATCACCCATAAGAGAAGGCCCATATTGTGTATAGCAAAGTCTGGATTGGTCATTAGTTAAGGTCACCCTGAGAAAAACATGAGCATGACTCAAAGACTGAGGTGGAAATGAAAGACTCTCACCATACTGGTCCAAATGTAGATAGCACTGTCACAGTACTGCCAAGACCTTGTCAAAAGGCATTCAAGATTTTTAATTTTGGACCCTCTAGGACATTGACCTGATCATGCCTGTGAGAAATAACATTACTAAAATAACCTCTGTTGAAGGTCAGGTCCTTAGCTAAAATAACAATGTAGTTCTTGGGCATTCTGGTGCTCTATCAGAGATTGAGAAAAAGTAAGTGTGACAGGTATTTTTCTTTAGCAAAGTGTGCTGATTGTTCTTTAGACAGTTGCTTTCAAGAAGGTGTTTGAAAATTGATTTTGTTATGGTTGTTCTTGATGCTTCTTTTGCAGTAAGTCTTATCTGAGTTCATCTATTACCTTATATATTGCTACAACCATAACTCAGATAAAACATAACGCACTTTCATTTTGTCACTCCATTATTTTTGCAGTAAGTCAATATAATCTGAGGTGAAGCATGCCTTGCTCAGCATTTATTGATCTGTTGGCTGGTTCATTGTTTACATTAAAACACCACTTGTCAGTTCTGGCCCTTTTACAATTATCTTCTCATAGGGGAAATGGCAGCTTCAAAGCCCAAATATGAGTCAATTTCCAAGGCAAGTTACTCTCATGATGCTGGTAGAAAACGTGTACCCTACTTCCCCTCTCTGGGCATGAATGATGAATAACTTGTATTTTCTATCTGAAAAAGTAAAAACATATCTATCCTAACAAGATACTACTGCCTCCAATACAATGGAGAGTTATTTTAATTTGCATCACAGTGCATGAGCAGACAGTATTAGTGTAGGTACTTAGACATTAATAAAGAAAGGGAGCAAAGGAAATCAGACATTGTTAAGCAAAATCAACTAGGGGGCATAAGCCTGCTTGTTTTGCTAGGAAGTTACAACTTCATACACTCCCCCAGGAACCACCCACAGATCCATTCCCCAAAGATAACTGGGGGGAAGATGTAGAACAATAAAGGGGAGGTAAGCACATGTGCCATAGCAGTCAAGATGGTGACCACAGAGAACTGTCAAGTCTAGCTGGTGAAGGAATGGATTGATTGGAAGGCAAACCCATCAGAAGCCTGGAAAGCTTGGGAAGTTGATAGGTCATTTTGAAAAAGCACCTGGTCTGTCCCAAGCCTGAGATAATATAACCTGAGCCTATAGCTTATAAGTGACAAATGCCTCCTTCTCTTTCTCTCTCTCTCTCCCCCTCTCAGGCACACTCACCCCATTGAATCACGCATTCTCATCATAGCAGTTATTCAGGACTAGCAGCTACCTGTGGCCCACCAGCCACAGACTCCAATCATAGGCCATAGACTCCAATCACAGGCCCCAGCAAAGGCACAGCTGGGAAAACAAGCTAAGCTAGCCAGATGGTAAAAAAGGTTGGACTGGACTAACCTTGGCATGGTGCGAAATACTGGAACACTGCTCCTGTTTCTCAGCCTAATGATAGTAAAACTGGACTTTTTCCATGGCATGAGGGCTGGAGGTGGGACATGGGAAACCCAGGGGAACTCCTTTGTTTTTGCATTTGGTGCCACAAATAAACCTTATTACCAGACCTCATCATCCCCTGTGGGTCTTCTGGAATGCTTTCCTTGTGCCACTGAGAGGACGACACTTCCACGGGCAACAACAGAGGTACACTAAATGCTAATCACTATTAATATTGGTTCAAATAATCATGAACATATTTGGTCATTAACAGGAATCAATTTTGGTGAGGCAGGATGGGGAATGATGAGGTAAAGCAGGAGGGAGCAACTTTCCCAACACCCACGCAAGTTGGTCTTTCAAACTTCTCACTAGGGAGACAAGAAACAATGCTGAGCTTGACTTTCCAGGTATGTAAGCTCCTTTCTGTTTATTTTAGAAGTATTCTGCAACCACATTAACTCTCTAAAGTCATGGAAATATTAATATTGAACACTATACTAACATTTTTACTAACTCACTCTAATACACTTTCCTAATTAACTTTTTATTTTACTATCTACTCTTACTTCTAGAAATCAATTTAACCTCTATTCCAGTCACGATACTGACCCAAGCTTACATTAACCAATTTCTAACTATAGAGACCTCTGCTTCTGACATCCCTGTTAATAAAAATGCCCTTTGCTTTTTCCCTTGCACATGAAAGTGATAGTAAACTATTCCTGGGCTCAGGTCTAAACCTACCTTTATTAAAAGGTAGGATTCTCACTGATGAAAACTACCTACCTATATTTGTGTTACCTCCTATAACATTTTTTATTATTTTATATGCCTTTCATGTTACTGACATTCATTAAATGACTTTTTAAATGTAATTCTGAGAACACACATCACAGCCTATCAGACAAACAGGGTTTGTGTGATCTTTGGTTAGTTCCTGTGACTCTCTGAACCTTGGTTTAGAAATTCTAAGCTCCTTTCCAACTCTACAATTCTGTAATTTTATGAATTTGGCTTTATTTCTTAGCCTGGTATTTTGTTCTACAGAATTTTTAGTATCCTCTCAATTAGTTAACTTTGTACGTACACAAACATGATAAATACATGCTAAATCAGTGAAACAATGAATTCATTAATTTAAGGCTTCAATGATTTAGAAAGTATATTTTGGGTAGAGAAATTTAGTTATAGCATTCACTGATCGTTTATGTTATTGAAAGCCGTGGCCACTGTTCCACTGAGGTTTAAAAGTGACTCACTACCTTATTTTTATTTCAAAAGAGTTTTTGCCAAACAACAGGGTTTCTGTTAGGTACACACTTACAAACCTGAATGTCATATTTGTTTGAATTGAATGTTCACCTTCATAAACAAGTAATTATTTTAAATAAGTTAATAATTTACATTTGTCCATTTTAAAATTCTTTTTGGTCAATATTTGTGTACATATTATGTATATGTGTGTATTATGTATATCTAAATTATTAAAGATGGCTGAAACAGACAGAAGCAGTGACCTAAATTCATTCAAATTTTTAAATAGTGTCAAAAATTACCACTGTATTAAAATTTACATATTAAAATAAAAGTACAGTTGGGTTAATGATAGGGAACAAATGTTAATCCTGACAAAATCCAGCAGCATATCGTCTCTCTGTTCCAGTCTCACAGGGCCTGAAAGGGTCTATCTGAGAGTTTGTCTGTTCTAGACACATACCAGGTATACTTCTTGGAAGCTGGAAAGGCTCCCACCCAGCTACTTCCCCCAGCGACCCTAGCTGCACCCTACCTGGTCCTGAACAGAATGGATTTCACTTCCTTTCCAGCACATGAGATTATTCAAACAAGCCAGCTGCATCCTATAGCAGGAGTAAGGGGGTACCTCTCTACCCTCTTACTTCTACAGCACTTGCCACTGTTGTTTGTCCTGCACTATGTGCAGTGTCTGTTACCCTGTGAGCTATGAGTGCATGTGACTAACAAACGTCTCAGTCTCATGTGTGAATGTTGGGCCGGGTATCCTGTGCTCAGTTATCTCGTACTATCTAGGGTGGAAGATGTTTCTGATCAACTCCTAATCGCCTCATTGGTGAAGGAGGTATCTCCCACTCTCGATAAAAAGATGTTAGGACAGCAGTTGAAATTTCAGCCCTTATATTATGTGAACAGATTTGAGACCAAGATTAGTTTACACGAAAGGGGAGGAAATTGTTAAACATTTATAATTTCTTTTTAAAAGTTTCATTATCAATTAGGCTTCTATTAAACACCTTATGTATATACTCGACCATTCACATAATCATACAACAAAATATCATATCCAAATGGCTAATTAGTGACACCTGAAATTAACTGAATGTTTGGTATCAACAGATATATAATACAGTGGACTTCTCTAAGTAACATTGTTAACTTATGGAGCATTCTAGTCTGTAAAATGATCTAAACTGAACATGTAATTTAGCTAACATATAAGTTGGGAAAGAATAAATAGGAAGAGGGGAGTAAGAAGCAAATCAACAAAAAAGAAAATGATGAAAAGAGATAGAACAGGAAAAGACAAAAGAGAAAAGGTCACACCCCCCAACCCCCCACCCCACCACTATACCTTCAAATGTAAATACAACACAGAGATCTCACTGGAGTCTTTTAACACAGGAATGGTTGAAAATATTACACAATGCAACTGAAATTATCAAGACCTTAGAAAATTACAATTAATATTGTGAAAATACAAGGATTAAGAACCCACAAGATATAGCTTGAATATATCCATCAAGCTGTCAGAGCCACAGAATGAGCTTTTATCCTGAGTTTCAACTCTAACTACTTTAGAAAGTATGAACATCAAGCTTTCCCCCAGGAATTACATTTGCCATTCAATGAGCCCTAGGGAAAATGTTTCAGACAGATACTGGCTGTGTTCCTGTCAACATTAGATTGGGCCAGGGACAAATCCAAGCAATTATACTGCATCTTGTAAAATATCCCTTTATTCTTTAGGAAATAAATCATTTTATATTTATCCATTTTTATCATGATGTACACAGAAGTACTTATTCCCTAGAAAATAAATTATAGCCACACTTTCCTCAAATGCTTGTAATGTCCTCTCCATCAGTCCTCAAAGCAGAGTGCTGTAAGCTGTTAAGCAGATTCTGGAAATGCTTTTGGATGGGAGGATCGGCAGGTTCTGATGCCTGGAGGTACAGGGCAGGGCAGGGCATGCATAAATGAATATAATCAGCAAAGCTTTGCTTAAAGGATCAATCACTTTGTCTGACTTACAAAGATGAGAAATTTCCAGCACGTTCTAGAATTTGACCTGGGTATCTTAAAGGAAAAGAATTTTATAAATTCAAGTAGAATTACTTTATAAACTTCAATGAAGCAGATGGAAAGCTAATGGGATTTTTTAAACCAAATTTAGTTTTTTGACTGAAGGTATGCATAAGAAATTGTATCAAATGCCTACATTCTAAAATGGAACTATAAAATTTAGTTGAAAATTAGTTTCTAACAGGTAAATACTTTTAAAAGACATTTAGCTTTGTTTAGAAATGCAAATTCTCCCAGTCTTGGATGTTACCTCATCTGTTCTTTCTTGCCTCCTATTAAAGCACAGGTCCTATCAGATTCCAGTCTATATACTTTTTCTTCCTCTCCCTTTCTTAAGAGAGTATACTGCAGTCATATTCATCCTTTCTCTCTCTCCCTCTCTCCCTCTCTCTCTCTCCTCCTTCAAATCATCCTTGTCAATATTTTGATGTGCTTTAATTCCATCTACATCTTAAAAATTCCATCTGCATCTTGGCCTCATATCCCTCACCCCAAGTATCCACATAATTTTTCTGCTCTATGCTACAAAGATTTTTCAGAGTTTAGACAGTCTACAGTTCTTCATCTGCCACTCACTCTTCACCTAATTTAAAGTGCTATCTACTCCTACCATGCTACTTATAAATACTCTTACTTAGGTTATCACTCAAAATACACTCGATTTTCCTTCAGTAACAAAGACCCAAACAATGACTACAAGGTCTGATTTTTCACCCCTGTTACATGTCCATCAAAGATCAGCTATACTATGTTCCATGTTGTCTTGACACCAGGAGCCAGCTGGTAGAGCATCCTCTCCCGGCAACATTGCTTATGCCATGGCTAAAGAAAAAAGGGTAGTGAAGTATATGTTGAATGGAAGTGGCTGATGTCACTTCTGGTCAAAGTAAGCCCATAGCTGTTCATGACTTTAACAGGGAGAGGCAGTAAATATTGGAGAAGAGCGTACCTTTAAGGCACATTGAGGTTGAATTTTATTCTAAATGCAGTGGAAAGCCCTTCACTCTCCATTCTCCAGTAGGCTGTCTTTTCTCCCAATCTGGATATATGATAAGATCTTTCCTGACTCAGAGACTTTGTAAATGCTGTTCTTTCTCCTGATCACCCTTCTCCTCCTCATTGCCCTTCTCTCCATCTTGCTAGCTGCTACTTACCTCTCCATCTGAGCCAGAGATCGCTTCATTAAGAGATCTTTCTTGGGAATCCAAACTGGTATTATTTCCACTGTTTAAAAATACCACATTTTCTTGCATCACACTCTAACAACTGGGAATTGCATTAGTTTCCTACAGATGCTATATAACAAAGTGCCACAAACTGGACTTAAAATAAAAGAAATTTATTCCCTCACAGATAGGAGGGCTAGGAGTCTAAGATCAAAGTGTTGAAAGGGCCATGGCCTCCTTGAGAGTGCTATTAGGAGAAATTCTCTTGCTTCTTCTTACTTGGGGTTTGCTGATAATCTTTGGCATTCCTTGGCTTATAGATATACCACTTCATTCTCTGCCTCTGTCTTCACATAGCTGTCTTCCTTGTGTCTCACGTCTTCCATTTGTTCATGTCCTTGTGGCCAAACTTCCATATATAAATGAACACCAGTCACTGATTAGGGCCTACCAAATGCAAAATGACCTTATCTTAACTTGATTACATTTGCAAAGACTATTTTCTCATAATATTACATTCACAGGTTCTGGGGACACATACATTTTTGGGGGGAGGGGTATTATTCAATTTAGTACAAATATGTATCCATGTGTATTTCTTGTTTTACATATACAAGGTATATTGCATATTTTGTGGTACATTATACAGTGGTACCTCATACTTGTTAATTCCTTCCGGAAATCATGACAAGGGCCAAACTGCAATACTGAACACTGAAGCATTTTCTCTTGCAGGATGGCATTGTGACTCATACAAATTCTAGCAAGTAAGATGAGTCCTGAGCAAGTGCCTAGTGCTGAAACATGTTTTTCACATCAAAATGGGATGAGTACAGGGTTCTGAAGCCAATGAGTACTGAGGTATGACTGTATTTGTTCAATTAAAATTTATAGAGTGAATTTGTGAACATCTAAATTGGTAGTTTAGGAAAAATTAGAGAGCATTTTGAAAATTCAAGATGATATAACCACTATAACCACTACTACAATTAAGATATACGTAATTTGTATCACTCCAAAATATTTTTTCATGCCTTTTTGCACTAAAGCTCCTTGAAACCTACCCTCACCACAGCTATAGACAACCATTGCCTGCTCTCTGTCACTATAAACTAACTTTGCCTCCTCTAGGACTTCACATGAATAGAATCATAAAATACACATGTTTTTATATCTTGCTTCAAGTACTCAGAACATCATTTTAGAGACTCATCCATATTGCTGCTTGTAACAATAGCCTATACTTATTATTGCTGATTAGTTTTCTTTATATACATATACCACAATTTGTTTATTCATTCATTTGTTGATGAACATTGAGGTTGCTTCTGTTTTTTTAGCTAATAGAATTAAAGCTTCTGGGAACTTTTTATATTATACAAGTCTTTTTATATGTGTATGTATAGATATTTTTAATTATTCTTCAGTAAACACCTATGAGTAGAATTGATGAACCATATAGTTTTTTTACATTTAATATTTTAAGAAACTGTCAAATAATTTTCCAAAGTGGTTGCAACATTTTGCGCACCCCTGAGGAATGTATGAGAGTCCCAGTTTGCTCCAGATCTTCACCAGCACTTTGTTTTGCAGTCTTTTTAACTGTAGCTGTTCTCATGGGTGTGCAGTGGAATCTCACTGTGGGTGCGGTTTGTATTTCCCTAATGATTACTGATGTTGAGCACTGGGTTCTTTGACTTATTGAATTGTAACAGCCCATTTTATACTGTACATACCAATTAAAACATTTCTCACAATCTGTTAGCTTGTCTTTTTATGTTTGTCTCTTAAAGAATAGGTTTATTAATTTTGGTAGAATCTAATACACTAATTTTTGTTATTAATGATTCATGCTTTTTGGCTCCTATGAAAAGATCAAGACTGTATCCCATGTTTACTTCTAGAATTACAAGTTTTGCTTTTATCTAAGTCTTTAATACACTTTAAGTTTATCTTATAAGGGGACTAGTTCATTTTTTATACTATTTGTTTTAATGACTATCTTTTCTCTAAGTTTCTTTGGCACTGTAGTTAAACAACTTTAGATCATATGCGTTTCTATATTTTTATGGACACTCCATCTGGTCATTTTTCTGTATGTCTTTTCTTATACCAATAGCAGCTGTCTTAATTTCTGTGGTTTATGATAACTCTTAAAATGAGATAGTATACATTTTCCAAATGTATTCCTTTTTCCAAATTTTGTTTTAGATTTTGTATAGCCTTTTTAATTTTAAAAATTGCCTGCTAATTTCTACCATAAAAAAGTCCACATGTTGACTAACGTCTACCACAGAAACTACAATGCTGACTAGAAGTGACAAAGGCAGATATCTTTGTCTTGTTCCCTACTTTAAGAGTAAAGTATTCAGTCTGTCAGAATAACAACCTTTACTTTAGGTTTTTCACTGATATCCTTTATCAGATTGATAAATTGATGCTTTTATTGCTATGAAATATTTTTGTACTAAAGTATGTTTTATCTATTATTAACATAAGCATTTGAGTTTTCTTATATTAGGTTTTGTACAATGTAAATTTTTGATCACTTATTTTTGACTTGTCTAGTCTTTTTATGTGAACTGCTTTTCTTTTTGTATAAAGGATATAGTTTTATTATTTTAATCCACTCTGATCATCTCAGACTTTTAATTGGAGTGTTTAAACTATTTATGTTTAATGTAATTATTAATATGCTTGAATTTAAGACCATCACCTTCCTGTGTTTTCTGTTTGGATGCTCTGCTCTGTTACCTTTTTGTCTTTTCCTACTTTCATTACAATAATCTTGGTGTCATTGGATTATAAAATTTTACTCCTACATCTTTCTCCTTCTGTACTTAGATCTCCTCTGTCAAGATTCATTCCTCTTTATTGATGTCTTTTCCAAAGCATAATTGTCCAACAACACCCCCTAAGAAGAACAATTGCCTTAGTTTAGAGATTAATATTCTAATGCTTGCCATGTGCCTCAGAGGGAGTCGGAGGGATAAAATAAAATAGTGTACTCAGAAACACCCTTACTCTTTAAAAGAATTATGTATTAGTCTTCATGTTTCCACAGATATTTTTTACAAGTAACAGTTCTTGTAACTTGTAAAGTTACACAGCTGTTAATAGAAACATACAAAGGAGTTCCCATTAGACTGTCAGCTGATTTATCAAAAGAAACCTTGCAGGCAAGAAGGGGCTGGAAAGAAGTATTTGAAGTCAGGAAAGGCAAGGACCTCCGTCCAAGATTACTCTATCCAGCAAAGCTTTCATTTAGATAAAGTGCTTCCCAGATAAGGTCAAGTTAAAGGAGTTCAACATCACCAAGCCATTATTATATGAAATGTTAAAGGGACTTATCTAAGAAAAAGGAAGATAGAAAATATGAGTAGTAAAATGACAACAAACTCATAACTATCAACAAATGAACCTAAAAGAAAAACAATGAAAACAAAAACTAAGCAAACAACCAGAAGAGGAACAGAATCAGAGAAATGGACATCACACAAAGGGATTTCGGTGGGGACGGTGAAGGGAGGGATAGCAGGGGAAAGCTACAGGGAAGAAGAGGCATGGTTAGTAGGCATAAGGTAGATGGGGAGAGATAAAAATGATATGGCAAACAGAGGACTCAAAGAACTTATATGTACAAACCATGGACATGAACTAAGGGAGGGGAATGCTGGAGGGTTGGTAGGGCAGTGCATAGGGGTGACAGAGGGGGAAAAATTGGAAAAACTGTAATAGCATAATCAATTAAAAATATTTTTAAAAAGAAAGCAAATGTGCAGGTTTCCAGTTATAAAAGAGTCATAGGAATGTAAAGCACAGCACAGGGAATATAGCCAATAAAATTTTAATAACTACATGGTATCAGGTGGGTACTAGACTTACTGAAGTGATTACTTTATAAGGTATATAAATATCTAATCACTATGTTGTATACCTAAAACTAGTATAATATATGTCTAGTGTAATTTAAAAATTAAAAAAATATTTTAAAAAAGAAATATAGCAAGGCATCTATATAAGTTCAGTACTTCGAAGTGTGTGATCTGTGAATGGACAGGAATGCAATTTAGTCTGCTGAGCTACAGTTTACTTGTGTTTTCTGTAAAATTGAATTTGATAACCAAAAATACTGTAAACATGTCAAATACTCAGCACACTTAACTGTGAAGGACAGTGAGATATTATTAAAGCACCACAGCATCAGTATCTTTACATCACAAGGATTAAGGTGGGTAAAATCTCCTTGAAAATCATAAATGGATGCTTTCAAGTAGATTCTCTGCTCTATCCTCTCTGTCTCAGTCAGCAGTTAGTCACCATGACCCAAAGTTGGAAAGCTATATTTCTTTTGAAACATGCTATAATTCAGATTTTACATCAAGTTGTAGTGCCCTTCCTTTCTGTTAGTGTGAGTTAGTAGGATTTTAAACTATTTTTATCACATAAATACTGTAAATAGCATTTGTGTGGCCATCCTTCCATATCAGAGAACTGGTTGTTGCAGGGGGCTGGAGAGAGAATTATTTTCATTGTACAATCTCTGCACCTCTTTAACTTTTTTTTACCATGAATATAAATTACTTTTTTTAATTAAAAAAGTTGGCCAATAAAACCATTAAGTAATATAATTTCATAATTTTATTGTGCATGGTTCATTATGGATTATAAACCACCAGTATGTATGAATAGCTTTTATTACTATTATATCTGAAAGGGTATTTGTTGTGCATAATTGACTATTGTTTATTACATGTTAATAATTATAAATGCAAAGCATTCATATACTAAGTATAAATAATGAATAAAAACATTTTTTCTTGATAGCTAATAAAATATCAAAATTTCATTGATTCCTATTAAAATTAAAATTTAATCAATGGGCTCATACTGAAGGCCACCACACAAATGTTTCAAAGGATCTTTGGAAACCTGATAACAATGCAGTGAATTCTTCTTTCAAATACCCTATGCTTCATACCTTTTCTGCAGAATGTTAAAAACAATAAATAGTGGTGTAATGAAGTGGAACCTCCCAGTAATTCAACATGATTCATTATTGTATCACTGAAACAAGGACAAGCCTTGTAAAATCTATTTGCTCCCTCCAATTTACATTTAGAATTACAAAAAAAAGGTAAGTAAAAGATATAATTAAGTCATTCTTATGACAAAATATAAGAAGCACTGTTTCCCAATGCCTCCCTTCACAAAAGTGAATGCTTTATCCTTCAAATGCATTGTCCCTGTTCTACACTGGTTTGGGAGCTGGGAGAATCTGACAAATTGGCATGAAGGTAGATATTTCAAAAATGAGATCAGCCCCAAGAACCTGGCAAACTAAACAGAAAATTCCATTTTTCTCTTACCTGTTTCTTTCCATTTAATTTTGGAGGCTCTTTTGGAATACCAACTCTTATAAAACAGCTAAGGAGGAAATTATTCATATTCTATATAGGTCTTATGTTCTGTCTTCAGTAAGGATATCTATAATTGGAAGAGAGTTGTGTATCAGTTGATAATTGATATATAGGTCCAAAGCACTTACTATCAAAATCCTAGCAAGAATTTTTTTTTGTAGCAATAGAAAAGATTATTCAAAACCATATGAAAAATAAAAAGGAACTAACATAACTAAAATGATTTTTAAAAAGAAAAATAAAATGGGAGGAATCAACCTACCCCATTTTGAGACATTTTATTACATTATATGGTTTTGGTAGAGGGACAGACACACAAATCACCTTTAAAAATATAGATAAAGAAGCCATTGACAAACAGGGTCAGCAGTCAGAGGGGAAACACTGAGGAGAGCACCCGCTCCTCCAGGCATGGGACACAGAGGAGGCAGCAGCAGATGTGTGGAGGACTCCGGGACCAGCCATAGGAGGAGGGGGGAAGGCTGATTGCAGGGTGTTCGACTTCTGCGGATCCCTAATGGCCACTCGGGCCTCACACAAAAGCCTTATTCCCCAAGGTTTACAAAATCTTCCTTAAATATAGCCATTTCTGCCCCTACTTTGAAGAGAAGAAAACAAAGACTCATGAGAAGGCTTTGCCTGGGGCCACAGCCAAAGGAGAGAAAGAGCCAAGTTGAAATGGAGATTCGAGGTAACTATACATTGTGGGTCCCTCGGCCATGTACAGCTTCCAGTTGGGAAACACTCACTTGCTTTTGGACTTGCATGTGCACGTATGAGTGTATTTGGGGCATCAAATAAAGTAAATTACTTGAATTGTGATTATATTTTCTATTAAAATCATTTTTAAACTAATAAAAACCACTATGTATTCTCTCTCTCTCTTCATTTTACTTTTAAACACATAATTCTGTTTTTCAAAAAGAGATTGGGTCTTAATAGATGAAATTCTATTAAAATATTTACATTTCACTTCAATTTATAACAGTTAGAATGGTTACGATCAAGAATCCCAAAGTAATACAACTCATAAAATGTTTCTCCATATAGTACTTATGTTGCACCTTAAGCAATAGAGAAAGTTTAAGTTCTCCAAGGTATCAGCTTCCTTCTTCCCTTTCAGAAGTGTATGCTGTGTTTAGCATAATTAACTTGCATTTAGGGGTATTGGCGGTTTTCATGGGTACAACTTTCTCTAAGTACGTTCATCAACAGACGCTTTCTGCTACTTTCTCACGTTCTTTTCCTCTTGGTTGAAGTGGCCCCGCATCAGCTAAAACTTCAAACAAAACTCCCATCCTCAAGTTTGAAGACGTGCCACAATTGATATATTGCTAATTCTCATTTAAAGTACAAATGCCTATTCCAGGCTATCAAATCACATTCTTCCTCTTCAACCTTTGGGTTAACAATAACCTATCTACTCCAGGCTAAACACAACCACAAGCAATTCTGTTATTTACCAACTACATTAGTTAAAACATTTCAGAGCTGCCCATTAATCCTAGAATGAAAGATGAAATCCTTGACCATAATCTCCAAGACTGTAAAGGAAATGGCTTCCCTCTCTGATCTCAACCCCCCATTAATTTCCTCATTGCTCCAGACACACCAGCCAGATAGGGTCTCTTTCCATTTCGCGAGCACACCATGGTTTCTACTGTCTCTGAGTTTTCCCATCTGCTCGTAGCTCTGTCTGCTTTTTTCCTCCTTCTGCCACTTACACGTCAAAACCACAGAAAAGCCTTTCCTAATGCCTTTAAGGTAGGACTGCCAGAGGGGGAAATAGACAAATAACAATAGAACAACATCAACAATAGCAGCAACATCCACAATAATAATACTTAATATCTTGAATATCCTTTTTGTACGAGACTCTATTCTAGACATTTCATATATAGTTATCACTTTTCTTTAAAATAACCCTAAAAAGTAGACACCATTGTTGTCCCATCCTACATACAAGGAAACTGAAGTTAATGGACAGCCCACCCCAGGTCCCTTTGGCAGGAATCTAGGAGCTGAGCTCCAACACGGGGAGCCTGACTCCTGGCCCCATGCTCTTAACTGGTGGCACACTGTGATATTTCATCCATCTAATGCAGAAAACACAGAAATTTCAGGACATTGAAAGATAAAGATTCATCAGATTTCATAGGACCTTTACCCCTGTTAAATATAATGCCAAGTGCTGTTTGCACTGCTTACAGTCTTCTATCTGAAACTGCGTAAACCCAGTTTCACATGTTCCACAGTTGGTGTGATGTACTGGTTCTTAGGGTGGGTCACAGAGGGGTTCTTCAGGTCCTGGAAAGTACCAGGCAGCACTTTCAGCAAAGGGCAAGTAGCACTGTGACCACATTTGATTTTCCCTGGGCCAGAAATTATGGGCCAAAGTTGAAATCCAATTTAAAAGGTTTTTGGCCCTATTTGAGCTACAGAGAAACAAGTTGCTTTCCAATTATACATATCCAAAAAGACAAGCAAGCAGGATTTCATACAAATTTTATATAAGTTGGCTTTAAGCACAGTGCAGATGTGACTTTTTCCCTTTCAATGTAAATGCCCATAGGTTGCAGTGATGTTAGCATCTTATGTTAAAACCATGGTAATTATACATTAGCTATATGTAGAATCCTAAGAAGGAAAAGTACCTCCACAGCTGTGCCTGTGGCTTCAGACCAGTTGAAAGAATTCCCCCTCAGAATGCACCACTGTGCTCTCCAGTTCTTGAGGGCCTCCCCGACCCTCCCTTGTTCCACCCTGCACTTCTCTTTTTGTTCAATACTCTGCACTCTTGTCTTTCTTTACCTTCATCCTCACTAGCCTGTGAAAACAGGGACCGTCTCAAATTAGTTCATTAACACTTTATGTTCTAGCCCAGAAAATCTGTTAACTGGCTACATTGTGAATAGGTTGCCTCAACAAATTATTTCATTTATTACTTCAATGTATTCAACAGGTATTATCTAATATGTAAGAAGAAGTAAAAATTGACAAGACACAGATCTTAAGAATTTTATAGTCTAGTGAGGGAAACACACAAGGTCACAGGCTAGTTCAGTAGCTGGGGTAGTTTTATGAAGCAATGGGTATAAGCAGGGGTGCAGTCCTGCTTACATGGGAGGGAGGCCCACAGTCTTGAGGCATGAAAATAGATAGTTTGAAAAAGAGCAGCTCAGTTTGATGACTAAAGGAGGACTTGAAGCAAATGAGAGAGAAGGGACTTGGATAAAAATGCCCAGAGGTAAAAGCATGGTAATTCAGGGGCTGGTGAATGGTAAACCATAATAGAGTGGGGAAGATAAATCTCAGCGGTAAGCAGGGGCCAGACAATGGAGGAGCTGGACTGGTACGCTAAAGGTTTAGACTTTATTCTAAGGGCATCAGAGAGACAATGAAGTGCTTCAAGTGAAAAAGCAACATGATGGAATGTGTGCGTTTAAGAAGCCCCTCTGGCAGAAGAGGTTGGATGGAAGGAGGGTGTTGCTAGCTGGCCGGAGCTAGATAATTACAGCAACACAGGCAGAGGATTCTGCACCCCTATCTAAAGGGATTTTGGTAAAATCAGGGAGAAGAAGAAATGAATTTAGGAACTATAGAATCAACAAAACTTGAGGACAGATTATAAGTGACTGCAAGTTTTCTGTCAGACTTCTCTTGGTCGCGGTCTGTGTAGACACCCACACAGAATTTAGACAACGTGTGTACATGTGCATGCACTCACTACTCATGCCCTATTTCTAATTCCTTTTTTAAACTTTTTATAATTAGATTTTTAAGTGTCTAAAGACAGAAATTTTTCTTTCTTTTTGGTGCTCCTATAATGTCCATTATCAAAATCTCTACCCAAGGATTCATTCACTATATAGTATACTCGCTTTTTTTCCTCAAGATTGCACAGCAAGTTCCCTATTAGAATCTTCCGCCTCCTTGCTGTGTTCTGACCCTCAGAAAAACCTTCCATTGGAAGGTTCAATTTGATACTTTTTAATGATCCAGTTACAAAGCTCCGATCTGGCCTTTCCCCCATATTTGCCTCCCGAGCTTTTTAGTGACTTCCAATACCTCACCTTCGTCTTTTTGAAGGTAAAATGAACCCAACATCACTGGTCCACTATCTTCAGAAAATATAGGTCAAATATAAAGAGAAGTCCTCTGAAATTAAATTTATTTCAAAATTAATTATCTTTCCCTTTACCATCAACATTTAATATTGCTTTCAAAAAAGGATTCTGCTTGCTTCACTAGTATTTTTGTATCCCACTATTTTTTTGAAAATAATACTCAGATGTTCCATATACTGTATGGCCAGAGGAAAAATTTAGGCTGAGTTCAGACTTTCTTTTCCTGCATGAGCATGGAAGGAAGAATGGGAGGATTTAGCAATGTGAAGACCAGTCCTTTACAAATTTAGGGACATAAATCAAGATTAGATAAAGTATGTTTCCACTGATCCCTTGAATAGTACTGGCACACCCTGTACCATTCAGATAACTGAATACTGAAAGGAATAGTGTCCTAAATTATTACTGATGAAGTGAGTTAAAAAAGGAACTGTCTATTGAGATCTATATTTTTGTTGTTTGTCTATGTCCCACATGACTTGCATTACAAGTCATATGCAAGGTAGAAAAGCTAAATCTGATGAGGAAACAGCTTCTTCCAATTCCTGCACATTTCCCCTAATTAGTCTGATAGGCAGCTGATTTCTACACAGAGCTTCCTCAAGATGCTCTTTTTACAGAATGAATCACACATCATGCTTTTAGTAGAATAGTTTTTCAGAATCCAACATGCCAGTTATCCTTTTCCTAACGGCATTCTAGTTTCAGCCATGAGGACTGGCATTAGGATCCTTTAATCAATAGAGTCTTTAATTACAGCCAAGAGAATGTTCTCCCACAGATAAGGGTATGTCATGATCTCCCATTGCAGCATCACCTTTGTAGTCCATAATGAAAGGAATTTCTATTTTGGCAAGATCGTGCCACGTTTTATGGCATATGGTAAAGATATTTATTTGACAAATGACTTGGCAGTATAGTACTTCTACATTATATTCAGTATAATGTTTCAGAAAACCTCTTTATCTTCAGAAGGGCTAGCAGAGGCTGCCAAAATGCAATACTCACATACTGTGAGTTTAGTAGTTTAGTAGTCCTAGGGAATAATGATATAAAATTAGGCTCAGCTTTTAAGAATATGCATTAATTTTTAGACTTGTTTTGATCTTAAAAGCTCTCTATTACTGCAAAGTTTCTTTTCTGTGGTTGGAAACATTTAAAATATCTTGTTATTAGATAGAATACTATAAATGGCAGGAGACAAGTGAAAGTATGGACTACGCAATACTGGATATGAAATGGCTAACCAGGCATATTGCACATATCTTAAAACACAGGGACACACTGAACTGATGCAACCAAGAGTTTAAGTTTAATGGTTTAATCTGAAAGTGTTATGAACACCATACTTACATGGTGGTTGGGAAAGTAGAAGGGTAACAGTTGATTTTTTAATCCTTTTTTACTGTTATCCTATTACACTTGTCTCATTTTCCCCCTTTGCCCTCCTCCACCCAGCCCACTCCCCCCTCCCACAGTCAATCCCACACTGTTGTCCATGTCCGTGGGTCATTCATACATGTCCTTTGTCTAGTTCCCTCCCCTCATACCCACCATTGTCCCCCATCCCCTCCCCTCTGGCCACTTTCAGTCTGGTCCATGTTTCTATGCTTGTGGCTCTATTTTGTTTGTAAGTTTATCTTTGTTCATTAGATACCACTGACAAGTGAGACAATTGATTTTTATATAAAAATTTCCATTAGGAAGTTAATCATTCCCCCCAAAAGTACTTAAGCATCCCTCTTTTTGTTATTGGGCAGCAGAGAACAAAGGAACTGAATACATAGGCAACCAGCCAGAGAACTTACTTTGCTGAACAAAGATGAAGCTTCAAAAAAAAAAAATGACAAACGAAATAAAATGGTGAAACAGCAGACATTTTGTGAGGAATGATTCTCCTTATTAATACAATTGATAAATACCTTACTTAAGGGAAATGCTGAGCATATGTAAATAAAAACCAAGTTGTAATAATGGCTCTAATCTGAGACAAATTAGCATACATCAGTTTTCTACAAGAACCACTAAAGAGAGTCAGTGAAACTTGGAAAGGTTAAGAATAATTTAAAATATAAATAAGCACAGAAATAGAAGTTATCATTTTGAGTATTTACTATTTTCCAAATGCCTGGTTAAACACTTATGTATGCATTACTTAATCCTCACAATAAACCTACACAGGAAGTGTTTGCTTTATTTTTTTATAAAAATTCTTTTTTAATTTTTTTTTATTTTAATCATTGTTCAAGTAGTTTTCTCCCTTTTACTCCCATTCCAGCCCACCCACCCAACTCTCCCCACTTCCCTCCCATTACCACCCTCCCCTTAGTTTTTGTCCATGTATCCTTTAAATTTGTTCCTGTAAACCCTTCCCATTCTCCCCTGAAATTCCCTCTTCTCTCCCCTATGGTCACTGTCAGCCTGTCTTCTATTTCAGTGTCTTTGGCTATATTTTGCTTGTTTCTTTGTTTTGTTGTGTAAGTTCCTGTTAAAGGTGAGATCATTTGGTATTTGTCTTTCACCGCCTGGCTTATTTCGCTTAGCATAATGCTTTCTAGCTCCATCCAAGCTGTTGCAAAGGGTAGGAGTTCCTTCTTTCTTTCTGCTGCATAGCATTCCATTGTGTAAATGTACCATAGTTTTTTTGATCCATTCAGTTACTGATGGGCACCTAGGTTGCTTCCAGCACTTAGCTATTATAAATTGTGCTGGTATGAACATCAGGGTACAAAGGTTCTTTTGGTTTGGTGTTTGAGTGTTCTTAGGATATAGTCCCAGCAGTGGAATTGCAGGGTCAAAAGGCAGATCCATTTTTAGTTTTCTGAGAAAATTCCATACTGTTTTCCACAGTGGCTGTACCATTATGCAATCCCACCAACAGTGCATTAGGGTTCCCTTTTCTCCACAACCTCTCCAACACTTGTTGTTTGTTGCTTTGTTTATAATGGCCATTCTGACTGATGTGAAGTGGTATCTCATTGTGGTTTTAATTTGCATCTCTCTGATAGCTAGCGATATTGAACATCATTTCATGTGTCTTTGGATCCTCTGTATGTCCTCCTTGAAGAAGTATCTCTTCAAGTCCTTTGCCCATTTTTTAATTGGGTTGCTTGTCTTCTTAGAGTTGTGTAAGTTCTTTATATATTTTGGAGATTAAACCCTTGTCTGAGGTATCATTGGCAAATATGTTTTTCCCATACAGTTGGTTCTCTTTTTATTTTGTTACTGTTTTCTTTAGCTGTGCAGAAGCTTTTTATTTTGATGAGGTCCCATTTGTTTATTCTTTCCTTTATGTCCCTTGCTCTAGGAGACATGTCAGTAAAAAAGTTTCTGCGTAAAATATCTGAGATTTTCCTACCTACCTTCTCCTCTAGGTCTTTAATGGTGTCATGTTTTATATTTAAGTCTTTTATCCACCTTGAATTTATTTTTTTGTATGGTGTAAGTTGGTGCTCTAATTTCATTTTTTTTTTTTTTTGCACATAGCTGTCCAGTTCTCCCAACGCCATTTGTTGAAGAGGCTATTTTTACTCCATTTTATGTTGCTGCATCCTTTGTCAAATATTAATTGACCATAGAGACTTGGGTTTATTTCTGGGCTCTCTGTTCTGTTCCATTGGTCCATGTGCCTGTTTTTATGCCAGTACCAGGCTGTTTTGATTACAGTGGCCTTATAGTATAGTTTAGTGTCGGGTATTGTGATCCCTCCTGCTTTGTTCTTCTTTCTCAAAATTGCAGCAGCTATTTGGGGTCATTTATGGTTCCATATAAATTTTTGAAGTGTTTGTTCTATGTCTGTGAAATAAGCCATTGGTACTTTAATGGGTATTGCATTGATGTGTAAATTGCTTTGGGTAGTATGGACATTTTGATGATATTAATTCTTCCAATCCATGAACACGGTATATGTTTCTAAATGTTCGCTTTAATATTCATTTTTTTAAATAAAGAGTCAGTGCTCGGTGTGGTGAAAGAATTTGTCAAGGGTCAGTGGTAAAAACAGGATTCTGATCCAGTCAGAACTACTCCTGTCATCATGCCCATTAACACATCTTAGGAAGAAATAGTGTCTGGATAGAGCAGGTTTCTCTCCCAGGGCTTTCACTAGTCCCTTAACAAGAATGAGTTATACAAATTAATCCAAAGGAATAAATGAAAAGGATTCCAACTTACATGGGAATCTCAGTAAATAATATTTGTCATTTTTGTATAACTTTAAGCTCAACTTTCCAGAAAAATTTCTGTGCTTCTAATCATAGAGAGAGAATTTAGTCATTGCCAAAAATGTTTTCAAAATTTTTTTGGACTTTCAAATTAAAGTCTTAATTTCATTCCAGATCCCATGTGGAAAACAGCACACTGTATAGGATACTTTTATAAGTCCTAATGCAATCTGAGAGTCTTCCATGTTACAGAAATACCAATAGCTACAACTGATGTCATTTTTTATTGGTGGCAAAGTGACATGAGCTTTCTGAGGCAATCTTTACTAATAATTTATCTATCTTCTTTTGAAGTACTTGTGCTTTTCTTGTGTATGAAGAGCATTTTCCCCAACTACATTTTTCTACAAAAATCTTATTTGCACGCACATGCAAAAATGCATACTTTACATATATGTATTAAGAAATCATAACTATAGATTCTTTTTTTTGTAATTTCAAGGCTATAGTGGTTTAGCAGCTACTTTGATAGCTTAGCAGTTATATTCATGCAATGTCAGCAACTGCCCAGGCTATGATGATATAAGGGCACTAATGATATTATATTCACTGAGCTGCCGTAATAAGTTTCCAGAGAAAGATAACTTAATTGGCAGCCTATTATCAGAGTACGTATATGGGTGCTCTGGTATTTGGAATGTGCTCATTGAAGCCAAGGTAATTGAGGCATCAGGTGATTTGAATAATGGTGATTAGAATCATCTGTGTGCAATGTGCAGTGAGTAAGAACATGTGTAGGAAAGAATCAGTTTTATGAGTCATTTAACTGTTGAGACCCCTGAATAACCTTGCTATTCTTTTACCCTCCTCACTTCTTCTAAATCTACTATTAATGCAAATTAGAAATAGTTGAGACAAGTATTCTTGACATCAATTCTTATAACAATAGCCAGATCTTAGAGTAAAAACAATTTATTTTTAGGGTAAACTTCACCGAATATGTACTTTCCTAAGTGTATATTTGTGCTCATCCAATAATCTATACCACAGTTAAAGGAATAAGAAATGATTTTTAATATTTTAAAAAATCTAACATGATGATGGTTTCTGAGAGAACCTATAGAGAATTCTACATTACTATTGAGAAAAAAAAGCCCATAACATATCAGTATGAGTACATAAAATAGTTGAATAATTGAATAAATAACTAACTTCCTATTTATTAATAAAAATAATCCTGATTATAAACATTAAAGAACACATTCATTTATTCTGGATTAGACTGTATAAATTCTAAGTTTTATTCTAGCTTCTATTAGGTCTGGGTTGCCCAATATTGGTGGAAAAAATACTATAATACACAAAGAAAGCACAAATCCCTAGGATTTATTGTATAAACTAGTAGTAAAAATTATTATTCTAAACAGAAAAAGCCAGAAAGCAATAAAAAGTTTACCTGATACTTTTTAGTCTCCAATGGGTGCTCACAGATGCTTGTTAAATTACTAAATTTATATTTGGGGATTGGAGTTTGGTGATCTGAATGGGGTCATAGTAATTTTTCTTTTGGAATCATTTTCCAATAGCAACTCAACCACATTTGCTACCAAACAGTGTGGGATTTCAAACACTGTGTTGAGTCACAAAGTTTTTTACTGTAAAACATATGACCCCAAATATTGTTGGTAAATTTGACTAAATGAATCAGTTTGATCATGACTGAATTATCTTAAGTGCTGTGTAAAGAACCATTTTCCAAAATTGAGGGAAATAATGAAAATCAGCATATATGTGAAGGCAATGTTAATACGGCCTTGGAAATAGACATTACTGTGCCTTAAATAGACAATGCGGAAGCATCAGAACCAACTCTACAGCAGATCACTAGATCCTTAAAGACCCCTTCTCTTTCTGGGTCCCACAGAATCTATGTCATAGCCCTGTCAATGGCCTTTCTATATCACTTGTTTTTATAAAAAGTGAATTGATCCATAATCCTTAATTCTTTAATTTAATAGGCTTGGCCAAAAGGTACCATTATCTACTAACTAATGAAAGACTTAAACTTGAAGATAACCTTTCTTTTCCTTTAAGTCAGGTCTGTAGTTTTCCTATATAAACTGGTTCATAACTACTTTATATTTAACCAAAAAACTTTCATGTGGCTAGAGTCTAATTAGGTAGTGACATTATGGGTGAACTCTGAAGAACAGATGTTTAGAAAAGTAGAGCAAGAGGTCATGGCTGCTGAGCGCAACCCTGTGCAATAAAACTCCTAATGCATCCTAATAGCTGGCATCAGAATAACCTGCCTAATGGGTTAATTAGCACTGCCCACAAAGAAAGAAAACAAAATTGTTACCTAACACGACTTCTTTCAACTAATATTTTCTATAATAGCTCTGATAAAAAGAGGTTGGAAGTTACAAGGCAGCCATTGATTTCATGAAAGGACCTTTCTTGTCAATCAGTCATATACATCACTGAAGAAAGGAAACATTAAAAACCTATAAAGCTTTTATTAGATTTTAAAGAAGAGGTGCAGTTGCTAGGATTTATCAGTCTCAAAGCTAGCATGGAGTCCCTGATAATTTTTCTCAATGTTCAATTTATTTTTAATCACCTTCCCTGAAAAAATGAACTCATTTTCTTGATTCCCTTGTTTCTGTCAATACCACGATCATCCTTCTAGTCACCAAGGAAGAAAAACCTAGATATAATATCCAGATCCTTCCAGTCATCAAATCCTATCATTGTTTCCCTTGGGATCTTTCTCAGATCCAGGCTCTTCCTTTGAATTTTAACAATAACATAGTTAAATCCAGGAATTCCTGGAACCTAGAGACTTGACACATACCAATGAATAAACTTTAAAATGTAAGGAAATCTGCTGTGTTTTGGCTTCTCAACATCCACATGTATGAAAGTTTAATGAATTTTATTGTATTAAGACAGTTAGGGAAAGCTTCCCTGAGGAATTTGATCTGAAGCTGAGCTATGAAAAATGAGTAGCGAAAAGCTAAGTAATGAAGAGAAGGAAGGATGATCCAGGTCGAGGGCGTATCATGCACAAAGACTCTGGGATGATGAACATAACAAGGGAGGCTCATGCTGCTCCAGCAGGAAACAATGAGGGAACACCATCACTGGAATAAGCCTGAAACAAAGGGAGGGAGAGAATCATGCAGTCTTAAAGGCCATGTTAAAGAACCATTTCTACCCAAAATCACTGAATATTTCAGGAAACCTCAAATGTGACATATTTAAAAAAAAAACAGTCTTCGCCTTGGGCCCCAACTTCTCATCCTTTATTTCCTACTTTTTAGTGAACGATGTCATCCATCCAGAGTTTCAAACAGAAACACGGAGGCTTCTATCTTCTACCATGTTCAATTGATCTCTGTGGTCTCTTCTACTTCCTACATATGCCTCAAATTTATGCCCTATCACTGCTGTTTAATTCAGGCCTCATCACTTTTTCTTGATTTACATTACACAATTAGATTTCTCCCTGTTCTCGAGCCCATCCTCACTCCAATTTATCCTCCTCGCTGTTTCCAAAGTAAAATTTCACATTATTAATATAATCATACTAATCCCCTGCTTAGACTCCTTTGTAGTAATGACACACTGATTTTGGTTCAGATTTGAGTTTACAGTACAAGTCACTACCTAAATCTCTACCCACAATCTTGAAACCTCACTAAATGCTTTCTTGATTTCAGTATTGAGCTTCTCATAATATGAATGAGACAATTGTTCATGCCTACGTTCATGTTCTCTTGAGTTCCATTCTCCAGTCTTATCAACATAACACCTTGACTTCTATACTCAACTAAAGTATCACCTCCTCAACTAGAACTCTGATTTACTTACCCTCTTTGAGTCCATCAACTTTTAATAGAGTACTTATAAAACCTTTAGTAATGGTTGGTTTCACAATTTGTTACCTCAATAGATTATAGTCTAATTGATTACAGGGGCTATCTTATCCATCCCCATATCCCCCACACTTAGTGGAATACTTTAATCATCAAGAACTTAGTACTTCCTTGTCAAACTACATTTTACATGACACACTTTATAATATTGTGCAGCAAACTGGTTTAAAGATATTCAAGTTAAAACTATAACTCAGAGAGGGCAAGTATCTTGTTCAAGCAATAGCTCTTCAACTAATAAGAGTCTCTCTACCCTGTGAAACTAAAAGCCAGTATTTATATGAAAGATGGCTCTTTAATTTCTGAGACATAGTTAGCCTCACTTTTTACTGTACTTGTAGGCCATTATTAACATTAAATGTAACTCGCTCAAGAGATTCCACTGCAGGGCTTTACGTTGAAGAGTCTATGTACACAATATATGTTACATGTGGTAATACAATTATAATACTCCAAAAGTAATAACAATGTCAACAACAACCCAGGAAACTCCCACAATTTCAGGCCAATATCATCTCTCTATAATATAAACACAGCACTCCTAACATCATTAAATGATTTTGTGCAGTTTAAACTCTAAGCAGTGATTAATGATGAAAGGGAAAAATAGAACTTAAAGAGTTTCAGGGAAGGAGGAGTTTGCAATTTTTATTGGGGAAGTCCTCACCGAAAGAGTAGTATTTGAGCAAATACCTGAAAAAGTGAAGCCCACTTCGCAGCCTGAAAAAGAAAAATTAAAGCAGTAGAGATTGCCATACCAAGAGAAAATAATATCTGCACAGACTCGAGGGACAAAAGTAGGGACAAAAGTGTTTAAAGAAGGAAGGAGGATAGACAGTGGCAAGTGCCACAAGGCAGCCATACATGATAAGAATAAGGAACAAAACCAAAAACAGAAACAAACAAAAAGAAAACCCCAAATGAAGCAAGTGGAAGAGAATTCAATGTATATGAACAACTTTTTCGGTAAAATGACACTTGCATCCCTCCACATTGAACCCATCAGGAAACCATGTGTATGTTCTCTCTTGAAAATGTATCCACCTCTCACCACTATTCACCCCCTCCAATGCTCTAATCTAAGCTACCACTGTCTCTTATCTAGTCAGTTCATATAGCCCCCTAATTGCCCATTCTGCTTACATCCTTGCCTCTCCAGTGTTTTTGCTACACAATGTCAAGAATACTCTAGTTAAAATATCACTTCTCATATCAAAGCCCACCAATAACTTCCCTTTCCAAGTCTTGGTTTCGCAATGGTCACAAGATCCTACATGATCCGTCCCCTACTACTACCTTGATGACCTCAAATTCCACAACTGCCTACTTCCCTCACTCAGTGTTGATCATACTGGCCTCATTGTATTTCTCAAATTAGTCAAATAGGGTCTTGCTCCAGGGCTTTTGTTCATGCTGTTCCTGCTGCACGAAATACTGTTCCCTTCAGATACCTCTGAAATTTGTTCCTTCCTTTCCTTCAGGTCTTTGTACCCTTTCAGTGAGATCTTCCCTCAGCAACTAATACAAAATTGCAAACTCCTCTCCCTGATCTCTCTCTACACATTTCCTGCTTTTCTCTTTCTCCATGGCATTTTTCATTATATAAAATTCTACTTTATTTACTTCCTACTTTATTATATGTCTCTACCCACTACAACATTAGCTTCATCAGAGGGATTAGTATATACCAACGGCTATATCTCCAGCACTTAGAATATGCCAGTCACAAAACAGGTACTGAATTAGTATTTGTTGAATAAATGAAGGAGTGGATATCAAGAGAAAGAAAGAGATTAGATGGAGGAAGCAAAGGCTCATGGACAGATTTTACAAATATGGGCAACACTAGAACATGTCTGTAGGTACAGATGAAAAAAAGACAAAAGAAAGTAAAATATTGAAGATATAGGAAAACAAGGAAATTATAGACAAAACAAAACCCGTGAAGCAGCAGGAAAGCATGAGTTTTAGCAAAATATAGAATTAAAAGTGCATAAATTTCTGTGTATTGGGATTCAGTGTTCACTGTTAAAACAACTTATCATATAGAAAAACAAGATGTTTTTCATTGTATTTTATGAAAAAAAACTATCATACAGACTGATACCATTATACATTGTTCTTAAGAATTAAACTAATCATTAGTTGATGTCACTGTAACATTTAAATGTGCTGTATGGTTTTTATAAAAACACCATTTTTATTCATGATTTTAAGAAAGAATTCAGATCACCATCAAACCATGTCCAAGTTATTAAACTATTAAGAAAGTCCAACTGTTGGGAGTGATCAACACATTTTTACAGGTACTTGTTAGGTAATGGGAGATTAAAGCAGACCCATTGTTTTTCCACCTAGATTCAGCATTACACAGATTAACATAAAAGCTAAAATAAAAATGATTTCCTTTTTTATGGTCTGTGAAATAAAATCAAAGAAGATCTCACATCACATCAAACAAAGTATCCTCAAACCAATTTCACATGCCTAGTGGGCCTGATTAGTTTTGACAGATTGTAAAGAAGGAACTTGTTGAGAGTTCAAATGCATGGCATCAGATTTGGCTCTTCTGCCTACCTGTCTATTTCCATTTTCCAATAGTACTTCTAAGAATTTTATATTTCTTCTTTGAAAGTATATTCCATCCTCTCTGTTATCATGTCCACTGTTCTATCAAGCTTTTGTCACTTCCCTCAGGGACCATTAAGGCAGCCTCCTAACCAAATGCCTCACTCTTCAGTACTGAGGACCAAGTGGCTGCATATGTAAGACTAAGTGATTGCCCTGTGGGTCTCACACAGTTACAGTATCTACTGTAGAAGTTTTAATGACAATAGTGTTCTAAGTTGGTCAAACTCCCCAAATGTCTTGAAGAATCACAAATTAACCTTAAATTTTATATACATAAAATGTCCTAGAGAGAAACCCTTAGATTAACATACATTACAAGCCATAAATCAAAGTAATTTGATCAGATATTTTCTATGGGAAAAATTAACATTATTCCAGAAGATAAGCATCACTGTACCTTCATATATACATACTTCCATACATAATTGTGACATCTTTCCCTCCAAAGCATTTTTTTAGGACTACATTATTTAATAAAAGACTTTCTGAGAGAAACAGAGCAGGCTCTCATTAAAACATAAGTTCAGGTGCAGCACTATTCATGCATCTTTCCCATACATTTCATTTCTAGGTCTCTTTGTTTTATCAACACACCTATTTATATAGAAATTTTCTACTTCTACCCTATCTTACTTTTTCTTTGATCTTGTAGTGAAATCTCTTGGGGAGATTCAGCAACCATATGTCATTGCTAATTAGCAGAAACAAGGGATTAACTATGAAATCTTTATACCATTTGGAAAACAATCTTTGTAATTTTGTATCCCATTCTGAAATACATTTCTTGTTTTCTTTTCTTTTTTCCTTTTTATTTTATTTTTTAACTTTTTTATTGTTGTTCAATTACAGCTGGCCCTCTATATCCCCCATCACTCTCCCCTGCCCTGCCCACCCTCCTCTCCCACTCTCAATCCCCCCCCACCCCATTTTTCATATCCATGGGTCCATTAGACAGGTTTCTTGACTTGACCCTTCCCCTTCTTTCCCCTGTTATCTCCTTCCCTCTCCCCTCTGGTCACTGTCAGTCTGTTCTTTATTTCCATGTCTTTGGTTCTATTTTGCTCACTTGTCTGTTTTGTTGATTAGGCTCCACTTATAGGTGACATCATATGGTATTTGTCTTTCATTATCTGACTTATTTCACTTAGCATAATGCTCTCCAGTTCCATCCATGCTGTCACAAAAGGTAGAAGTTTCTTCTTTCTTTCTGCTGCATAGTGTTCCATTTATTTTTCTGTAGCATTTCTGTGGAGTATAACCACATATCTGATTAACTAATAAGGAATATGAGTGTCATTATGTCACTTAAGATGCCATTGGCTGAAAGTAACAAAAATCCTGACTAAAACTTGCTTAGATAATAAAAAATGTTTCTCACATAACATCTGTCTTTTACTAGCCTTTCTCTCTACAGTTTTCTTAGAATTATCTCCTTTTGCTTGTTGGCTTTATCCCCAGGCTGAGAGGAAGGCAGTAGCCGCAAGTTTGGATATCACTTCCAGACAGGCAATATCCAGAGGTGAAAAAGGGACTATGTCTTCTAGCATCTCCTACTTAGGCATGAGAAAACTTTCTAGAAGACCCCTCTAGTGGGTTAAATTGTGTCCATCACAAGGATATCTGTGACAGGGAATTCATTTGGAAAGACTGTATCTGTAGATGTAACTAGTTAAGCTAATGTCATGTTCAATCCATGAAAAACAAAACACCAATATTTTTTAAAGGCAGGTCCTACACTGTTTTTATTCTTGGTCAGAGTGGGCCCCAAAACTAATGACAGGTGTCCTTATTAGAACATCATGTGAACACACAGATAAACAAAGAAGACACACAGGAAAGAAGAGCATGTGAAGATGGAGGCAAAGACAGGAGTTATCCAGCTGCAAACCAAGGAATACCAAGGATTGTGGCAACAACCAGAACCAGGAGAGAAGTTTGGAACAGTGTCTCCCTCAGAGCTTCTAGAAGGAACCAATTCTGTGGACACCTTGATTTTATATTTCTAGCCTCCAGAACTGTGAGTGAATAAATTTCTGTTGTCTTAAGCCACACATTTTGTGATAATTTGTAACAGCAGCCTTAGAAAACTAATAAATCCCCAAACCATCTTCCTGTGGGTCATGTTTGTCAGAATGGGTCTCAGGTCCATTCCTAAACAAACCACTAGCAAGAAGAATGGATTATGATGATTGGTTTGTGCTAGTTGTTTGCGGTGGAATGGATTGTGGGGACTCGACCACAAAAACCACTACCGTCACCTTTTACTTCTCCCTCTTCCTCACCAACCTCATATTCAATCACCAAGTGTCCTAGATTGTGCTTTGTGAATGTCTCTTTTGTCTGCATTCCTTCAATTTATATTTTATCTCTTGACTCTCATTAATATGGTTCAAAAAAAAAGAATATTGCAAGAGAAAAAAAACACATACACCTAGAAGTTTCCTTCCCACCCATGCCCTACTCACTCTGTTCTCCAACCACCCCCCAACACACTCAGGCAGCCACTTTTATCAGTTTCAGGTATATCTTCCTGGTGTTTCCTTATGCAAATATAAAAGAGATAAATGCATTGCCTTTAAACAAATGGTTGCACTTTGGCTTGGGGTTTTTTATAGACTATATCCTAAACATCTTTTTTCTAAATATCTTGAATATCCTTCCACATGTCCCAACTTTTTCACCACTCTCCCACACTAAGTCACAGTATTTATCTTCTAGGGAAGCACAACTGTCTCCAAATGATAATGTTGTTTTTGTGTTGGCCCAAACCAAACAGCAGCAAAAGTAATCTTTCTAAACATTCACCTGTTTTTTTCACTTTGAGCATTCCTGATGATAAAGTCTGCATAAGTCTAGCTGCATGATTTGAATATCCCAGGACAAAGTGAAAATGTGGGGCCCTTGGTTCAAACAATATTAAGAATGACACAGCAGTGATAACAGAGCATGGAAACAAGCATGGGGTTCCTCTAAACAGGGAGCCCTGTCTAACTGCACAGGCCTAACACATATGAAACCATCCCCAAGTCTACATATTATTTGTAAACTACTATTGATCTGGCCCTAAATATTCTTCCTTATCCTATACTCAAGTGCCCATGGCATTCTATGCCACAGCCATACTAGATTCTTTCTGATGTCTTAATTTTTTTTTTATTTTAATCGTTGTTCAAGTACAGTTTACTGTCCTTTACTCCTATCCCAGCCCACCCACCCCTACTACCCCTATCTCTCCACTTCCTCCCATTTCTACCCCCCCTAGTTTTTGTCCATGTGTCCTTTATATTTATTCCTGTAAACCCTTTCTATTCTCCCCTGAAATTCTCTTGAAATTCCCTCCCCTCTCCCCTCTGGTCACTGTCAGCCTGTCCTCTATTTCAGTGTCTTTGGTTATATTTTGCTTGTTTCTTTGTTTTGTTGTTTAGGTTCCTATTAAAGGTGAGATCATATGGTATTTGTCTTTCGCCACCTGGCTTATTTCGCTTAGCATAATGCTTTCCAGTTCCATCCATGATGTTGCAAAAGGCAGGAGCTCCTTCTTTCTTTCTGCTGCATAGAATTCCATTGTGTAAATGTACCATAGTTTTTTGATCCATTCATTTACTGACAGGCACCTAGGTTGCTTCCAGCACTTGGCTATTGTAAATTCTGCTGCCATGAACATTGGGGTGCATAGGTTCTTTTGCATTGGTGTTTCAGTGTTCTTAGGATATAATCCCAGCAGTGGAATTTCTGGGTCAAAAGGCAGATCCATTTTTAGTTTTCTGAGAAAATTCCATACTGTTTTCCACAGTGGCTGTACCATTATGCAATCCCACCAACAGTGCATTAGGGTTCCCTTTTCTCCACAACCTCTCCAACACTTGTTATTTGTTGCTTTGTTTAGGATGGCCATTCTGACTGGATGTCTTAGATTTTTAAGGTCAATTAGATTTTTATTGGATATTATGGTCAATGTCTTAGGTCCTAGATTTTCTCTCACCTGTCACCTCCATGTGCTATTCTATCTTCATCTTTCCTGTGTCTTCACCTAAACCTATGTATCCTTCGGGTCTTGGCTAGTATTTCACTTGCTCTAGGAGATCTTCTGTGAATCCTTATTTTAAGTAATAATTCTATTGTATGTTCAAAAGCCCCCTGTAATCCAACTCAATCCACACTTATAAATAATTAACCTTGGTCTGTTAAGCCTAATGTTAATGTATTCTAGCATTCATTGAATGTTTACTATGTGCCTAACAGGCAAGGACTAATGTGAGGTGAGTGAGGCACTTGCCTCAGGCATAAAACTTAAAGGGGTACCAAAAGATTATGTAAGATTCATAACATTTTGATGTGATAGTTCAAAAAATCAAAATTAATACAAAAATTTCATAATGAACAAAGTATTAACATTTTAATTAAAGATGAGCTCTTTGCTCTCTCTAATTAAAGACAGTATTACTGATTTTTCTTTTTGCCTCAAGCTACAGTATGACTCTGTACTGGTGTCCAACAATGTGCTAAGCCCTCTACATACTTCAACTAAATTAATCCTCAAAACAGTTCAGTTACAAGGAGATCATCATTATCTTTCTCTCACACAGGAGATGCCCTTAGGCATAAAGAGGTTAAGTAACTATGTCAGTGCCAGGGCTAAGGTGTGGTGCTGAGTTGCACACGCTAGCCAGTCTGCCTCCAAGGTCCCTGCTCTTAATCACTGCTAAATGACCTCATGGTAAATGGGTGATTGGAAATTTATTCACCTACTTTCTAACTTAAATACATGTTTAGACACAGTATAAACCACCAGACACCAAAGCACTTCTTGGGGGAGGAACAAAATGACATGAGAAAACATTTATAAAAATATAAATGAAAGTTGATTTCTTAAGTTACAATATGTCAAAGACTAGCAAATATAGTCATTGCTAAATTTCAAATTCTAACACCTTCATTCTTATAGAAATATATATTTTTAAGAATCTTAACAATCTTCATAATCTTAACAATCTTCATATAAGTAATAGTCACTTAATCAATAAAGACATGTCCATATTAGAAAAATAGGAGAGGGGGGCAAAATTAGGTTTAGAGTTATGAGTATGCAAAACACAGGATTTATTCCTTGTATTATTATTTATTGTATTATTCTCCAAACAAACAACTGTAAACCTACTCTTGCCCCACTTTCTATATCCATTTCAGTTGACATATTAGTCAAATCAAATTCATGTGCTAATTTATGTTTAGAGGCTTAAACATGATAAATTGTTTTTTTCCTATTTTGTGTGGTGATCGTCCTTCTATTATAATCAGTTGTATGATTTAGTGAAAAGAAATAATACAAGTGAGATTTTGCTACATTAAGGATAAACAACATTGCTAATTTTTCAGCTTTTCATCTCCGTGCACATATTGTTTGTCAAGTAATTCTATTCTTTTCCATATTTTTGTTAGTCTCTTAATGTTGCAAAATAAATAGAATAACAATAATTTTATTAATGATATACACACTCCAAAGTATTTGAGGAATGGCTCTTTGAGTGATTGTTTTGTTCCTTTCAAAGATCATTACGGAGCAAGAAGAGAGCAAATGTTTCCATTTGCATTTTATACTCAAAGAAATAGATATACCAACAGGCTCAGTCACTTATCCCCAGGTGACTCAGAAATCAACATTATTTTTGGATATTATGGCCAGACACTTATATTATAATATGATTCTGAAACTTAAGTAGGTGAAGAAGTGAGAGCTTCTGATGAAAAGAAAACAGAATACGTGACAAACTAGGAGTGAGAGGAAACAGAGTGAACCTGGGACACTCAAAGTAGTGTGACTTCCACAAATGAAACGATCTGCATAGTAATCTTACATGCAATGTGTTTATATTATTATATGTTTACTATCACACATTTAAAAATACATAGTTACAACTGAAAATCAATGTCGCACAATTACTAAAAGATAAAATTGGAATTCACATCCGTGTCTTTGACCCCAAGATTCTTTTCTTTTTAATCACTTCTTAAAACCAAAGAAAGACTTAACTGCAATGTATCTAAGTAACTGATGGAGTTTCTAGGTACTAAAAATCAATTTACAAAATTTGCTTTTAATTAGATATTAATATGAAAAAAATTAAATTTAATAGAAATGTATTTACTTAAGTTTAGGTAAGATATTAAGGTGATTTTTATTTGTTTTTGTTAGGTGAGATTTAAATTATTAAAATTATCTACTCTAATTTATGTTGCTTCTTTGATATCAGAATGCTTATCAATTGATAAAGTAGCCCATGGGGCCCAGTTCTGAGGAAAATAGAGACTGAAACTAAAATCTCTAAATGTTTCTTAGTTCAAAACTCTCTAGAAAATAGAAATCAAAGCAAGGATTAAATACTAGTGCTTAATTTGGGGGAGGAGATACATCCAAGGCAATGAGAGTGAGGGAAAGTAGAGTTACACATAAAGGTAGCAAGCAATGCCACAGCTTCATGAAGGGCCACACACAGATAGACACACCCAGCCCGTCAGCAGATACACATGCACAACCATGCAGAATATCCCAAGAGAGCTGTAATAGAAGAAACTGTGCCTCAGAACAGTACAATAGAAAGACAAAATAAGGTATGAATTTTCTTAAGTTGCACCCAACTCCCGTTTTCCACTGTTCAAAGTTGCCCCCACTAGAACTTAATTCCTCACACTTATGGGTTGTATCCTATCCTGTAGTAATGTCTGGAGAAGTATTATCCCACCTCCTACAGCATGGCCAGTAGGTCCTAGGCAGTTGAACCATGCAGGTGCACATGCGGCAGGTGCACCATGACAGTGGCTGAAGGAGAGCCAGAAGTTTCTCAAGCTGTCCTTATTCTTTTTCATGCTTTTTGCCCCCCTCAGATTGGATGAATCCTACTGCCCTGCTGTTAAGTTTGCTGATCCTTTCTTTTATTTGGTCTAGTCTATGTTGGCCCTCCATAGTATTTTTCAGTACAGTTATCATATTCTCCAGTTCCATGATTTCTGTTTGGTACTTTGTAATCATTTCTTTTTGTTTAAATTCTCACTTTGTTCATGCTTCAGTTGCTCTGCTGACCTCAGTGAGCATCTTGATAATGGCTATTTTGAACTATCAGGTAAATCACTTATCCCCACTTCACTAAGATTGGTTTCTGGAGATTTATCTTTTTCTGTTGTTTGTAACATTTCTTTATTTCCTCATTTTCCTTGATTTTCTGTGCTGGTTTTTACACACTAGATAAAATAGCCACCTCCCCAATATTGACATGCTGGTCTCGTGTGAAAGAAGAACCTCATCGACTGACCTGTTCTCAGCTCTTGCTTTCCTCTCAAACTTTTGTAACTGCCTAAGCCACCATCTTTGTTCTTAGCAGTCCCCAGTAGTGGAGTGTGTGTCAAAACTGCTGAGTGTCCATGATAGAAGATCACAGTTAGCATCTAGATACAGGCTCATTAGAAACTTGACCCTCAGTCAACAGCTTGTAAAGTATGCAGTTAGCCTCTTCCAGAGAAACACTGGAAGATGGGTGATTTTTCCAGCTCCCTCTGCATGGAGCCTTGGGAAGAATAGATGTAGTGAGTGCTGGTACACTTGTTAAAAACTGTCTCTTTTTTTCCTATAGTGTTATGGGTCTCATGGACACAAACCTCATTGGCTTTCAGAGCTAGATGTTTTGAGGTTGTGTCCTTCAGATGGGTTCCTTAAAAGCTGAGGTAATAAATGTGCAGATCAAACTCTTTGCTCCTCAGAAAGAAGCTGAAATTGGGGATTCCCTCCTGATTACATAGCACTGTGCCAGGGGTTGGGTCTATGGTGAAAGTGTCTCTCAGCCTTTCCCACTTGCTTCAATGTGGGAATTTTCTCATATGCCCATTGTGTAGAATCGCTCAGCTAGTTTCTGGGTTTCTCACAGAGGGCACTGCTCCAGGTGCAGCTGTAATTCAGTGTGTCCACAGCAGGAAGAAAACTCAGGGGCCTTCTATGTCACCATCTTGGTCTCAAGTCAAATGTTACTAATTTGAATTAGCTTAGCTTTCCTGTTTAGTTGGTATTTAATTGTAATTTAATTTTTGTTTAATAATTGTCTTAAGATCTATCATCACAGGGATTTATACTCAATATACAGTTGCACACATTTACATAATGTTAAAAATTATTTGCATCTATACCAGGAATCCAAGAGAATCACAGTAGTTTCTTTAAAAGTGTTCTGTACATAATTGCTATATGAGATGTACTGTATTACACCATTGCCAGGTTGACTCTCCCAAGGCATACCTCCCAATTATGCAATTCTGCTGTAAAAAAATCTTTAAGAGTTTCTCATCATTTGTAAAATTAAGTTTAGATTTACGAATCCAATATTCCTATATACATGTTCTCCTCCCCTGTGCCAGGACTCGTCGGTGTTTTCTAAACTTTACCTCACCACAGATACACACAACATACTCACTTATCCTGTCTTCATTCATATTTTTTCCCACTATTGCCTCATGACCAATCCCATCTATCCACTAAGCTCCACGACACCTTGTCTGATCCTTCAAGCACTTGGGCCTGTTGCTCCAATATTCCTGTGATATTTTGTGCATATCATTGCCATGCCAACATCTCTGCTTTGTATTACGGTTACTTGTGTATATAGCTTAACAAAGTCACTTTATCTTCATCTGGATATTCTTTAGTGGGCCTAGATTGGTATTTTGGACAGGTTATCTGTTCCATAAATACTTGTTAAGTCAATGTAAAACAAAATTAGCTGCTCATACGTTTGAAAATGCCTGTGTAGGAAAATGAGGACAACTGTAGTTGAACAACAATTAAAAAAAAAAAGCCTATGTACTGTGAAAGCAATCACCATGAAATTATTGATGCCTGAATATGAAGCAAGTAAGGGAAGTTCCAGAGGAGTGAATTTGTGTGTAATTTGTTGAGCACCTAGAAAATAATGACATTCTAAAAATGTAGCATTTTTATAAGGTAGGGCAAGCATTGGAATCTAGGATTATATGGTAGTATTGATTAAAATCACTAATGAAGAAAAAATAGCAAGTAAAAGGCCAAAATAGTTATTTGTTGGATCCCAATTAACTGCTAATATGTTTGCTCTAATAGACCACTATTAGAGGAAATGATAAAATTAGTTGTACACACAAGAAACATTTATTGCCTACATATTACTTTTGCCCTGAGACAAGTGTAGTTCAGCAAACTTGTACAATAAAATTGCCTCCAAAACAGTTTAGAATAACACAAGCTTTTAACCCAACTTGCTTGAAATAAGAATTTTTTAAATACTAAAATCCTAAACATTTCAGGAAGTGAGAAAATCTGTTTCTTCAAGTGATTTTAGATACTCCTACTTTTTAAACTTCTGATTTGCTTTCTACATCTAGAATGCTATCTAAATCCCTGCTGATTTATCTTTACACTCTCCTAGGCACCAGCCAGTTTTGTTAATAATGGGAAATCCTTTCAGTCTCTGGTTGGTGCAGGTGGGCTTTGATTGACAAGCTTATAAAAGTGTTAATGAGACAGAGTGGCACAGTCAGAGATCAATAGCTGCCAATAAGAAAAACAATTCTGATACTTAATTTTGTTGAATTCCCTTAAACCAGTTAAAAGCCTTTTTGCATTGAAAACTTTCCACTGTATAAATGATTTGTAAAATATCTGCCAGAGCTGTCATACACATTGCAATAAACCACAGCCATGCCTCGAATGGATTTTGTTCACACGATCATGCCTGAATTTCTTGCATCTCACAGATCAGGGGTCTTCAGATAGCATCTTGTCACAAAAGACTACAGTCAGAACTGACCTTTCACCTCCTTCACTCAAAATTGGGTGACCTAGGACAAGTTTTTAAACTTCTCTGATTCTACAACTGTCTGAGGACTTTACAAACACCTCCCTTGCAAAACACTCATGAGGGCTAAATGACATTAAATATGTGAAAAAGTAAACATAATGGCTCACAGGAGATATGTCAGAAATAATAGCTATTATTACCATTAAATGAATGTAGGAATTTTCCCTCAGTTAAGATCGGTTTAGGACTAAAATAAAGATTTGGGGTTTGGTCCCATCCTTCATCTTGGACATCCATGACATATTGAATTTACAGGACCACTATTAAATTCAGGTGTAAACAGGTATCTACAATTGTTTTATGATGCTCTGTTTTCACTTGATCTTTGTCTTATTTTTATTCCATGTCTTATCTTTTTGATTCATAACAAATTACCATTAGCATTCAGTTAGCATTTGATTCATAACAAATCATTTCTAAAATCAGTGACTTTAATAAGTATTTATTATTTCTCAAAATTCTATTCGTCAGCCACAGGTATTTCTTGTCTAGGATACTTTAGCTGTATAAGGATGATGTAGGGTGCCCTCTTCTATGTCCAGCTATTGGTATGATGACAGTAGAGGCCACAGAGATGATCTGGCTTCATGCATCCCATCTCCTAGCAGACTGGTCCAGGTGTGTGCATATGCTGTAACCATTAGGATCTCGAGAGAAACAAGGAAGAGAAAGCCCACTGAGCTTGCACTTTTCAAGTCAGCTTCTGTCCCATCTGCTACCATCACACTGATCACAGCAAGTCACACGGTTAAGCCCAGAGAACAGAAAGAACTACTCCTGCGCATATGTATAAAAAAGTGAATTATTGAGGCCACTTAGGTGACAAACAACCACACTCTCATCCATACTCAGATGTCCCCAAGAAGCATATGTATACAATATTCCTATAGAATAATAATTTTCTTCAGATATAATATAATCAGGGTTAAATATATCCAAGGCTCTTAATATGCTCTTAGTTTTTCACTACTGAGTTTCTGATTGGGTTTTAATTATGCATTGTGCTGAGAAGCATGTTTGGGAAAAAAACAGACTGCCTATACTATATATCACCTTTTTGTTGGATTTTTTTTGTCCCATGGAAAAAAAAATACTAGTTTTATATCCCCAGTTCAGAAACCATGGCTTTGCCTTCGCTCTGATTCTTTTTTCTTAAATATATTACTGTGGTGTTAATTCCATGTTTGTTTTAGAAGGGAACCAATGTATCTCAAACTCTGATTTGTACATACGATGTTGTGTTGTGCCTTGTTTTTCACTTGCCAGTTTTATTCTGTATAATATGGCCCCAGAACAAAATGTACCTCATCTGAAAAATGGCCAAAAGGACAGAGGGATGTTTAGTTTGTAGGGCTGCCATAACAAAGCACCACAGACTGAGTGGCTTAAACAACAGAAATTTCTTTCTTTACAGGTCTAGATGCTAGAAGTCTAAGATCAAGGTGCCGGTTTGTGGTGACAGCTCACTTCCCAGCTGACTTTTTCTCTGTGTCCTCACATGGTCAGGAGAGAATGAGCTCACTGGGATCTCTTCTCATAAGGACACACAATAATCATAGCATATCAGGGCCCCACCATTATGGCCTCATTTAAGCTTTATCACTTCTTTACAGGCCTTCTCTCCAAATACAGTCACATTGGTGGTAAGCACCTCAACATATGCACTTGAGGGAGGGACACAATTCAGTCCATAGAAGGAATATTGAAAGAAAGTAAAAACCAAAAGCTTAAAATGTTATGAATCTCACCAATTTGAATAAGATAGACTTGATCTATATAGTGTGTGGTAACTACGCAAATGTCTGTGACTCTGTATAAAGATACAGCATCAACTCATCACAATACAGTTGGAAGAAACAAACAAACCTAAAATTTGATCAAGAAAGGTGATCTGGGCATATGTAACTGAACATAAAATTTGACAGGTGTGGCTTGATGCAGCACCTAGAAATTCTGTACAAAACGCCTTGAAGAATCACAAACAATATGAACTATTTCTTTTTTCTTCTTATTAATAATATGCAGGGGTGGGCAAAATTGAGATTATAGTTGTTTGTATGGAAAAATAACACAACTAATAGATAATAAAAGAATAAACGTTTTCATGTACTTACAACTGTAAACCTACTTTTGCCTACCCCCTTATCACCATCCTTTTGTGTGTGTATAAGTAACTTTGTGAAACTATTTCCTATCACACTTTTTCCCACAAAGTCTTGATGTGTACCTGGTGTCAGTAACAGCGGGTTTAGAAATATTTAACGTGACCAGAGTGTTCATGTAAGATTGTACTCTTAAAAATGGTATCTTCCCCAAAGTAGTAATTATAAATTTTATTTCATAAGTGTGCGACCCTTTGTAAGAAACATGTAATAGAAAAACTTAAAGAGTTAAAAATATTTAACTCTTTAAATAATATTTAAAGCATTTTTAAATGCCTCTATACATTTGTGGTGAAATAATTATTGGCCCTTATCATTCCTGAGGGATGAGATAATTCTTTATTAGCGCTCAGAGACTGGGGACCTGCCTGCACGCAGGTCAGCCATGTCATCTGGTGGAAAGGGAGAAAGGTTCATCTGTCTCTGACTCTTTCCCATTTCTTCTTTTCACCCTCACAACCTCAGCATATTCCACTATATAAAAGGAAATACAGAAATTAAAATTTCTCTACTTACTCTGTACTTATTCATTTATTATTTTATTCAACAAAGACTTCTTAAGTGTCAGATGTTGTACAGTAAGTTAGGGGTACAAATAGCATTCATCCCTTCAGTAAATATTTATTAAGCACAGTTATATTAAAATAAAATATCATTGCTAATGAATATATCTATACATATTACCTTACAACGGTATTCCTTTCACATTGCTAAATAGCAATAGAATAATTTAAATAATATGATCCTGTTTTTCATAAAATGAAAGAAAATATTTTCATGTTCAGATATATATTTTTCTCATATTTACATAAAAGAGTTTGAAGATAACAGTATAGTGATTGAGAGGGAGAATTTCAATGTATTATACCTTTTCCCCTAAACTTTAAGCAGATAAGTCATCTCACTTTCATGTTTATTTTAGTAAGTTTAAAAAATAACAAAAGTTAGAAAAAAGGCCAGAGATTCAACAAGGATTCCATTAACTCAAATCTTTTCCATTAGCTTAAAAACAAACGAACAAACAAACAAATAACAAAAGAAATAGTCACCTAAAAATCATTGTTTTCTTTCTTACCCTACTCTTGGAAATGTAGTTTTAGCTTTCCACCTATAAGAAGAGTGACACCAAGTTTTCAGCTTTTATTAAGCTCTTTCCAAACTCCATTCATGTCTCCAAAATACAGCCTCCTATCTGCCCTTCCTGTTTTATATAACTTTCTGCCACCTCATTAATTGGCAATTACCAGAATGAAGGGTTCCCCTCATCCACCTGTGCAACTGAGGCAGTTGACATGGCTTTGCTTTCAAGACCTTCAAGCCATCATACCCAGATATCTGAGAATGCACTGCTCCAGGTTTTCATCACCTTAATACCAAAACAATGAAATGTATAGCACAAAAAGAGCTTAACTGCACATTTGCTCTGAACAGGGCCATAAATAAAGAGTAGCCATAAAAAGAGGTCTATATAACCGAATTTCATGGGAGAACAAAATACATTCTTTTTTATGAGAAATTCTTATGCCTTGGAGCCCAATTGTAAGGACTGCATTTCAACTCTTTCAACTCTTATTACTGGGAAAAAAATAAAAGATAGATTACCCTCTGCTCTAACTAAACTTAAATGGCTAGCAGATTGAGGTCTGATACCTTTGCTCCAGTTTTTGAAATATTTGCAATGCAAATAATGGTTCAAGATTCCTTTGGCTACACTAACATTTATGTGTGTTGTGCCAAATAAAATAGCTATTTATGTGTTTAAAGGAGACCAATTCTTATTCTCTATGTACACACCTGGGCTCACTTCCCTTGAGAAGATGCCTCAACAGTGCTAGTATAACAAGACAATAACAGCAAAATAATAGAGATTTATAGTGATTGTCCAGAAGTCAACAGGGGATGGCTCACACAGTGAGCATGACCATAACGAGTGTCAGTTTTTTCAAGCAGAAAACAAAAGCATAGCCATTTGATGCAATCTAATGTTTCAGCCACAAAGCCACACTGAATCTACAGGCTAATCGTAGCATGCTCTTGTTCCCAGAATGAAAAACAAAAAAGAATAAAATCATAAAATATTCAACTGTAAACCCTACAACCCTGATTGTATATAAAACCCTAATTTTTTATGATAGTAGCATGGGTTTTCATTGTTAAATTTTTTCCTAAAGGTCCAAAGTAGGCCACAGATATGTTTTGCTTGACCTACACAGTAATAAGGAATCAGGACACTTCCACAGGTAAAAGTCTGGATTTCCAGCTTCTTTGAATTATCAGAGGATTTAGAAAATTCAGAATGACAATCCCACATGGTAGTAATCAGAGCAGCTGAGTAACAGATTCCCCTTTTGTTGGCCATTTCTTTTCTTGCTGAGCACTCCCCCCTACTCCCTTTTGCCTTTCATCTACTCTCTCACTAATTTATAAACAGTCATTAATTGTCTGGTACCTCTTGGCATTTGAGTTTGCACTCCCTGGTACAAATGAATCCTTCTCTATTACTGCCCCAGAGTCAAGTTTTATCATCAAGGACTTCACATCCCAGAAAAGCTTTGAGATAGATATTACAGTATGAAAAAAATTGCAATGCACCCCAATTGAGGCCTAGGAGGTTCTAAAATGACTTACCCATGGGAATTAAGAAATGCCTTTAGAGGGGAACTCTAAAGAACAGGATAATAAGGTTAACTCTTCATAACAAGTGAATTTTCTAATCTGTGAATTTGGAAGAGAATGGCATAGTGGCATCATGGAAGAATCCAGAGTCCACTTCTCGCTCTAGCTCTGACTCTCCTTTGGGCAGATTATTCTATCTGGGTGTCAGTTTTCTTATTCTTGGAATGAGGGAATAGTGCCCAATAATAAGGAAGGCCCCTTCTAGCTCTTGGTTTCCATATGAATCCCAAACTAAGAAGAAAATATTCTTTTTCTTTATCCTTCCTGACTCTGTTACCATTGGTGTTTATCTAGATATTGAGAAGGGGAGCATAGGGAACAAGACATTAAGCTTAATAAAATTGGGAATGTAAGCCTGCTTGCTTAGCCAGGAATCTCTAGCCACATATTCCAAGGGATCATACCATTTCTCCACCAAGGGGATTAACACTCTTCCCTTCCCCACTCTGATACTGGATTTCTGGGGGGCACAGAGGGAGGTGCTAAACCACAGAGGCCTGTCAGTCTAACAAGGGGGTGTAAAACCATCCAAAGTCTGCAGAAGCCTGGCAAGCTGATTGGTTCTCTTGAATGGGTACCTGGTCCATCCTAAACCCAAAGTAATACAATCCCAGGAGAGCAAAGAATCTCTCTCCTTTTTGTGACCCACACTCGCATGGTGCACATACTTGTTCTCTCCATAGCCTCCAAGAGGGAGCCTGAATACCAAAGCATGGCAATGGACTGCAGCTGAAAACATATGCTAATACACTAACTGGGTGCTGGACTGGACTGTCCTTTAATATGGAACACAGACTCTGGGCCATGGCCTTCATCCTGGCCCTACTGAAAATGAGACTGGACTTCTTCCACGGCAAGACAGACAGAGAAGGGACATTGGAAAGTCTGTAGGGGAACCCTCTTAGTTGTACATCATCAATAAACCATACCACAGAGCCACATCCTCCCATGCTCTCAGGAAATTCTTTTCCTTTAGATACCACAAAAACCCTACTTCCACCAATAACAGTGAATAAAATAAAATAATTTCTCCTTTGCTTTAATCTTCTTGAATCCTCATCACCTAGCAAAAGGCAACAACATGCACTAAGACATGTTGAAGATCTGACAGACTGCCCTATAATGTTTAAATTTCCGGGATTTTTCTAATGATTATAGATATCCAACTATAATTGTCTAAAACTACAGTGATGGCTATTGTTTATTGATTTTCTACTAAGGTTTCTGGCAAGTACTCCACATGCATTATTTTATTTAATTCAGATCATTTCACAAACACAGGAGCCATTAATTTCTAAGGATCCCTATATATTCCCTCTCAAATAAAATTTTCAATGTCACATTATGGAGGTTCAATCACTAAAGTTCAGAAACAGGAAAACATGAATCTAGAGTGGGACAAAAAGCCTTCATACTGCATTGAGCACCTAACCATGAATCTTAGTGAGCGGTTATTGGCTTAAGTTTACCTCTGTTTGTTCCATCTCCCTCTTATGTCTTACATTCTCCGTTGTGTCAATAATACTTCTCTTTTGTATATACAAATACACATGCAAAAAAAAAAAACGTTCTAAACTCTAAGATTTAAAATGTTTTAAAAGTATACTTTGTTCTCTTATTTCAACTACTCTTTACATAAATTAATAATTAGTTTAATATGAAGTTATTTGTAACATAAAAGAAACAAGTTAACACAAAAATTGTTATTTTAAAAACCTACAATTTTGCCCTGGCTGGTGTGGTTCAGTGCATTGAGTGCCGGCCTGTGAACAAAAGGGCCTATGGTTCGATTCCCAGCTGGAGCACATGCCTGGGTTGCAGGCCAGGTCCCCAGTAGGGGGCATACAAAAGGCAACCACACATTGATGTTTCTCTCCCTCTCTCCCCCCCTCCCCTCTCTCTAAAAAAAAAAAAATAAAATCTTTTTAAAAAAAGCTAAAGTTTCCTGAAGAAATCATTTACAAATAGGAAGCCTCATTTTCATCAGCTTTAGCAGAGGGTGGCAGACTTTTTTCTGTAAAGGAGCAGATAATAAATATTTGGACCTTATATACCATATGTTCTCTGTTGCAACTACTCAATTCTTTTACAGAAGTAGTCATAGACAACAGATAAATGAATGAGTATAGTTGTGTTCCAAAAAGACTTTCTTGTGGACATTTTAATGTTATGTAATTTTCAAATGTCATGGAATATTCTTTTCTTTCCTCGACCATTTAAAACTGTAGAAACCACTCTGAACTCACTAGATTAAAAAAATCTGTCCAAGGAAAGCCTATATTTGGCTTGCAAGCCAAATACATGATATCTGGCCATATCAAGCCATGTTCGCTGGCCCTTGAAATACAGAATGGAAATTTAAAAAATTATCTTAGACATTTACTGTGAAGTGTATGAATATTAATCTATGTAAACTACTTTAGGTAGCATCTATAACATAACAGATCCTCAATAAACAGCTATCATTAATAACTTTATTACAAATATGAAGTTTTTCTTTTGTTAAATAAATGTTTAATTCTAGTAGAATTAGAAAAATTAAATCAACATGTTTCTTCACAATTTATTATATTAAAGACTGTGTTAGCCAGGTTTTTTTTCTTTTTATAATTCCAGCTTAGACAATCTAAAATCATAATTTTTACATTAGTTCTGTAAAATTTGTTTCTTAAATATCTTCAGTATTCAGTGTAACTTTTTTAAGTCATCATAGATTGTTACAGTGAAGAGAAGGAAAGCCTCAGAGTTTTACAGATAGTTAAAATCCCAAAATATGACTATCCAAGTACCATATTTAAAAGCAAAGTCACAGTAGGCCAAGCCCCATTATACTCTATCAAAAATGAATATTGCTGTACTCAGCAATTCAGGCTATTGAAGGATGTCTGAGGTGGTTGTATACATGATAGGGCCCTCAGATGCAGTGCTAATGTTCTCAATCCTTCCTGCTAAGCACAATCAGAAATAAGTGGTAGAAGTTTCCCTAAAAAGAACCATTTCCATCAAATCAACTTTATAATCATCAAAATGAAGAAAACTCATTGTTCTTACACTTGTGCCAAGGTACACGACTCTGTTGTTGCTGTGAAACTTGTAAGTGACATAAAGCTGGTAGTAAGAGGGATTACATTAGATTGCACAATCAAGATGACAAAACATAGGTGTGATCATTTTGGACTGAATATGGCAATAAGAAATTTAAATGAAATGCAACTTACAGAGGAGAAAAGCTCACTCTGCTCTACTCAAATCTGGTCAGACACTTCCTAAAGTTCTGTTCCATTCTTGGCAAGGTAAGTTTCTTTTTTTAAAAAATGAGAGACTTAAATGAAATACAACAACCATTTTTCCCTATTTAATCTAAATATCTAAAGAGAGAGGATGAGTCTAGTCTAAAGAATGGAGGCTGCAAGGAGACTGATTTTTACACAACACAAGGAAAAGTATTTAAGAGAGTCACTGAAAGATGGAATAGCTCCTTTAGGAGGTGGAGTCTGCATCTATGCTGCTGTGCATTTCGCATTGAATGACTACTTGGTCATTCGCATTGAATGACTACTTGGAATGTTATAAGGGAGATGTAAATACCACTTTGATGATTAGGACAAAACGCTTTAAAAAAAGTATTCTAACATTGGCAGTCTATGTTTCCATTTTCTAAAAAGACTTTGAAATGGATCACCATCTATGCTGTTGGTTTATGAACAACTTCTATTCTTCAGATAATTTTCCCAATTAGAAACAGGATTTTAATAGGATCTAGAAAATTAATTATAATATTTGATCAGCCTGAATAAAAATATATGGCTATGAGAATTCTCCAACATCAAAACTGTCAGCAAATATAATATAATAAAGCATACCACAAAATTTTAATCCAGAGTCTTCCTTTTCAAAGAGTATCTTCCAAATTTTATAATTAACATGTTTTTATCCTACTATACAACCTGCATCAAGTTATTTTTAAGGTTTTTTTTTTCCTGAAACGTGTACTATACACTTGGCTAGTGGCAGCTCTTCTCGATAATAATGAGAGAAGTTTTTTGCTGTGGTACAGCTTCCTGATAAATGTACTTTTTTAATCTCTGAGAGTTGTCCTTTGAAGCCTTCTGTGAATGTGTCGGGAAACGGACACAAATCTTTCTAACAGAACTAAGCTGGAGGAAGACTATTGTATGGTGTGCAACCCACTTACCATTCAGCCACCAAGAGGACCTTCAACAGCCATAATTCTCCCCATGTTTAATACAGAGAATAAGTGTTAAAGTGGGATTTCTGCACAGGAAAAAGCAGTTTGTCCGAGTAGAGTAAGATGCTGACCTTCTGGGAACTATGAACAATTAGTTCTTATTTCTCCATTGAATAATTAATGAGTTGTGTTTGTAGCATTGACTTATGGAGAAAAAAAAATATGGCAGGTTGCTGAATGTAAAACTGTGAGGAATGGGTGGCATAATGTCTCTCCACTCTGTACAAGATGACTCAGATTTTGCTAAATTTAGACACAACAGAGTGTGAAATCTCTGCCATGTCAACTACGAGATAATTTCTTCCTTCCCCAACTTTTTACACCAAGTATTCTAGTGAATACATTGAATTTTCAAGAGACAAGAATAATGCTACTTAAGTATCCTTATGTCTACAGTTTCTCCCTCCTGGGCAATATCCACATTACCTCCTTTCATTCTTACCTATAGCAATGTATAATATTATAATGTTACATGCGGCATTCTCTCACTAGACTACAAGACCAATGAAAGAAATAATCTGGCACATTTGATCTTGGACAAAGCTCTGTACATAGTTATTGTCCAAAATTGTAATTTAAAATGCATAAATAAACATAAAAACTCATAAATATAAAATACCTCAGACAGCAGAAACCATTTTACCTATCTTTTCACACATTATATCCATGTACTGCCAACATTAAGAGAAATCTCTGTTCCTAAAGTGCAAATACCTTTGTCGGGCTCTTTCCATTCGCTCTTTAAAAAAAAAATTATTTTTAGAGAGAGAGGAAGAGAAGGAGAAAGAGAGGAAGAGAAACATCAATGTGTGGTTGCCTCTTGCACACCCCCTACTGGGGACCTGGCCCCCAACCCAGGCACATGCCCTGACTGGGAATTGAACCAGTGACACTTTGGTTAGCAGGTCAGCACTCAATCCACTGAACCACATCAGTCAGGACACTCTTTTCATTCTCAAATGAGAGGAAATTATTTTGAATCTTCTGGCAAAAAAAATACACATTTATTTTTTGAAAAATATTTATATTTGTATAGTACAGAGACCTCTTTAGAAAAATGTAAGGAAATCATTAAATTAAAGAAAGGACTTCTTCCTCAGTGTTTTGGAGCTGTGCTCTGGCAGACAATATGAGCATTCTAACTGTAACTCAGTTTAACATATGGTATCCCAGCATTTGCTAAGCATTTCTGATTACGCTAAAGTCATGGGACAGCCAAATTTCTAAATTTCCAGGTATGGATTTAATTGTATGCTGGACTAGCGGTGAATACTTTCACTCCTCTGCCTCTCAGAACACTGTGATTAGCTTTGATGGAAACAATGACTGTTCAACCCTGGAGCAATGTCCACTCTCTACTCCTGCTATGAGAATTACCAGCATGAAAGAAAAGAAACAGCCCAGGAGCCTTTCAAGCATCCTTATTTTTCTCTGTCACATCATTAAAGGTTCAATGAATCTCCAATTAAGTTTCCCTGACTGCTGTCACCAATTTGATTGATAGATGTCCTTGGTTCACCCTCCACAGGACATGCCAGTACACCAGGCCCCCACCTGCTACCATCAATTATTGCTCTCTTGTCATCAGTGCCCTCACTTGTCAATTTATTTGCCACAGTGAAGCCCTCTAATCAGGGAGAGAAAAGGAAAGCTATTCTCCTTTCCTTTTAATGGTGGGATAAAAAAAAAGTCTTAACAAACCACATATTGTTTCACCACAGAGAAAATTTTGCTTTAGGCTTTTCCATTTTCTTTCTCTCACCATTCACCAAACAGGCATAGAAACTGGCATCACAGGGGCTGACTCATTGAATGTGTTAACTAAAGGTAAAAGGAGAAAATTTTAATATACTTAGAAATTACAGAAATACAGACTTTGGACTCTTTGAGTATCAAACATTTGCCAGGAAGAAAAAGAAAAAAGAAATCATTCCTTTTTTTTTCCCCTCCAAAAACCTGAAGCACAGATTAGAACTGATTGAAAAGAATAAGCAGTTCTTTGTTGTTGGCAAACCTGGTAAACATGATAAATTTTACTTGTCTCCTGCCCCACCTGTTTAATGTTTAAATGTGAACTGATTGTGGCGCTTGCTAACTGATTACCAGTCTAGGACACTGCAATCTCCTGTCTATCGACAGAAAAATATAACCTCCCTTGGAGTGCCGATATCCATTTCTGCCTTTGACCATGAACTGCTATGTACAAACCCTCAGGAGGCTCAGGTGCATCTGACAGGATCCCTGAAGGAGAGATTGATCCCATTTGGATGTCTGTTGGATAATGACCTTTGACTTCTGTACCCAAAGTGACAACAAAAAATGCCAACTCTTATTAATCTCATGTCCCAAGAAAGACGATTTGTTTTTCTAAAGGAGTTCCAAGGATTTTGTGCATTTTTTCCTTTTATATATGAAGAAGGAGAAGTAGAAGAGAGAAAAATAGAGAGGGCATTTCATGGGATAAGGAAAGGTGCTGTCTTTTCATACGGGGGGGATGTAGGGAGTCATTTTCCCGGTTAGAGGCCTCCAAGGGATGACTGATCCTCACCCTAGACCATCCATTTTGCCACTTTGGGAGTGCATTATTTACTATATCAGTAAATATACACTCTGGGAAGATGGCTTTTATTCTCTTAAAAAGGCATGAAATGAGCAGGGGAAAGGAGGTATCTCTTTATTCTTTATTTTTTATCCTATATTTAATATTGTTCCCTCCTATTATGATCAAATCACAAAATGTGAGCAAGAATCTATAACGTCAACATATTTGTGTTGTAGTACCAAGTGACTACGTGAGTCAATAGAGACTGAACAAGTATTTACAGACTAGCGTCTGCTCCTATTTGATGAACATTGTACCTTGCGCTGTCGCTGTATCTTCTGTGGTCAATCTTTCCCAAGAAAAAGTGACAATGGCTAATTAGTTTTAATATTTGTTGCTTTTGTTTTTTTTCCACATTTTTGTTTTACCTAGTAATGACCTGTCTAGAGGCTTAACTTTTAATGTTTTAAAACATTTGTTGTGTTAATGGCCCCTGTTAAGAGGAATCCACTAAAAGGCAAAATTACCTATAAATGAAACCATATTGTAAATATCCTTTAATATTTATTGCTAAATTTTGCACAGTAGCCAATATTCCAACTCTACTTTTTAAGTCATGAAATTAGGTGGAGGACAGATGAGCACAAGGTTGTTTGGGCTCAGTGATTACAGGCCTGATTTATAAAGCCATGCGTCACTCCTCCCACAGGCATTTCTGCACAAGAGAGGGCAAATTAAGCCGTATTTCAGTCAGAGCCTAATCCAGGTGATTTGGCTGCATGGACACCAGTAATGGCATTGCCCAGTTTATGCAACCCAAGCAGTTTGGAAATAGAACAAGATTTCCATATTAGGATGCATTTAGCCTACCACCAATCCAAAGCAACCAACTCTCCAGTTCATATTTAATTCCAAGGAGTTCTCCTATTCACCTTGGGGCACTCTGACACTTGATTTGTTCTTAGACCTGAGTGTTAGTAGAGACATTTGTCTTCAGTGACGCAAATATCCTAGACCACAGGATTCATCCTCGTTACATATTATAGTTCAAAACTATTTTGTTTACCATTTGTCTCCAAAGTCCTCTCTTTATTATACCAGACAAAAAATAACTCAAAAAATTTTTCACTCTCTTTTTATCAACATCAATTCAGTGATTCCATTATGTATTTACTCTTTTCCCTGTATCAAGTTTTTAACCACACAGCATAATTGCTCCCATCTTCAGTGGCTTCTCCATATTTAACACACATTAACTTCTCCACAGCAGGAGTGAAAGTTCTTTTTAAAAATTAAAACATAATCATTTGAATGACTATACCTATGATTCTGTGGAACCACTGCTGATTCTGCTCAGATATGTTACTAATTTAGACAGTGAATTCTGCAATTATGAAACATCAACCATGTTAACATTCAAGGGTTCATTGTTTGTCCCTTACTTTTTGCAAGGATCATCTAGTAACTGTGCTTTTCAATTTTTTAACCAAATAAGAAATCCTCCTGTATAAACAACGAGTTCTAGGAACTAGCTGTTTCTGAGAGGACCGCTTCTGGAAATTAATGTGCACACCAATCACCTAGGCAACTTGTTAAAATGCATATTCCAAGTCAGTAAATTGAGGGTGGAACCTGAGACTATATTTCTAATAAGCTCCCAGGTAATATTGATGCTACTGGTCCATAGACCACACCTCAAGATGCAATATGTTAGAACATGCCCAGTACACTTTCTCACTGTTTTTTCCTGATACCAGTATTCCCTACCTTATGTGATCGGTTCACTAAATTTTCTTAATTAACCTAACCTAAACATTGAATACTCAGACCTCTGATACGTTTTAACTCTGAACAACAAAAAGTAAAATTATTCTTTTCCCTGGCTGGTGTAACTCAGTGGATTGAACACGGGCTGCGAACCAAAGCATCACAGGTTCAATTCCCAGTCAGGGCATATGCCTGTTGCAGGCCACAGCCCCCAGCAACCGCACATTGATGTTTCTCTCTCTCTCTCTCTCTCCCCCTCCCTTCCGTCTCTAAAAAACAAATAAATAAAATCTTTTAAAAATTTTTAAAAAGAATAAAATTATTTTTAATGGAGCATCTAAGGTTTACCTTTTTACATAAAAACCCTGAGATATATATAGTGCAAGTACCATAGTAGTTGCTAAACCTCTGTCTGTTGACAAAACAAGTTTGATCTTTTTTTTTTCTTCCCCATATTAGTACATCTCAAATGTCAGTATGCATAAGAATCTCCTGAGGAATTTATTAAAGGTGTAGATTAAAGAGCCCCAGTCTCTTCAGACTGATGCAGTAGGATGGAGAGAGCCTGGGAACCTGGATTTTTAACAAGCACTTCAATGGGATCCTTGCACAGGCGGTGAGCACACCACTCTGAGAAAAACTGCCAGGTGATAATAAAACACTTTCTGACCACCTGAAAGACATTTTAATTTGGGTTTAAAAATGGACTATATCATAGCATTCACTCTTTAAGATTCAGGACTGAAACATTATCTGTCTTAAGTGAATATCCAGTAAGTTGGGGAGAATCCTGCTGTTCGCATGGGTGAAAGAAGCTATTAATATGTATGTTACTGTTGCAGACTGGAAAATATAATCCTCCTTTTTAAAGACAGCAGGGCTGCTTGGGGGCAGAATAAATACCTCATTTAACCTCATAACTAAATCTTAAAATTGTTAGTTATTAACCTTAGATTTTATTAAAATATTATAGTATAAAAGAAGCTCACAAGAGACAATGAGCTGAAGGCATCAGAGGACTTTACTGATAGCCTCATCTTAATTAGGAAAAGGCAGTCAAATACTATGCTAAAGGATAAATAATATTTCCAGATTATTTTCAACTCATGATTTCTTTTAATTTGACTTCAGAACAGAGAAAATACATATAAAAGAGAATACACAGAACATAACACAATGCCAGGTAAAAATATAGGACATTCCTCTGTTAGGTGAGCCTGAGAAGAGCACAAATAAGGCCAATGACTATCTACTGTGCATTATAATCTAGTGAAGGAGCAAAAGAAAACATATATTTAGACTGTACTTGAACCCTGGGGAAATTCATAGAAATAAATAAAGCCAGAAAAATGTTATGAAAATAAGTTACATTAATATTAATAATTAACTTACCTATAGGTTATTTTAACCTAATATTTCAAATATCTCACATATAGCCATGAACCCAGGGAGATTAATATAAAGACTCTGAGAAGTCAAAATAACTGGTAAAGGCTACACGGTATTGTTTATACCTTGTATGTGAGAGTGAGAACATTACAACCTCACTCAAACCTTATTTACTTTTATTTTAGGGACAATGCTAACAAGCTGCCTGTCAAGTTTTCTCAAACTTGCATATTAACATTCGTCCACTGAAAATGATTAATAAAGTGAACACCTTGATGCACATAACTTACAATCACAGACCAAGAATAGAAAGATGTTTCTCAAACAATAGAGATATACATAGATATATAGATATACACACATTGTTACATGTGTATAATATTAAATTTAAGAATCTATATCACTTACATCTTCTGAAAGGGTATGTATGAGAATTACATAAGTTAATTATTTTTAAAAGCTAGGAACAGTGCCTGGCTGTTGCTGCTACTGCTTATTATTATTATTATCATTATCATTATCATTATCATCATCATTATTCCTATTACCTAGTAATAAAGAGTTGGAGCTTTGGTCATCACATAACTGGGCTCACTTTCAGATTCCATGACTCACTAAATGTTTGGCCCTGGGCAAGTTGCTTAATTTTCTTCTTCTTAGTTTCCTCCCCTATAGAATCAGCATTTGTTTTAAAGTTTTGTGACAAGGTTTAAGTATTATAATACAAAGTTCTCAGCCCTGTGGCTGGCACATAAGAAGTAATAAGCTGTTGGATTTGTGGTTCAGAGGGAGATATTAAAATCCCATTTACAAATGAGAGAAAACCAAAACTCAAAGATGTTTAATAACATGCCCAAATTTACACAGATACTAACAGGATGAATGGGGGTCAAATGAAAGTCTATCAGAGGTCAAAATTCACACTTTTACTGTATCAGGTTCTCTCTCATCAGTACCAACTGCATTTTGAAAATGTATATTCATCAATCACCAGTTTTTGAAGTGTAGAATGTACTCAGTAAATATTTGTGAACTGGTCTTACTTTGTCAAATCAGACTTAGAAGTCAACAATAGAAAGGTCTGAGTTCCAAGATCCCAATAAATTCCTTCCTCCACAGATAAAATCAAAATTCACCCTTCACCTATACATTATTGCCTGACATTCCACAATTAGTGATCCTTTCCTTTGTCTCTATAAAAATATAAATACCCTATATAAATCATTTGTACTTTAGTATGTAATGAGCTTATCATATTTGGTCTTTGTTTTTTGTGTGGCTATTATTGTTGTTAACTTCAGTTGAATCTGAAAGCAGATTTTGTGAAAGACACTTAGGATCTAATAGAAAGTGGAGAAAGGGGTAATAAATTGAGCCTAAACTCTTAAATAAAATCTATATGACTTTACAATACCTAGCTCCTGCTTGTTTCCAAAAGTCCATGTCTTGCTATTCCTTTCCTTGGTTAAATAGCAGACCATTTAACCAAGCACAAGGCCCTTCACTCTTATGTGGTAGAATATATTATTGCTCCCTGTTAGTCTCTGCTCTCCTTCTAAAAGGAATATAACAACCCTGCCCAATGCCATGCTTGCTTTAACCAATGGAATATGAGCCGATGGGATTGCGATTTGATCATTTATATCTTTTCCTTCTGTCACGACAATGTCATGTCCCAATTAAGAGTTGTTACTCCAGCCCTGGTCTTAAATGGAGATTCAATGAGCAGCACCATAACTCAATAGGAGATCACCAGCAACATGCTTAAGAAACCTTTGCATAATAGCCAACTGAGACAGTGGGGCAGTTACTGCACCATACCCATGCAAGTGGACTAATTCAACACTCCCTCCACACTAAGCTATTCTTAATTCTCAAATTGTGACTCACATCCCCTCACTCTTGGCATTGGTACCACCGTTACTTAGATCATACTTGTTCTCTACTTTTTGATGGTGTAACTCTTAGTCATCCCGTATGTTTCAGCTTGTGATTCTTCCCCAACCCCCTAGACTTTGTTAAGCACCCTCCTATATGCTCCCATAGCAATCAGGCCTTTCCTACCATAATACACACTATGCTGAATTGCAAATGCCTGTTTATTGGTCTATATCCCTCCTGAGACTTCTGGCTTCCTGAGAGAAGAGACAGCATCTGTTGTTTCTCTATTGTTCCCTCACTGCCAAACCTAGTTGCTGATCTATGATAAACTCGATACAATTCCTAGAGCGAATAAATGAGTGAATGAACAAGTAAAAATAAGAGGAAATATGGAGAAAACATTAAGCATAGTTTTAATGTTCTTAAGTCTTTACATGACCTGGATTCAAATCCAGATTCTTTCACTTCCTAGCAGAAGTAGATACATAATTTGTAGAGCCCAACACAAATGAAAATGTGGGGCCCCTAGTTGAAAAGCAATTAAGAATTTGAATATAGGAATAGCAGACCATTTAACCAAGCACAAGGCCCTTCTAAACCTAAACTGTGTGCAACTGCACAGGCCACATGCCCATGAAACAGCCCTATGATTAAACTTGGGCAGCTAACCTCTCCATAGTTCTGTTTTAATATGTGAAAAATGAGATTAAAATAGGATTTATGTAAGAATGAAATAAATTAATGTACAGAAAGCTTTATAATGGTGAATCCTACTTCTTTACTATTCTTACAGATAGAAAAAACTATGAGCATTGAAGCAAATTTTAATTATTTCAGATTTTGCCTAAGGTTTCCTATAGGCCAGGAGATTGTCTGGGCTCACCAATCTAGATCAGGGATTCTCAACTGGAGTCAAGGTTGCCCCCGAGGGAACATATTTACATGTGCGGAGAGATTTTGATTGTCACGCCTGGGAGATACTTCTGGCATCTAGTGGATAGAGACAGGATGTTACTAAAACCCTACAATGTACAGGACAGTCACACAACAAAGAATTATCCGGTCAAAAATGTCAAGAGTGCCACAGTTGAAAAACCTTGATCTAAAGATTGATTTCTGGGCTTCCAAGGAAAAATTGTTAAATTTTTCAGGCTCTCAGTTTCTTCATCCATAAAAGATGGCCAATAACACCTAAGCCTACCCAGGTTGCAAGGGTATTGTAAAGCTAAATTTAAAAACAAAGAGTCCAGCTTTCAGAAGGGAAAGGGTACTATTTCAGCCTGAGGTATTATCAAGCTGTGCAGCCACTTTCACTCTCAGGAAAGCAAATGTTCTGCTTGGAAATGATAATTCCCCTCCACTAAATGAGCATTTTACTTCCCAGAGGGAGTCATTTTACTCACCTTTTGCCATCATTGGATTGAGCCCATTAAGGCTGCTGTTCTTCTCTTATTTGAAATTTCATAACACACACAACAGAACCTGTCCTGAAGGCATGCACAGCCCTGCAGTAGCAAGCCACATGTGTGTGCCCACGTGCAAACAATCTGCTAACCTAACCAGCCGTGCATGTTTATAAACACTGTGCTCATACCTAAACGCTTCTCAATGAGACTATTCAGTAGAGAAGAGAAAACACATTCTTCTGAGTTATCATTCACACCAGCCACTCTCCCAAATCCCAATGTGAGTTAACAGATAAATGGTAAAGAACCATTCTGATTCTCTATTTATAAAGTGAATGCTTTGGAGACTAATTGAAATGGCAATCAGTGATAGGGAGGTAAAGGAACAAAGAAAAGTTCAGACTCAGAAAATAAAGAAGAAAATCCTACAAAACCATAAATGCACTCAACAAATACTCTCCAATGACATAAATATGTAATCAATCACCAGTTTGTGCGTGAAGATTGCACTGCTTGCGTGAAATCCTAATGGAACCACATTATAGCAATTAGAAGGAGCTAATGCTGGTGCATGAACCCCCAGGCGATCAGATCAATCGTTTCTAACCAAATTTGTGTTCACAAAATAATCCCAGGATACAACATACTAGCTGGGGAAAGATTTACCTAATATGAGTATTGTGTTAGGATCCTGCTCTTTTCTCCCCTTTTGTCCGACAGCAGGTTAGTGGAGCAGCCACCAGTATGCTGTGAAGGATGTTGTAAAAGCTGAGAGGAAGAGAGCTTCTTGCTGTAAAGAGAATTACAGAGCATGAATCAACTTATCAAGTTCTGTCAGTGCCAGCACAGGGGAACTCATGGGCGAGACAGAGTGGGCAAGTAATAAAGTAGTGATGGCAGCAAGCACTATGGAAGGTACTGGGTGCTCTGCGGTCAGGGAAGAGGACTTACCTTCCCACTTTTCAGTGCTTCTCTTTGGATTTTGTGAGGACAAGCTACAGTGGTGCGATGGAAGTGGAGGGCTACAAGAGACAATACCTAGCCTCCAAATTCCATCCCTCTCCAGCTATTTGACCTAGACACTAAATGCCTGACCCTCAATTTCCTGCTTCATAAAATGAGATTTGTAATTCTTATATGACAGGATTATTGCAAAGATTAAGAGTTGGTAAAGAAAAATGCATAACAACATGTAGTTGTCACTTGATGATACTTATTTGTTCATTCATTGGAAAACCATTCTTTTCTACTTAGGATTGCCAACCCTCCTATGAAACATTACTTAAAATTTACTACTTTCCCCAAACTATCCTTGACTGGCTGTGCAGCACTCATGGCTCTCTTCTACATCACATTCCTTCGCCCCTGTGATATTCAACTGGAGTCACCTCTAGTTGGTGGCAGGTCTGTGAAGTCCACCAGTTCTGTCATTCGCATGTGTTCCAGCTATGGCACAGACAATGTTGACTTCCTGTCCACTCTAACCGACCTTTCCCTGCCTCGGAGTTGTAAATGGAAGAACATAAATGAATGCTGTCAATTGGGTCAGCTTTTGCATGAACATGTTACATAGTTAAGTTGAGGAAAACCAAAAACTGAATTGGTTCCATCTCATCATAGGTCTCTCATATGTGAACTTGACTCTAGAGTGTAGGGCCATATTGGAGGAAGGTTAGAATAAGGAGTAAAGAAATTGAAGAGATTCTGCCAATTTAGATTCATCTCACCCAAATCTATGGAGTATAGCAAGTTTATGTTTATACCCATGGAAGAGAGACTGTTACACAATGTGACTTCTGCCACACTCCAGGTACACCCGGGTCAGAACAAAGAGACTGCTTCTCACAAGCACCCTAGAAACTATTTAATCATAATAGATGTTTTCTTCTGACATAAAGCAGTGTCCATCCCCTACCTCCCACCACATGCTGGTTGCTGGAACAAACCTTTCTCCTGACCTGGTCAAGCATGTAACTGCCTGACCTGGCAGCACTTGCACAACAGTACCCGTGACTATCCCCACCTCTGTATCTTACCCATATAATTCTTTCTCACTTGCAAAGCGAGGGAGAAAGATATCTTCTAGTCTTGAAGCTGCCAAAGATGCACTTCTCATGTAAATTTCCCTTAATGAACTCTGTTAATTGCCTGACTATAGTGGCCTGCCTTTTTCTTAGGTCTTTCCCTCCCCTCTGCTTATGCAGCTAGATTTTTAGCCTCAGGGCTTTTTCCTGGGTGTTTGTGTACTAACACTACTATAAATTTATCCTTTTGTCCTATTCTCACGGTAAATTAATGTTTCAAAAATCAACAGTGCCTTTTAGGTACATTGCCCTGAACACTGATTCAATTACAGTAGATTCACATATTAATGGTACTCAACTTGCATACACTTTATTTCTCATGCACTTGATATGCAAAGTCAAGTAAATAAACACACAACCCAAATGAATGGGAACATTTATTATTTTTCCAGACAAGTAAGACTTACTACTTCTGTCAAGTAAATTAAATTACCAAGTGACATTTGAAATCTAAGTTGCTGAACACATGATGTTGAGTCCCTGATTTGTCGTGTGGCCTTTTCAACACTCATCAGAACCAGCTGAAGAGCCCTATTCCCACCTCACTATCCTCTTCTTACATCTCATGTTTTCAGTTGTTAGATTCATTTTTTTAATTTGCCTCAGTAATAATACTTAAACATTCCAGCTAACAGTGGCCATATCAACCTGTCTCAGATGTGGACAACTGACTGGTGCTATTGCTTTACTAACTGATTCTGTTCCGATACGGAACCAGAATATTTTAAAAATACAAAAGTAAAAGAACAAACTTTCAGCCTTACATGTGAGCTACAACAGCTGTCTTGTTGGAGTCTTCCTTTCTCTGGAGTCTCCCTATGTCTTTCCTCCCCTGTGTTCAGATGTAGAATGGGATAGAACTGCAGCATGAGCAGTTCTAAAATTAGCAACAATTAACCCTGAGTGGAATTTAACAAAGGCAACACTGTGTTCGAGTTTGCCCCCTATTCCCAACAATTTAGCCAGAACTCTAACGCATTAATGCCAAGAGAGCTATAACAAGGACTACCATCAAAACTGACATAGAGAACATTAACAGAGCAAACTCAGATCTGATTCAAGGCATAGGATGATTATTATTTTGAAAATGCTTTAGCCATTGCTAATAAAAGCAATGCTTCAGTGACTTTGGTAGATCAGCTGTCTAATGACAAGATTAAAGTCAAAGACTGCAGGGTTATAAAAAGAATTGGGCTTTTTTTTTTAATCTGTCCAATGCCATTTTGGTCATAAGTGGCTAAGTCATCTGTAACTAATGCTGGACAACAGACAATGAGTGCCAGGCGTGTCCTGCTATCAGACAGCACTCAGAGTTCACCTGGCTCCCTCACAGGTAATGGCAGTCAAACGCGGTCCAGCTGCCCCTCCCAGTTTCTACCTCTTACACTCACCACCAAAACAGTGAGGATGCTAGAAAAACTCCCATTCAATCAACAGAGTTCAGGCCAGATGGTAAGTTTTGCTGCAGGGGAAGCTAATGGCCTCATGTGATAGTGAGATCATCCTTTAGCCTTTCAGGGAGAAGAGATGAAGCTATTGAATTAGCTTTGCAAAGGATCCTCTTTCAGCTTAATCAACATTTGTGGAACGAGGAATTAGATTAGATTGCACAGTCCTTGAACGCAGTCAGCCACCTTCCCCGGTCAGAAGTTGCTGCTCCTGAGTACTATGGGAATGGACTTCATTTGCATAGCCAGGTCTAGTCTGAGTGCATGTTTGTCAGCAACAATGATGGCTCATTTCAAACTCCTAGCATGTTTACTTTGAGAAAAATAAGCCAGGTAAAACCCCCCAAATTAAAACATAACACTGTCTCCTTATTGCAGACTCACATTAATAGCTACAGATAAATACAGTCCTTTCCTGGCTGACCTTGAAATTCTTGGTTGTTGAAATCTGTAGAATCTGTTGAAATTTGTGAGATGTGTAGAGTTTTCTCCTCTTCTAATCAAAGAACATATTCTTTTTAAAGTCTGATATTGTTTAACTCAATTGGTTATGTTACTATCACAGTATTAATATCAGTATTAATATCAGTCCTACAGAACAAATGTCTTTATCCCATCTATTCCATGGCCACAGATTTCACCCTGGTACCTAGACAGAGAAATGCCCACTGCTGTGCATACATAGTTTGGATGAAACAACTCAAACCTGTGGTTACCTCTAGAAGAGAAAAGAGAAGAAAGTCAATACTAGATAACTGCTCTGCTATAGGCAGCAGCTTTGTGTGTTGAATAGAGTGAAGCAAAGCATCTTTCCATACCAAAGAGGCGGCACTGGATCCATCTGAGATCTCTGAAAGATTGATTTTTTAAGTTGTCTTAAGTGAATTCTGATTTTCACATGCAAATACCTACATACAGTGTTTAATGACTGTGTACTGAGTAAATGAGTGAAAGAATTTATCAGCTCTGTTCAAAATCAGGAAGAAAAAAACAGAGGAGGCATGTTTTATTTAAATCTATTTACCATATAAATATAGCACAATTGAAGTGTATGGTATTAATTCCAGATATTTGGAAATATTTTAAGGGCACTTAGTCTTAGAAGTATAATAGTCTCCGCTACAGCAGAATTTATCTCCTTATAAAGCAGGGTAATCTATTGCTAATAGAAATTTAAAATCTGAATCAAAATCACATTTTTATTTCCTCTTTCCTGCATCCCCAGACCACATGGGGTCCCAGTAAGCAGCATTCAGAGTATCATTCCCCCATTCGTGGTCCTTCCTTCAGCTCTGTCCTACTCTGTCCTCCTACTCTTTGCTTAAATGAATGGAGTCAAAGGCACACTAATCCTTGAACCCATGTTGAAAAATTTAGATAACAGAGATACGCTGAAACAGAGATTTAGAAAATTCCAAATCCCAGAAAGCATGACTTCTGTCAAAAAACAGTTAAAAGCTTCTTAACTCAGTAGTAGAGATTTAATTCCAGTAAAATTTTGGGTTCCTAACTTCTTCCTAATCTCTGCAATATACAACTATAAATAGGAACAAGAAAAAATATGTGCACAGGATACTCACAAAGAATTCAATAACAAGACTAAAATATAGCTCACATTATAAAGAGTTATCTATTAAATGAAATGAAAATTAGCCCTGACTGGTATGGCTCAGTGGGTTGGGCGTCATCTGCAAACTGAAAGGTTGCCAATTCCATTCCCAGTCAGCACATACATAGGTTGCAAGTTCGGTCCCCAGTGGGGGCACATACAAGAGGCAACCCATTGATGTTTCTCTCACACATTGATATGTCTCTCCCTCTCTTTCTCCTTCCTTTCCCCTCTCTCTGAAATTAAATAAATAAAAGCTTATTAAAAAAAGAAAATTAAAATGGAGCGAGAATATTTTCGCATGTAAGCATTTTTATTCAAATCAAAAAACTTCTCAAAAACATATTATTGTTTTCTTCAATATCTAAATTAGTACAAATTATAAAGCAATGGTTAGTTTACATTATGATACTGTTAGAACTAAATTGTTCACTTCAGGCTCTTATTTCAGATAAAAGGATATATCTAATTTTATCAAATAAATATATTCCAGATACTTTATTCACTACTTAGTCATCTTTATTTATTATCTTCTATTACAACTGCAGATTCATGGGAAATAGAAATGTATACAAATCACTGTCATTTTCTCATCATAGTAATCATTAATCATCATCATCACAAAGGCCAATATTTATTAAGCACCTTTAAGTGCTGAGCACTATGCTTATATAATCCCTATAGAGATTGTTTTTATTGTATATGATCCAAAGACAGAGCTTGAATTGAAGCCACAGAATCAGAATTTTGTTCAAGTCCATTTTACTCCAAATCTCATGCTTATGCTGATAGTTAAAACATATGGCATACTTTAAAATGCAAGAAAATATAAAATGCAAAGGGAAGATATATTCTTTATTTAAAATAGCAACAGAATACTAAAGCCAGCTATTCAGTGGGATACAACTGGTTGTTTTTTCCTATTTGTATGTATACTAAAGTAGGATAAATGGAAAAAATTTCTGTCACTTATTTCTAAATAAGTGAACTCCATTCCCCCTTAAGTGTTGATAACATTCAAATAGTATTTGCTAGTGGTCCTCATATTTAAAATTACTCGAAATAATCAACTGGGGCTCCCGAGGGTTGGTGGTAGACCTAATGAATTACCACTTCTCTCCTGTAGCCCAACCTATATATGCCACATAGGTAAAAGAAAGGCATTAAGATCAGAAAACTCAAAGATCCTAAAGAATCCCTGGGGAGACGAGAGGTAGTTGTGACATGTATGGAAAGGAAAATGAAGTCGGAGCAGATGGCGGCTAGATGCCACAGAAGAGGGGTAGTTACAATGATAAAAGAATAACAAACCAAGCATACTCAACTGAGATCAAAGGACTGTAAATGTAACACAAACACAAAATAAAGCAAACACATTTTAAAAGGTTTGAGAAAGAATAACATCAACCTACAGAAGCAGATAACAGTTATAAAAATAGAACAAAGTAGAATTACAGGTAGGAAAACAATTGCCTGTAGGATTGGTTGGAAATAGGATAAAGTGATCATAGACAGAAAGTGGCCTAAATATACTTTGTTGTATAGATTTGATTTTGATATGATGCACACAATTTTATAACATAAATAATAAAAAGCAATCTGATATTTTTAAAGTAAAATTAAACAAATGTACCTAAACATATATCCATTCATGACAATTAGAATGAGAGAAACCCTTCCTAATGACCCTAAAACAAAGAAATTTGGCCTTACATCCTTGGAGCATTATATCATAAGGAAAAAAAGAATTGAAAATAAGTAAAGTTTTCAGTAAACATATGGTAGGTGGTAATATTGATATTCTGCAACAGCTGTAGTAGTAGTTAAAAATAAAGCAAATAAGAAATTGCATTGTTAAAAGTGCTCAAGTATGTAAAATATGAGAAGAATTAAATAGACATTTTGTCAAAAAGACATACAAATGGCCAAGAGGTACATGAAAATGGGTACATGAAAGGTACATGAAAACTAATTATCAGAAAAAATGCAAATCAAAACCACAATGAGCTATCACCTCACACCCATCATAAGATTTATCATCAGAGACAAGAAGTAACAAGTTTTGGTGAGAAAGTGAACAAAAGGGAATTCTTGTATACTGTTGGTAGGAATTTAAATTGATGTAGCCACAGTAGAAAATAGTATGGAGGTTTCTCAAAAAATTAAAAATAGAACCACCATATGATCCAGCAATCCCACTTCTGGGTATATATCCAAAGGAAACAAACAAAAAAAATAGGATAGCAACTATGTATCTATATGCCCATATTAATTGCAGCATTATTTACAATAGACAAGACTGTGGATGGATACCAGCCAGCAGTATACATCTTGGCTGCGGATGTTCATCAACACACGAGAAAAACATACACAGAGACAACCAGGTCTTGTGGGGGAATAGGAACAGCAGGGCCACTCCTCACATGGGGAACACGCCCCATTCCCCCTCCAGAGAGGCTTTTTATTGGTTTCCTTTGAATAAGAATTCAGGTAAAAGCTCATTACTCATTGCTAGGAAGTAAGGATCAAACAATAGATAACAAGGAAATCTGAGGGCCTATTTTGAGTCAGGGTCAAACAGCTGTAAAACTTTAAAGAACAAACTTACTTCTTCCTTGGACCCTTATCATTCAACTGAGAGCATTCTAAACAAAGCAGGTTTCACAGGATTTTACATATTCTTTCTTAGGCCTGATCACCCAGGGAACTCACCCTTTTCAGCACAGAGCTGCACCACCCTGTCATTGTTTCAGGCTTAGGTGGAGCAAGGGAACTAAGGCAACCAAGAGATAAGGAGATTTTCTCCCAATGAGGACTCAGGCTCTGTCAAAGCCGAGGAGCGAAGGTCCATCACCCCCTTTTGCTGTAGCCCCCGAAGTCCTTTCTTGGGGGCCTCCCACGTGATCATGCCTGTCTTAGATTGTCCCTCCCTTGGGGAATCTTACCCATCATTGCCTAATCGACCAAGCTTTAGGGTTCAGTTGTGAATGAAGGAGCAGAAGCAGCGCTCCTTCCAGGGAGATAAGCTTTTGTCTCCTTGCTGGTTTATGGTCCAAGGCACTCCCTCAGCCTTAGCCTTGGTGGGGTTGTTACAGGGTGCAGCCAAGAGGGGGGACCCCATTTGGACATTTGAAATGGGATCCAGAACTTAAGGTGTCCAGGAGATTTTAAGATGTCTCCACGGTGTGGGTTGGGGGAAGGGACAAATGGAGCAGGGACATTGAGAGCTGTTTTGCATAGCAACAGCCTTGCAGCTACCCTCTGGTGTGGTCATTTAACATATCTATAGCCTTTGGCTGGTCCCTTAGATATGTTAAGTAGCTGTGGCCATGCCCTGAGCCAGGGGAATGGAAGTAACTTCCCTACCAAGACGTGACTGGGGGCAGATCCCCCCAAGCTACAGCGCCTGCGTGGGAGCTCGGAGAAGATTGGCTCCAGGACATGGGGCCACACCTGCCCAGACTCATGATGGCAGCCCAGTAAAGCTGGAAGGATATGAATTCTGACATGTGAAGCCGAGTGTGGGAGGAGTCGGAAATGAGGCTGCAGAAGAAGATTGGCCATGGGGATTTAAAACCCAGACTTGGCGGCCATTAGGAGGGAGAACCGTGCTGCTTTAGGAGAGAGAACCATGCGGCCTTGACAGAGTGGAGACTCCCGCAGCCCTGAGAGGGAGAACCACGAGGCCTGGACAGAGCGGGGACCGCCACAGCTTTAGAAGGGGAACCACCACCTGGTTTTAGCAGAGATCCCGGCGACTCAGCTGAGGGTGCCGGGAAGCCAGGGAGGTCTCCCAGTCGAGATGGAGTATTAACTGGGAAGAGCCAGAGGACTGCCTGAGCCATCGACTTCTATTTCCTTTCCTGAGATACGGTACTCTGGACTGGGCAAAGGGGGAAGAAAGGAAGGACTGTGTCTGTTTGTGGGTGTTTTAAGGGACTTTAGGATTTTTGATGAAGACATTAGGTCACTACTTGAAGTCTGTATAGCATTAAATAAACATTTCCTTTCCTTTTCTCGAATCTCTGGCATTGAGAGACATCTTTCCTAGGGCGGCGGACATAACGGACCCGGGGCCTTCTTTCAATAATAGTATATTGTCCCAGGCCCCCCTTGCTGTGTTCTGTAACAGGGTTACAGCTTCTGATGCCAGGAATGGCAGTTCCCAACACAAGACAGGAAATAACCTGATTGTGCACCAATGGATGAACGGATAAAGATGAGACATGCACACAGTAGAATCTTATTTAGCTGTAAGAAAGAAGGAAATCCTGCCATTTGCAACAATGTGGATGGCCTTTAAGGAAGAGCACTATGATAAGTGAGATAAGCCAGAGAGAGTAAGACAAATACTACTTGGTATCACTCTGTCACAGGTGGGCACAGGTAACCAGGTTCTTAGTGATCGGGACAAAGAATTGAACCGAACACCCAGAGTTCATAGAAGAGAACATGGGAGCAGACCAACTCCAAGCAGAGATTGACCTCATGGGCTGGAGGGATTTTATTCTTTTTTTTTTTTTTTTAAAGATTCTATTTATTTATTTTTAGAGAGGGAAGGGAGAGAGATAGAGATAGAGATAGAGAGAGAGAGAGAGAGAAACATCAATGTGCGGTTGCTGGGGGTTATGGCCTGCAACCCAGGCATGTACCCTGGCTGGGAGTCGAACCTGGGACACTTTGGTTCCCAGCCCGCGCTCAATCCACTGAGCTACGCCAGCCAGGGCATGAGGGATTTTATTCTTATAGGGAGGATCCTTTCTGGATAGTTTTGGTGGGCTTTTACTGAGTATATACAAGTAGTTGCGTTACTTTAAAGCTACTACGCATGTGGTTTCCCATGATCCTCCCCGATTGGCCACCAGGGAAGAGGGTCCCACAATACTATGGAATTAATCCCCATTTCTCCTGGGGTCCCCCTGTACTAGGTTCACCTTTCCCTTCGCCAGAGAATTATAGCTCTCCATGCTAGAGATTGGTGAAAAAGAGTTATTTATTCAAGTTATACAGGCTAAAAGTAATGACTTAATGTCTTTGTTAAAATCCCAAAGTCCCTTGAAACACCCACAAACACACACAGTCCTTCCTTCCCCCCTTTGCCCAGTGTGGGGTACCGTATCTCAGGAAAAGAAATAGAAGTCCGTGGCTTAGGCAGCTCTTGGTTTTTCCTAGTAATTTGTGCTCAGCTGGCAGGCCTTCCTTAGTTCCCAGCACCATTGGTTGTGTTGCCAGGATCTCCAGCTAAAGCCGCATGGTGATTCTTCCCAAGGCTGTGGGGGGGCGGGGGTGGTGGTGATCCCCCTTTCTGGGAGAGCGACAGCAGCAGCAGCAGCACTAAGAGGGCTAGCACGGAGCTCACTGTGTCCTAGCCAGAGCAGGTGGCTGCAAGGTTGGCGGAGCCCGGGCGGTGAGAGCACGGGCGCAGCGTGCGGAGGCCTGGCAGTGGCTGCAGCAGCCGGGAAGTGATCCAGTGCTCCCAAGTAACTTACTGGTGGCCCCTTCTCACGGCCGCAGCTGCAAAGCCAGCTGGGGCTCGGAGCTGCAGGCGGCTGCGTCGATGGCGGTGTCTACGGGGCTACCTCGGGGCAGGCGGCCACGGAGACTCCCGTCCTATCCGTGCTGGCCCCTGCCCCCTCCTCACATGGCTGCAGGAGTTTCCAGTTAGCCAAAATCGCATGGATCTCTCCTCAATGGCTGCCGCGCCTGAGTTTAAATCCCCATGCCAATCTTCCTCTGCAGCCCCATTTCCGACTCCTCCCACACTCGGCTTCACATGCCAGAACTCTCAAAGCCTTCCATCTTCACTGGGCTGCCATCATGAGTCTGGGCAGGCGTGGCCCCATGTCATGGAACCAATCATCTCTGAGATCCCACCCAGGTGCTGTAACTCGGGGGACCTGCCCCCCCCGTTACATCTTGTTGGGGAAGTTACTTCCATTCCCCTGGCTCAGAGCTGATCACAGTTATTTAACATATCTATGCAACCAGTTAAAAGTTATAGATATGCTAAATGACCACACCAGAGGGTAGCTGCAAGGCTGTTGCTATGCAAAACAGCTCTCAATGGCCCTGCTTCATTTGTTCCTTCCCCTGGGGTGGAGGGTGAGGACATTCTATATATTTTTCTAATATGTCCTGGACACCTTGAGTTTTGAACTTTATTACAAATCCTTCTTTTGGGGACCCTTTGGCTGCACCCTCCTACAACTCAAATGTGGAATCTTTGAAAAAGAAGGAAAGAAAGGATAAACAAGCAAAGTTCTTACAGTTAAAATTGGTTGCCAGGGGCTGGGTAGGTAGAACAAATAGAAAAAGGCTGATAAAAGTGTGTAAACTTTCAACATAGGATGAATATGGTCTGAGAATCTAATGTAAAACATGGTATATATAATTGATAACACTGTATTATATCATTGAAATTGGCTGAGAGAAAGATAAGTATGTGAGGTGATGGATGTGTTAATTAAATAAATAGTAGGGATCCTTTCACAATGTATACACATATATCAAATCACCATGAGGTACAATTTAAACAGCTTTCAATTTTGTCAATTACACCTCAATAAACCTGCAAAAATATGTTCAGGTATGGATAGCATTAAAATGACACAAAAAAACTCAGTGTAAAGTGAGGTAAACAATACCTGAAACCCTTGAGGTAATATTGTCAAAAGCATATTTCCAATTCACTTATCTCTTTATTCAAAGGTTGTTGTTAAGGAAAACTATACATAAATCCTTAAGGTGTGATATTTTTTGAAAGATCTTAAACTGAGTAAGAGCAAAAGAAACATCTTGCATTAAAACATCTAAACCTTGACATCTACCACATCAGAAGAAAATCTGCTCATGCCTTCAGTAGCATTTATTGAATATCTTCTACGTGTTATGTTGTAGTGGTCCTCCCTTAGCTCAGAGGTCATGGCAGACAACTATGATGCAGAGTGGTAAGTGATAAGGTAGCAGCCAAATAAATATCTTTGAAAACACCAAGGAGAGCACCTGATGTTGCCAACATTGATGGTTAAACTGTAGAAATGAGAATAGTTAGTCCTGAAAAGAAATGAAAAAAGGATGTTTCGGGCAGATGAAGTTGTGAGTGCAAAGGCATGGTAGTGAGAGGCAACATGGAATATTCAGAGAAAAGAAAGTGCTAAGTATGGCCTAGAAGTGAGTATGGCATGTTCAGCTCTTATGTGAGGCAAGAATCCATTTTCATTTAGAAGTCAGCATGGCTGAAAAGAATATTTTTCATTACATAGGATAGTGCAGTTTTAGAACTGTTTAGGTTGTTATGTTTGCCTTAGATCTCTAATACCAAAGAAACAGAGATACTAAACTGGGACCCAAGACTGATAGAGCACATACAGAACACACCAGGCTTTAGCTCCATACTTCTAGGCATTGCTAAATCATTCCTTAGAACAGTCTGAGAACCAGAGATTAAATTATGATGGCCCGACTTGAGTGGATTCAGCTCTAAAACATACAGCAAGTTTGTAAAATAAATGCCAAATACATACCATACAATTGTGACTCTGCTATACAGACTGAGTCACACCAAAATCATGTGCAAGGACCTCTCCTGGGATGAAAAACAGGTTGCCAAGAAAAGAATAACACTCACTCACCACCTACTCATGAAAATTCATTTTCAATTATCTTACAGTATCTTTGTATTAACACATCATTTTCATATTAATTCTGAAAAAAATCAGAGTGAGCCAGTGAGCAACAGGATAATTTTTTTTAAATAAATGTATAACCTGTCAAAGATCATTCTCACTAACTTTCAAAAAAAAAAGTTTTACCCATTTAAAATTTCCAACTGAAGCACCATTTCCAACTCTATAGCAGGGTATACACAATTTGGAAATGATGAAACCACCCAACAGAAAGCCCTTTTTGAATACTTGTGCCATGGGCTACCGTTCATTGAGTAAGAAAAAGGAAGCCTGGGAGTATAATCGCCTTGCCTTCTGGAGAAGGTGATCCTAAGGCCTTTGAGCGTGTACTAAGTTAGTTTGCTGAATATAAGTGAATTTACTTCTCTTTATCTTATCTTTGCAATAAGGAAACATTAATATTGTAAAAACAGGAATGTAGAAAACATTTTGGGGATGAGATAGGAAGTCTACTATCTACTTTCTTTTAAGAAAAACACAAATACAGTTTAAAGAACTATTTTAAAAAACTCCAGCTACAAAGGAAATAAAAAGCATGAACTGTATGTATTCCTGTCATTTCCTCATCCATCCATCTTATAATAGCCTATTGCAACTAGACATGGGGTGATGAATGCAGAAATGTCAGGCAAAAAAGAACATGTAAAGATAAAAGGCTAGAGGGTAAAAATAAAAAAAAAAATCCACACAACAAAGAAGTGACTGCATGTTGCTTTTGTTATCATTTTGTTTCCAAAAACTGCTTGGGTGCTAGTTAAAAGCCAGAATTTCATAAAGATAGAAGCAATCCACAAAAGGACCCTGATGTTTCTGGAAAAAGAAATTATAATACAGAAAAAAGTGGATAAGGCTACCACCAAAAGCTTCTCTCTTTAAAAGAAAGCTCCAGAATTCACACACTGAATACCTTTTAAGGATCTCAGTGTAATTTGCCAACAAATAATCATGCTACCATTTCCTATTATCAGTTGAAGACTTAGCAAACTTGAGAGTTAAGTTCAGGAGGAGCTTTCAAGTCCTATTATGCAGAAAGAGATGGTGTAAGTTAATTATTCCACAGCCACACCCATAAATAAGAGAACCATTGTTGTTTCCTTCTGCTTTAACCACCCTCTCTTCTTCCCAGACTGTTTACTGCAATCTGCCAGAGATAAGGGAATCACCTCCTAAAGAGTCTCTCCTCTGTCAAATATGCATCATTTCCTCCACCACAGAATATGTTTTAGTTAAACCAAATTGCACGTAGAAAAATTTCTCACTTTAAAAAATAATCCTAAAATCTGTCATCAATTTGTTTGTAAAGACTCTGCTTCTTCCAAATTTCTATTGATCCATGATACAAATATTTAACTGGACTTTCTTCCCCAGTTGTACTCTTCCTCATTATGCATACAAATTATCTTATAAAAATGAGACTATTCCATTATTTCCCAGATGGCATCACAGATCCACTTAAAGAGAAATAGTTTTCAGGAAAGATTTATTCATTTGTAATAAGAATAGAGGGTCTTCCCCAAGATGCTGAGTATTATTAGTGAAGTAAAAGTTCGCCAATAAGGGAATACATCTCTGCACAAAAGAAAGTCTCTGGAGCTTCTGGAGCGTATCTATGACTGAGAGAGAGAAAAGTAAAAAGGAAGAGGAAAAAGGAGGAAAAAGCAGACAATAGTATGTGCATATTACCCATTCCAATAATCTCACTCCTCAAAATAACTTTGCTAGAGTCAATTAAATTGTCCACTGTAGAATGCAAATTAAGGTACTTGTCCCAGATCTCCCCCCTCTGCACCAATCCCTCCAGATGAAGAATCAGAATTAAGGTGGGTCATGGGTTGTTGGGAGAGAAAAGGAGGAAGGGAAGGAGATGGATTTAAAAAAGAAAGTGAGTTGATATTTTTTGCTTCATATTGATAGGAAAAATAAGTGCAACTATGGGTCTTAAGTACTGGTACAAGACACACAAATAAAAATGGAATGACCCTTTCCAACGTAGGAGCCAGAAAATAAAGTTTGAACAAAAAAAGGTTTACCTCCAATTGAAAGTTGGAAAGAAAAATAAATAAATCATGGTAAGTTTAAGTACAAAATAAAGTATTAGAAATAAGTCTTTACTTAATTACAATAAATGAATGAGTTCAAATTATCCTTTATGAAACATAAACTCTCAAAATAAAATTTTATTCCAAATAAATTCAATAATATGTTTAGAGGCCTAAATAATAAAAAGAATGAAAAGTAAAAAGATTAAAATATATGTTAAGCAATATGTACCAGCCTAAAACATAATTTAAAGTAAAAAGTCCTAAAAAAGATAAAGATGAAAATTTCACAGTCTGGAAAGAGAAATGACATACTAATAACATATAATATTCATGAATATATACTCCCAATAAATAGGGTCTCAAAATATGTAAAACAAAAACTAAGATAATTACCAGGAAATAATTAATATTTAGTTCTAGTAGAGATTTAAACACAGCTATTGAAAAACTGATACATTAAGCAAAAAGGACATAGAATATTATATTTTTTAACAAATCTGACCTAATGATATACCAAAAAATGTATGTCTAGTAAACATAGAATGTACATTCTTTTTACACACATTTATTATACTCAGAAATTTGTCATAAATAAGATTAAAAAAGATAATCTGATGAGACAAAATTTTCCTAATACCAAAATCAGACAAAGATATTACAAGACAACTACAGATCAACATTTATCATGGACAGAGATGCAAAATCCTCAACAAAATTTAGTAAATTGCATCCAACAATAAATAAAAAGAATTATACACTGAAAAAAAATGTGGCATTTATTCCAGGTATACAAAGGTGAGTCAATATTTAAATTCAATTAATATAATCCATCAGATCAACAGAATTAAAAAGAAAAATAGCATGATCCTATAAGAAATACAGAAAAAGCATTTGACAAAATCCAACATCCATTCATTATAAAAACTCTCAGTAAACTAGGAATAGAGGGGAAATTTCTGCAACTTCATAAGGACACTATAGCTAATATCATACTTAGTGGTAAGAAACTTGGAGTTTTCCCATTAAGGTCAGGAATAAGGAAAGAATGTCCTCTCTCACCCCTCCTTTTCAACACCATACTGCCAGTACTAGCTAATTCAATAAGACAACAAAAGGAAATAAAAAATATACATTTTAGAAAGAAAGAAGTAAAACTGCCTTTGTTTGCAGATGACATGATCATCCATGTAGAAAATCTGGAAGAGTGAACAAAATGCTAGAACTAATAAACTATTATAGCAAGGATGAAGGATACAAGATTAATACACAAAGTCAATCATGTTCTTATATATCAACAATAACAAGTGGAATTTGACATCAAAACCACAATGCCATTTATATTAGTACCCCCCAAAATGAAATATTTAGGTGTAAATCTAACAAAATGTGTACAAGATCTCTATAAGGAAAACTACAAAATCTGATGAACAAAACCAAAGAACTAAATAAACGGAGGGATATTCCATGTTCATGTATAGGAAGACAATATTGTCAAGATGTGAATTCTTCCCAACTTCATGTATAAATTCAATACAATCCCAATCAAAATCTTAGCAAGTTATTTTGTGAATATTGACATGCTGAGTCTAAGGTTTATATGGAGTGAGAAAAGATCTAGAATCATCAACACAATATTAAAGGAGAGAAAAAGTTGGAGAACAGATGCTGCTTGACTCCAAGATTACTATAAAGCTGTAGTAGTCAAGATAGTGTGGTACTGGGGAAAGAACAGACAAACAGAGCAATGGAACAGAACACAGAGCCCAGAAGTAGACCCACATTGAATACAGAAAACTGATCCTTGACAGAGCAACAGCAATACAATATTAAAAAAAGAAAAGGAAGCCTTTTAGATAACCTTTTCAAAAGTGGTGCTAGAACAATTGGACATCCACATGCAAAAACAAATGAATATAGACACAGACCCCATACTCTTCACAAAATTTACTCAGAAATGATCATAGGACTAAATGTCAAATGCAAAATTATAGCACTTTTAGAAGATTACATAGGAGAAAACCTAGATGACCTTAGGTATAGCAATGACTTTTTAGACGTGACAATAAAGGCATGATGCATGAAAGAAATAATTGATAAGCTGGATTTTATTAAAATTAAAAGCTTTTTCTCTGTGAAAGACACTATAAAGAAAATGAAAAAACAAGCCAAAGACTGGGATAAAATATTTGCAAATGACACATCTGGCAAAAGGCTGTTGCCCAAAATATACAAAGCACTCTTAAACAAATAACCCAACTAGTTATAACCCAATAAAATGGGCCAAAAACCTTAGTCACCTCACCAAAGGAGGTATACAAACAGAAAATGAACCTGTAAAAAGAAGCTCTATATCATATGTTATCACAAAAGAATACAAATTAAAATGAGATACTACTACACATCTATTAGAATGGCCAAAATATGGAATAGTGACATTATCAAATGCTGAGGAGAATGTAGAACAGGAATTCTCATTCATTGCTGGTGGGAATACAAAATGGTATGGACTTTGGAAACTAAACATACTCTTACCATATGGTCTAGCAATTATGCCCCTTACTCAAAGGAGATGAAAGTGTATGTCCATACAAAAACCTGCTCAGGGATGCTTAGAGCAGCTATATTCATAATTGCCAAAACCTGGAACCAATCACAATGTTTTTTAGTAGGTGAAGGGATAAATAAACTGTGTTACACCCAGATGATGGAATATTAACTGCTAAGGAAAATAAGCTATAAAACATGGAAAACACATGAAGGAATCTTAAATGTATATTACTAAGAGGAAAAGCCAATCTGAGTAGTTTACATACTTTATGAATCCAACTCCTCCATGACATTTCTGGAAAAGCAAAACTGTGGACACATAAAAGATCAATGGTTGACAGGGGCTGAGGGTTAGAGGAATGAATACATGCAACACAGATTTCTAGGGATAATAATAATATTCTGTATGATACTATAATGGTGGATATCTGTCATTACACATTTGTCCAAACCCACAGAATGCCCAACACCAAGAATGAACCCAAATGTAAACTATGGCCATCACTTCTGACAAATGTACCACTCTGGTGAACCTTAGGGCCCCAGCCCCACATCTGCCAAGGTCCAAGGCTGCAACAACCTGAGCGCAGGCATGCAGTTCCATTCTGAACTCAGAAAATAAGGTGTGTCAGGCCACAAGGGACCTGAATGGGAACTAACCTGGTAAGACCTGGTGCTGTCAGGTTTGGGCACCTTCTACTGCTAGTCTCTCGCCTCCTCTTCCTACAGACCTAAGTGCAGTGCTCTCCAAACACCACTTCCTTTTACATTCCTGCCCTTCACAGCCCATGAAAGCAGGTTGTGGCCAGGGTCTCGTCCCAGTGGATGGAGTGTGAGATTTCCCAGGAAGGCAAAAAGAGAGCAAGCAGTTGGAGCCTGCGGGGTGTGCTTTGTGGCTTCGGGTGTATGAGAGGAATTAAGTGCAGTCCCAGATACAACAGCAGGGAGAGGATGGGCTGGAAATGCACTCACAGCATCATGCGCTCAGAGGGCAGTGGAATCAGGCCCAAGGCTCTGAGGCCGTGACTACCCTTCCCGAAAGAAGAGCAATTTACTGGGATCTCCCGAGATCTACAGGAGCGTCATGGGAGTCCTGAGTGCTGAAGGTACCAGAGACTCTCGTCCCAGACTCATCCTTAAGAGATCTGGCACATGCTACCAATCAAGCAAACCCCAGTCCTCACCAACACTTCCAGTAACTCCCCAGTCAGAGTCACAGTACAGAGGAGCCTCACCCCAGAGGCACAGCGTGACAGGGGACCAAGCCCTGCCCAACTGCTGCACAGCATTAGGACCACCCACAGTCAGAGCGGTGGAGTAAACTGTGCATGCAGGGGCAGTAAACCCATTTCCTTCCAAGAAGCTAAGGGCTACAGGGCAGCAAGCCAGGCTTCTGGCACGGGGCAGAAATCAATGAAATAGAAAAAGTAAAAAGGATTAACAAAACTAAATCTATTTTTAAAAGACAAGTAATATAGGCAATCTCTAGTAAGATTCATTCATTAAGAAATAAAATAATAAATTCAGAATGAGAGAGGAAAACCCACTCCTTGTTGAGCAAGGTTTTATTTTCATTATAAATGCATCTTTTTATTGCCAAAATTGGCCAGTAAGAAATAGAAAACTTCAATAGGTCAATAACCATTAAAAATAATAGAATAATAGGTAAAAAGTGCTTTCCAAAAGAGTCACTACCGAGACAGTTCATTCTGGCAGTTTTTACCAACCATATAAGGAGCACAAAATAACCCACAGTTTCTATCATGTGTCCTAAAGAACAGAAATAGAGACAAAGTTGCTTATAATTTTTATAAAACCAGCATAAGATATGTGACAAAATTAGATAGATATTCAAAAAATGAACATTATAAGTTATCTTCCATTTGTGAATATATTCACAAAAAAAATTTATGTTAAGGAATAGCTCAGTGAGTCCAACAGTATTTTTTAGAAAAACATCATAAGTTCTACATATCAGTCACAATAGAGTATCTGGAAATAAATATTAAAACAGCTCCACAAAGCCATTCTGAAAAACTTGTAAACAACATTAAATGGCACTTAATGGACATCCAAATATACCAAAATAGATGGACAGATATACCATACACATAAACAAATCAATAGGTGGGTAGAAAATCTTATTTATACACCCAGCAATTATTTATTGAGTTCCTGCTATGCCAGGCTAACACCTAGGTTATACTGTAACAGCAGTGAAGAAAAGAAACAAAAGTTTGAGCCTTGTAGAGTATATACAAGAGTTATATGAGCCTATAATAACATTATTATTATGGCAATATTTGCCAAATCAGCCTACATATTCAATAGCAAATGCAGTCAAAATATTTTGAGGGTTTACAGGAATTTTTCACAGGACCACAATGCTGCAGTTTGTAGTTTACACGAACAGTGTCCTTTGGACCTGTGCAATGTGGCAATCCTAAACTTGCAAATTTTTAAATTAATATGTAATAAAATTCTGAAAATAGCTATGATGATCCTGAAAAATACCCTTACCTTGTAGCTATGGAATCTAAAAAACAAACAAACAGAAACAAACTCATAAATACAGATAACAAATTGATGGTTGCCAGATGGGAGGGGTTGATGGTGGGTGCAAAAGGTGACAGGATAAAGAATTACAAATTTCTAGTTCTAAAGTAGTGGTGAGAATGTAAAGTACAGCATAGGGTGTATAGTCCATAATATCATAGTAACTATATATGACATCAGGTGGGTACCAGGCTTATCAGGGTGATCAGTCTGTAAGTTAGAAAAATGTCATCACTATATTATACACCTATATCCAATATAACACACATATATCAACTGTAATTGAAAAACAAAAACAAACAAAAAAAAAGATCTAAAGTTAGAACAAAAGATACACTCCTAGCACCTTTATCACTTAGGAAACCACAAGGGTTTTAAAAGCTCTGGCCAGGGACTGAAGACATAGACTAAACATATATATTTTTTTAATTCAATTGTATTGATTATGCTATTACAGTTGTCCCAATTTTTGCTCTTTTGCCCCCTCCACCCACCACCCCCACTCCCTCAGGCAATCCCCCCACCATTGTTCATGTCTGCAGGTCATATATATAAGTTCTTTGGTTACTCTATTTCCTATACTGTAATTTACATCCCCATGGCTATTCTGGAACTATCTATTTGTATTTCTTAATCCCCTCACCTCTTCATCCATTCCCCCATGTCCCCCGTCTATCTGGCAACCATCAAAATGCTCTCAGGATCCATGATTCTGTCTGTGTTCTTGTTTGCTTAGTTTGTTTTTTAGATTAAATTGTTGATAGATGCATATTTATTGCCATTTCACAAATTCACAAATGAATTTATGTCATGTATGAATTTCAAAAACTGGCTTTCACTCTTAATCTGTTCCTCATCTTTGCTTTGTCAGTATGCTTGAGATTTGTATGTACACCTAGTTCATTGCTCCTAATTGTTGTGTGATTTTCCTTCTTATGATCACCACGGTTTTTCTATTAACTCACTCAGTGATAGACACCTACTCTGTCTTCATCTTCCTACTACCAAAATTCACCCCCTAAACATTTTTTCTTATGATCTGTGAAAAATTTCCTGGCATATATCCATGTGTTGGAGAGGTCATAGGCACACAAATTTTTAATATCACTAAGGATTTGCAGTCTGCTTCCCAGAAGGAAAAAAATTTATATTCTCACTAGTAAAGCATGAAAGTTATAGTTTCCCACACCCTCTTGAAACTTGGTAGCAAGTTTCTTTCTAATTATGACTAACTTGATCTATGTAAAATTAATTTCAATTTCTTGGACTACTACTTTATATACTTATGGCCAAATCAGTCTTTCCCTTATATAAATTACCACTCATATCTTTTGCCTGATTTCTCATTTCATTTCCTGCCTTCTTCTTGTTCTTTTTTATTGAATTTATTGGGGGTGATGCTGGTTAACAAAATTATACTGGTTTCAGGTGTACAATTCCATGACACACCACCTTTACCCTGCATTGTGTGTTCATCACCTCAAGTCATGTCTCATTCCATGACCATTTATCCCTCTATACCTCTTCCAGCTTCCTCCAGAGATCACCACACTGCTGTCAGTGTTCATGAATTTTCTCTTTTTTTCCCCCTCAGTACCTAAAGATTTGCTTTATATTTAGAAATTGATGACTTCTTACTTTCACAAAATTCAAATGCTGTCTCCCAAAGGAGTCCTTTATCACCTTACTTTGTCTATGGCATCCTTTATTCAGCAAAAATGTTTCATTTTAAGGTAATCACATATAGCCATTTATCATCTTAGAATTTGTGCTCTAGGAGTCTCATTTTTAAAAATTTGTATTGAATTTCATTAGGGTAACATTGGTTAATATAATTATATAGATTTTAGGTGTACAATTCTATAACACATAAAATGTATATTACTGTATTGTGTGCTCACCATCCCAAGTGAAGCCTCCTTCCATCATCATTTATCCTCCCTTTACCATGTTCTATCTCTCACCTCTTTCCTTTCCCTCTGGTAATCACCATACTGTTGTTTCTGTCTATGAGTTTTGTTTTTCTTTTTCTTTGCTTAATCCCTTCAACCTTTCCACCCAGCCACCCAATTCTCTCTCCTCTGACGATTGTTTTTTCTCTTTATCATTGAGATTCTTTCTATTTTGTTAGTTCATTTTGTTCATTGGATTTCACATATAAGTGAAATCATATGGTACTTGTCTTTCTCTCCCTGGCTATTTCACTTAGCATAATAATCTCCAGGTCCATCCATGCTGTCACAGAAGTTAAGATTTCCTGCCTGCGTGGCATGGCTCAGTTGGTTGGGCATTGTCCCACAAAGCAAAAGGTCACCAGTTCAGTTCCCAGTCAGGGCACTAACTGGCTTGCAGGCCTGTGCAGGGGAGAGGCAGGGAATTGATGTTTCTCTCTCATATCAATGTTTCCCTCCTTTTCTTTCTCCCTCTCTGCCCATCTCTCTGAAAATAAATAAATAAATAAATCTTTTCTTTTCAGAAAAAGTAAGATTTCCTTCATTGTGATGGCTAAGTAGTATTACATTGTGTGAATATACCAAAGCTTTTTTGTCTACTCATCTACCAGTAAGTATTAGGGCTGCTTCCAAATCTTGGCTGTGGTAAATAATGCTGTAATGAACATGGGGGTGAATATATTCTTTTCAATTGGTGTCCCAGGTTTCTCTGGATATATTCCCAGAAGTGGAATCACTGGGTCATACGGCAGTTCCATGTTGAATTTTGGGGGGTAACTCTATACTGTCTTCCACAGTGGCTGCACCAACTGTATTCATACTAACAGTGCAAAAGGGCTCCCCTTTCTCCACATCCACACCAGCACTTGTTTGTTGATTTATTGATGATAGCCATTCTGACAGATGTAAGGAAATACTTTATGGTGGTTTTAATTTGCAAGCTATCTACAGATTCAATACAATTCCTATCAATGTGGTAAAGATAGTCTATTCAATAAATGGTATTGGGAAAATTGGACAGATACATGCAAAAAAATGAAACTAGACCACCTTCTTATACCATACAAAAGAATAAACTCAAACTAGATTAAAAACTTAACTGTTAGACTCAAAACCATTAAAATCCTAGAAGAAAACATAGGTGTAAAATCTAATACATTTCTTATAGCTATATACTTTCTGGTATATCTCGTTATGTAAGGGAAGCAAAAAAAAGAAATAAACAAATGGGACTACATCAAACTAAAAAGCTTTTGCACAGCAAAGGAAACCATCAACAAAATTAAAAGACAACCTACTGAATGGGAGAAAACATTCTCCAATGATACATCTTATTAAAGGTTCACATACAAATTTATAAAGAACTTGTAAAACTTAGCTCAAAAAAAAAAAGCCCCCAAACAATCTAACTTAAAAATGGGCAAAGGACCTGAATAGACAATTCTCCAAAGAGGACATACAGATGGTCAATAAATATATGAAAAGATGCTCAACATCACTAATCATCAGAGAAATAGAATCTCATTTAAAAGTCTTTCTCCTCCCCTAAGTTATAAAATATGCCCTAGGATTCTTCTATCTGTAATACTTAATTTTTCACAGTAAGGTCTTTAATGCATTGAGTCTACTGTTCGATTGGTTAAAACAGAGATCAGCTTTATTATTGTCCATATAGAAGCCAGATTTTTCTAGTGCCATATACTAACCTGTCCTTTCCCCTTGCTTTGTGGTTATTTTTATTATGTATCATATTCCCATAACACAAACATATTTCACAGGAGGGTATCATAATGGTAAAATATTTTTGCTCAGACACTAAGTCTGGACATGTAATCATACATAAGGGAAATAAATGATCTCTTTCATTGTTTGAGGCTCAACCTCTGTTTATGTTTAAGAGCTATATTTTATCATGTAGCATATAATTAGCAGCTACATGCTCCACTCTTAATTCACACACCTTTTCAAACCTGCAGACTTCTTTGCAAGAGCTTCCCCTTACAACACACTTGTCTGTCCAGTCTCTACTTCAGGGCTTCCTGAAACCCTCTACCATTCTTGGCAGAGCTTGCTACTAACTTGTTCTTCCTATGCAAAATATTGTCTTCTTGAGCTAAATTGTGAAACCCTTCCTTTAGAAGAGCTGCATAAAGTGATAGTCAAAACTTTTATGCATTGTGCATAATAATATATGGGTAATCAAATTGCATGCTTCAAGAAATAAAGTAATTACTGCAGGATTTAGGAACAAGAGCCTGCTTCTTCCATAAATAGCATTGCCCAAATCACTGAAGGCTTTGTATATAAATGTGTGTATGTGCGTTTAAGTCTGAATATGTGCGTGTGTTTATGTGAGGGACAGAGACAAATCTTGTATATTAATAGAAGTCTTGAAGTAAGGCCCTCCTATACTTCCCAGTATCACCAGTAGAAGATATCAGAGCATAGAATATGAAGGATTACAGTCTATGTAGACATAATAAATCACAGATTTTCATTGTTAATCCAAGCCAAATTGCTCACTAGAGAATAATCTCCACTGAGGCAGAGCCCAGGTCAGAAATGTCAATCAGCATTCATAAAAGAGATTGCTTCTAGAATTCCTCTTGCACAACAGTTGTTTCTCCCTCTTGTGATTTGGGTATATGTGGCAGGTTGGGAGCAAGTCTAACATGTTCTACTGTATCACTGCTACAAAGAATACAAACAAAAAAAAAAACACTTTTGCCAGTACTTTTCCCAGAATGTAAGCCTACTTCATATAATGCTAATTCAACTACACACAAAAACCTCTGAAACTCCAAAAGCCTTTTTTTTGGTGGAGTCACTATTTTGAATTCTAATATTGACACTGAGAGTGCCTCTTACTATCACAGCTTGGGCTAGTAATAACCCACTCAGCAGACATAAAAAATTTTAATTAATTTCAAAAAGTTTAATGAAAATTATATTTATCTAATAAAAGGCTATAGGACACCTTATAATTTAAATGAGTTTTCTTTGTTTTGTGATTATATTATGTGAACTCAGTATACATTGATGCACATCTTTCTAACTGACTAAACTCCCTGAAGGCTAAGACTATAGTTTCTTCATTTCCACATTCTCAGTGTGTGACATGTTCACACGATCAGTAAATTAAACTGGTTTTCATTTGTACTATTAATATTGATCAGGACCTCTGATTGGCAGTTTGATTTTAAAAATATGACTACAAATTAATTATTACTGTGTAAAGACAATCTGTCTGAGAGACAGAGTCCACAGAAGAGGAGGATTAATTTTTTTCCAGCTTGGGAATTATGCAATTATACTAATTATTGCATCTTCACAACTTTAGAGTTCTCCAATGCAAGAGATTACTGTTTAATGCCACAAAAATGTCAAATGGATTTAAGAGTAAAACTATAACTGGTTTCTTAAATGTGGTATTGTTTTCTTGTCAATTCATTTTTAATGTAGTTATGAGGATTTGTGGAGAAATTGTGATGTAATGATGTAATATGAAAATCATATACAATCCTGAGCAAAACTAATTGCACCCAGAAATTCATCACCAAGAATAAAACCTGTTTTCTACCATGACCAATATGCTGCTAGACATTTTAATTGCTATCAAAGAGCCAGGGATAGGGAACAGTGAATGCATATGGCAGCCCAGGCAATACAGCAACAATAAGAGAATATGCTACAGTCAATTTCATGAATAAATTCAGGAAGAAAACTGTAATATATAGTAGAAAATCTACTCCATTTCATGGGAGACAATCTTATAAATAGTAACCTAGGCTTTTCCAATAGCTAGATAGTATGATTCATGCTATCTATCTACATGTATATTATATATACATATATATACACATATATATAACACACACATACATACATAATATAGCATTCTTGAAATTTTTTTCTTATTCCTGATCTAAACTTCCAGTTACATCAAGGTTAAGAAGGTAGAATCCATGTTAAAAAAATCAGTATTAATGTGCTGATCTCAGCAGCCAGGCATTTAAAAATGTCAAAAAGCAGCAATCAAATAGATAGAACATCTTGATCGTTTTGGAAGTAGTCATCTTCACAAATTCTCTAAAAATAGAACACAGTAATTGACATATGGAAGCAGGTGAACAAAAGTTTATTGAAGGCCTGAAATCAAAGTTGACCAAGTTTTGATCTATTAGCAGAATGTCCTCCCTTCACCTGGATTTGTAAAAATAACATACTGTTTGTGAAATAGAGAACAAAATGGACAAGGGACATACGTAAGGAAGAGAATGAAGGTCCCTATCCCCCAAACCATCACTAATCTCTACCCTCTCCTACCTTCTGTTAGTGAATTCCTTCTAGAGTTTCCTCTAGGCTCAGAATTTTTGACATTTAGACTTCATCAGATAACTATTTTTTCTCTCTCCAGATGTCAGATTTTAAATCTGATAAATTGAGGAGTAATAAATATGATTATTACTAGACTTTGCATGTAAAAATTTAGAGGAAAATGACACATATGAATTTTTAAATGCCTCTGACTTTGTAAAAGGATAGAATGTAAACATAATAGCATTTATTCTTCTTTAAAATTGTCTTACTAGTATTTTTAGGGAAAAAATTCATCTTTGAGATGACAATGTTAAGACATGGACTGTAAAGCATGGACCATTCAGCTCACATCTTTATCTCTTTATTCTAGGGACTCAGAACTGACTCCATGGCCAAGAAAGAAAAAAGAGCCTTCATAGACATTCAACATTCACAGAATTAATTATTAGAAAGGTAGAAAATTAGGTCAGACCAGTATGAAGCATTTTAAAGGCCTAATAGAAGATAGTGCTATACAAAATTTATTCTTATGTTGGCTAAAATAAAACATTCACAACCTGTAAGCAAGTGGATTCACTTAAGTTTGCTACCTCATGCTTAACATGGGCACAGAGACTATATTTTTTCTTATAAACCAGAGTAAACCTGATTTAGGAATTTTGCGCTGTTTCTTCATAGGACAGTCAGTGTAACAAGTGCATTTGGGTGCTTAAGGCATTTGAGTGACTTGCAAAACTGCACAGAGAAATTGAGACAATTCCTGAAAGTGTGGGATATATGATACCTGTAACTATGGAAATTATAAAATTATAATGCAAGGAGAAGCAAAAGGAAAAAAGAAAACTCAGAAGTCTGACAAACTGCCTATGAAAATGATACCAGTTTAAACAGAAAGCCTTGGAACACCAAGATTAAGATAGAAAGTCCTCTAATGTACTACAGATATGTTACCTGTGAAACCTGCTATTAACCAACTACTGAAATATCACATGTGCCACAAGTGGGCAGAGGGATTTTCATCTGAGAACACTAACATATTTTTATAGATGAAGCATTTGTCTAACTAATCCACTAAAGCAAGGCTGTGTATCACCTTAGGGAAGAAAATGACAGAAAAAAAGAAAAGCTAATAACAGAACATGTAAACAAGCTAAAATGAGACTTAAAATGGAATTTACACGTTCCCAAACAAAATGTACCTTTTCTCCCTATTCTTTCTCCCTGCCAAAAATAAACAAATAAAAAAATAAATTCTTTAAGAAAGGTGTCCTAACAGGCTTATTTGTGTATGAGCAGCCTGAGAGCTATTGGCCATTAATGTCATTTCAGTCATTCTGCCAATGTATGCTTTCTCTTCTTCACACAGATTGGAAGGGTTTTCTAATATCAGTCGCCGGTTAGTCTGCTCATTCAGGCATTCTCCTTTCATAGTGAATTTTTCTTTACTACAAGGTCACTTTCACCTTACATCTCTGCCTTCTATATGGATGTGAAATATCCAGGTGTTCTGGATTATTAAAACACACACACAGCTTACCCTGCTTGAGAAAAATTATACTCATTTTTCATGGGGTTTTACATTTCATAATAAGCTACTTGTGTGATGAACCATTTTCATTTTTAATTATGATGTCCTCTGAATTCCTTTTTTGCTCCTACAGACAAAAAAATTGATCAAGAAATATTGTTATAAGCTCAGAAATAATTAAAATGCAATTCTTGTAGGGATGTTATCGAATCAAGAGAATCTGGAATTAGTTGCTTGGTGTTATCATAATTAAAGCCAATCTCTCACTCTAAATGTAAAATATGTCCAATAAGCCTTGATACATAAAGTTAAAATAGTGCTTTTTTGAGAAAGAAAATAGATATGGATATCTAGTATCAACTTCACAGGGTATCTATTATCAAGGGTGATTATGATAAGTGCTGTCTTGGAAGGGAGTAAATCCTGGGAAGTAATTGGATTTGCTAAATCCAGACTCACTTTGGCTTTGGTTCTGGCACCTGCAACAAAAAAAGGACAGCTGTTCTGGACACCCACCAAGTAAATACCATTAAGCTCATTAACACAAACCTTTGGCTATGATCAAGAGAAGTATCAGTTTAATCCATTATATGTCTTCTGTCCAGGGACTCACTCAGTCTTGCCCTTCTACTTAGAGAGGTTATAGGGTAGGATCTGGCAAGCCAACAAAATTCTTTTTGTCTTTATCAGGTATGAGTTTTATTTATGATCCAAGTGAAATGGCATCATAATTATAATGATAATAATAACCTGAATGGATAAACACCTCAATACTAAGGAGCTCAGAGGACTCTGCTGATATTTATCTAATTAATCCATACCACATGCTTTGTGAGTAGGCCTGTGGCATTATGCTTGGTTTACAAATGAGAAAAATGGAGCAAAATTGACTAGCCTGGGATCACTAAGTAAGCTACTTTGCAGAAAATAACATAGCCAAGACTTCTTATCTCTCAGTGTAATCCTGTGATTAAAACAGCAATTGTTAAAATTTTAAGATTTCTGGTAAGAACTATAGAGTCTGCAACTGTGAATTATTACTACTTGGTAATTGCAAGAAATTTCTCAGGGAGCATTAATCAAGGAGAGTCAACTAATAGACAAGATAATTGGGAATGTAGATGTATTACATCCTCAAATGATCTATAAATCCCTTTTTATCCACCTACATTGACCATTGTTTTTGGATCAAATGCCAACTGAATTCAAAGGGAGAAATGGGGCAATAGCTTAGGAAAGCTTTTAAGCATTATTCCAAAAGAACTGAGAGATGAAAAATAAACCTATACATTCTGTGACCTGTTTCATGCTTATTGTCTAAGCCTCTGGATTTTACCACTTTAAAACTACATGGAGTAAAACAATGATTTTGCCCACATTACTAAAATATTATAAATAAAACAACCTGGCAGATACTATCTGTGTCTAAATTTTTTTGAAGTCTCAACTTAAAGAAAAATGACCGTACAGATTGAGCTCTGAAAATCCGACACATAAAATATCAAGGCCTCCACTCTGTGAATCAACCTTTCCTCATCCTTACAGGGTCAATGGAATGTTTAGTAACAGTCATTGGAGCTAATCAAACTGAATGTTCACCATGATACTGACAGCCTTTCAAGTAAGTGAAATTTGACTACTTACAAACTATAAGAAACCTGTGCATATTTTTCTGGGGTCATTTGTTCTTTTTTTTGCAGCAATGAGAATATCTCAGTTTTTACCTCCTTACAGCCAGCATATCTCTCTAACGCTACCATAAAATGAGCAGAGAGCAGAATTGGGTTGAAGTTCAGAGAGAGGGTTTTGTTCATAGTCCAAAAGCCAGGTGGGCCACAATTTAACTGTGTTACGGATCTCTGTTGCTGAATAAGTGACAGTGTTGAAGAAATGAAATGAACAAAAAGACATATGTCTGTAACATAAAATGTAGTATCCAGCATAGAGCCAGAAGCTGATTCATCTTATAGAAGAGTATTTTTAGTTTTGGTACTCAGAATCTCTGAAATTCCTGCATTGCCCATTCTGCATACATTTAAATCATAGAATACAACTCTTAATGAGATAATTATTAATTAAATGTTGATCACTTTTGCATGCCAACTTCAAGCAAATATACATCACTTTTCATATTGCAGGCACTGCATTAGGTACTTTCACATTCCTGAGTTATTTAATCCTCACAACAAACCTATTCTTCCCATAGGTAAATAGGTAAATATTCAACAAATGTTGGTAGAATAAATGAATGAGAGAGATATTATCCCATGCTGAAGACAGAGTTCATAAAAATAAAGTGACTTTCCTGATGTCATACTGCTACTAAATAACCAGGCCAGTATTCAAATCCTGTCTTTTACAAGGAGTGCAGAAGCTAATGAGTGTGTAATTGCAGAATCCCCATTATGCAATTGTCTCCCCAAAAAGGCAACTAGATTTTTTTGTGAATGTCTTTTTTTAGGTACAGAAAAGCAATTTATTCCATTATAAGAGCTTACACAGTTAGTCATGGAGAATAACTAGAATAACCAGAACAGATGGTACCAAACTAGTGGTCAAGGACTAACTCCTAAAAAAAGGCAACTCTTATACAAGATTAATTTAATTTTAAAACCAAATACAAGCTATCAGTTCACTCTTCTCAACTTGACAGTCTACTTGTGGTAAACTATCAGGCAAAAAGCATACATCTTTACAATTTGGTGGCCACAAGTTTTTTAAAAAACTATTTCACAAAAAGGAAAGAAATAATACGAAAACCACTCAAAAAATATACTAACAAGCAAAAATATATGAGGAAAGAGAAACATGTAGTTTTGACTTAACTCAAGAAACTGAGAGGAGAATGGCCTACAGAGGAAAATGTACGTCCTGGAAAGTCAAGTGTGAGGATTTTAGAGTAGCAATTTGTATGACTTGAATCTCCCCTAATTCCTGAATAAAAACAACATCTTGCAGTACTTGTACTTCATGGCTCAGACACCTATCCCAGTTGGCTCTATTCCTTACTTACTTCTTGACTTTATTTAAATGAGTCTGAAAAACTTAGGGATATAGTATTAGAAAAAAAATAATATAACCACACACAATAGTACCTTTTCAGTGTCTATGTTAGATCTTTGTTACTAGAAAATTCCTGAAGAAAATTTAAATACCAGTCTGTGGTTTTGCTGAATCAAATCCCCCAGTTTAGAAAACACCCTCAGTTTAGGCTAATGTTATTGTAATGTTATTGTAAAGGGATAGCTGAGCAAAGTCTGGGTCTCAAAACCAGTGTTAAATCAATATCAAGGTTGAAAGGAATAAAGGGGAGTCTAAAATCACAAGAAGTGCAGATGTATTTAAGATCCCTATCCTTCCAGATCCACACTTCCTTCAGGGTCTTCATTATTATAAAGGTTCTCTGACATTTGCCACACCTGCATGATACTATCTTCTGACACAGAACAGATCCCCCAAGGTTTATTGGGATTCCAGGAGAAATCAGATATCTTCACAGTGCGACCACCATGAATAAACAATTCTAGTGGCCCGTCTTCTGCATCTTCCAGGGATTGTTTCTCTCCAATTTTACTTAAATCCAAGACATTCAGTCTGCGATCAGTACCACTGGAAGCCAAAATAGATCATTGTGAGCTGACCATTGAACCTGGAATATTTCATCCTTATGTCATTCAAAGGAATGCAATTTAAGTTTCAGATTTCTCAGATCCCACAAGACAACAGTCTTATCAGCTGATCGGGTGGCAAGAATAAACTCACTGTAAGTTTTGAAAGAAAGGCAGTTCACTGTAGCAGTATAAGCATCAACTGAGTGGCTTGGTTTGGAAATTGTTTGAACAAGTATCCCAAATCATAAATTTCTGATCATCAGCAACTGACCCAAACAGAGACTCATGAAGCAGAAGGCAGGAAACATCTTCTACTGCTGTATGTCCTATAAAGATGGTCTTCACATCCACAACTTTCCCTTCCTTTGGAACAGCACTGATGTCCCATAGGCAGATGGTATGATCCTCTGAAGCACTAAGAAAGTGCCCACTGAGATTTGGGTTTCAAGAAAGCCTATAGCTTTCCTTCTGATGCACATGGAAACATGAATCTGGGCTGCATTCCCCACAAGGATCTGGTTTAGAGCGCTGTTTTGTGTAGTCAAAAACAAGAACATCACTGGATGGAGTCTTTGTTGCAATGATGCAAGGGTTCTGAGGCATATAACCTGCCCTGTTTACTTCTCCTTGATGGTCAATCTTGATTTCTATTTTAATTTTTCCACTAGCAGAGCCAAAACCTCCAAATTCTTTCTCACTGTTTTAGTGTGAAGCATCAAACAGAGCATCATCATCAGGGAGCTGCACACTGGCTCTTACAAGGTGGTTTTGTTCATCTGATGTGTGTGTCCCCAGGACAAGTTGATGAATGCTAAAATCTTTCTCTTCTGGTCTGGTTACATCTGGAAGCCCTTGTGCAGTTAAGCTGGGCCATTCCAGAGTACGGGTGATCACCAAATCATAAAGAAAAGGGGTGTTCTTTTTCCATATTTTATACTCTTCATTAATCACACATTCATCTACTGTATTATCAAAGGTTGCTTCCTTGTCAGTCATGGCAGGCAGGCAAGTCAGGGGTATCCCAAGGTCTACCATTGTGGGAGGGGCAGGGAGTCTCTAGATGTTCATTCTCTGTGTGTGGTCTGTATTCTGTAAATGCCTTTATTTAACTTAATTCTGAGACTCATCAGGATGCTATATGATATGTTATTTCAAGCTTCTAACAATCATAAATGGGAGATAATGATATGCAATTTCATATACTTTTAGACATAACAGTAGCCAAAAAGGGAATTCAATTAATAACTTAATTCCTGTCTCCTTTGTTCTTTTTAAAACAATTTTTTTTTCAAATTTGTGTGATCAGGAGAAAGAAGATGATAATATTTATTCCCAGACTTTTCATGGCCATTACAATACCACTGAAACTCCTCATGCCTCCTTTTGTCCCTCTAACTGTCCAGAAAATGTAATTGCTTCCTACAAAGTCACTACAATCAATGAATAGAAAAGAGCAATTGATGAAGGAAGGTAAAAGAAGACTTAAGAAAGTAGATGAACGAGGCTGGTGTTTTGTTTTAAACCATAATCATAAGATAACTCTTTCACAAATGGTCTTAGAAAAACCAAAGGAAAAATGTTTGAATGGTAGACTTTGAGAGTTATCTATCTAAACTCAAGACAGAATGTTCAAGATTTGGTGTGCATTCTTGTTTTATCATTACACCATATGCAAACAATTTCAGGGGTAAACTTCAAAACATTTTTCATTTAATTAATGAAAGACTTGGAAAATATATAAATTTCACAATTACATTGAACTCAGAAAGATAGTTTAATATGGGTTTTAATTAGAAATATAAACTGCTTTGGCATATAGTACTACAATATAGAACCACCAAGCATTGTCATTATAATTCACACAGAAATATTTACAATTGAACAACTCTTGTGTTCAACTAATTGTACACTACACTGTCTTGGTCCTTTATGGCAAAATCCAGTGCTCACATGATGGAGTCTTATATGGTGCTAAAACTCTCTAGGAACTAAACATGCAGCCATGGATCATAGTGAGTTCTCCAGCATGAGATCATGTACACAAGTGAATCCCCCAGGTATAAGAGACTCCTAGATTTTAATAAACTTCTGAATAATGAAAATGGACCCAACAGTAATATTAGAACTAAATTATATAAGCTTTTTAAATATCACATTAATGTAGATTATCATGTGAATTTTTAAAACATTATTTAAACAGAATCCTTATGAAATACCATAGACTAGGTGATTTAAACAACTGAAATTTATTTTTCTCATAGTTTGGAGGCCAGACATCCAATTAGGGTGCCGACATGGTCAGTTTCTGGTGACAGCTCTTTTCCTGGCTTGCAGATTGCCACCTGCTCACTGTGTTTTAATATGGTGAAGAGAGAGTGAAAGAGAAAGCTTGCTGGTAACTCTTACAAGGGCACTAATCTCATCATAAGGGCCCACCCTTGTGACCTCATCTAAATCTAATTGTCTTCCAAAGACCATACTCCAAATACAATCACATTTAATGTTAGAATTTCAACATATAAATTTGGATGAAGACACATTACATAGCAGAGACCTGAATAATGCCAATGAGTAACAATCAGGTGGAAGAAATATTCCAGGTAGAGTGTATAGTAAGTGCAAATGCTATGAAGCAAGAACCAGCTTGGAGTGTCTGAGGAACAAGGCCAGTAGAGGTTAGGCATAATGAGGAAGTGAGAGAGTGGTGCAAATGAGTTTGGAAAGACAGACAGAAGCCAGGGCATATAAGATATTACAAGAGCAATGAGAAATTTATAGATAAATCTGAATATAATATAAAGACACAGAAAGGTTTTAAGGGAGAGAGTTATTTGATCTAATTCATGTTTAAAAGAAAATCAGTCCATCTGCTATGGGGAGAATTGACTGAAGGGACAAAGGTGAAAGCATCCTAGATTGGAGGCTCTTGGAAAAGATTAAATTAAAAAAAAAAGTCTTAGTTTAACAGTGGTGAAAATAGTAAGAGGTGGTGGGATTCAGTACATATTTGGAAGGTAGAACCAGAAGGACTTGCTGATAGATTAGATGTCTAAACTAAAAAGGAAAAATAAAGAGAAATGAAGACTTACTCCTAAGTTTCGGCCTTACCCCTAAGAAACCACATCACTTACAGAGATGGATTAGACAGGGAGAGGAGAAGTGATGAGGAGGGGATTAAGAGTTCAATTTAACATATAAACTTTGAGACGCCAATTAGATATCCAAGGCTGGATGTTGGGAAGGCCAAAGGGGGAGTTGAAGATGAACATCTAATTTGGAAGTCATCAAAAGAAAGGTGGTATTTAAAGCTATAAAACTGAATGAGATCACCTGGGAGAGAGCCTACAAAAAGAAGAGACCAATACCTGAAGTCTGGCACTGCACATTTAGGGAGAAAAGTCAACAAAGAGTTTGAAGGAATGCTGGTAGAGCTATCAAAAGAAAACACAGAGAGTGTGGTTCCATAAGTGTGGTTCCATGTATTTAATAGAAGAAAGTATTGGGCTGTGTCATATTCTGCTGAGAGCTTAATAGGAAAAGAACAGAGAATGAATCATTGGCCTTGACAAGATGGAGGTCCATAACTGCATCCATTTTTACAGGAGTTTTAATGAAGACAAAAGGCTAATTTTAATGGTGTAAAAAGAGAATTGGAAATTAGGAAGTGAAGAAAGCAAGTAGAGACTATTCTTTCAAGGATTTCTGCTTTAAAGGAGATTAGAGAAGTATGGCAGCAGCTGAAGAAGGATAATGGGTCAGGGGAGAATGTCCTTAATGGGAGGTAATACCAAGTGTGCTTATAAGAAGTATTCCAGAGAGAAGAAATTCATTAAAGCAGGAGAAGCAGATAATAACTACCAGAGAAAAGAAGTTGAGTAAGTAACAGTGAGAAATCCTGTGCCTAAGGAGGGAGGTTGCCACATTCCATAACAGAGAGAATTCATTGAAGCCAATATGAGAAAAGTCAAGTAATGGGTTCATATTAGGTATGTTTTGGAAATTTGTTAGAGGAGATACAAGGTTCCCTCTTCTTTTACTCTTCTGAGTAAAAGAAGAGGGGGTGAAATTAGAAGTTTGAAGAAAGAGTGAGTGTGAGGTAATTACCACAGTGAATAAAAAAGTTTATTTTATGATATAATAAAAGTGCATTTCCCTTAGAGCTTAATTCCCATTTGTAATATTGTTTGTATGGATAATTATTTCAAATAATGCCATTCATAATAAAGTCCACATTTTTAGGAGATGTGACCCTGGCATTATTTAAATAGGTGGAATATTCCCTTCTCACAAAACTAATAATACTACACTAATGAAATTTTGTTAACAAAGCCCACCAGGTTGCTCATTACCTCTTACTAAGAAAGATATTATAACTAATATGCTCTTTTTTATTAAGGAACTAAAACTAAAACCTATTAAACCATGTTTAGTTTCTATTTTGGATAAAGAAATTTTTGATTTTTCAAAAGAGGCAATTACTTCACAGAAAATAAGCTAGCAGTAAAAGATCTCAAAAAGGTAAAAAACAGCTTTTTACTATGTCCTCATATGGCAGAGATAGAGAGAGAGAGCCACGTTATGTCCCTTGTCACTGTATTTTCTAGAAAACACATTTAACATGAATGTTAGGGAGCAAACACCCTGGGCAGGCTTCTCTAAAAAATGTAATAAAAGATTCAGATATACATGTGAAGAGCTCAATTTATGTTTAGGAAGTTATTATTTTCACTATAATAATAATACTTTATTAATAAATACAAAACTAAATAAATTGAGTATAGAATATTTCCTAAATAAATGTAAATGTTCTATGAAGAATATTATGTTATAATTTCATCTATTTAGAACCTTTTATCTATAGCCCTAGTTTATTTGAATCATTTTGTGTGTGTCATGTGTATATATTAGTCTTTTATCCTCTTTCTGCAATCACCTTAGAATTATTTGAACTGGAAAATGTCTAGTCAACTCTAGATTATATGCACACTCAGAACGTGCAAAATCTAAGATAATCCACACATTCAATTAGAACTCAAAAGCAAAAAATTGTTACTGCACTCAGGTTTCCTGGGTAGTGAACTCTGAGATAAGGTTTAGCCTGAAGGAAACTTGCAAAGGAGTGCTCTAGTGCAGTAGATTCTCAAAAAAGAGAAGTTCTGAAGCTAGGTCAGTCATTAAGCATAAATTTCTCCCAGGAAAGGGATATAATTTGAGCAAGGCCACAGCTGCGAGTGCTGCTGCAAGGGAATGGTACTCGGCCTTCATTGCCAGCACAGCAGCACTCCCAACAGCTAGAGGAAAAGTCCTCCAGTCCTGAAGGGGGTGCAGATGTAGCACATGGTCCATTATAAAACCAGAGATAATCCTAATCCCATTGTAAAACTGAGAATGTATAGTTATAAAGGACAGTTTCAAGGATTGCCTTTGAAAACCCACACATTAGTTTTCCCTACTGCTACAATATGTCCAGTGGTAATGGATGTGAGCAGAGGATTTCTTCAGCCTGAATATGTACTGACCTCAATGAGTCCAGAGAGGTTCTGAGAATTCTAAAGTGTACAATATTCCCTACAATTACATAAAAGAACTTGGATGGATGTGTAAGGTGCCACCTTTATCTTTGAGGACAAGTATTTAAACATCACTGCAGAAACATGATGAATGGGGAGAGATATTTGCAAATGATACATCCAATAAAGGTGTTAATATACAAAATATATAAAGAACTCATACATCTTAACTGCATGAAAATGTAATTTAAAAATGGGTTAGAAACCTGAATAGACATTTCTCCAAAGAGAACATATAAGTGGCCAATGGACATATGAAAACATGCTCAATATCACTAATTATCAGAGAAATGCAAATTAAAACCACAATTAAATATCACCTCACACTTGTCAGAATGGCTATTATTGATAAATTAACAAATAACAAGTGTTAGTGAGGATGTGAAGAAAGGGAACCCTCACGCACTGTTGAGACTGCAAATGGATGTAGCCTCTATACAAAACAGTACAAAGATTCCTCAAAAAATTAAAAACAGACTTGTCATATGATCCAGCAATTTCACTTCTTGTATTTATCCAAAGAAAACAAAAATACTAATTTGAAAAGATGTATGCAATGTTATATATATTAATTGCACCATTACTAGTAATAGGTGAGATATGAACATGATCTTGATGTCCATCAACAGATGAATGAATAAAAAAGGTGTTTCGTATATATGATATACATCATATGATATATATAACATATGTATGATATATGTATTTCAGCAATTAAAAAAATGAAATGTTACCGTTTGTGAGAAAGAACATGGATGGACCTGAAGAGCATTATGCTAAGTGAAGTAAGTCAGTAAAAGACAAACACCTTATGCTCTCACTTATATGTAGAATCTAAAATAAATAAATGAATGAAAAAACAAAATCAACAAACCTGTTGATATAGAGAATAAGCTGATGGTTGCCATGTGATAATGAATGAATGAATGAATGTCTATGCAGAGCATTAACTATAAGTTTGAGGATGACCAGGCCAACACACCTTCTGAGATAAAAAAAAAAGTCAATAACCTGGTGCTTCCCTTCCTCCCTGGAAGATAACATTAAGAATTACCAGGGTAGACTTCTAGTCATGATGGAGGTGTAGGTAGACATGCTTCACCTCCTTGCACAACCACAGAGAGCATTAGAACTATATCTCCAAACAAAATAACAACCAGAACTGTCAGAAAATTGAGCTGCATGGAAATGTGACAACCAAGGATTTAAAGAAGCCACATTCACCCAGACAGGTAGGAGGGGTAAAGTTGCAGAGACAGGAGAAAAGGCAAGGAGACACGGCGTGATGCAGAGAGGTAGTGTAAGTGGCTGAACAGGTGTTCCTACACTCACATGTGGCACATAAAAATCAGGAGGGACACGTTGTAGCAGATGATCCCAGCCCCAGGCCAGACTGCACAACCCAGGGTTCCATCACTGGGAAGATAAATCCCCATAACTTCTGGCTCTAAAAAACAGTAGGGTTGGAGCAGCGGAATAAACTGCTGGATTTTCAGAAAAGTCCATTTAAAGGCCTCACATGGACTTAGAATGTATGTCAACCCACCTACCCTGGGATTCACCACCAGGGCAATAGCTGGAAGGGCACCAGTTGCATATAAGAAGTGGACAAAGTAAATAGAAATGGGGTGACTGCTGGGCAAACCTCCACAAACCAGGTAGCAGCATTGTCCTCTCTCTAAGCCCTCACAAAGACACAAAGCAGTGAAGTGGGTTGCCCCACCCTGGTGATTACTTAAGCTCCACCCCACACAATTTACAGGTGCTGTTCCTAAGACAGGGAGTCAAAGAAGCTCTACCTAATACATAAAAACAAACACAGGGAGGCTGCTGAATTGAGGAGACAAAGAAATGTGACCCAAATGCAAGAATAGAACAAACCCCCAGAAAAAGAACTAGGTGAAATGGGGATAAGCAATCTTTCAGATGCAGAGTTCAAAACACTGGTGATCATGATGCTCAAAGAACTCATTTAGTACAGAAAAAAACATAAGGGAAGAAATGAAGGTTACACTAAGTGAATTAAAGAAAAAGCTACAGGAAGCCAGCAATGGAGAGGATGAAGCCAAAAATCAAATCAATGATTTGAAACACAAGAAACCAAAAAGCATTAAATCACAACAAGAGGAAGAAAAAAGAAATTAAAAAAAAATGAGGATAGGCTTAGGAACCTCTTTAAATGTACCAGCATCTGAATCATAGGAATGCCAGAAGGAGAAGAACAAGAACAAGAAACTGAAAACTTACTTGAAAATATAATGGAAAAAAAAAACTTCCCTAATTTGGTGAAGGAAATAGACATATGAGCCCAGAAAACACACAGAGTCCCAAACAAGATGGATCCAAAGAGGACCACACTAAGACACATCATAATTAAAATGCCAAATGTTAAAGATAAGGAGAGAATCCTAAAAGCAGCAAGAGAAGAGCAGAGTGTTACCTACAAAGAAGTTCCCATAAAACTATTGGCTGATTTCTGATAAGAAACTTTGCAAGCAAGAATGGACTGGCAAGAAGTATTCAAAGTGATGAAAAGCAAGGACTTACAGCCTAGATGACTTCATCCAGCAAAGCTATCATTTAGAATAGAAGGGCAGATCAAGTACCTCCCAGACAAGGTAAAGCTTTAGCTCACCTTACCATGTAAGGGACTTCATCATCACTAAATCATTTTTACATGAAATGTTAAAGGGAATGATTTAAGAAAAGGAAGATCAAAACTATGAACCTTGAAAGGGCAACAAATTCATAACTATCACCAACTGAATCCAAAAACACAGAAGCGAACAACCAGAACAGGAATGGAATCATAGATATGGAGATCATTTGGAGGGTTATCAGCTGAGAGGTGGAAGGGGGAAATAGGGGAAAGGTACAGTGAGTGATTAAGAAGCATAACTGGTAGATAAAAATAGACAGGAGGATGCTAAAAACAGTATGGAAATGGAGAAGCCAAAGAATTTATATGGACATAAACTAAGGGGGTGGGTTGCTGGAGGGAAGGGGGATACCAGGCACAGAGGGGCAAAGGAGGAAAAATTGGGACAACCGTAATAGCATAATCAATTAAAAAATAATTAAAAAATAAAATAAAATGCGTAGATTCAAAAAATAAAAGAGAATTACCAAGGTAGCCCTCCTGTATTGAGGCTCTAGAGAATGTGGGCCCAATAGAAATACTGATGGTGACAGCAATAATGCCATCACTATTACTGGTAGAGATAGCAAAACCACTTATCAAGTAATGCATACATTCTTTGTGTCAGACAATGTATTAGGGGCCCTAATTTAATTAGAAAAATACAACAATTTTCAAGCCTCTTGCTAAAAAAGAGCACAGCCTAGATTTGGATACCTGTCTAGCTCCAAAATATTCTTTTTGCTGGAAATTAGGAGTAGGAATTGACAACCAGTTGTTGCCTGTTGACTTAAAATAATCAGGCTAAGAAGATCCTGGAGCAGCTGCCATTTGGAAACTTCACTGAGCAGCCTCACATAAGGGGGCAGATCCTGGGCTTTGAACCAAGATAAATGCCAGCTGGTCAATAGCTAACTTAGATAATTAGAGGGTTAAAAACAAATGTGTGTAGAGCTCCTTGAATGGAGCTTGAACACAGGCTAGCACTTGGACAGAATTCAGTAAGTGGTGTAACATGCAGCACATGGCAGGGAAGAGAGAAAACCATCCAGAGTGGGAACAGAGGGACAAAAGTATTTTTACTGACTCATACCTCAAGATCGGAACGTATCATTTCAGACAAAAGACAGATACATTTCAAGCCAGAATGATGGTCAAAAGGTAAGATTTTGGCCCCAGAGTAGGAAGTTCTAATCATTCTGGTTACATTAGGGGGACCCTAGAAATTTGGGTTTAATGAAAGGATAGAGAAAGTTTGAAAAACTTAAAGAAGTGAAGGGACCAATGGCCCACTTTGCATATTGATAATATTGCCCAGGGATAGGCCAAGTCAAATAATCCCTTTCAATAGCCGCAGTCAGTAGATCAAAGAGTGCATGAGTCACTCAGAAACATCTCATCATTTTTAAGAAGCTCTACCTCTCAAAGATATACTGACATACAATGGACACAACTCTAGATGGAAAATGAAGACACCTGGATTCTATCTAGTGACTAGAATCTCACTAGTAGTGTGACTTTGGGCAACTAGCTTAGTCATTTGATCCTATCTTTTTCTGTAAAAATCAAAAGAACTACACCTGCTTGCCTTTCTCACAAGTTATGAATGAGGATTTTGTTAAATAATGAATTCAGGGAATGAATTATAGGAAAACTATCAATCCCTGTACTGGTATGTCATTCTAACAGTTTATTCCTTTAAAAAAATCTATTTTCTTTGATACTGTCACTCATAAGCTATACATTCAAGGACTGCCCATTGTCTAGAGAAAAAAAGCAGCTTGAACAGCCCAAGTATTTCTTTGTTTGGCTCTGACTATTCTCTTCTGAATTCTCAACGCTAGCAAACAAATCTTATATTGTTCTCACCTAGTGCTTTTACTCAACCTATACTCTGACTCCAGAAAAAGAAAAATTAAGATGCAACTCAGGTTTGCCTGTCTTCTCAGACGAACCCAGTCCACAATGATCTCTTCACATGTGAACTCCAACACCCCTTATGGTTGATATTATTAATCTAGTAATTAACAGTACTCTAGTTTTTTTTTGCCATTTTTCTAATGCTGTTTTATACTTTTATCTCATACATAATTAAAATATCCCTCTACTCATGTTTTATCTCTACCTTTCAAGGGACGATAACCAGGACTAGATCTTCCACAAATTTGCACTTCTTCCATCACTGGGTAGTAGAAGCTCTCTTAAACAACTAAATCTATCTCACTGCTACTACTGAGATCACTACATGGTTGTCAATCTGTCTTGAATTGTAAGGACTCCCAGCTTCACAGTCACTACCCACTCCAGCTGAACTTGTCCTATCCAATGCAAAAAAAAAAAAATCGCCCATGATAACGTTCTGATGGGGTTATTCAAGACTCACTTTTTCCAAGCAATTCAGAGTCTTGCTCAATTGGCTTTCCTCAGAATAACAGGGAGAGTACTGGGATATTTCTTGAAGGTGAAGAATTGCTTCACAGGATACTGATTATTTGAAATGTAAATATATACTCACTGTGCATTAATTTCTGTACCTTATTAGGCTCTCAAACTGCCTTCAGAAAATAATAGTGACAGTGCAGTCCAACCAGATTTCCTGATGCGGCTTCAGAGACACCTTAGCGTCTAGAAATAGAATATGATTCTGTCATCCATTTTGTAAATCTAAGTATTTTTCTATGACTCTTAAAAGGTAAGAATAAGACTGAGAAATGAGGCTGGCTATATAGTTCATCATGTCATTGGAGGTGCTGATTCACCAGGTTAATTTCCTAAGTAAATAATATAATGGTGCTGGAAACTCTATGTGAGTTCTTTGAATTATTGAACAACAATAAACAAGCTCAAAGAAACTCCTCTTAACTTTCTTCCCAACTACTAATACACATACACACACATACATTTGCCTGTATATTTTGCATATATGTGTACCTTTGCTTCTATGGGTGCACTTTGCAGTAAGGCAAAAATGGTTCTATGGAATAAATGAACTGTATCATTTAAAATCAGGTTACATGTCACTTTACATAGTGATGCTAGGTAATAACAGATTGTTGTTGGTGCTAACTCTATCCAGAACTGCAAAATAGAAGAAAGGAGTGGCTCTTAACTCTTTTGAGTGAACTGAAATCAATTTTCTTCCTGAAATCTGGATATACCTACCGAGATACCTGGTCTGTGACCCTTTCCAAAATGTCCCTGTGCTTAACTGCTTGTCAATTAAAGCATAAGTCAAACATATAGTTTAGGTACATTCCCTCAGAAGCAGTATTTACATTTTGACAAGAAATTCTTGAAGCCCGAAAAGATTCATGACACTTGGGGATGAATATGTAACAGTATAAATTTCCCAGACAGGTGCTAGGGAGAAAATAAGGAAATATTTATCTCTTCAAATGTCATTTTATGGGCCATCTACTCACAGTGCCAGTCTGGTTCATAAGATTACCACTTAGTTGGAAATGTATGTGTAAGTTTTACCCTCCAATCAGTTTTTGCTCCCACTTTCTTTCTTCCTTCAATAGATATCGTGGAGAATGAATGCCAAGCATTTATTACCCATACCAGGCCCCTGTAAGTACATGTCTTTTAGATGTGGGTTAAAGTGGTGTGTAAAAGAATAAGAAATAGTTGGAGTCAACTAACTTTAAGCCCTTTAAAAATAATGGCAGAAACAGAAAAATAGATGGCCAAACCTCTTCTCTCTGAGAGTTTCCCAAAATCAGTGACCTAAAGCTGGAATCTTTGAGCTGTCTTTGAAGCCACTGCTGCTTGTTTTGCTCCTGGAGCTTCCTCCAGCTGCTGTCACATCTGTCTGAGATCACAGCTAGCTTGGCTGCTTTAACACCTTGGTATCTGTTATGTTAACTCCGGCTGGAACCTGGCATCTCAACTCTTCTATCAGCCCAGATCATCATCATTACCATCCAGACTGACCTCAGTCCCAGCCAGCGTCTCTAATGTGATTCCCGTTAGAGGCACACGTCAGGCAGCAGACAGTCACAAACTACTCCCCACAGCTGTGCGAAGAGGTGATGAGCTGCTCAGTCATATTTTATGAAAGCCTTCAATCTCTGGTTTGATCTTTCCCAGGACCTATGACACAAGCAGCTCTTTGCTCATATGGCAACTGGTGCTTACTAACAGTTCTCCCTTTTCACTTCAAGCATCTTGCTGCTTATCTATTAACACCGCCTAACAAAATCAGAGGTCAAGATGGAAATGGGCACTTTGTAATAAAGAACATTTTTCCATTTGCCCTATTGGCTCATTCCAGAGCCCCACAACTTTTGCAAGGCTTTTATTTGAACCATCTGGAGGGCATCATTAGATCTTTTTCTGTCATTTCCTTTTGGTCTTGGGATGGCAACCTTTTAAAGGGTCCACAAAGTAAAATAACTATGAATGTGCACATTAGGTTTATTAGATAAATATTTAACACTAAACATGAATCATGACTAATTGAACTACACGTCAGCAAGAATGTCAAAGGTAGTGTTTGTCTTAATTTTTTAATGGCTCTCTAAAAGAATGGGTCCAATTAAAGGAAAATTTAAAACAATTGCCAACAAGAGAATTTTGAAAACCTAGAAAAAGTGAAAGTCAGACATGTTGAATGGTGGAAATAAAAAACAAACTCATTCAGAGCTTGAAGACCTGACATGGACAAGAATTGTGAACTTGATTCTTTTCAGGGGTGTCCAACCTGCAGCCTGTGGGCTGCATGCATCCCAGAATGGATATGAATACGGTCCAAACAAAATTGTAAATTTACTTAAAATATTACAAAAATTTTTTGTGATTACATTTCACAATGTATTTAATGTGTGGCCTGAGACAACTCTTCTTCCAGTGTGGCCCAGAGACACAGAAAGTTGCACACCCCAACTAGGGAATGAGAGCCCATGTGGGACTAAAGAGTAAGAATGGAAACGCCAGAACTTCAGAAAGAACCATTTGAACAGTGGCAGTCAGCAGAAGTGGAACAGATGGACTGCTTACAGGCAAAGTGTTTCAATAAAGAGAGTCATTCAGGTAAAGACTAAAGCAGCAGTGGATGGAGAGAAAAAGCTGCAAATATAAAATGAAGCAGCAAGATTTGGCAATCGATGCAACAAGGAAAGGGCAGAGATATATAAAGCTTTCAGTGTTGTATGGGGCTTGATGCCAGAGAAAAAGGCTGAAACTTGAAACTGCTGCCTCCTGTGAAATACTATTAAGGAGATAATTACAGTGGAAAGGACATGAACAAGAAAAAGAAATAATAACATCTTATCCTGGTTCCAAATATCACCAGCTTGACCATCAACAGGCCTTAATAGGCACATTAAGCAGAGCCCAGAAGGCACTGTAAATTAAAGAAGTCTACAGTTTCAAATATGAGTATGTGAGAAAAATACGACCAAAGAAAGATGTAAACCAAATCAAACTGGCATATCAGACAGTGTCACCAGGCAGGACATTAAGTTAAAAGTTTAGCCACGAATCTATCTAGCATTTCACTATTTATTTTGAAGTAAAATATAAGCCATACATAAGCAAAAAGATAAGCAGCATGGATTATAAACATTATAAACAGGACTTGTCTGAGAGTTGGGTAACCTGGACCTCCTGGCTTCCTTGACATAACCTCACCTGGTTTTCTTTCCACCTAGTGGCTGTTGCTTCTCAGTCTTCATTTCCAGCTATGCCTCAGCTCAATTTCTTAGTTTTGCGGGGCCCCAGGGCTTAGCCTTCAGTCATTTTCTCTATCTGCTCTCCCTCCCCTAGGTGACTTCAAATACCATCAATATGCAGATGATTCCCAAACTTTTATCTCCAGCACTCACCTCCTCATTCAGCTCCAGAATCATAATCCAACAGCTCAATAGCCCACTGGACATCTCTCTGATGATATCTTACAGGCATCTCATAGTTCATGTGTTCAGAAGATAATTCTTGATTTCTCCCCTAAAGCACCTACTCTTTCCCCAGTGTACCCACCTCAACCTACCAGCATTACCATCAGTCTGGAAAATGAAGCAAAAACTAGGAGGCAACTTAATTCCTTTATTTTGATAAACCCTTGCTGTTCAAAACATATCTTATAAATCTTGTAACCATCCTCTTCTCTCAAATTCACATCTACCATGTAGCCCACAATGTCATCACCTTCTACTTGATTGTAATAGCCTAAGTGATTCCCCTTCTTTCAGAATGATCTTTCGAAAATAAATGTCAGATCTTACCATTCTCACACCATGTATATGTAGGTACATATATATGCTATGAATAATATGCCATAAGTATATTTCCACAGAACTTAGAATTAAAAACAAACTACTTACCAAGAACTAAAAGCCCTCTGTGATTTGGGCCCTCCCACTTCTTCAGCCTCATCTGGTTACTCATGACACTCCAGAGACACAGGCCTTACTTCTGTTTTCCCTGCATGGCAAATTTCAGTCTTTACACCTGCTGTTCCTCTGATTAACATGTTCTGCCTCATATCTTTGTAAGCCTGGCCTCTCATTTTCATTCAGGTCTTAGATTAATGTTGCATCCTGAAGTGGACTTCCTCAACAACAACTCTAAAGTGGCCAATCCTCAGCCATTATCATTCTGTCCTATCCAAGAGTTTCCTCATCTTGGCTCTCATGATTGTCTGAAGTTTCATTTTCTTAATTATTTTCTCTCCCTCTGCTCTTCAATGTACACTTCCTGAGAGGAATGTTATTACACTTTATACATTCACCACTATATCCCTGGCACCTAGAAAAGTGCTTAGCATATAGTAGATACCCAATAAATATTTGTTATTTAATCAGTCTGGGTATCAGTTTCTTCATTTGTAAAATAAAAATGCTGTATTAGATGACTCTTAAATTTTCTCCATCTCTATTAAGTATTTTAAATAAAATTGATAATATAATGGGAAAAGTTTAATAAATGGACTCCCAGGTTAACACACATAGAAATTTAGTGTTTACTAAATTTAAAAAAATTATTTCCAAACTGTTTCTCTGTACTTAAAACAAGGTAGTCACCAAAGCCTCTGGCAAACCTCCTCTGTGTGAAAAAGTGAGGTTTGATTTACCTCCCATTAATCTAATCTCTTGTAATTCTCCAGAGCAAAAGCCACCTCAGGCAAAATCTCACAAACTCCAGACAATGAGAGCTGACACCCAGGCTGGAATGTACCAGCGCTGCCACACTCATTGTTTTGACGCTTACACATCTTACTGTTCTCTGATCCAAGGCTTTATTTAAGCATGTAAATTTCCAGCACTTTCAAACAAAGGTCTTAGTTAAGGACTTTTAGTTGATATTACATTAGGCAACAGCAGACACTAAGCCAATTTACTGTACTAAATCAAGGACCAGAAAGAGTGCATGCAGAATATTTCTTTATAAGCATACTCAACAATAAAATTGGCATATAATCCTTCCCAAAAGTTGTTAAATTCCTCATTGATTGATTTGAAATTTGTGTGTTTTATTTTTCTTTTGTTTTGTTTTGTATTTTTCTGAATTGAATTTTGATGAGCCCATCTGCCTCCTGGAAATACTTTCCCCAGTTACTACGCAATCAGTGGTATAGCACATATTCATCAAAGCTGCAACTGAGATGTACTTAAGAAAATGATTTAAAGATGTTACTGCTACCATTTGTTTATATATTTACTTAAGGAAGCCCGGATGTTGTATGGATTTCTGGCACATCGAGAATGTCTTTATCTTTAAAAAGTTCAAATCATGTAGTGGCATAATGGCCCATTTTTGTGTGATCTTTTCTCAGTGTCCTTGAGAGATACTGAAAATAAATAAAACCTAATTAGAATGAAAAGACCAAGCCAATACTTAGGCTCAGCTCTTCAGTACAGCAATGAGTCAGCTTTATAATTGTTTTAAAGTGTCAGAACAATTTGTCTTCATTTTATTACAATGACTTGACCATTCATTGGTGATCACTGCCTACTTTCCATCACTCTAAAATTTTATCATAAGTAAAAATTATGGTTCATAATAAAATTTCTACTTAAATATCTGGATCTACTAAAATAAAGAATGAGTTTTTAATAATATAATAGAAGCTGCTTGATTTTTTAAATGGACCTTAAAGTTTTAAGTTCTCAATAATCTCTATTCAAGCCCAGAAAAATATTGAAAATATTTTCTAAATCACTCATAATTCATTTCTTTATCTTTATTATATTTTTCCCATTACCTTTAGCCCCCTTATACCCATCTCCCCTCAGCAATCACTACACTGTTGTCCAAGCCCACGAGTCCTTTTCCCTTTTTGCTCAGTCCCTCCACCCCCTGACCTTACCCCCCACTGCGCCATTTTCTGGTGAGCTACGCAAATGTAAGGTGTCACCTTCCACTGTAATGGACTATCTGCATCTCATCACACTCAGTAGGTTGCGAGCTCTGGGGGGAGAAAGGCTTGGTCTGTGTCCCCCATGTTACACAGTACCTTGCACATGGTAGGCACCGAATTTAAATGAAAGTATGAATTTCACAATACTCTTCTCTTCCTTGGGTGAGCAAAAATCAATGAGACTGCTTTCATTAGTATTTTTAGCTATAACATTGAAGAGACTTTTTCAAACAAGCCCACTTTTCCAATGGGAATTCATATTCATACTTCTGGAAGTGTTGCTGTTTCAGACCACAATAACTCCACAAACACCAGAAACAAATTATAGCAAGGCCAACAACTGAGATGAAGATTAGATCAATAAGTCCACATTTGGTCTGAAAAAACTTTTCTTGGTTTAAAAATGTAACCTATCAGGAAGCCCCCATATTGGCCAATTTTCCCCAATAGTTTAAGTAAACAGTGAATGAGGCATCTCATGATCTCTTCAGACAAGTGTTGGCTCCCTGGCTCAATAACAGACCCCACGGGTTCCTCCCCTATTATGAAATACCAATGACAAGCTCTACTAAGTGCTCATTTTCTCGTGTTATATGAATAAAGCAGGATACATTCTAAATAGAATACATAATGTGAATGTAGTTTGTAAAACAAAACATTTGTGCCTTTATATACTTAGAGGACAAACTAGACAGATATACACAAATATGCTAATAATAATTATCTCTAGGTGGAAAAATATCAATGATTTTTATTTTCTTGTGTTTTTCTATTTTTCAAAAAATACATCTATAAACTTTGTAGATTTGTAGATTATTTGTGAATAAACATATATGCTTTGTAGAAATTAAAATGTTTGTACAAATTATCTGTAATGTGATAGCCAAATTGAAAAGCAAATGTATAGTTATATGTGCTTATTTACATAGTTTATAAGTTTGAAGAAAATAATCCAAAAAACTAAACAATGTTCTAAACTATTTTCCAAGTACTTTTACATAAATCTCAGCCCGCACAATAACATTTATGTGTGTGTGTATGTGTGTGTATGTACAGCTAGAACTCTCCTAAAATCTTCCCCTGACTCCTCTGTAGTACCACTTGTCCCTTACACTGTTGGATATCCATTAGTGGAATGAAAAGAAAACCCAAAGTCAGTTTCAAAGAGAAGTTTCCCCTGGCACTTTTCCTGCTGCTCATTTTAATTTAGCATTTGTGTTCATGTCTACTTTACAGGCTTTTCCTCAAGAATTACAACCTTTCTGATTTACTCCTTACTACTTTACTCTACCCCCACCAAAATAAAATTGAACTGCAGCATAATCTACTCAACCAACTAGTTAGAGAGCATTAATTTAGTAAAAGTAAGTTTAAATAAAAGTAACTTATTTAATAAAATTCTGAATTCAGTTGAATTACTAACTTAAATTCATTATGAGTTAATGAAATAATATTTTCACACCTCTCCCAATTCTACTTCCAGTTAGCCCTTCCTTCTACTTCCAATTCTAGGAAATTTGTCATTAAACATTTATTTAGTCTCTGTGAAATTAAGATTCTTTCTTTCTACCTGAGTCACAAATTAATCCCTGATTTGAAAATGAAAACTCTTCAAAACTGCACACACTCTAACTCAGTATTTTCCTGAATTTTCCCCAATGAATGTTTTAATTTT